>NC_134137.1:71145000-71770000 GCF_033958435.1 Carettochelys insculpta
GAATGGCACTACATTCAGCATAGGTGTAGGTACCTGCACAAACAGATTAGCATTTCCAGTATCTGAATTATCTCTCTCAAATCACTCCCTCCATTAAAATGACTGGTATTGAGTTTTGGGGCTTTTATTCACTTGGTATAGCATGGACTCTAATGCTTCCCCTTTTCCTTTTTTCTGAACCATCAGACAGGCTTCAAAAGACAGGTAATCAATCTTCTTGAAAACATAAATTTGCAGTAATATTGTAAGTTTCCCCAGTAATGTCTTCTTCCAATAAGTTGATCTTTGTAAGAGCTGCTCCACATGTTGGAGACCCTTTTTAAGTGTTTCTTTTTTGAATGAACATTACTTCTGGGCACAGGACTTTTTTATTTTTTGTTACATGTATTGCTCATCCTGTTCCTACTTTTACAAGGGAGTAAGGCTGATTTTATGGAAGCTACATATAATGAAAAGCATTTATGTTTCCACTTTCCTTTTTTCTCTTTTTTTTGTATGTGTGCTTCAAGTTTTCCAATCCAAATAAAACATATTCATGCTTTGTTCTGTTGTTGTCCATAATATTCCTGTTATTTACCTCTCTTCTTCGACAGGTGTCAGATGTAGCACTATGCAAGGGTGAGGAAACTTTTTTATGCTGGGCCCCACTTTTTGTCCCTGTAATTAGCTAGGACCACCCCCCACACACACACACCTGTGGGAGTTCCACAGGAAGGGATGCAGGAGGGCACTGATCAAGGGGGGGGGAAGCTAATCACAGGGCCAAAAAGTGGGGCCCAACATAAAAAGTTTGCTCACCCTGGCATAGTACTAGTCCAATCATGTAGTGCTACATCTGACATCTGTGAAAGAAGAGAGGTAAATAACAGGAAAATTATGGATAACAGCAGAACAAAGCATGAATTTGGATTGGAAATCTTGAAGCACATGTATAAGAAAAGAGAAAAAAGGAAAGTGGAAACAGAAGTGCTATTCATTATATGCAGCTTCCATAAAATCAGCCTTACTCCCTTGTAAAAGTAGACAAAGGATGAGCAATACACATAACAAAAAAATAAAAAAGTCCCTGTCCGCAAAGGTGGAGCAGTGCTCAGGGGATGTTTTAAAAAGAGGAGTCCAGGGGCTCAGCTGCATCACCACCTCCACCTTGTAGGCACTGCCCTTTCTATGCTACTGGTCAAGGAAGTTGGTGCCGCAGTGGAGAAGGGATATGGTGACTCTGAGCTAACCTGTATTGATGGGCAGTCATGGCACAAGGCTGAAGGCAGCCCTGCAAACCCACAGGCAGCAGCTCTCTCTCCACACTGGCATCTCGGTGGGATCCCAGGAGCCAGTGTGACATGGACTGCAGGAGCCAATGAAGCCACCTTAGTGAGCTGGGAACTTGCTGGTTGCCCCTGCCTCCTGGCTCAGGGCCTCTGCACATTCTGATTGGCTCAGCAGCAGGGGGGCATTCCCTTGTTGACAATACTGTCAGAGGCTACTGGGGAGGAAATACATGGCTGGAGAGGACGTAAAAGCCACAGGAGCAGGGATCCAGTAACCATGCCCCGCTTACAAAATGTCACACCTTCTCTGGGGGTCATGCACCCAACTTTACACACTCCTGCTCTATCCACTTTCATCATGGCATAAATGAAAGAAATATTATTCTCTTTTAGGAGAGATTTTATCTTGACTGTCTTGCAGCTAATGCTAACAGCATGAAGGAAAGTAAAGCAAGTACTCCTGAAAGGACATTGCCCTGTAGGAGACGATATAATATTAAACATTTCTTACAGGGTGTAACATTTTGAAAGCTTCAGACAAGACGAATGTCTTGGGTATATTTTAAATCTCATTTGTATGGTGTGATTTTGAGATTTTTGTATGGTGGAATCTGACAATTTGACATTTTAACTTTAATTTCCTCTTTCTTTCAATGGAGGCTAAATTAGGGCATGAGGTCAGAAAGTTGCTGTCTAGTCACTCAGGGCTTCTGAGTAACAGGGCATGCATATGAGCAACACTCTGACATCTGCGTGAGTTGTGTTTTGTCATCTCTCAGAATGAACAGCTCCCAATTATCTAATCAGAGTTTTTTGATAGAAGAAGGAATTATTTTTGAAAACAACTTTCAGAAGCCAGGGGGAAATGGAATTGATAGGTCTAGTCTATCTTTGTCATTTATGGTTGTATGGTTCATTCCATTAATACAGTCTGGTTATGGCAGCAACATGCTTGGAGGAGAGGAAATCCTCTTGAATATAATGAATCAAAAAGAGAATCATGGGGCCTTTGAAAGAAGAACTGAGCAGGGTATGAAAGCCAAGATTTGGAGAATGACATGGAGAGTAAGGGCTGTAGTAAAGTATCTGAAGAATGTGTGTCCTGCAAAGTACAGATGAGGCAAGATCAGAGCAAGAATCCCAGAAAAGAGACAATGGATTGTCAGCAAGGAGGAGCTAGTACGCAAACATTATGGGAAGAGCTACAAAGATAATGTATGTAGTCATTTGGAATTTTGCCTGAGCGACTGTTGTCTCTAGTGGTCCTTAAATATTTTGGTTTTATTTATTTTCTCCATGACCAATTATACTTGTACAGTCTGACTGTATTTCATCATTACAGTGTGTCTTAACTAGCTTTATAACTCCTTTTCATCCTTCACATCAGTGTGGCGCAATAGTCAGACTACCAGGCACTCACACACTTGGTCCTTTTATTTCATGTACAGAAACTGCTGCAACTAGTTCAAAATTCAAATTTCTTACTTTTGTATTCTGAATATTATTTTCCTTTTTGAATTTAACCTATAGGAGAACTGTAACATGGATTTACCCCTCCATGGCTACGTCTACACGTGCACGCTACATCAAAATAGCTTATTTCGATGTAGTGACATCGAAATACTCTATTTCGATGAATAACGTCTACACGTCCTCCAGGGCTGGCAACGTCGACGTTCAACTTCGACGTTGGGCAGCACCACATCGAAATAGGCGCTGCGAGGGAATGTCTACAAGCCAAAGTAGCACACATCGAAATAAGGGTGCCAGGAACAGCTGCGGACAGGGTCACAGGGCAGACTTAACAGCAAGCCGCTCCCTTAAAGGGCCCCTCCCAGACACAGTTGCACTAAACAACACAAGATCCACAGAGCTGACAACTGGTTGCAGACCCTGTGCATGCAGCATGGATCCCCAGCTGCCGCAGCAGCAGCCAGAAGCCCTGGGCTAAGGGCTGCTGCACACAGTGACCATAGAGCCCCACAGGGGCTGGAGAAAGAGCGTCTCTCAACCCATCGGCTGATGGCCGCCATGGCGGACCCCGCTATTTCGATGTTGCAGGACGTGGATCATCTCCACGTGCCCTACTTCAACGTTCAGCTTCGAAGTAGGGCGCTATTCCCATCCCCTCATGGGGTTAGTGACTTCGATGTCTCACTGCCTAACGTCGATTTCAACTTCAAAATGGCGCCCAACATGTGTAGCCGTGACGGGCGCTATTTCGAAGTTGGCGCCGCTACTTCGAAGTAGCGTGCACGTGTAGACACGGCCCATGTGGTCCTATTGTTCTTAGGCTGTGGCCACACTTGGCCAAAATTTCAAAATGGCCATGCTAACAGGCAAATTGAAGAATACTAATGAGGCACTGAAATGAATATTCAGCACCTTATTAACATGCTACCAACCCCAGCATTTCGAACACATGCAGCTCGGCTACACAGGGGTCCTTTTTGAAAGGACCCTGCACATTTCAAAATCTCCTTATTCCTATCAGCCAGCAGCATGCTAATGAGGCACTGAATATTAATTTCAGAGCCTCATTAGTATTCTTTGATTTGGCCATTAGCATGGACATTTTGAAGTTTTGGCCAAATGTGGCCACAGCCTTACTGATTAAACAGAAATTGAAAGGCTGTGGCTGTTCTACAATATTTCAGAAAAAGTACTACACTTTATGGCTGCATCTACACTAGCAAGTTCTTTAGAAAAAAACTATGCCTTCTTCCAGAAAAACCCATAGATCATCTATGTACAAAATGTTCTCTTTTGATCTGAAATCAAAAGAACCTGGCCCTTTTTCCTGAGGTCCTCTTCCTCTCCCAGATGATGAAGAGCAACTTTTTTTCAAAAGATTGTTTTGAAAAAAAGGCATGTGTAGATGCTCCAAGGGATCCTAATGATGCCAGATTTTATGATCTCTGGCCTGTTCTTTTGAAAGAGTTGTGTGGATGTTCTCTATCCAAAGAGTGATTGATCTTTCAATCTGCTGTTTTGTGTATGGATGCACTCTTTCAAAAGAAGATCTCTTCTGGAAGCACCTCTTTCAGCGGATCACTATAGTGTACTACAACTTAACCCTTACACTCTGAATGGAGCATTGGTCATCTACAAGTCTCCTGCACTTCACTCTGTCTTGAGATAAAACTTCTATCTGACTCCATGGCTGTGACTACATTGAGCCTTCGTGCTGACAGTTTGATGCAAATAAGCAGCCTCAAAAATGCAAAACAGGGGCTCATTTGCGTGTCAGTGTGGCCAATGTGTATGTTCATGAGTCTAATTTGCATGTTTACAGCAGAAATCAAGCAGTGTAGACGTGACATTGCTGGCACAAAAACCCTTTTTTGGCAGACCCTTATGCCTGATTTTTTTCAGGCATAAGGGGCTGATGACAAAGAGTTTTTGCCAGCAGAACTGCATCTACACGGCTTGAATTATGCCATCTGTATCCACATTAACCTCATAAATATGCACATTAGCTATGTAGATATGCAAATAAGCCTCAATTTTGCATTTTCGAGACTGCTTCTTTGCATTGAATTATTGGCAGTAGAGCTCAGTGTAGATGCAGTCCGGGAGTACCTCAGTTGTTGTCCTTTAATCCCAGTAGAACTTCTCCACATTGTCCAAGGTCTTCCTTTTTTGTATTTTCCCTCTGATTTCCATGTGAGTGCTTGATGGACTATGCTGGATGATAGTTTTCCAAGAGTCTGGCCTAGCCAACCCCCTTTCCGTTCTTGATTTGAGCGTCAATTGGCTCTTGTCTTTCTCTGTTACAAAGCTCCTCATTTGTGACAAAGTCTTGCCATTTGATGTGAAGGATGTACCTCAAGAATCTGTTTATGAATGTCTGTAACTTGTGGTTTGAAGACTTTTTAATACGCACACTCTTCACATTTGTGTTGAAAACCGAGTTTCACCTTTTCAGATTTTATATGTGAGCTCCATTTGGGATGGAAAGTCTTGAATGCAGCTGTTGCTTTCTCTATCCTGCCATTGATATCCTTGTGTGTTCCTCTGTCTCTGCCCATAATACTCCCCAAGTAGGTGAACTACTCCACATCTTCCAGGTCATCTCCTCCCTGTGTGATGGTCGTGTTGTCGGACTGGTTGATCCTCATTGTCTTGGTCTTTCTCTTATTAATGCTTGATCCAGTCATTGTGGTAGTTTAGATGCAGCTTTTATGACCATCTACATTCTCCTCATTCCTTTTGAATGCTCTAGCTATGATCAGAAAATGTCTTCCTTCCCTATTTTTGTGCCGTCAGCAATTTTTTATCTAGTCATCTACTTTTCTTCTTGGGCCAGTTTTACATGGCAGAAGATACAGATAGGCTGTTCAAAAGTGTGTTGTCAGGTATAGGCATCTGACTTCTTTGAGCTTTAAATGGGAGTTGTAATCTCAGCATTAGGCAATTTTGTAAATACCTCCTTGCACCTATCTAAACCTAATAAGCTTTTTGAATGTGTTATTTCCTGCTTAAATCTCACTTTGAATGGGTGTCTGAACTGTCACAGTTTTCAGGGGGTTCACCTGAAAACCAATGGCTGGCCTGTTCCAGCTGGCTTGATCACACAGGGTTTGAGCTGAAGGGCTGTTTCAAAGCTGTGTAGCTTTCTGGGCTTGAATTAGAGTCCATGCGTGCAGTCACTGTGAGATGAAACAGTCTCACAGCTCAGGCTCCAATTTGAGCCTACAAGTGAACACAGCAGTTAAACAGCCCCAAAGCTTGAGCCCTGTGAGCCCAAGCGGGTTGGTGCAGGCAAGCCATAGATTTTTTTCTGTGTAGACATAGCCTAACTGAGTGTTTCCCAAACTATGTTCAATTGAAAAGGTGTCCCATGAAAAATTTTCTATGCTAGCAATATTTGTTTCCGTCTAAAATATTAAATTAGAAATTATGTGCATATCAAAAATACTAAGGTATTTGGATACCACGTAGATTGTAGGTATAATAATAATAATAATAATAATAATAATAATAATAATAGCAGCACATTCATAATAGTGTAGTTATCATGTGACTTCTGCCAAAAGAGAGATGCAAACCACTCTTCCAATTAAAATAAAATGTCAAAGATTACTTATTTTTATTTTCCAGTAGTTTTCTGTAAAAATAACAAATTTATAAAAACACAACATTTAGAAATATTTTTCCATATATAATTTGTTTTTCTTTTCTGTTTCATATGTTTTGTTTTAGGGTTGTATTTAATTTTTAATTTTTATACTTAATTATAAGACTGCTAACCGTCCTTCTGTTAGAAGGACATTAATTGTTCTTTCAGATGATTTTCTCTTGTTATTTTTTTATTCTTTGTGAATAAAAAACATCTAAAAATTAACTCTTAGATCAACTTTTGAACATTACATGAGGCAATTTCTTTGGTGTGTGCCCCCCATGCCTCGTGGACCAAAACGTATGTGTTCCACAAATATATCTCAAGTCCAAAAGTGTTCCCTTGCCAAATTAGTTTGGGAAACGCTGCCCTAAATATATTCACCAAGTTATATTTTGAGCCGCTTTTTTCATAGGAAATCATAATGTGCCCCATGATCACATCAGCAGATCTCAAACTTGGTTGTGGGCGATCTTAGGGTTTTTTGTTTTTTTTTTCGTCGGGGGAAGGGTAGAGGGTGAGGAATTGACTCTGCCTAGAATATTGTCACACTGTACATTATCTTTCTTTTCTGTGCATTTATGGATTGTGAGACATACTCTGTAGGGGATTTCACTAAGTAGTGTTCTCAGTCCACTCACTGCAAATGCACAGGCAACTGCTGTGCCAGCTTTCTGCAAACTGCTCCTGATAATGCAACAGGTGAAAGTGCCTCTAGTCACATGAAAGTAAGATAATTCATTCTCTATGCTCATTTGACAACCTGACAGTATTTCCAACTAGGGTACCACTAGGTTCCAGATAGATAGGTAGATGGATAGATAAATAGATATTAAAGAATTTGTTCCATGCTCTGAGGTCATTGGCAAATTTTGACATTATTTTGTATTCATTATTAATTATTATTAATATTATTATTAACACAAATACAATCACATGTGTTCATACATGTAGTATAATGTGTTTCAAAACTGACACATAAAAAGTTTTAAATATCTGTTCATTCATTCATTCATGCCATGCTGATTAGCATAGGCTATCATGGCCCTCCACCCCTGTTTATTACGAGTACTCTGGAACATCTCCACAGTACTGTGGCAATGGAACCATGAAGTGATTCTTACATTGTCTACCTCGTCCTCGCTTTCCATTACACTTTCCTGTTGTCACTAAATTTTCAAGTGCAGACTTTCTAATTATATGGCCTATAAATTTTGCCTGCCTTGTTCTTATCCTATTTAGCAGTGTTCTTTTGCTGTTGGCTTCATTTAAGACAGACTCATTTGTCCTTTTGGTCGTCCAGGAGATGCACAACATCCTTCTTAAAAACCACATTTCTGTGGCTTCGACGTACTTCTCATCTTGTTTACTGATAGTCCATGATTCACATCCATACATGATGACTGGCTCTACATAACATCACAGCACTCTTTTCCTAACCTCCATTGATAAAGATCTTTGTGAGAATGCTTCTCATTTTCTGAAATGCTGCTTTTGCTTGAGCGATTCTGCATTTCACTTCATTAAACACCTACCATCAGATGTGATATAGGATCCTAACTACTTGAATTTAGTCACTTGACGAAGAACTGTTCCATTTGCTAGTACCTCACATGTTGGCGGTACCTTCATCTTCTAATAACCATTACTTCCGTCTTCATGATGTTCAGCTTGAGTCTCTTCAGCTCTCTTTCTTTATTTATGTTAACCAGTTCCTGAAGATCTTTCGCACTTTCTGCTATTAAAACAGGATCATCTGCATACCTCAGGTTGTTGATGTTAAATCCTCCAATGTTTAATCCTGGCAGACCTTCTATTTTGCACATTATTCTTTCACCGTACAAGTTAAAGAGGTTGGGTGAAAGAACACAACCTTGTCTCACTCCTCGTTTTATTTTCACATATCTGCTAAGGTTTTTTCCAACCCTAATGGCTGCTGTCTGTTCCCAGTAGATCTTTTTAATTAATCTCATATCCTTCCCATCTATATCCAGTTCTTCCAATAGTTTCATCATTTCTTCATGTTTGGAAGTTCAAAAGGACATATATTTGTGCTTCATTGACTATGAGAAAGCATTTCAACAGAGTAAATATATGTTACATTGTGTTTAACATATGCTAACACCCCTCCCACTGTACCTTTTAATACTTTTTTTTTTTTAATTATGCCCTGTAGGGAAGCATTTAGTCACCAGTTCTGAACCTGACTTTCCGTGGATGGGACTCATATGTAGCATGACTAAAGTCAGAGGGGCACTAGATGTGCTTAAAGCCTTTCAGGAACAGGGGTTCCAGAATAAATTTCTGAATTATCAGACAAACTGTTTCTTCAAATATTTTGATGTCTTTCACACATTTGGGATAAATGGACCCAATAAGACCTACCTCTTTTTCTACAATTGATTCAGTTATGTGAATATTTTGCTAAAAGTACATTTTGATAAATTCACCTTAAATAACTCTCTGGGGTTTTGCATTAGTATCCTGAACCCGTATTGAATGGAAATGGATCCGCTAATCCTTGAAATCTTACACTGTACCTGGTATAAAATTACTTACCTCAACCCCCGCCTGATGTCTCTTTTTTATACATCAATATATTTATTTCCTCAAACTACAGACGATTTCTGTAACTTCCAAAAATAAAGCACCTATTCCTTAACCTCCAAACAAAAAAATCACACTTGGCATTAATAGTTAACATTGGGGAAAAAAAACAATAATTGCACCCACAAACTGTCACGCTGCTATCTCTTTGTGACTGATGACAGCCTTCTGCTAAACTGATGAAAGTTATGATTACACATGGTGCTGAGGCACAACAAAGTATGTTTAGTTGCAGAAGATTACTAGAGCATGTTCAATGAATTATTGTGAATATATCTAAAGGCACAGATCATGCTCAATGTATTATTGAAAACATCTAAAGGCATAAATCATGCTCAGTTTTTGAAGGGCACAGTACATGATCCATGATCCCTAGAGATATTTATTTTTAGATAGCTTTTGGTACTGAGATTTGTTCTTTCTCACAAATGGGTTTTTTAATATATTTTTATTTTTCAGTTAAATACACCCGCTTTAATGGAAAACTGAACAGCTAATGATTAAGTCAGAGTCTGAGTCACTAATACTGGTTTAAAGATTAAGCTTGCTAGCCCTACTTATGCGAGGACTTAATACCACAAATGAACATTCAAATGAGTTATCCAAATGTTTAGCTTATTTTGCTGTCTTTGTGTGATGTAGTTTGTTTGGTTTTCTCATACTTTGAATCAGGCTTCAAAAACAAATGAAGATGGCAAAGCATGGTCATGCTTTATGTTCCCATTTAACAAGTGTTTCAAATGGAGCATTTCTGAAAAGTTTGAATGACACTAAGAAAACACAAAACTCTCCTTTGTGGAAAAAAAAATAATCTCATGCAATTGAATAGGAGAAAGGTATTTGGGTTTCCTAAAAATTCAGTATATATGAATAGAGGTTTCTGGGCATATTCAAAAATTATATATGGGCCTTGTCTACATTTTCCCACCCCTTCGAAGGAGAAATGTAAATGAGGCCAAGTGGTGAATAACAATGAGGTGATGCGCTGCATATGCATCACCTCATTAGCTTAATTCTTGCCATGGAAACTTTGAAGTTGCAAACCTTGAAGTCCAGTAAGTTGTGGAGCCGTGGACACTTTGAAGTACCTGCCCAACTTCAAAGTGCCCTTAGTCTCAAAATGTTTCCAGGAATCATATTGAGTCATGGGCACCCATGGGCATAATTCCTTTCTGGAGATATTCCTGACAGCATCTCTCTGTTATTCATTACTTGGGTTTCCATGTGAAAATCCAGTCTAGCCCTACAGCACTTTTTCACAAGAGCATGTTTACTGTTCATAGATCTTACTCTTTAGATCAAAACCTGAACTTACAAAACACAGAGTGGCAGATTCAGAAAATATTTTTCTATCATAGTATAGCCACGTCTACACGAGCCGGCTACTTCAAAGTAGCCGTGCCAACTTCGAAATAGCACCCGCCATGTCTACATGTGGCGAACGCTATTTCAAAGTTGAAATTGACGTAAAGCAGCGAGACTTCAAAGTCACTATCCCCAACAAGAGATGGGAATAGCTCCCTACTTCGACATTGAACGTCGAAGTAGGGCACGTGTAGATGATCCACATCCCGCAACATTGAAAGAGTGGGGTCTGCCATGGCAGCCATCAGCTGAGGGGTTGAGAGATGCTCTCTCCAGCCCCTGAGCTCTATGGTCTGCATGTGCAGCAGCCCCTTAAAGCTCCCCGCCCCCTGCGTTCCTGTGCAGGAAGCTCAGAGCGCATGCAGGTGGCAGCACTGCCACGCAGCCAGCCTGCACGCCCACAGCAGCCACAGCCCAACACCCCGCATCGATGGCAGCCAGCCAGCCCCCCAAGCGTCCACAGGGCACACCCCCCAAGGGGAGCCAGGGCTCCCAGGCTGGCAGCCAGCTGGGGAAGAGGCAGCAGGGCCCCTCCTGGATGGACGCCGAGATCCGGGACCTGCTGGGGCTCTGGGGCGAGGAGGAGGTGCTCCAGGTAATGGGGAGCAAGAGGCGGAAAGCAGATGCGTTCGCTCGGCTGGCCGAGGGCCTGGCTGCCCGGGGTCACCCTGCCTGCACTCCTGACCATGTCAGGAGTAAAGTTTAGGAGCTGTGGCAGGGTTACGCCCGGGCCCGGGATCCAGCCAGCCGATCTGGGGCCGCCCCCACCACTTGCCCCTTTTACAGGGATCTCATGGCCATCCTGGGCCCCCGGTACACCTCCTCCTCCCTGGCCACTCTTCACACCTTGGCTGATGAGCCCCAGCAGGCCCCAGAGATGGAGTCTGCCCCGGAGGCAAACCCTGCACCCCAGGGGTTCCCCCAGGAGCCCACCCCTGGGATGCTGGAGGAGGCGGAGGGGGACTTCTCCAGCGACGGGGGGCTCCGCATCGCCCTTCTGTCCCGGAGCTCCAGCAGGGCGTCTGCCCAGTGGGTGTCCATCAACCATGGGAGCGGATTGTCAGGTATGTACCCCCCCGGTGCACACCCCCCGGGTTAAGTGGGGGGGACAAGAGACATGACCAGGGACCTCCACATGCCCAGATGACCATGGCCCCAAGGACAGCAGTCGCATGTCCCTCAGAAGAGTGCATCAGCCCCTGCCCCCCAGCAGGACAGCACCATGCCCATCCCTGGGGATGGGGGGAGCAGAAACTAGGGTCCCCTGTGGGGGGGGCACCCATCAGCAGCAGCAGCATCTCCCGGGGACGGGGATGGGGAACGAGCAGCAGAGAGGTGGGGTGGACAAGGGCCACAGGTCACGGCCCACACTAACGGTTGTCTCCACTCTTCTCCCCCACCCTGTGTTCTGCAGCTGCACCATCGGAGGGCCTGGAGAGTGCTGGCAAGGTGTCCGTCTTCCCGGAGAGCCCACGGGCACCATCCCAGCAGACCAGCCCCTTGGCGGAGCACTGACCAGCCCCAGGACAAGGCCGATGGTGGAGCCACCAGAGGACGGCCATGGACCCCCAGCTGCTTGCGACCCTCTGGCGTCAGCTGGAGGTGTAGGAGCAGCGCCTGCGGGTGGAGAAGTGGTGGCTGGAGCTCCAAGGGTGAGCGTTGGCCTGGTGCCAGGAGGCTTGGGGGGCCTTCATGAGCACCTTTGAGCGCATAGCACTACACCTGACCCCCCCGCCATGCCGCCCGCTGCTCTGCCCACCGCTCTACCTGCTGTCCCTCCACCGTCAGCCACCCTGGGGCCTGCCGCTGAGGGGGACCAGGGGCCTGGGGACACCGCCGCCCGGCCATATTTGCTGGTTCTCCTGGCCCCCACCCTGCCTCTCCCAGGGCTCCAGCTGAGGCAAGGGTCGCGCCCTCCCACACCGGGCGCTGGACAATAGGGTGCGGGGCCAACGACGTCCCCCCCCTTTGTACATATCCCCCATTTGTATATAGTTTTTGTTGGACCCGTGTTTTGTTAGCTGCCCCCCCATGTAAAGAGTTCACCCCTTTTTTTCTAAGTTATTAATAAGAGGTTGCACTGTTTGGTTTGAAACAACATTTCCATTTATTTCAAAGAAAAGTGGGGTGGGGGTGCTCTCGGGTGCTCTGTGGTGTGGGTGTGGGGGCAGGGAGTGTTGTAGAGGATGTGGGGGTGCAGTGGGTGGCTCGCCTGCAGCTGGCCCTGCCAGCGTTCACCCCGCAGCCTGGTCAAAATGGGCCCACAGGGCCTCCCGGACCTGGATCCCCTCAGGGACGACCTGGAGACTGGGGGCAATGGGTGGCTGGATGTCGGCCCTGCCAGCTTCCACAGCCCAGCCCTGGAAGAAGGCCTCTCCCTTGCTCTCCACCAGGTTGTGGAGTGCGCTGCATGCGCCCACAACCTGGGGGATGTTGGGGAGGCCTGCATCCAGCCGGGTGAGGAGACATCTCCAGCGCCCTTTGAGGCGGCCGAAAGTGCGCTCAACCACCTGGCGCACACGGTTCAAGCGCGTGTTGAACTGCTCCTGGCTGGCTGTGACATGGCACGTGTAAGGGTGCATGAGCCAGGGCAGGAGGGGGTACGCCGCATCTGCGATGACACAGAAGGGCATAATGGTGTCCCCCACAGGGATCTCCCACTGGGGGATGTAGGTCCCCGCCTCCAGCTGGCAGCACAGGCCTGAATTTCTGAAGACCAGGGTGTCGTGGGTGCTGCCAGGCCAGCCAACATAAATGTCCAAGAGGCGGCCCCGGCTGTCCACCAAGACCTGCAGGACCACAGAGTGGTATCCCTTCCTATTGAGGAAGTGTCCTCCGCTGTGGTTCGGGGCACAGATGGGGATGTGGGTCCCATCCAGAGGCCCAGAGCAATTTGGGAAGCCCAGGCTGGCAAACCCCGCGATGGCAGCATCTGGGTCCCCAAGCCGCACGAGCCTGTGGAGGAGCAGGGCATTGATTGCGCTGATGACCTGCAGTGGAAGGACATGAGAGAGCACCGGTGAGGGGTGTGCAGGGTGTGTCTGGCCCTCCACCCCCCGGGCTCCCCCGAGGGCTCCCCCACACAGGGATCCCCCCACCAGAGGTCCCCCGCCCCAGGTCCTCTTACCTCCATGAGGACAGCCCCGACGGTGACCTTGCCCACGCCGAACTGCTGCCCTATGGATTGGTAGCTGTCTGGAGTGGCCAGCTTCCAGACAGCTATGCCAACCCATTTCTCGATGGGGAGGGCACGTCGCATGGAAGTGTCCTGGTGCTGTAAGGCAGGGGTGAGCCACTGGCAGAGCTCCAGGAATGCCTGTCGGCTCATGTGGAAATTCTGGAGCCAGCAGTCGTCGTCCCACTTGCCGAGCACCAGCCTCTCCCACCAGTCGGTGCTCGTGGGGTAGCTCCACAGCCGGCAGTGTGTGCAGCGGGGGGGGCGGGGGCGGAGGGCAGCAAGGTCTGGGGCTACTTCCTCATCCCCTGGGGGCAGCTCCTCTTCCACAAGTAAAAGATGATCAACTGCCTCCTGCATGGCACTGAGCAGGGCAAGCTCTTCTCCTGCAGGAGCAGGTCTGTGGACCTCTGGCTGCTGCTGCTGCTGCTGCTGGGGGTCCATAGTGCTTCCCTGGGGTGTGCAGGCTTGTGGCTCTGCAGACCACGTGCTGTGCAGGCTGAGTGTGTCTGGGAGGGGCCCTTTAAGGGAGCGGCTTGCTGTTGCCCTGGAAGTGCTAGTCTGCCCTGTGACCCTGTCTGCAGCTGTTCCTGGCACCCTTATTTCGATGTGGGCTGCTGTGGTGTGTAGACTCTTCCCTGTAGCGCATACTTCAATGTAGTGCTGCCCAAAGTCGACGTTGAACGTCGATGGCACCAGCCCTGGAGGACGTGTAGATGCTATTCATCGAAATAGCTTATTTCGATTTCGCTACATCAAAATAAGCTATTTCGATGTAGCATACCCGTGTAGACGTAGCTTATATGTGTTAATTAACACTCTGAGGCCGCGTCTACACGTGCACGCTACTTCGAAGTAGCAGCACCAACTTCGAAATAACGCCCGCCACAGCTACACTTATTGGGTGCTATTTCGAAGTTGAAATCGACGTTAGGCGGCGAGACATCGAAGTCACTAACCCCATGAGGGGATGGGAATAGTGCCCTACTTCGAAGTTGAACGTCGAAGTAGGGCACGTGGAGATGATCCGCGTCCCGCAACATCGAAATAGTGGGGTCCGCCATGGCGGCCATCAGCTGAGGGGTTGAGAGACGGTCTCTCCAGCCTCTGCAGGGCTCTATGGTCATCGTGTGCAGCAGCCCTTAGCCCAGGGCTTCTGGCTGCTGCTGCGGCAGCTGGGGATCCATGCTGCAGGCACAGGGTCTGCAACCAGTTGTCGGCTCTGTGGATCTTGTGTTGTTTAGTGCAACTGTGTCTGGGAGGGGCCCTTTAAGGGAGCGGCTTGCTGTTGAGTCCACCCTGTGACCCTGTCCGCAGCTGTTCCTGGCACCCTTATTTCGATGTGTGCTACTTTGGCATGTAGATGTTCTCTCACAGTGCCTATTTCGATGTGGTGCTGCCCAACGTCGAAGTTGAACGTCGACGTTGCCAGCCCTGGAGGACGTGTAGACGTTATTCATCAAAATCGCTTATTTTAATGTCACTACATTGAAATAAGCTATTTCAATGTATCGTGCACATGTAGACGTAGCCTGAGTGTGGGCATGTGAATAGAATCAGGCTTTTTTTTTTCTCACTGCCAAAATATTTTGGTACAAAAGAATTATGGTTCCTGTTCAGCTCTTCCTCATAGTTGTCAACTTCTTCACCCAGACAGTTTATTCTTACATCTTGGTGACACTATTTAAAAAAAAATCAGAAAAAAGAAAGGATATCTTTAAACAAAGATGTACACACTTAGCTGTTTGTTTACTTACTGCTGCAAGATAATTTTGTTTTGTACATCATTAGCTCTCTAGTTCAATCAGGTTTGCTGAAAAAAGATCAGAGCTGCAGGAATCACCACAGAAAAAGAACTATAGAATAGTAGAATACTAGAACTGGAAGGGACCTCAAAAGATCATCAAATCTAGTCCCCTGCCCTCATGGCAGGATCAAGCACCATCTAGTTCATCCCTGAGAGACAATATTCTGTGTTCTTTCTGACTTCCAGTTGCCATGATCTTTAACATATGATCAGCATGGGTACTCATACAACTCTGATGCACTCTAAAACCCTGCCTGTGCTATAAGCTAGGCAGGCGATCCTCTGCCGAGTACAGATAGTCCCTCAAGCTCTCAATGTATGTCCTCAGCAAAGCTCAGATTTGCTTCTACCACCATTACCTGTGCTTCTGTGTCTACGTTAGTATTTCTACCATTAGCTGGATGACAGCTAGTGTGAATATATGTATAGGGTCTGAGGAATCATACACTAAAATTGTGTAACTATAGCCTTAGGCATGAGTTACAAAGCCAAAGGCCAACTCTCTGTAATCTCTCCAAGAACAAGAGATAAATAATTAGACTACAACAAAGTCCTTCTCAAGTCTTTCTCATGTATCAATATCATAGGTGCAGTTGATTCATTTCTGATAATATAATATGTATTTATTTTAAATAATGAGAATAATTAAACTGTTGAGGTAGTTTGCTAAGGGATGTGGTGAACTCTTTTTGAACCCTTAAACCTAGTTTGGATGTGTTTTGCAAAGACAGTTCCACAGTGGGACATCTGTGGGTAAATGTACATAGAAAATCTGAATCAGTATTGATGTCAATTAAAATGTTTTTGCTAATGCATCACAAAAATCAGTAACTGTTCAAATACTGAGGATAAAATCCTGTCACAGTTCAACTGAATAGGACTAAGCTTTCACACTTGATCAACAAAGAATTCATGTACAATACCGCTTGGTAAATAACAAAGAGAAAGTTAGACTCTTCATCAAGCTGGGGAGAGCCAGCACAGAGTTCTTCCAGAGTAACTTTATTTAATCACAAGCGTGAAGCAGAATTGAGCTACGGGATTATATCTTCGATTTGAAATATCATTTTTGAATGTATATTGAAAGAATAACAATGACATGCAGCAATTTCACCTTTTCTTGAGTGTCAAATATACTACAACTGGTGTAGGAAGACTTACAACCATGAAAAGCCTGCAACTAACTGTATACAGACAACAAGCAGTCTTGTAACACTTCGAAGACTAACAAATTTATCAGGGGAATTTTGGGACTTTGAGGAGATCTCACAAGACTGGAAACATAGGTACCTTATCAAGCTTCCACACCAAGGCAACCTGAAGGAATGCAAAAACTGGAGGGGCATCGCAATACTTTCTATCCCAAGAAATGTGTTCAGTAGGATTCTCTTGGAGAAAATGAAGACAGAAATTGATAGACAGCTCAGGGATGAACAGGCTGCCTTCTGAAGTGAGAGATCTTGTATTGACCAAAGAGTAACTTTCAGAAACTGGATCTACATTACAAAGTTCAGTCTACAGAAGTCACTGATGAGAGAG
Organism: Carettochelys insculpta; assembly: GCF_033958435.1. Lineage (NCBI taxonomy): Eukaryota > Metazoa > Chordata > Testudines > Carettochelyidae > Carettochelys > Carettochelys insculpta. Next base: position 71,161,884 of record NC_134137.1, read on the forward strand.
TTTTGCCAACAGAACCTCTGTCTACAGAACACGTCCACACCTAACACAGGATTGCCCTTTCAACACCCTCTGTTGATAGAGAGTGGCCAGACAACCCAGCCCCTGTTGACAGGACAGCAACCAGAAGCTCGGAAAACTGGGCAGCCCAGTGAACCAAAAGCCCTCTCTGTTAACCGAGGGCCCCCTTGAGCATTTATACTATTTTTCTGTTGACAGAATCTGTCTACAGCAATGCTATATCTCAAACTTTCAAGACATAACTCTTCTGGGAAAAACGTTCTGTTCTCTCGACAGGTTCTAGACAGAACACACTTGTAGAATGGACACTACATAGTTTTATTGACAGAAAAGGCTTTCTGTTGACAAAACTTTGTGGTGTAGACACAGCTAGAGTGATCATAGAACAGTTGCTTGACTGGAACACTCCCTTGTACATAACCTACATAGGCTTTGAAAAAGCCTTCAATATCATTGATAGAGACACTTTGTGGAAACTTCTGCAACACTATAGCAAAATTATTAACCTGACAAATTCAATGTACGAACCCTTGACATACCAAATTGTTCACAATGGTGTCTGGACAGAATCCTTCAGCATACACTCAGGAGTGTGAAAAGGGTGTCTATTGTCATCTTTCCTGTTCTTGATCACAGTGGACTGGATTATGAGCAGGACAACAGATGGCCATCAAAGGGGAATTCAGTGGACAGTTTTCAAACAGCTACCGGACATTAATTTCGCTGATGATGTCATCCTCCTTTCACAATGACATGAAAACATGGAAGTAAAGGTTACAACACTAGACAAAACTGCCTCAGTGACTGGACTGAGCATTACAAAAGGAAAGACCAAGACAAGGAGGATCAACCTGTCCAACAATACCACCATCACGCTGGGCGGTGATGACCTGGAAGAAGTGGAGCAGTTCACCTACTTGGGGAGTATTATGGGCAGAAATGGATGAACAGACAAGGAGATCAATGCCAGGAAAAGGAAAGCAACAGCTGCATTCAAGAATCTTCCTCCCATATGGAGTTCACACATAATATCTGCCAAGTTGAAACTGCATCTCTTCAACACAAATTTGAAATGTGCTCTTATATGGATGTTAGACATGGCATGCTAAAAGGTCTGCAAATCACAAGCTACACACATTCAGAAACAGGTGCCTGAGATACATCCTTTACATCAAATGGCAACATTTTTGAGGCAAATAAGCTGCTTTAGAACAGAGCAGGACAAGAATCACTTGATGTTCAAATCAAGAAATAAAACTGGGGATGGCTAGCCCACACTCTCAGAAAACCATGATCCAGCATAATCCATCAAGCTCTCAAATGGAACTTGCCAGGAATATGCAAGAAGAAGACCTCACACAACATGGAGAAGATCAACTGAGTTTGAAGGACAACAGCCTGGATACTCCTGGGGTCAGCTAGAAGTTTTGTCCTGAGACAGAGTAAAGTGGAGGAGACTTTAAGGTGCTATGGGACTGCTTAGGATTTGTGAAGCTACAGACTAACACAGCTATCCCTCTGAGACTGCTGGCACCATACAGATCCTGTTATGGACTCTGAGCAGGCAGAAACTTATGCTCATGCAGAACACCAGGCTATATCTGTACTAGGCAAAGTATATTGACCACAGATACACAATTATCACTACGGCAATTTCATTGCTAAAATCAGTGTATCTGTGCTCCTTTTACCTGGCTGTTGCTGCTGAGGAAGGTTGATGGGAGAAGCTCTCCCATCAAACTCCCTTACTCCTCATGTATTGGAATGAGCATAGGAGTTGACTGCCTGCTCAGAGTTCATAACAGGATCTGTATGGTTCCCAGAGAGGTCGATATCACATGTCCCAACTAGATGTGTGAAGTCAAACGCCAGAAGATCTTCTGGACTAATGTAGACATAGACCCAGTAACTTCAGTGGGTCTGCTGGTCTAGGTCTACACAGACCTGTAGTGATGGCAACTTCATGCTAATGAACAGCTCACAATTGCAAATGGATGCTCATTAGCATAATCACAGGGCAAATTAATATAGCCATACAAAATCTCATTGCCAGCAGGAGCTGCTGCCAGCAGTAAACAGGCCATGTAGATGGGTCTCTGCTAGCAAAAAAATCCTCTGTCACCAGTCCCTTATGCCTGAAATGCATATTCTATGCTAACTGGCCATGCAATTATGCTAATGAGCAGCCATTTGCAATTGTGAGACTGCTCTTTAGCATGAAGATGATGACACTACAGGTCCGTGTTGGCCTATACCTGGCGTGCACAAGGTCCTGCCCATACTGGATTCATTATAAGATCAGGGCCTTTGCTGCCATCATTATAGGCTCTACATAAATGCTTATATATATTAAACAAGAGATGTAAACTTATACAATAGAAATAAGGAACTAATGATCTCAGTTCCGATGTTATATAAAATGGGAAACAGCCATCAAGATTTTCAGATTGTTTTCTTTCTATAGATTTATTTCAAAGAGTCAGAAAGTAAGCTCAGAGATGTTAGAGAGCGAGGCATTGGAGCCAGGTCATTATGATCTTATATAGAGCTTGTGTGACCTGACTGCTCATGTTTAGAAGATTATTTATATTAAAGTTAATATAGAAAAAGGCTCACTAATACTTTTGAAAATTATTTTAATGAGTGATGAGTTAGACAAGCCTGTCAAAAGTAACACTTTTCTATTTCTTCTGCATAAATGGTATACTTGTTGTCACTTAAACACACACATATGAAAAATTTTTATAGTATGGAGACCTAATTTTGGCAAGTCTAGGTCTAAGTCCTCTGGCCCACAGGAGTCTACTCTATTTCATGTTTTATTAACGATATACTGTACTGAGTCATGTTCAAACATATCCCAGAAATTCCTCCTGAGATATTTAGCCTTGTCACTTTGAAGAATCGTAAAATGAGCCATAGCAAGTCTCTTCTCTCCTTCTCTTTCATTCAGTTAAAGTCCTTGCTCTGACATAACCTCTGAAATAAATATTGCCAAGTGAAAGGACTGCAAAAAGTCTAGGCAAGATTTATGAATAATTAAAGCAAAGAAAATTATACTTTAATTCTGATAAGAACTTAATCTAATTGAGTTTAATGAACTCAGGATTGGGACATTTACTTGACCCCATAAAACCTTAGTACTATTACACAAGTGCCATTGTTGTGAGACCTGTGTAGTAGTCAGGCTGGAGTCATGTGGGCATAGCTCAACCAATTCTATTCTAACCCTGATTTCCCTTGCTTCAGGCTAGATCATTTGCAGTAATTGGAGCAACTTTTATGTTTTAAATATTAAAAGGAATAATTCTTTTCAAAGGAAGGTAGGGACAGAAGGCACTCTGTGCATGGTAAAACTATTTCCCTGTTGTGGAACTGAGTGGTTGAGAGCTGTCTTGCAAGCCAATATTCTAATCTAATTGAAGGAAACTAACAAAAAAAGTGTGAGTACTTTCCTTTTATTCAAAGGGGTAGCTATGTTAGTCTGTTTCAGTAAAACCAATAAGGGCTACGTCTACACTTGCCCCAAACTTCGAAATGGCCATGCAAATGGCCATTTCGAAGTTTACTAATGAAGCGCTGAAATGCATATTCAGCGCTTCATTAGCATGCAGGCGGCAGCAGCGCTTCTAAATTGACGCGCCTTGCCACCGCGCGGCGCGTCCAGACGGGGCTCCTTTTCGAAAAGGCCCCGCCTACTTTGAAGTCCCCTTATTCCCATGAGCTCATGGGAATAAGGGGACTTCGAAGTAGGTGGCTTCCTTTCGAAAAGGAGCCCCGTCTGGACGCGCCGCGTGGCGGCAAGGTGCATCAATTTCGAAGCGCTGCTGCCGCCCGCATGCTAATGAAGCGCTGAATATGCATTTCAGCGCTTCATTAGTAAACTTCGAAATGGCCATTTGCATGGCCATTTCGAAGTTTGGGGCACGTGTAGACACGGCCAAGGAGTCCTGTGGCAACCTAAATACAAACAATTTTATTTGGGCATAAGCTTTTGTGGTCTGGAACCCACTTCATCACATACATCTGATGAAGTGGGTTCCAAGCCATGAAAAATTATGGCCAAATAAATTTGTTAGCCTTTAAAATGAAACAGGACTCCTAGCAGTATTAATTATATTAATTCAGAACCTAGTTATATCCCTACATGATCACCTGGGCTACATAAACTTTAGATTATTACCTTGCATCTCTCCTGCTGTTCCAACTCCCTAGACAGACAGCTCCATTGGAATTGCACTGCTGGAGACTACTCCTTGCTCATAGCTGCCTCTGATTTGTGAAGCTGGTCATTAAGATCTAAACTTGCCAAGTCTAAACTATAGAATCACAAATGTGTCATGTGCATGATATTCTGTACATAACATAAGAACATAAGAACGGCCATACTGGGTCAGACCAAAGGTCCATCTAGCCCAGTATCCTGTCTGCCGACAGTAGCCAATGCGTGGTGCCCCTGAGGAGGTGAACCGAAGGCAATGATCAAGCAATTTGTCTCCTACCATCCATCTCCTGTCTTCGACAAAAGGCTAGTCACCATACCTTAACCCTTGCTAATAGCCATCTGTGGATCTAACCTCCAAATATTTATGAAGCTCTTTTTTTAAACTCTGTTAGAGTCCTGGCCTTCACAAAGTACTCTGGTAAGGAGTTCCACAGGTTGACTGTGCGCTGTGTGAAGAAAAACTTTCTTTTATTAGTTTTGAACCTGCTACCCATTACTTTTATTTAGTGTCCTCCAGTTCTTATATTATGGGAAGAAGTAAATGACTTTTCTGTATTCACTTTCTCCACACCATTCATGATTTTATATACCTCTATCATATCGCACCTCAGTCTCCTCTTTTCTAGACTAAAAAGTCCCAGTCTTTCTAGCCTCTCCTCATATTGGACTCATTCCAAACCCTTGATCATTTTAGTTGCCCTTTTCTGAACCTTTTCTAATGCCAATATACCTTTTTTGAGGTGAGGAGACCACATCTGCACGCAGTAGTCAAGATGTGGGTGTACCATAGTTTTATATAGGAGAAGTAAGATATTCTTCATCTTATTTTCTATCCCTTTTTAATTATTCCTAACATCCTATTTGCTTTACTGACTGCCACTGCACATTGTGTGGATGTTTTCAGAGAACTATCCACTACAATTCCAAGATCCCTTTCCTGATCTGTTGTAGCTAAATTTACCCCCATAATATTATATGTATAATTAGGGTTTTTTTCCCCAATGTGCATTACCTTACACTTACCCACATTAAATTTCATTTGCCATTTTGCTGCCCAATCACTCAGTTTGCTCAGATCTTTTTGAAGTTCTTCACAGTCTGCTTTGGTTTTGACTATCCTGAACAGTTTGGTGTCATCTGCAAACTTTGCCACCTCACTGCTTACCCCTTTCTCTAGATCATTGATGAATAAATTGAACAAGATTGGTCCCAGGACTGACCCTTGGGGAATGCCACCAGTTACCCCCTTCCATTGTGAAAATTTGCCATTTATTCTTACCCTTTGTTTCCTGTCTTTTAACCAGTTCCCAATCCATGAAAGGATCTTTCCTCCTATCCCGTGACCATCTAATTTACATAAGAGCCTTTGTTGTGGGACTGTGTCACAGGCTTTCTGGAAATCTGAGTATACTATTTCTACTGGATCCCCCCATCTGCATGCTTGTTAACCCATTCAAATAACTCTAATATATTAGTGAGACACGACTTCCCTTTACAGAAGCCATGTTGACTTTTGCTCAACAAATCATGTTCTTCTACGTGTCTCACAATTTTATTCTTTACTATTGTTTCTACTAATTTGCCCGGTACTGACGTTAGACTTACCAGTCTATAATTGCTCCTTTAGAGCCCTTTTTAAATATTGTGTTATATTAGCTGTCTTCCAATCATTGGGTACCAAAGCTGATTTAAAGGATAGGTTACAAACCACCGTTAATAGTTCCGCAATTTCACATTTGAGTTCTTTCAGAACGTTTGGGTGAATGCCATCTGGTCCCGGAGACTTATGACTGTTTAGCTTATCAATTAGTTCCAAAACCTCCTCTAATGACACTTCAGCCTGGGACAGTTCCTCAGATTTGTTACCCATAAAGGACGGCTCAGATTTGGGAATCTCTCTAACATCCTCAGCCGTGAAGACTTAAGCAAAGAAATCATTTAGTTTTTCCACAATGGCATTATCTTCCTTGATTGTTTCTTTTACGTCTGTATTGTCCAGGGGCCCCATTGCTTTTTTAGCAGGCTTCCTGATTCTAATGTACTTAAAAAACATTTTACTATTGTTTTTTGAATTTATGGCTAACTGTTCCTCAAAATCTTTTTTGGCTTTTCTTATTACATTTTTACATTTAATTTGGCAGAGTTTATATTCCTTTCTATTTTGACCACTAGGATTTGACTTCCACTTTTTAAAAGATGCCTTTTTATCTCTCACTGCCTCTTTTACGTGGTTGTTAAGCCATGGTGGCTTTTTTTTAGGTCTCTTACTGTGTTTTTTAATTTGGGGTATAAATTTATGTTGGGTCTCTAATATGGTATCTTTGAAAAGTTTCCACGCAGCTTGCAGGGATTTTGCTCTAGTTACTCTACCTTTTAATTTCTGTTTAACTAACGTCCTCATTTTTGTGTAATTCCCCTTTTTGAAATTAAATACCAGAGTGTTGGACTCTTGTGGTGTTCTTCCCAACACAGGAATATTAAATGTTATTATGTTATGGTCACTGTAAGCTGATATACTAATGGTTCAGGAGTTGCATCAGCTCTTGGAGGGCTGCATTACACCTTATTGATTGCAGTCCCAGAGCTTATTTTTGGTGATGAATCATAGACCACAGTAGTCCAATCTTTCAACAGTGGTCAGTTCCAAGTGCCCCAGAGGGAATGAACACAATGGGTAGCCATCAAGTGATCCATCCCTTCTAGCTCATTCCCACCTTCTAGCAACCACATGCTATGGACTTCATTCCTGCTTACTGGCAAAACAGCCATTGCTGAACCTATCTTCCAAGAAATTATCTAGCAATTTTTGAACCCTGCTATAATCTTGTGCTTCACAACATCCTCTGGCAACCAGTTCCACAGTTTGACTGTACACTGTGTGAAAAAATGCTTTCTTTATTGTTTGTTTGTGTTAAACTTGATTATTGATTTCATTTGGTGAACATCCACCCCAATTCTGGTGTTATAGCACTTCCTTATCTATTGTCCGCACACCACTCATGATTTTATAGAGATCTATCATGCACTTCCCCGCATCACCTCTTTTCCAAGAGAAAAAGTCCCAATCTTATTAAACTTTCCTCAAAAATTAAACTGAAGATGGAGAACCAAGACAAGATAGGCCTCCCTACTGCACTTGGTCAGTTAATTTACTCATGTTGTCTTTCCTTTGGCTTCAGTTGAAATATTCACTTGAATATTTTGACAAGATGCCATCTTTGTCTGACTAGCCTCAGCACTCCTCTCTTTGGCAAGATGGGCCTGGAGTAAATCCATTCCTCTCTCCTGCAGTGGGAAGTCAGTCTTTATCTTAGTAGGCATGCAGACTTTTCTGTTGGCCCTATGGGAAGGAGCACAGCCTTTCCCTTTGGAGATGCTTATTTCTCTGAGGTCACTCGCCCAACAGCAGTCTAACAGCTATTTTTCCTCCTTCACTTAACATGAGGAGGCTATAAAAGGTTTGGGGCGACATTTAATTGTATTTAGGTGTTTCTAATTCTCATGAAGTAAAATTTTCTCAGCTGATCCTCATTGGCCTGTGGCAACTCTTCTCAGCTGATCCACATTGATTTAATGTAACTCTTTTTTTGGTTGATAGGGGAAGAAGACCTTTACCACCTACAGGGGAGCAGCGGCCCCAGGTGGGCTTCCAGGGAGCCCTAGGGAGCCTCCATGGAAGGGGGGCAGCATTCGCCCTCCAGGGGACTCAACAGGTGTGATCCCCATCATCAACACTGTCCCCATCTCCCCCATGTCCAGGGACCCCATCAGGGCTGGACCAGGGCCAGCAGCATGGACAGGTAAGGGTGCAGCTGGGGTGAGGCCTCTGTTAGCACTGCAGGGTCAGCACATGGGGAGTGGTCAGAGGGCAGACAGGGGCGGGGAGGAGGTTGGAAGGGGGGAGGCTGACTGTGGGACCAGGGAGGTAGGCAGGGGAGGTGGGAGGGTGGGTGGCTAATGGGTGGATGGGAGACAGTGGGGTAGGGGCAGGAAGGATGGCTGCAGGAGTGGGTGGCAATGGAGCAGCAGTTGAGGCCAGGCAGCTGGCCACAGCCTGGGTCAGAGTATCAAGGTTGGCTGCCACCCGGTCCCAGGCCTCCCACCCCATGGCCAGCCCTCCTGCAGCATGCCGGAAAGGTCCTGCAGTTCTGCAGTGTGGGCAGCATCCCCCATTTCCTCCTCCCCACCCTGGTGGTGCCGGTGGACAGCCCGGTGAATGGCTCATGCAGGGACAGCATGGGATCTGGGCTGCTCCCCCTCGCCCTTGCTGGTTGGGCTGATACAGAAGGGGAGAGCAGGGTTTGGCATTAGTCCCAGGCACAGAACCTTGTGACCTCCCCCAGGTGCCCTGAGATGCCCATGTCCCGAGGTTCCCTGCATGGGTGTCAAGGGCGCAGGCTGCCCCACTCTGCCCCTGGTCCCTCCACAACCAGCTGGACTGTGGTGCTGTCCCACCCATGTGGTGCCCAATGCCCGGGCCCAGGAAACGTGGCCATCTGGGGTCCACTGGCCCCAGGATGGCAGGCATATGGAAGGGCTGTGGCCACCCTGGGCAGGCCTGAACACCCCATCCTCCATCCCTAGGGTGGTTGGTGTGTGGGTCAGCTACCTGTGGGTCTGTCCAGGAAGTTGGGCGACGTACAGGTGGATGGGGCTTGGATGGGATGTCATTGACGAGGACCCCTTTGCTTGAGCCCTCATTATTACTGGTGGTGTCTATCCTCTGTGGGTTCCTGGTGCCGGCCTCAAGTCCAGGGCTGTCCTCCCCCTCAGTCCCTGTCATGGGCTCCTGCTCCATTGCCAGGTCTGCTGTATCCAGCATCACAGCTGGGGGTCCTGCCTCCTTGGCCCCAAGGAGTTGGTCCAGGTCTTGTAATAGGAGCAGCTGGTGGGTACTGCCCCTGATCACCCAGACCTGTCCCAGACCCTGCAGTATCCCTGGCGCAGCTCCTTCACCTTGTACCTCACCTGTTCCAGTGTCTGAGTGGGGTGACCCCAGCCAGTGATGTTGTTCGTGTGGCACTGGAATGCTGCTGCATTTCTGCACCAGACCCCATCTGGTGCAGGACATCCTCATCTGCATGGAGGGTGAGGGTGTCCTGCAGCTCAGCCTCTCTCCAGGAGGGGGCCTGGTGCTGGGAGAGCTCCCTGTTGTCCTTGGGGGTCCCCCGGGGTGGGCGGGGGTTGGGGTCACTGCCCATGATTCTAGGGAGGGCATTTGGCTGGCTGGAGCATCACAGATGTCGGCTGGCTGGCAGCTGGCTGGCCTGACAGTTTCTGGGAGCCTGCTTCCTTAAATGCAGCTGGATACTGGAGCTGTAGAGGTCCACTTGTGCTGTGAGTGGCACCACAACCTGCTAGCTAATTACCACCATGGAGGACTCCCTCTTTCAAAAGAGCAGACCACAGAGCATCTACACTTGCTCTCTTTCAAAATTATCTTTCGAAGGAGGGTGCTCTTCCCATCATGGCAACAGAGGACCGACTTTGAAAGAACAGGGGAGTTATTTCAAAGTTAATTTTGCAAGAGCTCTATGTATGTGCAGGTGCTCTGCAGGTTCTTTTGAAAGACCTCGGTCATGTGACCTGGATTTCAAATGTACTTGCTAGTGTAGATGCACCCTTAGGGTTTATGACTGCATATCCCTGGTTTTCCAATAAGGCCCTGGAACACAACATGCAAACCCCTTGCAGTTGCTTGTTTTAGTTTTGAAGGATTCAGAACAAAGTGCCCAAACTTTACTGATAGAGTTAGAGATGTTGAAATCACTGGGACTATTTGTGTGAGTTATAATTACTAGGATAAGAAAGAGTTTGCCACCTCAGGAAGCAATTTTAAGGCCCTGACCCACAAACATGCATGCGTGTCAATAACTTTAAACACTTCAAAATGGTATTATTAAGTGGGTCAAGTAGCTCATGTGCATAACTGTTGGAAGGATAGTACTAATAGGGGACTAAGAAAACAAAACAAAACAAAAGCTATGTGATATCAGCTAACATTCTTACATCTCATTTTGTCTAGTGTAGCACATACACAAGTTATTCGTTACCAATATACTGAGGGGCTCTATTTCAGTTTTTAAAATTTGTAAATATTTACAGTGTACAGTAATGTATTGAAGCCGAGTCCTGTAAGGTTGGGAACATGCTCAACTTCCCTTGAAGTCAATGGGGAGTTGAGAATGCTGTGTTTTAGACTGAGTAGCAGTGGCAGATGGTTTTTGAGGAGAAAGTCATCTATCCCATTCCTTCTTATGACAGTAGATATGTGGTCACAGATCATTCAAATGTTCTGTCATATGAATATGTATTAGGTAACTTAACAACAAATATTATTTATTCAGTAGGGCATAAATAAATGGACATTGGAGCCTGATTAAGAAATGCTGTAGTATCAATGACTTTCTATATTTATAGACAACTGACAACTAAAAATAAAACTCAATTTAATATTTATGAATCTCCAGTTTTCTAAATTAGAAAAAAAATACTTAATGGCTTTCTACAAATAACAAAAATTAGTAATTATCTTAAGAGGTATTCATTGTTTATCTTCTTTCAAATTTCAGGATATGTTAGCATTTGAGGTTTGGAACATGCAAATCCCAAAATACCAGTTAACTCTTTGACCATACAGGTCACGATATGAAATTGATACGCTATGAATGATTGGGATATTAGGGCTACTAAAATTGTTTAAAAATACTTTCCATGAAGCTTTACCTCTAACAACTGGATTTTTGTATACATTCTTGGGCTACACTTTATTTAACTACAGGCAAGTATCTTCCAAATTATGATCACATGCCTTTATAAAATTAGTTTTGGATTTTAAAATGTATTAATGTTAAGAAATTTAATAGGGATAAACCACTATAGTATATACAGATGGACTCTTCACTTGTATTATTTCATAATAATAATTATCCTTATTTTTATAAGATAATAAAATATGTGATAAGCCCTGGTCCTGATCTGGGCTGACTAGGTTTCAGCTTGTTAGACACCCTGTTCTTTACATATATTTACATCCCAGAGTCAACAGTAGAAAAAAAGTATGTTACAGTAAATTTTTTTTGATAAAATGCTAAGATTCAACTTACATTTTTATCATGTCTAACACAGCTTTACATTGTAATTATGGTCATTCAAGCATAAGTATAAGCAAAAGTATTTGAAATTACACAAAAGTGAAATATCTCAATATTGCAACTTGTTCTGCATGGATGGAGACAGTATGTCACAGAATCAAGCCATAGATGACTATTTGCTAAGTATATCATATTAACATTCTGACAAGTATCAGTCCCTTAACATTTCAGCATTAGAGTTCTATAAAAGTCCATAATCTATCTCTTGAGAGCAAGTCATTTTAGAGTAGAGTAATGGATGTCATCATCATTATCATAAAATGAATATTTCATTCCCCCCAAATTGTTGAATAATTTATAGGAGAAAGATACCACCAACTGAACATCTATATACACTAATTCAGGCTTCAAAGTATCAAATTTATTACACTGAGTTTTCTCTCTGTCAAGATAAACAAAAAAAAATACTTTAACCTCATGTTGGATACCTATAACTATAGCTCCAACAGATAAATATATGTATCCAACATGAGGTTAAAGTATTTTTATTTGTTTATCTTGACATATATATATATATATATATATCTCCAACACACAATGTGTGGTTTATAAACCATCAAGGCTACACTATTTTAAATTTCTTCTGTCATTTGTCCAAGTGCTTTCCAGTAATTTTTACAAACATAGCACAGATGTAACAAAGACGAATCACGTTTGTAATTGAAATGGGTCTGATCTTTTTGTCCCACAAGACTGCCATTGTCTTGCATGGGACCTGAGCCAGCTCATAGAACTGCTAACAAATGACAACAACAACAACAACAAAACCAGGAAGGATTTTAGCAGCTGTCATTTTGCAAATTTGAAAAATACTGACCAGCTCTTTGCTTGGTCCTGTGAGGGTCTGGATGGACATTGTGAGAGAGTAGAAATGAACCACTAGTAGGGCTGTAATTTCCTATTTAGCCAAGATTACAAAGTAATCTGAGGATATAAAGTGAAGCTGGCTTGTGAGTGACAAGCTATCTGTCCCCAGTTTATACCACGGAGCGTTTTAATACTTCTAGTTGACATTAATGTAGCACTGACCACGGAATGAATAATATAAACAGCTTCTTCCAGACATAACAGCAATGTGCTGCTGAGATGTGCTAGTTCAACAAGCCCTGTTTTGTTTATCAGAAGCAGGATCTCAAGCATATATTTAATCTGGTCTCTGAATTAGTGAGTCCCCAAAAAGTTAATGTGATCCTTTAACAGTCTTTTTCTATAGTACGTTGGAACTGTGTTCCTCTTTCCCTGGCTGCTCTTCTTCATTCATGAATGTGACTACTGTCTTGCATTAGGCTGTAGAGCTGCATTTGTTTATATTTGTTCTCAGCCTGAAATATCTGGAGACATTGTTTGGTTTCTCCTTCCAGTCTTTAAATTTTTAACAACAAAATCTCACTAGTATTCAGACACTGTCTTCTTTTGTTTTGTTTCTTATCCTTTGTCTGGTATTTCTGAAATAGTAAATGGACGCTTTTCTGAATATTGTAAATAATTTAGACTATGTCTAGATGAGAGTGATTTGTTGACAGAAACTTCTGTCAGAAGAGGTCTTCTGACAAAATATATGTCAGACCCAGCCCAAGCAAGACACTCCCTTAAAAGCTTTCCCCCACCCACCTAGATGCCAGTTCCCTGCCCATACAGGGGCGTGCCTACCTCCACAAGGAGCAGCACAGCTGTTACAGCAGGGCTCCAATGCTTTCTGAGAGACACAGCACTTTCTAGCCGGCCATGGTTCCAGAGCAGCCCCCAGGCTTTCACTGGCCCCACTCACAGTTGCTTCAACACCTGTGGCACATCCTCATGGCCATCATCCTCTTCCTCAGAGAGGGCATGCCTGGGACCAGTTTTGAGGAACACTCTGTTAGTGCCATATGGTCTCACTTGTGCTTGCCCCCCTGGGTGCACAGGCAGATCTGGAGGCACTGCACCAATTCCAGCTGGTGGGACTGGCCTGTCATTGGGCACTGAGATGAATGGCGGTGGTCCAGAACTTCTGTATGAGGAAGGACATCTTCACCTTCCTGGAGTTCAGGGTCTGGCTTGACCCCTGCCCTCCAGAGACAAGACATCTGGCTATGGCCATCATCTCTATGGAGAAGCATGTCAGCATAACTCTATGGAAATCTGCCACCTCTGACAACTACCACCTCCTGGGAAACCAGTTTAGTGTGGGGAAGTCCACTATCGGGGCCTTCCCCATGGGGGTAAGACACTCTTCGTCTTCAGTCTCTTCACAGGAAGGGGGGTCCTGCCAAAGGGGGACCTTCAGAAAATGGGGTTGGGGGAGTGAAGAGGGGTGGGGGTGAAGCGTCATCACAAGGGGACCATGCCACCCCACCCACACACAGCCCTGCTGCTGGGAGGGTGGCCTCATACAGGGGGTTCCTGGAAACCCTGGGGGAGGAGCAGATGGAAGGAGGAGAGGGATGCCCCTGGACCCATGGGCTCCCTTTCTACATTTCTGATGTGTATGTCTGGTTCCCTCCTCATGTAGGTTGCGATGGCCAACAACTAGTGCTTCTGCTGTGGAGGGTCTTCCATCTGGCAGATATGGACACGGTCATGGCCAGATTCACTGCCCATGGGTTTCCAAACTGCTTCAGAGCTATCGACAGGACCCACATTATCATCCATGCCCTAGACAACAGTGTGGCCGAGACTATCAATGACAAGGGATACTTTTCCATGGTGCTGAAGGCCCTGGTTGACCATCATGGACACTTCATTAACATTTACATCCAGTGGTCAGGTCTGGCCCAGGATGAACGCATGTTCCACAACTCCAGCCTGTGTCAGAGCCTGTGTATTGACAAAACTCTGTACTGCAGATATAGTGTTACTTACTAAGTAATAGCCAATTCATCTACACATTATTTTTCTAAATGACTAGCTAGTGAGACATTCTCTTGGACATCTGATTGAAGACAAAATGCAATTCATCTAGAGAACATTTACTATCTAATGTTTTCCATTTTTACTTAGTTTATATTACATCCTGAGAGAGCAGTAAAACTATCTAACAGCTCTGCCATTTCTTAACGGTGAAAGTAAAATCTGTCACTAATAGCAACATATTATCTCATCATATGCATAATTTCTCTACTTTTTACTGCATGTAGTTGCCCAGTTTCTAAGCCGTTTCTTTATTTTCTTGCCCATGGTCTTGAATACCAAACTAAGTAAAAGTAAAAGTCCTATGAGCAGATGGGAATAAGGGGACTTCGAAGTAGGCAGGGTCCTTTCGAAAAGGAGCCCCATCTGGACGAGCTGTGCGGCGGCAAGCCATGTCAATTTCAAAGTGCCACGGCCACCCGCATGCTAATGAGGTGCTGAATATGTATTTCAGTGCTTCATTAGTAAACTTTGATATGGCCATTTGCATGACCATTTCGAAGTTTGGGCTAGTGTAGACATAGCCCCTATGAATAGACCCCTTAGGATGTACACCACAGCATTTAAATGCTGAGTATTCCAGTTAATTTCCTAAGAAAGCACATAATACATTGGAGAAAAATACATCTTTACTTATAAGACAATCTGTTACTTCATTACAAAACATTTGAGATGTTATACTTACTTTTTTTCTTTCTTATAACTGAAAATTGACTTGTCCAATTCATAATGGCTGCATTTACATTAGCAAGGTCTTAAGGGGGCTCTTCTGAAAGATCCACAGAGTCTAAACACAAAAAGTGTTCTTTCAAAAGTAAATCGAAAGAATACAGTGCTCCTTTCGAAAGCAGACTTCCACTCCTGTTTCATTATTGCACCTTATTTCAAAAGTTTCTTTTGAAAGGAAATGTGTAGATGCTTCACAGGCCCTTTTTTTTTGGAAAGAGCAGTCTTTATGGCACCTGATTTTTTGATCCCTGGCCTGTTCTTCCGAAAGAGCCAGGGGCTGCATAGATGCTTTCTTTTGGAAGAGCAGATCACTTTTTTGATCTGTTTTTTGTTTGTGTGTGCGTGCGTGCGTGCATGTGTGTGTGTACATGCACTCTTTCAAAAAAAGTTCTTTTGGAAGATCTGTTCTGAAAGGGTTTTTTTCAAAAGATCACTTTGGTATAGGTGTAGCCAATTTTTTTTTTTTTTTTTTGTCCCATATGATTTTGGTTAACAGGTCTCTTTATTTCTTGGGTTTTTTTCCATTTGTTTTATCTCCTTCTTTGCCTTCTGTGAAAAGTATTAACTGACATCATCTTAAGGAATGGGGTCCTTTAAATTCTTCTTTTTGAACAAGAGGCATGTGTCTTCATATAAGAACTCAGTGTTTTTCAGTGAGGATAGGTGGTATTTCATGTCAGTTTTCATGATTATATTTAACCCAAAGAGAATCCAAACAATGTAAAACACTTTTGTTGAGTTTATCCAATGAACTATTTGGATGTATATTTCTAATGCAGAGTCATGAATAACAAGTAGAGCAAGTATTCATGGGTAGGTGCATAGTGGTATAGAGAAAGATAACATCTAGTGCTTCTGTTTAGCTAATACCACCATGCTGAAACAATGTAACACTACAAACAATAAATTAATTTTATTGAAAATATAGAAACAAAAATATTTTTATTTTCCTCATTCAAATACATTTTATACATTAATGTGTAATGTAAATTTTAAAAAATAATTTAACTTTCTTTTCTCAATGGATCTCAAAGTACATTTCAAACATTAGTGATCTAGATTTCAGTCCTGAGGAGGTTTACTCACGTCTTATTTCAAGAATGTAAATTGTCCCACTGGGAATTAAGTTGAGTACATGCAGAAGTCTTTGCATGGTTAGGGGCTTTAAAGCTGTGTCTACACGTGCACAAGACTTCGAAATAAATGGCCCTTTTTCAAAAGAGTAGGACAAGCGTCCACACATGTAAACCCATCTTTCGAAAGAAAATCAAAAGAACGGGGCACAGACTTCGAAATCTGAACCCCAATCCCAGGTCAGGAAGATTGGCCCCTTTCAAAATACTAAATCGAAAGAGTGCATGTGTAAATGCTCCACAGTCTGCTCTTTCAAAATACGGGTCCACCATGGTGCCGATCAGCTGGAGCACTGGGATGCTCCAGCTGGCAGCAGCGGGACTCTATGGTCCCTGTGTTAGGCTGCCTTAAAGCCACGTGCACGCAGGAAACCCATGGCAGGAAGCTGAGAGAGTGCTAGGAGCAGCCTGTGCACGTGCTGCAGCCCCATGCTCCAGCACCAGCATGGCCAGCAGCCAGCCCCCCACGAGCCCCACGGTCCACCCTCAGAGCCCCCGCAGGGCTCCCGGGGGGAGAAAAAAGCATGGGCACCCTCCTGGATAGAGTGGGAGCTCTGGGACCTTCTCAGCATGTGGAAGGATGAGGAGGTCCTGCACCACATGGGGGTGAAGTGGCGCAATGCCGCAGCCTTTGGCTGCCTGGCACAGGGCCTCCAGACCAGGGGCAAGCCGGAGCGCATCCTGGAGCAGGTATGCTCCAAGATTAAGGACCTGTGCCAGGGATATGCCCAAGGCCAGGGACCAGGCTGGATGCTCCAGGGCAGCTCCAGCAACATGCCCCTTGTACAGGGAGCTCCAGGGCATCCTGGGGCGTCAGGAGAGTTCACCTCCCCCGGCATTCCTGGACACCTCAGGGAAGGAGCTGCAGCCAGAGGAGGAGGAGAAGCAGCCCAGACCGGGGACCCAGGAGGGCGAGCGGACCATGGACTGGTCAAGTGAGGAGGGGGACTTCACAATCGTCATCCCCTCCTGCTTCTCCAGCAAGGACACTGAGGGCCGGACATCCCCGGATATCACTGAGGTACCCTCTGGTACATACAGGGAGGGGCACACACCTACTCCACAGGGTGGGGGCAACTTAACGGCTAGGCGCCCACACACAGGCCAGCTCCCACATGGGATGTGGTACCCTGCGGTGGTGCACCAGCAATGCCCAGCACCCGCCCTCAGTGGACAGTGCCATAAGCCACACAGGGGTGGCAGCTGGACGGTGCCGGATAGAGCCTGGGGACCGCACACTGCAGGCTGGGAAGGGCCACCTGCAGGAGAGACCCCTGCATGCACACCCAGGCTGGAAGGTCTGGTCAGTGCAGGGGGTGGGTTGCCCTTGGAGGGGGTGGGGGCCCCATGGGGTGGGCTCAGGCAGGTAGGCCACATCTGGGTCCCCTCTGTCTGGGACACACTACTGACATGCTCTCCTCCTCTCCACACAGCCACACCATCTATGGGCTGGGAGAGCCCCACACAGTCCCTTGTCCCTGAGAGCCTGCCCGCAGCCCTTGGAGGTGTCCAGACACCACCCCAGGCAGCGTGCCATTGGGGCTGTGGCTGGAGGGCCCCCAGCTGGGCTGAGGAGGACCCAGCCAGCCAGTGCCAGACCGAGGTGGCTGAAGAACACCTCCAGCTCACCCGGGCTGACATGGAGTGGCGGAGGGCAGCCTGGGATAGGCTGCTGAACACCCTGGAGGGCATTGGCCATGCTGTCCAGGATCATACGACCACTGTGTCTCCCCTGGCGGCTCCCCCTGTTGGTCCTGCCCCCTCTGCCCCCACTGAGCCCACCCCCTCCACCCTCACCAGGCCCACTTGCTGGCAATATTTGCAGGTGTTACCCGCACCCTCCCCTCCCTGCCAGGGACCCCACACCCAGTGGGGGCAGGGACTCCAGGGGCCGATGGGGCTCAAGTCCCACCACCCTTGCCCCGGAATGAGCACCTTGCCCCCCTCCCAGTTAGTTTCTCCCTCCTCCAATTTAGGTTCCCCCTCAAGTTAGGTTCCCCCCTCCAAGTTGGGTTCCCCCAACTCCCCTCCAGGTAAGGTTCCCCCCCTCAGGTTAGGTTCCCCCTCCAAGTTAGGTTTCCCCCCCCGTACATACTTACCAACACCCAGTTTTATAAGTGTTTCTTTATTATTCACCACTCCATGCTGTGCTCCTCAGGGGGATGGTGGGTGGTGAATGTGCAGGTGAGGTGCTGGTGGGGGTGGGGGTGTTGGGGACAGTGGGTGACAGATGTACGTGGGATGTGGGCATACATGAGGTTCAGAGGTGGCCATTGGCAAAGGCCTGCCTGAGGGTCTCCCAGATGTGGTGGTCATCCTGGTGGGCCTGGCAGATGGGGACAGTGCCCAGCTGCTCATACACAGCACCAGCCGCAGGGCCCCCAGGGAACATAGGTGCCCCACTTTCCTTCCACGATGTTGTGGAGGATACAACAGGTGCCCACTACCTGGGGCACGTTGAGGACCCCGACCTCCAGTTGCATGAGGAGGCACCTCCACCCACCGCCCTTTTAGGCACCCAAAGGCACACTCCATCACTTTGTGGGCGTGGTTGAGGTGATCATTGAAAGACTCCCAGGTGGGGTTGAGGTGTCCCATGTACAGCCTCATGAGCCAGAGCTGCAGAGGGTATGCCACATTTGCCACCATGCAGTGGTCCTCTGCCACAGGGATCTCCCACTGGGAGATGAAGGTGCCAGCCCCCATGTGGTGGCAGAGGCTGGAGTTTCAGAAGACTGAGGCATTGTGAGTGCAGATGGCCCAGCCCATGTAGAGGTTGGTGAACCAGCCCCTTGCATCCACCAGGGCCTTAAGCACCACTGAATGGTAGCCCTTCCGGTTGATGTACTGGTTGTTACTGTGTGGCAGGGTGCAGATGGGGATGAGCATGTCATCCAAAGTGCCATTGCAGTTTGGGAAGCCCAAGTCCTGGAAGCAGGCAACAGTGTTGTCCAGATCCCACAGGTGGACGACCCTATGGAGCAGCATCGTGTTGATGGTCCTGATGACCTGAAGATGGGGAAGGGGGACACGTGCTGTAGTGCAGGTGTGGCAGCCATTGCCCCCCACCTTGGGCCCATTCTGCCCCCCTCCCATTCAGCCCCTGCCCCATCTGGCCCCTTGCAGCAGAGGTTTCCCCTTGCCCCAGGCCCCCCACCCGCCCAGCCGCAAGTTACCTCTATAAGTACAGCCCCAACGGGGGCTTTGCCCACCCTGAACTGCTGTCCCACGGAATGATAGGAGTCTGGGGTGGCCAGCTTCCATATGGCGATCGCGACCCATTTCTACAGGGTGAGGACTGGCTGCATGAAGGTGTCGTGGTGCCGGAGTGCAGGGGAGAGCCAGTGGCAGATCTCATTGAAGGGATACTCGACATGCCGAAGTTCCACAGCCACCTTTCCTCGCCCCACTCCTCTAGCACCATGCGCTCCCACCAATCGCTGCTGCTGGGGTTGGTCCAGAGCGTCAGGGCACCCGGGGGGGGTGCAATCCCGGGGGGGACTGCCCAGCCACCCGATGAGCTCAGGTGCAGCTGCAGCAATGGTGCACAGTACTGCCAGCAGGGCATCCATGATGAGGGCGTCCTCCTGTTGGAGCTGTCGCTGGGCCTCCATGGTGGGCATGAGTCGTCTCTGCCGGGCTGGTAAAAGCTGGGCAGCACTCAGCTCGTGCGGAGGGGAAGGCGGAGGGAGGGGCCCTTTAAAGGAGGTGGCAACTGCAGCCCAGGAAGGGCTTGTTGGCCATGGGACCCTGTCCACGGCGTTTCCTTCCTTCCTTACTTTCAAAAGAGGGCTTGGAGCCATGTGGACGCTCTCTTTCGAAAGACCTCAATAACACTTCAAAAGAGCGGATTGAAGTGCCAATCTGAAAAATGGCGGCGGGTGCTCTCTTTCGATGGCCACTATTTCAACCACCAAACTTCGATTTTCGCCCTTTCAAAAGGGCGCTCACGTGTAGATATGCTTAAGTGATTCTGTAAGATCAGGGCTGAAAGTGACTCTGTGAGTCAAGTAAACACTATTATTTCCTTACTACAGCTGGAGAGACTTGCCTTGTGATTCACTAAATGGTCTGTCTAACAAAGAGCCCAGAACAGAACCCAGATTTCACAACTTTAAGCCCTCTGGTCCAGCTATAAAACCATGTTGCCTCTGTAGAAAAGGCAATATTATTTCCAACAACATATAATTAATCTGTAAGATAAGAAGAATGCTGAAATAAAAAACCTATTGAGAATCAGAATATGATACGACACTAATAAGAGAGGAAATGGATAAAGATCCATGAGAACTTATTATTCAGGGTCTGAGCTGATTATCACTTCAGGCTACATACATTCTTTCCTCTTCTTATGGTACTGGACCATCTACCAAAAAATGCTGTAATTTTTCTTAGTCTTCCTCAGACCGGAAGAGTAGGTGCATTGTTGTTATGTTCTAGGATGAAATTTAATTTTGAAGAAGAAAAAAGTTGCCTTATCCCAATTTCTTCCACAACTAGAATTCGTCTTTTGTAGATGACAACAGTAGTTACTCAAACTGCATTATTTCAATGACGTGACCATTAGATCCTTCTTTGTCACTGAAAGAGTTTCCAAAAAGCAATGAAACGTGTTACTGGCTTTTGTCCTGTCTTACTTAGGGGAAAAATATTGTCTTTAATTTATTGAGATCATTTTACCTGAGTCCACATAGCACTGAGCACAGTAAAATCTTGTATCCAGCAACCCAGGGACTGGGAGGTTGACAGATATGCATATATTCCGGTTAATCGAGAGTAGCTGGAAGGAGGTACAGGCAGGGGTCAGTGCCTCCCCATTGAAAAGGTCAGCTCCTCCCATCCTCGCAGCGCAGGGTCCCCACAACTGCTGTCCTGTTTAACTTTTGGTGAGGACAGCAGGATTAACTTGCAGCATTTGCACATGGACACATGGTGCATGGAGCCACTGGTGCAGCTCAGATATCACTGTGCTGTGCAGAGAACTGATGGCAGGGCTCAGAAATTGCCAATCCCTTGCCTGGACACCAGGGGCCTGTGAGTACCCCAGCTGGCACTGGAAGGAGCAGCCATGGCATAGTGGGACTTACCTGCAGCTCTGAGTGGAGAGCTACCAATAAACCTGCTCAGCCTGTGGGCGCAGGGGTGGCGGGGGGGGGGGGCGCGGTTGTGCAGCACCCTGGGACTGTCTGGGAAAAAAAAGAAAGAAAAAGAAAAGGAAGCTGCATCATGGATCAGGGTTTGCCAGCATTGTGCTGGTTACCTGAGAGTTCCAGTTGATCAAATACTGAGTGAATTAGAGTTTACTGTATATGCTTTGTACCTAATGGACAACAGGCTATTGAATCAAACCCTTGGAAAGTTCTCTTTGGTTTTAAAAACATATCAATAATAATATAGGTTAAATAATTCTTTCTGAATTATTTTTCTTCTCTAAAATATATAAAATGTTATGTCTCTTATTTAACCATTTATTTAACCAGGGAATAGATTAGAGCATAAGAACATGAGACTGGTTATACAGAATCAAGGTCCACCTACCCCAAAATTTTGTCTCTGACAATGGCCTGTATCAGGTTCTGCAGATTGAATGAGCAGAATAGAACAGGTAACCATCAGGTGATCCATCCTGTCACTCATTTCTACCTTCTATCATCCCTCCCCATCCCAGCTAACAGGCTTTGATGGACCTTTCCTCCATGAAGTTATCTAGCTCTTTTTTTGAATCATGTTATAGTCTTGGACTTTTCAAAACCCTCTGGCAAGGAGTTCCACAGGTTGACTTGTGTTGTGTGAAGAAAGTACTTTCTTTTGTTTATTTTACATTTACTACCTATTAATTGAATTTGATGACCTCTAGTTTTTGCGCTATGGAAGGAGTAAATAACTTTTCTTGATTCACTTTCTCCACACCAATCATGATTTTATAGTCCTTTATGCTATCCTTCTTTAGTGGCCTCTCTTTTAACATGAATATTCCCAGACATAGTAATTGTTTCTCTTATGACAGTCACATTATAACCTTATTTTTATTGCCGTTTTCTGAACCTTTCGCAATACCAATATATCTTTTTTTGAGACAAAGCAGACATATCTGCACAGGGTATTCAAGAAGTGGATGTGCCTTCAATTTATATAGAGGCAAAAAGACATCCTGTATTATTCTGTATCCCTTTCTTGACTTTTCCAATACTCTGTTAGCATTTTTGACCTCCACTGCACAGTAAGTGGATGTTTTCAGAGAACTATCCACAGTGAGTACAAGACCTTTCTCTGGTGTGGTAACATCTCCAGCTAAATTAGTCACCATCATTTTATACATATAGCTACGTCTACACGAGCACACTACGTCGAAGTAGCCTGTTTCAAAGTTAGGACATTGAAATAGGCTACTTTGACGCTTATCGTCCACACTTCCTCCAGGGCTGGTGCCATCGACGTTCAACATTGAAGTAGTGACAGGGAACATCGAAAGGAGCCATCCTGGAAGGAAATGCGGAGCATCCACATGCACAAGCGCTACCCATTGAAATAAGAGGCCAGCAAAGCCCCAAGCTGCTCCCTTTAAGGGCCCCTCCCAGACACACTTGCCATGCACAGCACAAGATCCACAGAGCCGACAACTGGTTGCAGACCCTGTGCATGCAGCACGGACCCCCAGCTGCAGCAGCAGCAACCAGAAGCCCTAGGCTATGGGCTGCTGCACGCGGTGACCATAGAACCCCGCAGGGGATGGACAGAGAGTCTCTCAACCCCTCAGCTGATGGCCGCCATGGAGGACCCCGCTATTTCGAAGTAGCAAGACGGAGATCATCTACACACACCCTACTTCGATGTTGACCATCAAAGTAGGGTGCTATTCCCATCTTCAGATGCAATTTCACCGCCATCATCAATTTCAACGTCGAAATAGCACACGGCGCGTGTAGATGCGACGCGTGCTATTTCGACGTTGTGCTGGCTACTTCGAAGTAGCCGGCTAGTGAAGACGCACCCATAGTTGTGGTTGTGTTTTCCAATAAGGGTTATTTTGCATTTATCAACATTGAATCTTAGCTGGCCTTTTGTTGCCTAGTCATCTAGTTTCGGGTGAGCTGCTTGAAGCTCTTCACAGAGTGCTTTGGATTTAAATATCTTGAGCAGTTTTATATTATATGCAAAATTTTCCTCCTCACTTTTTAGTAATTTTTCCAGGTAATTTAAGAATATTTTGAGAAGGATTGGTCCCAGTGTAGACCTCTGGGGGATTTGCCTCCATTCTAAAATGTAACCATTTATTCCTATTCTCTTAACCAGTTATCAGCCCATGAGAGGGCCTTCCCTCCTATCCCATGACAAATTGCTTCGCTTAACAGACTTGTGATGGATCTTGTCAAAGGCTTTTTGGAATGCTAAGTACACTATATACACTGCATTCCTCTGCCTACATGATTGATGCCCCCTCAAAGTGTACTAATGGATAGTGAGGCATAATTTTCCTTTGCAAAAACCACATTGGTTCTTCCCCAACAAATTGTGTCAATCTATGTGTCTGCAATTCTGTTCTTTACTATAGGTACAACTAGTTCGCTCAGTAGTGAAATTAGACCCACTGGCTTGTAATTATCAGGAACACCTGTTGTGATGAATGAATGCCTGTGAAGGGTTAAACCTAGACAGAATGGGTTCTCTGTGGAATGCAACCAGATGAGACATGAGGAGAAAGAGAGATTATTTTTAAATGGAAACAACAGCAGGCTAAGAAGCCTGTTCTGTGGGTGGAACTGAGGGTGCCCAATATATCTGATGAATGTAGTAAATATCCCGGCCGCATCAGAACATAGATATATAAGTATAAATGAAATGTATAGCTGGAAACAATCGGGTTATTTTTATTTGGTAGGATGGAGGATACACAGATACCAAAGGTAGTCTTCTATGGTCATCTTGCTCATGGAAGGCACTCTGTCAGTGGTCAGTATAAGCACTAGAAAGACATCTTAAAAGCCAACTTGAAGGCATGTGGCATATCTCCCAATGATCTGCAGACTCTAGCTGAGGAGAGATTGTCCTGGTGACAAATCACTGTAGAGAGTGGCTTTGAGAATCCATGTATCCAGGCACTCCAGGAAGAGCATAGGATCCATAAAGAAAGTACAATTCCTGCAGCTGGCAAGTTTTTATGTGACACCTATAACTGAATCTGATGATCAAGGATTGGTTTAGTCACCCATCAACTGTGTCACAGAAGATGAGATCCATCAGCTGATGGCTCAGTCCAAGCAAGTAAGCAAGCAAAATTTTTATTTTGGGTTTGGTGTTGGACTTCTAGGCTAGTTGATGTATTTTTTCTCTGTAACTTCTAAGATGAATCCCAGGGAAGTAATTCTCTGTTGCCTAACCTTGATGTTATTTAGTTGTTTTGTTATGCCCAGCAACCAAGTATGCTTATTTACTTTCTTGGTGTTTTTCATCTTCTGTTTTGTTAATAAAATAAATTGATTCCTGGTTCCTAAACAAAGGTCTGTGTATTTTCATGCCTACAGAAAAAGGTCCGCTATCAGATTACATCTTAAATTCTTCTCTCTGTTTCCAAGCCAGGGAGGGGTGAAGCTTGGGGGTTACTCCACAGATTGATATCCAAGTCTGTCTTCCTGCATTTTAAGAAGAGTTTTCTCAATTGGTAGTGGCAGCAATAACCCCCAGGGTCAGGGAATCTATGACCTTGGGGAGGTTTTTTTTTAAGAAGAGCCTGTAAAGGTAAGGTATTTTTAAGGTTTTTGTGGGCCCCCACTCTCTCCATATAGGCCGTGTCTACATGAGCCAAAAACTTCGAAATGGCCACGCAAATGGCCATTTCGAAGTTTACTAATGAAGCACTGAAATACATATTCAGTGCCTCATTAGCATGCGGGTGGCCACGGCACTTTGAAAGTGACGCGGCTCGCCGCCATGCGGCTCATCCAGATGGGGCTCCTTTTTGAAAGGACCGCTCCTACTTCAAAGTCCCCTTATTCCTATGAGCAGATGGGAATAAGGGGACTTTGAAGTAGGCGGGGTCCTTTCGAAAAGGAGCCCCATCTGGATGAGCCGCGTGGCGGCAACCCAAGTCAATTTCAAAGTGCCACGGCCACCCGCATGCTAATGAGGCGCTGAATATGTATTTCAGCGCTTCATTAGTAAACTTCGAAATGGCCATTTGCATGCCCATTTTGAAGTTTTTGGCTCATGTAGACATAGCCATAGAGTGCCAGAGTGGGGATCAGCCCTAATGTCTCTAGTTCCCATTTTAAAAATTCCCATCACATTAGCTGTTATCCATTCATTTGGTACATAATCTGATTTAAAGGATGGGTTACAAACCACAGTTAGTAGTTCTGCAATTTCACATTTAAGTTCTGCCCAATTGTCCCAAATGTCCATCTATTTCTAGAACAAGAATCAATTCATTGTTAAGGTTCTGAAATGCACTCTGCCTTCCATTAGAAACTAGAACTAGAGCCACCAGCATACCATGAAAGTGCTGGTTTTGAGATATTTAATCCCATAACAAGAAAGTCATTACTTCCTTGTACAGCAGTGAAACCTACAAAACAAAAACTGAAATAAACATAGTGAGACTTGAGGTAAAATATAAAAGTTGACACACTACACATATCAGTTGCATACATAAAACTATGCTTATCAGCTTCCCTACTAATATTTGTGAAATCAATATCTCCTTTTTAATGCAAGGTAATTCATTTACGCATTCATAGGCAAACATGTAGAAAGAATCATCAAGATTATCTAAGCTGCCCTCCTGCACACTGCAGGCCATAGAATCTTGCACTCTTGCTCTAGTAATAGCCCCATAATCTCTAGCTGATTTACTGAAATCTCAGATCATGACTGAAACAGTCTGAGTTACAGATAATCTGCCATTTACACCAGTTTAAACCAGCCCTGTGCTGCAGAAAAAGGTTCTTACAAGCATGCCTATAAATGTTTGCAGATTCCTACTTTGACCAATAGACAGCTAAGAAAATTGGTAAACATTTGATCTATAGACATAGCTGTATGCTATTAGAGAACTCTTTAAATGTGGCAATTTCTGTTAGAAAGCTTCCTTTTCTCAAGAATGTAACAGCCCTCTAAAATACTTTAAAAAAAAAAGAAATTCAAAGGCACATTGCACTTTTCATTTGTAAATTCATCTTTTTTTTTATTTTCTGTTGTAATTGCAAAGGTTGAATTTAAACTTAAATTTCTATAGCAATAAAAGAAATTTATGTTGGCTGTTTTTCTGTACAAAGTATGATTTGATGAGTTTATAATAGAAGTATGTAAACGGCCCTGTTTCTAAAACTCGTTTCATGTTATTGTTATTTTCACTGGTTACACGTGAAGAAAGTATCTTGGTTTCATGTACAGATGTGAAAGTAATAAAAGCACTATTTAATATCTAGATATGGCAGATCAGGTAGGATACACAATTTAGAAACCTAGCCCAATAGAAACAGAGAGGTAACCATCCAGATCTGAAGAAGTAGGTCTGCTCCATGAAAGCTCATCACCTAATCAATTATTTTGTTAGTCTTTAAGGTGATGAACGACTGTTTTTGAGCCCAATAGAAATCTGATAGAATATCTTTCTTGGGAATTGCCAGTAATAAAATATTGATGGTGGCAACGGGATGAGAAAGGTACATTTTTTTTTCTAATAACTCATTATCAACAATTTTAGTTTTGCAAGGTCAATATTGTCAATAAATGTGGGTATACAGAAGTATATTTGTAGTAACCCTGACCCCAATGTTGCCTAATCCATATGCATAAAAGTTCAAAATACTATCAGTGATAACAAAAGGAGAATTTTGCTGGGGGAGAAGCAGTCTTGGGTGGAAAGAGCAGGTCTAAGAATAAGCCTTGGCTGAGTGGTAAGTTTGGTCAGGGAAGATTCTCTTCATGTCTGGTACTCTTTGTTATTGTTGAATTCAGAATGCTGGCTCAAAGCACATGTATATCCATTCCAGAGAGTGGGATATGTATGCATAACTGGTCCCAAGGCTTTGCCTGAAGTTATGCGTATGATTTTTCCTTCCTAATTTTAGTACTTTACATTTGTTGTTATTGAATTCAACCTTATTCTTTTCCAACCAGTTCTCTAATTATTCTTGGTCTTTTTTATTTCTAATTTTGTCATCTAAAATTATTTCAATCCCTCTCAGGTTGGCCTAGTCAGGATATTTTATATGCTACCCTCCACTATTAAAGATGTTATTGAAAATATTGAATAGCGCCCGACCCATGACAGATTCCACTAGAATCTGTGCTCCCACTAGTCCTTCCACTCTAACAGAGAGCCACAGAATATAAGTTTTGCAATAGAGTTGTCCAACAAAACATGTGCCCATTTTATCGTAATGGCAATTAGGCCTCATTTTCTTAAGTAGCTTAGGAGACTATTGTGAAGGACTGCATCAGAAGCATTACTAAAATCAAAGTATTTCACATCATCTTGTTTCTCTATCCACTAGGCTAGTAACCTTGCCAAAGGTGGGAATTACCTTAGTTTGGCATGATTTGTTTTTCAAAAATCTATATGAACTCTTATTTATCTTTCTAGAGCTACTTAAAGTCTATTGCATACAAATTTGCTCTGCGTATTGAAGTTAGGTCTACAATTTCCTGGGTTCTCTTTATTCCGCCTTTAAGAGATAGGGACTATGCCTTTGTCCACACTACAAGATCAAATAGATTTTAAATCAGTTAGCCCAATTTTTCCCAGTGCCTGTCTCACCATAAATTCCATTAGCTCAATTTATGGACCACTAAAATCGACATAGTATAATAATCCTAAAATCGTAGTAACCTGACTGGTGTAGCATTCAATTTGAATTTAAAAATCCAAATGAAGGGTAGCGAGGATTCAGCATGACTTTAAACTGAATTCATTAACCTCCACAGATGTTCCATACATGCCCCATAATGCACCACAGTTCTCCACTCTGGCCTCTTACATCTTTACTGCTCTCAAATGCATAGGAATTAGGCAACAAGACTGTTACAATTCGGCACATGCAAGCTTGTGGCTCTAGGGTCATGAAAGGCTGAAAAATCTTCTCTCTTTTTCTTTGCTAGGAGCACAGCTGTGGGGTCTGTAGCTCTGTCTATACCCCTGCTAGCTTCCTTTTTTTTCTGCACTGCCTGATGCCAGCCGTTGGCCCGCCATACCATGTGTCAGCTAGGCTGTGGGTGGGGGTTGTGCTTGACTGGTAGTACAAGAAACTTCTTTTCAGCCATTTATATGTTGTCCAGACCCCCACATCCCCTCCCTTCCCTCCCCCGGAGGTGCCACACAGTCTGGAATATTTCCATGTCCACCCACGTCACATGGCTTGACCCCAAACCAATAAAAGGAAGTGTTGTGCAAGTTGCCAGGAAGATTGCACACAGTGAGGGTCATGATTTCTGGGGTCTGGCTGTAGCTGGGTTTTGTTTAGCCACCCAGGGGACATCTCCCTTGGAAGTCATGATTTTGGCAGGCTGGCTGTAGCCAGGGGTCTTGTAGCTGCTCAGGGGATGTCTTTGGCTGTGGTCATGATTGTCAGGGGTTGGCTGTAGCCAGAGCTCTTTTAGCTGCCTGGGGGATGTCTCCCTCAGCGGTCATGATTTTGAGGGGCTGGCTGTAGCTGGGGGCCTTGTAGCTGCCCTGAGCCATACACGTCTCAATGAAGGAAATGTATTAGCTATACAATTACCACAGTTGTTGAAGTAAGGCTTGCAGAGGGGAACATTTATGTCCTAAGGGTCTTCTTTTCCATATGCAAACCTGGCTGTAGTCTGGGGTCTTTTAGCCAGATGAATCATTCAAGGTTCAGTGTAACAACCTTGTCTACTTGGACATAAGGGTCTTTTCCAGTAGTTGGTCTAAATCCAGATACATGTCCTGATAGGGCCTGAACAGGCCATTGTGACAGTTGCCTATGTGCTGTCTTTTAGCCACCCCGACCCATTACTGATGATTCATTCGAGTTTCAGTGCAAGAACTATGTCTACTTAGGCATAAGGGTCTTCTTTTGCAGGTGGCCTAAATCCAGATTCATGTCCTGAAAGGGCCTTCATGGGCAGTCACAATTTTCATGGCTGTCAACTGTGTAATGTCTTTTAGCCGCTTTGGGCCATTACTGATGATTCATTTGAGTTTCAGTGCAACAATCAATCTACTTAAACATACTTAATGGCTGTGTCTACACTGACAGAAAACTTTAAAATGACCATGCAAATGGCCATTTCAAAGATTACTAATGGGGCGCTGAAATGCATGTTCAGTGCTTCATTACCATACCTTGAACCGTGGCTCTTCAAAATTGCCGTGTTTTGCTCCCGCGCAGCTTGTCCAGACAGGAGTCCTTTTTGAAAGGACCCTGCCAAGTCTGAAATCCTCTTATTCCTATGAGCCCATAGGAATAAGGCCATTTCAAAGGTCATTGAAGTGTTCCTAATGTACCAATATCGAGAAAGAATTGATATAGTAACCTTTGCGTGGAGCTCTGATCATCACTACGGCCAAAGTACCAGCAGTAGCAAATGGAACTTTGGCTCCAGGCCCCTTTGAAATGCTGGGCCCCAGACTAATTGCCCCATTTGTACGTTCCTTCTCAGCTGGCCTGTCCCTTATATGATTTTCCATGTCACCTCACAACCACTTTTAATGCTTAATTAGTTTAAAGTCTTCCTGCCCAGAACCAGGAGTGGGTCTGCAGCGACGTAAAAGATTTCCAGCAGGTTACACCTGGGCCTGGAACAAGGCTGGCCACTCAGAAGCAGGTCCCACAACCTGCCTCAACTATCTGCAGCTCCAGAGCCTTCTGGGACTCCCAGACAGCTCCCTGCCACCCACAGTCCTGGACAGAGTGTCGGGCAAGCTGCACCCAAAGTCTGAGGAAGAGCTGGGACACCAAGGCAGCCCCATGCTGTTGGATACTGAGCCAGGGCAGCCATTACAGGACACTAGTGAGAGGGAGCTGGTTATCAACCTGCTGTCACAGTCATCAAGCCAGGTGATGGGTATCAGGGCATCATGGGACCTCACTGAGGGACCCTCTGGTAAGCACCCAGCAGAGCACACATACTGCCTTATGGGGCAAGAGTACCACCGATGCCAGTGGGCCACCTATATACCCTGGGGACTGGGCCAGATACATCCTGGATGGCTGTGGCTCCTGCCACACCATAATGATTGCCAACAACACTCATCACCCACCCCCACAGATGTTGCCATGAACCGCATGGGCAGGTAGAGGGTGTATGGGGCTGGACTGCACCTGGGACCTGCTCCATATGGGCAGGGGCCCATCAGCACTAACGATACCCATGGCTGCTATGCAGCTGGATGGGGGGCTGTTGCCTGCAGAGAGGTTGGGGGCATGGCCCTCAGGCCAGTACTGAGGGACTGACATGTCATCTCTTCATCTCCATCCTTGCAGCTGTGATGCAAGAGGGATGGGAGAACCCTAACCTGTCTGTAGGCCGGACGGTGGAGGAGAGGGCCCCCTCACCCCCATCATCAGTACTATGACAGGCCTGCAGGAAGAGACACAATGGTGGTCCATGGATGATGACATCATCCACCGCCAGGTGGATGTGGCAGAGTGGCACCTCCACCTGAAGGAGGCAGACCTGGTGTGGCACAGGGTGGCCTGGCAGGACCTCATGTCAAACCTGTGGGACTTCACATCAGTCCTGTGGGATAATCTGGCCCACCTAATTTCCTCCCCCCACTCCCTCTGCCTTCCCCTGTCTTCCCCTCTCCTGACTCCTCTGCCATCCACCCATGGATCCTGACCCTTCTGAAGTGCTCTCATGGCCCTACCTCCCTGTGCTTCCTGCCCCATCCCAGCCCTGCTAGGGACCCCACATGAGGGGTGGGTGGAGATCCCAGGGCTGATGGGGCTTACTGACTTCGACCCATGCCTTGGACTAATGCCTGTCTAGGCTGATGTGCCCTCCACCTACCCCTTCAGGATTGAGGTCCCCTGCAGGGTGAGCTGCCCTCATCTTCCTCACTTCCCCTTATGTATATACTTTGCCCTTGTTCCTTATCGTGAATAGTTCTGGTGGGGGGAAGGTGAGGGGTGGATGTGTGGGGGGTGGGTTGTGGAATAAGAACTGTGAGGGGTGTATGATTGGGGGTCTTTTGTGGGGTGGCTATGGGTGGGCTCACTGGGGCCCATGAGCAAAACTGTCATGGAGGGCTTCCCCAGTGAAGACTTTGTCCTGATGCATCCAGTGACTCAGGGCAGCAGCTGGCTGTTTTTACCCAGGGCTAAATTCTCCATCCACCCCTGGAAAAATGCCTCACCCTTACCTTCCACAATGTTGTGAAGGGTGCAGCAGGCACCCACCAACTGTGGGATGTTCCACAGCTTGAACTCCAGACACATGAGGAGGCACCTGAACTGGCCCTTCAGGTGCCTTGAAAGCTCACTCATCTGCTTTGTGGGCTTAGTTGAGCCTGCTATTAAAAAGCTCTTGGGTGCAGTCAGGGTGGCCAGTGTAGGGCTGCATCAGCCAGAGCTGCAGGGGGTAAGAGGCTTCTACCACCATGCACAAAGGCATGGTGACGTCCTCAAGCTGGAGCTCCCACTGGGGATGTATGTCCTGGCCTCCATGCACCGGCAAAGCCCAGAGTTCTGGAACAGATGGCATTGTGTGTCCAGCCTACCTAGCCCACATAGATGTCCATGAGCTGGCCCTTTGAGTCCACCAGCACCTGGAGCACTACGGAGTGGCAGCCCTTGTGGTTGATGTAGCAGCCAGCGCTGTGTTATGGGGCACAGATGGAGATGTGCATCCCTTCCAGGGTGCCAAAGCAATTCAGGAAGCTGACAACGACGAATCCTGTGATGCCTGTGTACACATCCCTCATGAAGATGACCCTTTGGAGTTGCAAGGCGTTGATCATACAGATGACCTGCATGGGAGGACGGGCATGTGCTCTCATGAGGTTATGACAAAGTGTGCCTTTCCCCCACCCTCCTCCCCCCAGGCCTCCACCTCATGTCCCTTCCCAGGCCCCCTTCCCCTGTGCCCCAGTTGCTAAGGGTCCACCTTGTCTCAGAATCCCCTTCCCTCTCCTTGTAGTGGGTACATGACCTGAGCATGCCTTACCTCCATAGGACAGCCCCAACGGCAGCCAGCTTTCACATAGCAATGGTGACCCTCTTCTTGAGGAAAAGTGAGCCACATGCAGGTGTCCTGGTGTCTCAGGGCAGGGGCATCCCAGTGGCAGAGCTCCTGGAAGGTCCACTTCCTAAAGCAGAAATTCTGAAGCTATCTGGCATTGCCCTGCTTTCCTATCACCATCCACTCCCACCAGTTGGAGCTTCTGAGGTCGCTCCATAAACACCAGAGCACATGGGTGGGAGGGAGGGGTGGCACCAGCAGGATTCTGGGTCAATGCATTCCAAGGCCCTGGCAGTGGGATTCATCCACAGTAGGATGTGGAGGGTGGCTATGAGTTGCTGGCAGAGATCCATCTGGCATTGCTGGCTGTCTGGTCCCTTCACAGGCTCTGTGTTGCTTATGGCAGCTCTGCAGGCCTCAGCATGTGTAGGGTGAGCGTGTTTGGGAAGGTCCCTATAAGGCAGCAGCTGGCTGCAGCCCACAGAAGGGCTTGTTAGCCATGTGACCCCATCCTCGGCATTTCCTGTTCCCCTGTACTGAAAAAGCATGTGTAGTTGTGTGGATGCTCTCTTTGGAAAGAGCAGGGCAGTTTTTCAAAAGAGCAGATTGAAGGCTTGATCTGCTTTTTGTGTGTAGGCACATTGTTTTGAAAGACTGTGTTCTGGGAAATATCTTCTAGGAGCTTCTTTTTTTGAAAGAGCACTAAAGTGTAGACGTAGCTCAACTGATCAGCATCTTGGGATCAAGAATGCCTTCCCAGCACAGGAGATTCATAGAAAAAGACAACCTTCTACACAAACTTGCATGAGGCTGGAATTTACAAAAACAGGACAACCCATCTATAACCTGCACTTTATTTCTCTAGACATCAGACAAAGTTGGTTTTTGCCCATAAAATCTAATTCCCAACTAAATTTGTAAGTCCCCCGAAATCCTGGTATTGGTGTAAAAAAACCTAAGATATAAACATTAACAAATGTAGAGCTGTTTGATGATTTTATCTGTGTTTTTGGTCTATGGATAGTTCTGTTTTATTTTTTGGTAATTTTGTTTTTCTGGTATTGGAGGTATCAGAGTTCATGTTGTAAGCTTTTCTCTGGCACCATGAATGTTAGTGCAGGTTGAACCTCTGTACATCAGCACTCTGAGGACCCTAACCAGGGCTGAATGAGAGAATTTGCTGGACCATGGGAGGTCAATATTGTCTAACAGCATTACGAATACTTCCACTGCTTACTGGGCTCATAGAAGACATTTAGAAGTTAATTGCAGCTAAATAGCAGAACACTGAGAGCCAGGACTGGTGGCTGTAAGCAAACTTTATGAGACCAAGGGAAACTTGGCCACACACATAAGTGGTCAGCTGTCTAACTAAAATCATGCCAATTTACATATGTTGCTGGACAAGAGAGTGCCATACTGGACAGGTTTAAATTGTAACTTACTTTTTCCTTTTAAAAGAAAGCTGAGATTCTCACAAAATTTCACAATTGTTTCAAGATCCCCCTTATATCCCATGATAAAATCATGAGAATTTGCAACACAAGAACAGCTGCCCTTATTACTTGTTGTGCATACTGAGTGTACAACAAATTGTGCTGAAGGACGAAGGGTGTGGCACTCTTCTCTGTTTTGGAACAGAAGTAACATACTCTCCATTAAAGTCCATTCCTTCGTGATCCTGATCCATTGCGATCTTGATCAGCAAGACAGCTGAAAGTCCCTGCACACATTTGGGTTTTATTCTCTGGCATTTTATGTGCCTCAAGATTTTACCTTATTATTATTGCCAGCCTTCCAAATTTTATTTTTTCCGGGATATCATATGCTGATTTTGTAACATATTTTTCTTATTATTCACCTGGGAAAGAGGAAAAAAAGACCTGTGTATTATCAGCAAAAAAGAGGAAACTAAACATTTTGTTGTCTAAAAATATACAGCTGCCTGAGGAAACATTGTTTGTTATACTTAAAAGGTGTAAACAAGTAGAGATTTAACAAGATCTCGAAGGAATGAAAGGTACGTATAAAAGTTATTTAGACAGCTAGTTAAACAGGCTGTACTGGAAGCAGTAGGACAAATCTTAAAGTGTCATATTCTTCCTTCCTATGCTAAACTAGATTACAAAAGGATTGGGTAAGGTTTCTCCAGTAGAGATCAAGGTGGATAGGATCCTGCACCTAAGGCCATGGACGGTTTAAACACTGTCTGGAATTGCAGCCTATGGATTGCAATGGATACCCCTGCTGCTGTTCCCTACTGTTGGTTGGACTATGAATATTTACAGATATGGTTCTGTGACCTAACAATCCAATATTGTTTTTCTGTGCACTACACCAGAATCATAGAGTCATAGAACACTAGAACCGGAAGGAATCTGAAGAGGTCATCAAGTCCAGTCCCCTGCCCTCATGACAGGACCAAGGAGCACCTATATCATCCCTGTTAGATATTTATCTGACCTGTTTTTCCAGTGATGGAAATTCTACAGACATATTAAGCAATTTATTCCAGTACTTACCCACCCTGACAGTTAGGAATATTTTTCTTAATGTCCAACCTAAACCTTCCTTGCTACAACTTAAGCTCATTGCTTTCTATCCTAGCATCAGAGGCTGTGGAGAATAATTTTTCTCCCTCCTCCTTGTAACACCCTTTTAGGTACTTGAAAGCTGCTAAAATGTCCCCTCTCAGCCTTCTGTTTCCCAAACTAAACAAACCCAGTTCTTTCAATCTTCTCTCATAGGTCATATTTTCTAGACCTTTAATCATTTTAGTAGATCTTCTCTGGACTCTCTTAAATTTTTTCCACATCTTTCCTAAAACATGGTGCCCAGAACTGGACATAATGCTCCAGTTGAAACCTAATCAGGACTGATCACAGCAGAAGAATTATTTCTCTTGTCTTGCTCACAACAGTTATGTTAATGCATCTCAGAATCACATTTGCTTTTTTTTCTTCTCTTTGCAATTGTGTCACACTCTTGACTTATACTCAGTTTGACCACACAGCTTGGTCCACTATGACCCCCTAGATCCATTTCTGCTGTACTCCGTCCTAGGATGTCACTTCCCATTTTGTATGTGTGAAACTGGTTGCTACTTTCTGAGTATTTGTCCTTATTGAAATTCATCCTATTTTCCTCAGTCTGCCCAGATCATTATGAATTCTGACCTTATTCTCCAAAGCACTTGCAACCCCTATTTCTCCTGCTATGCCACTTATTTTTGTGGGGAAGGGAGAGGCAAAGTGCATTACAGAATACATAAAAGTGTCTAGAACATGAAACACTACTCTTCATATGCTTCCATGTCCCTTAAATGGTTAGGTAGTGCTGTTGCCATATCTGAGCCTCAGGAAAGCATGGAGTGGTAATCTGAGGGAACCTGAGACAGATGCTATCCTAGAATCATTCTTCCCAGGACTGTGACTTGTGTGTTGGTTGTTTAAGATACACTGTTAGGCCTTCCCTCTCCCCTTCCCCATGAGGCCCTACCTTTGCTACTCCTCTTCCCTCTACACAAACCCCAGCCCTTCAGCAAGGCCAGAAACAGGAGCAAAATTGTGGAAAGGGCCATTGTGATGATCCCCAGATCCTCCTTCTTTCCCTAGACAGCATGCTTTGCAAGGGGGCAGGAGCAGGGATAGAGGACAGGGCGCTGCCTTCAGGACCCCAGCTCCCTCTCCATGACAGATGGAAGTTCTGGGGCTCTCCACAGAGGCCTGAGTTCCCTGGATGGCTCTTTCTTTGGCCCAGGTCTGGCTTCTGACTTGACTGGGAGAGTGTCTTGGGGTGGAGGTGGAACTGGAAGGAGGAGTGGAGCAGGGCCTCATGGAAGGGAGGTAATGCACACCGCAGCCATCTCCTCCTCCCTGCCCAGGAACAGGCTGCTTCTACTCCTGAGTGTATGGAGGAAAAAGGGGAGCATAAGATGGGGCCTTGCGCAGGGTGAGGTTCCTGCATATGTCCCACTTTTGTCTTTTGAAAAGTGCTTGCCCTAAAGCACAAAATTGGAAGTAGTAATAATTTTGCAAAATAGAACAAAATAAAACCAAACAAACAAACAAACCAATATCCCATACTATGTAGGGAGATCTCAAATAACAGCAAGCAGTGAAGCCTAATGACTTAAAGCTACTAAGTTTCATAGTAGTAGGCATCCTTCAGTCTGCATAGACTATGGATCGCGCCCTTTAAAGTTTCAATTGAGGACTTCATTTACAGCGTCTATTGTGACTATAAAGACCCACGGAAAAGAAAATAAATACCAACAGAATTGAACTAGCCAAGTATGTAGACACAAAGCATTGTTTGCCCAAGAGCACATATGAGTCAACTGCAGGCCTAGGCAATAAAAGGAAGATAGATAGGTACTTCTGCAAACAGATTGATCTGAAAGGTTAAAGTATTTCTTCTGGACTAATGTAAAGTGGCCTTGGGACACAAGAGATTTGGCTCCTAAATGTAAAAATGTACTGTGCATTATTGTTTAGGGGTGTGTGTGTGTGAGACGTGGTAATGATCCCCCAAGTTAGTAGATTTATATCTTTAAATTTTGAAAAAAAGAGAAGCCCTGTCCCACCTTACAAACTAACAGATATTTTGGAGCGGAAGCTTTCATAGGCAAAGACCCACTTCGTCTTTTAGAGGATACTGAAAAATATATCATCGCCATGGTCATCAAGAGCAGCAGCTGTGACCTGAAAATATCAGACAGAAAGTGAAGTGGCTACTATAACTTACTATTGGTCAAGTAACGGATGTTTCTTTTCTAATCTCAGAGGCTAGAATCATCTGTTCTAAGACCACAGTGACTGCAAGTGAGCTGAATGTTGAAGCTTTTGGCAAAGCGATGGAATGGAAATTGTCACAGAGATAACCAAAATAAAAAGTAGCAATATTTTCTGCTAAGATGAAGATAGGCTAAGAGAGATTGTCTGACTGAATTGGACAGGCTTGTTTCAGAAAAGAAAAAATCTGATTCTTAGTCTGCTACCTACTGCATGTTCTCCAAAAAACAATCATAGGCAGCTATTCATATTTTCATTGCAAACTGAGACAGGATGGACAGCTAGATCCAGAAGTAGTTACTTAAAAAGTTCCTCATTACGAATATGTCAAAAAAATTTCCATAATACAGATTGAGGAAGGATTCATGCTTTTATTTTGTGCAACTAGCTACCAGAGTGAGACTCGCAGCCATTACTGAAGCCAGTGTAGTGTTTTCTTACAAAAACAGAGCAACACACACACACGTACACAGAGTCACACTATGGAAAAAAAAGTAGCATGAACTGTATCGTTCCTCAGAATGAACATATGGTCCTGGCATGAGTCCAGGGGAGGAGACTAGATGACCTCTTGAGGTCCCTTCCGTTCTTATATCCAGGGAAGTAATGCTGCAATGCAGTCCTTTAATTGCTGCCACTCCAGCCTATGGCTTTATATAGTATTTGCTGTGTCAGCCACATGGAGAATTGAGCCATTATTTGGTAGCTCCTCCACTGCTCTTGCAGCCTTCAGTGTATAAAAAGGTAATTAATGAAGGATATGTAGAGGTTCAAGAGATGCAGAGCTTCATATTAATGGGCCTGCTTTCTTTTTCATACCAGTTTCCGTAAGCTATATTCATAAAACACCAATTCATTGTCCACATCCCAATTAATTAGTTAATATTCAAATGCTCTGGAGATAAAAAGGGCTAAATAATTGCTACCTATTAGTGATCTTCTGCTTTCAATGGATTATGTAAACTTTTTGCTTATTTTGTGTGATAGTTTTCTTTTGCCAATTTGTATTTAGCACTATTACTTCTCCAAGACAAAGAGACAAAGGAAAACTGATCTACTAACTACAAGAAAAAATAAATGGATATAAAAAGGTGTTTTCTAGCAGACAGCTACATAAAAACAACTTTAGGACTGGGTAAGTGCAGCTAATGGACCAGAACATTCACTTCTGTAAATCATAATTTACATTGACTTACACCAGAGAAAGATCTGGACCCATAAGTATTTACCTACTGTTGTTGGATGTAGTGGTAGTTATTAGTTCTCCTCACTGAGCTTTAATATATGCGATGATGTGTATTACGGTATCTTTTCTTTCAGTTTCTGGAACTTTTACTAGTAGCCCCACCTTCTCCTGAGCAAACAAATATGAGACAATTTTGTCCTTCTTGAGCTTCTTTAAATCCTTTGCAGGACAGAGAGAATTTACAAGTGTCTGATAAAACAAAGGTGGGAGTGGGAGAGATTTGAGGAGGGGGCAGTGGCACACATTTATTTAAGAAACTTATTAGTATTTCCCCTTTATTGGTTACTTTTTACTCAGAATACAAACTCCACATCCTAGTGTGCATGCAGAGTCCCAGACCTTGAACTTGTCATTTTAAGGATCTTGTTACCCAGTTATATTGCATCATTATGAGCTTGTCATTTATCATGTACAATATAATATTTGTGGTATCTCCTAACTTTGAATGAGGAATTATGATGAATAAGGATTAAATGGTTATATTTGTAATGTCAAATTCCTAATGTTTATCTGTTCCAACACGTGTACTGATTTCCATCCAACAGTTAATTCTAGGTGTGAAGTTCACCTGTTTGATATAACCTTATTCCAGACTCAATGGTCTTAAATTATACCACAATCCTCTACTCCAGTGATCATCAACCTATTTCTTAAATTTAAAGACCTCTAAAAATTTTCTAATGGAGGTGCGTATCCCTTTGTAAATCTGAGATATAGTCTACAGGCTACAGATTGAAAATCATTGGTCTACACCTGTGCCTTGGGAGGATGGAAGGATAAAAATGTTTTTAGTTTTTTAATCATATGTAACATTAGGTACCATAGTAATGGGCATCATAAAAAGGAAAACCTATGACAGACAGATACACAGAAGTCAATGAGACAGAATGTAATACCAATTACACTAGTTTAAAATATGGGATAACTACAATTAATCAAATGGGCAGATTCTGGATTTAGACCATTGTCTAGAAGATCATGAAGTGTCTCTCTCACTGCAGACAAGGAAAAAGTGACTACATTTAATCTTCAGGACACTGTTTTGATTTTCATCACTTCAGCAAACACTTGACTTTACCCTGCACCCACCAGAGTTATTAGGACTTTTGTCTGAGTAAGGACAGAAAGTTTAGCCACACTATTACACATTATCAAATACTGACATTTTGGAAATCTCCCAACAGGTACCTGACTTTTTATTTTGACTCCTTAAATTACAGTCTAAAACAACCAAGTTGAACTAAGTTTGTAATTGTTCATGATCACATACCATGTTCTTGCTAGTGGCTAATAGAAAGTAGCAATACTGTTTAAGTCACCCATATTCCATCAATTCAATTATCTCTGTTACTCAGAATCTTGTGGAACAGTAACACAATGACAGCATTGGTTTTATTAAAGTAAAACTATTAAAATATTTGAACAGGTGAACTACATGAACTTTTAATAATCTTGAGGGCTTAGATTCAGTAAAAACAAATATCTGGTAAATTAGACTTCTGAATTTTCTTTCACATTAGCTTGTTATGTTATTAAGCCTTGTCCAGTTAGCATTGTGCGGGGCAGTGAAGCAGAGATTATTTCCTTCTAGCAAAAAGCCTTACTTTCAGAAAACAAAATTGCTTTCATCTACATAATCATCCCCTTAGGTCATCAGCTATTACTTTTAACTGAGGCACCACATTATGTCTGAGTAATACAAATACTTATTTTCTTGATTCAAAAGTCCTCTTATTGCTACTGCCAGAGTTATCTCTGCCAGTTCAAGAACTGACATTGCTTGATATCATCTACCAATTTGATTCTCCTCCCATGCAATAGCTTGCAACTTTCCAAATTGCTTTAACTGTTTTATATTAGTATTATTATTTTAAAGCATTAAAATGATACCTGCTGGGACTGATCTTAAAAGGAAGATCTTTACCTTTTGTGTTCGACCCATTCACATTATATGTTCACGTTACAAATTCTGTATACTGTGACAGATAATAGCCCTTAGGTTGAACAACATTTGAATGAGCCTTGCTTATCAAAAAGCAAAGAGGCAAACAAAGTAAGCTGCCGAGAGGTAAGAGAAATGGGATGAAGAACTTTGAGACGGCCTGATTTATTGAGCGGGAACATTTACTAAGCTGATATAAACTCAGCTAGTGACAAAGACCTTACTGCAAAGGGGAGATGAAAGGAGTTTAAAACAAAAAACAAAAAAAACTAAACAACCCCCCCCCCACCAAAACAGTAGAGATTTCAAAAACAGATCCCCTAAACTCTGGAGTTCGCAGTGAGATTTCAAATGGCTCTTGTCCATGGCTTACATCTCTCCAGATGACAGCTGGGTCCAGGCAGTCTTGATCACCGCGGTGGCACAGCTCAGACTGATCTTCCTATAAGGAGTAGAAGGGAGTGGAAGTAGGAGTGGGCTGAGAAAATTGCTGAGGAAGAAATGAACTAATTGGGGAGGGACGGACACAGGAAGTTTGCCAGCAGTTTGAGGAGGCAATGCCCCTGAGGGAAGGGATTATGGAAAATTTGTCATTACCTAATACTGTTGTTTCAGGTTTCGTTTGCCTTTTTTTTTTAAATAAGCCAATCCATGCCAGAAGGTCCTCAGAATTTGTCCCTGGGGAGTTTAGGTGGGATGCCCTGAGGAGAGGGAACACTGATTGTAGTGGATCTGCAGAGTGACATCAGGCAAAGAGGAAGTGCCCTGGAGGAGACTACATTGTTTCGCTAATAAAAAAATCAGATCCTGAATTCATGAGATATTCATAAGACTAGATTCACAAAGTGGCTAAGAGCCACCATGCCTGACTTTTATGTGCCTAGAGATTTACTGGGATTCAAATAGCCTAAGTTTGGTGGCCAGGTCCTCTATACAATGGATGGAGGTAGATAGGTGACTCTGAATGACATTCACAAAATAAAACAAAAAACAAAAAAGCCCCACAGCATGCTGATAGACTCCCTGACTAAACTAGCTAATGCCTTGCAGTGTACTGCTATTGTCACCCCCTTCACAAATTTGTTGATGTCAGCTCATCAGAAGAGTCACCGTTGGCCTGGAGGTAAGGTGTGGGGGACCCCATTCGAAGCCTCTGTATGGGGTGGAGCCACATGCAGAAGGGGAGGGGCTGAGGGCATTCCACTACCTGACGCATGGCACACCCACTCTCTGCATTCCCCAGTCCTCTGAG
Source organism: Carettochelys insculpta (assembly GCF_033958435.1). NCBI lineage: Eukaryota > Metazoa > Chordata > Testudines > Carettochelyidae > Carettochelys > Carettochelys insculpta. Next base: position 71,203,411 of record NC_134137.1, read on the forward strand.
CCACAAGGAGGAGCACAATGGCACTTCCACCACATTTCAAAGGTGCCTAGGTCTATGGCCACCTCCATCGCTTCAGTAGCAGTGGTGGTGGCTGGGGGTTCCTGTTCCCTATGAAATGCCATCCCCCTGTGCAATTGTCCCCTTTCTCCCATCTCATTGAAGGGTCTGCTCTTCACATCTCTGTCCTGCCCAAGCTGATGAAAGCCATGGAGCAAGTGATATGTTTCTGCTACTGTTCTTTCTTACATGACAAATGTGAATGCATTGCATTATACAACCAGCAAGCATCTTAGATGACTGAATTCAGACTTTTCTCACAAACTGAAAACAGGTGACTGGAACACTGATGATCCAATGCCACACAATGAGAGAGAGACACAGAAAACTGCTGGTATCTTGACTGTATGACCACCAATGGACTGCCATTTCTGGGTCAGGTGAATCAGCATGTTGTGGTTGGATAACATCATCCTGGAAACTTCGGGTGACTGTGATGTCTTGTCCCTTTTGAGGGTTGAGTGCTTTCTTCCCTGCCCAATACAAAGGCTTGATATTGTATTGGTTTATGTTTTGTAGCCAGAAAAATAAATACTTGCAGAACAGCAAGCTCAGACCTCCTATGTTGTATCTCCCACTATGTTGAGTCCGGATGTAACATTTAATAATGAAGAATTTTTGTCCCACAAGAATCTAGTGACACATCTTCCTGAACAAAAAGAAGAAATAGTAAGAAAATAATCAGGTAAAAAGGGAGAAATTTTGCCTCAAGGCACAAGGTAACATATGGTGGCTTTTGCTGCTGGGACACTGTAAACCAGACAGCTAGAGAGGGGAAATTGGCAATTAAAAATAGAACAAGGGAACAGGCTGCTGACCAGAGCTTCCACAAGCAAAGCAGTGAGTGGGAACCTAGCAGCCATCTCAACTGACCACATTGCAAGAAAGCAGGAAAACATTTTAGGCAGAACAGAATGTCTACAGACAACAGAGAGAGTCCAAGCAGGAAGAATTTTGTGGTCAGCTGCTGAAGAATTTTGCAGTCAGAAATATTAGGAAATAATCAAATCTGTGAGATTGAGAACAGATAGTAGAGCAACAAAAATAGTTTTCCTGTGCTACAAAAGTTTTCCCAATGGGAGTGTGTTGTATTTCTTTTTAGTGACAGGTCCCAGAGGTGCGATACCGCGAGGGATGAAAGACAAAGACGAACATAGACAGCAGGGGGCCAACAGTTCTATAGTCTGAAGGCCCTGAGTTTATTATTCTCACAGCTTTTATAACCAAGTGAGAGCACATTATTATGAGAAAAGCAGTCAGCTGCAATTAGCTACAATAACTGGCTCAGCACTTCTATCTCTAAAAAAGCCACATCAATCCTCCCAGTCCTTGAACATGGACTCTCAAAAACACCTAATCAAAACAACACAGCTCCGGCGGCTTGCCTACACGAAAGCAGGTGTTCCGTCTAGATGCCAAGAGCCCAGCCAGGCCTGGGAAACATGTAGGAGGGAGAAGGCAAAACTCCTTCAGGAGTGAAGTACAACCAGAAAGCACAGAAAATGGCAATGTTCGTGAACTAGCCAAAAAGCACGTATCATGGGGTGTTATGCCTCAAAATGTATGAGCAATTTGTAACGTGCAACACCAGTCCAGATGGACTAGTTTCAACCCTTTTGGCAGAGATGGACCCAAAGACGTATGAGCTGCCGCATGATCTAGTGTTTCCAATTGCGTCTGGAACTGCCCCATACATTGACATTACTGTACCAGTGCAGGATCATATCTGGACACACTGGTTCTATCAGTGACGTCTGGGAGGTTGACAGTTGGTTTCATAGTCCTTAGGTAGTCTAAGGGAGTTGTCCGACAACTGTTATTTTGGATAAACATAAGAGCTGTCCAGCATGACCAATTTGACTCTGAATTGTGCAATAATCAGGTCCAGAAAAAGATGCTGACTGTATCACTGCTTACAAAGCAGAAGGTTATTGAAGCAGCAGTTGTAATGGAAACTGCAGTGGAGGATGCTCTGGAATTTATAGATGTCTCAGAGGAATTGTGCATTGGCTTGTATCGGTAAAAACAATGAAGAGTCCTGTAGTAGCTTAGACAAACAAATTTATAAGGCCATTAGTCACCTCAACCTTGACACTGTGAACCAAAGAAAGCACCCAGTTCAACTGCTTGGAAAAGAGGAACCCCTCCCAGAGTGACTTCAGGAGGTGTTTGCCTTCTGTTACTGGAGTGCAGAGAGCTAGATCCATTCCCAGTATTGGGCTGGAGTTCAGTGAATACCTGTCTGACCCAGGTATTTGAAATTTCCTGGTGAAGATGAATATTCCTGCTGCTGTGGGAGGACATTGAATTCCCACATACACTGGTGAGCACCTGCATGTGCTTGACTGACTAAGCAAATCTTTGAGCTGGTTCCATATGTATGTGTCCTGGTGGAAAGAGTGTAACAGAACATATTCCTGACGTATTCTGTGTAGCTCACCACTTTTTGGCTGTGTCAACACTCCAGCGATCTTTCGAAAGATCTCTTCTTTTGAAAGAGCACATCTTTTGAAAGAGCAATCCCCTCTTTTGGTACAGAGAGTCCACACAGCCTTTGTTCTTTCAAAAGAATGAAGCAGGGATTGAAAAATACGGCACCATGAGGACTGCTCTTTTGAAAAAGGGACCTGTGGAGTGTTCTTTGGAAAGAAGCTTTTGAAAGGTGACACTCTTCCTGATCTGAGAGCTGAAGAGGGCTTCTGGAAGAAGAAATGCATTCTTTCAATTTCTCATTGAAAGAGCACATTTTGCATGTAGATGTTCTGTGTGTTCTTTCGAAAAAGGGCCTGATTTTCCAAAAACCTTGCTAGTGTAGGATCAGCCTCAGTGATAATGTGGGATAGGGACCCGTATGGATGTTGGCAAGGGTCAGGCATGAAATGGTCAGGGCATTGTGGGAACAGGATTGGATGACTATTGAATTCAGGACCTGGGACATACCCCTTACTGTGCCTATGCTACAGAGGTACATACATACAGGGTAATGCCACAGCACAGGGCATGTTCATAAACCGCCCCCGTGTGTGGTAGCATTCTTGTACTACAGGCACCTTGAAACCTATGCTTCTGGGGGCTGGGAGGTGATGTGAATGGTGGGAGGGCTCCCATCACAACCACATGACCAGTTGCAAGGGTTACCATATTGAAGATTCCCCTAATAAGGACACTGATGGAAGGGGAAAAATTGGGAGGAAACGGAGGGGGCTGTGGAACAGCTGAGGGTGTGCTGGAGGGGGTACCTGTACTAGAAGAAGATGAGGAACAGTGTTGCTATCTGTCAGGTCAGGTTGGTTAGGCACTGTTGCAAGCCCAAGTTTTAGCAACAGCAACCAATAAATACCTCTAGGATTGACTTCCTACACATGGCTTATGGCCTGTTTGGGGAGGATCCAAAACCTGTATCTTGCAGGGGAATGGACCAATCAGCTTCAGATGCAGGGAAGGATCAGTTGGAAAGAGGAGCAATTGGGGCATTATCTAACTTTATACTTATCTGCTTTGGGGAAAAACAACAACAACAACAACAACAAACCCAGACATTTCCTTTTATTTGAAAAATCCAACTGGACAGAAGAACTCAAAAAAAAAAAAAAAAAGAGAGGTTATGGCTGAGAAAATCCAGACAGGTGGTAGCACTACCAGTTTCCAGTGCAAACACAGTTTAAGTTTGGGTGTCAGGTAGGTGACTTCCTTTGCTTGGGACTCTCAGTTATGAACATTCTCTTGGATTTAGCAGTCTAGTCAGTTGTTGTTTTTGTTTTGTTTTTCAGAAGAAGCTGGGGGAGAAGTAGGAAACTTCTCCAGCATAACATCTAGCCCAGTGGTTAAAGTGTTTGTCCTGGATATGGGCAATCCTTAACTGAAGCCCCACTCCACTTGGAGGTTGGAAAGGTTTTGAGCAGGGGTCTGCCACCTCTGTGGTAAGCACCTTATTCTATAAATATGGAATATTCTGAGGTGGGGAATCACCCACAGCTCCTCCGAATCTCATCCACTGAAGGTAAATAATTTTAAAAAGATTGAGCAGGGGACTAGATGCTGAGTTTCCTACTGACCAGCTGAGTGTTCTAACAGCCAGACTACAAAGTCATTCCCATGCTCTATCTTTCTCACAATCAATAATTCTTTCGTTATTTGTTCATAGTGGAACAGCTTCAACAGGGGAAATTGAGGGACATCTCTGCTCTTCAAAATATCTCTTAGTCTGGTGGCTAGAACTCTGGCCTCAGAGGTAGCAGACTTGCCACTTTCCAGGAAAGCAGCCTAACCACTAGGTTAAAAGTTATGAGGGAGACGGTCTTCATGTCTCTCTCCACACTCTTTGTGTCAGCTTGCCTATAGGTGCCTGATCCAGGAAGTGAGATCTGAACACACTACCCAGCTTAGGCCTCACAGGTAAGTTAGGAAGAAGAAAACTTGTCTTTCTCAGGTTTTTCCACTTTCTGGGCTTATGCATTTGGATGTCTACGCTGAGTGCTTTCATGGAAGCAGAAACATAAGATCCCTGGGAAATTTTGCAGCAAAAATTTAGGTGACAAGAAAGTTAAGTGTCTCCAGGGTCCAGTGGCAGCTGGGGGTAGCAGGGAGGATCAGTTTTGTAACCAAGTTGTCATTAATTCTGGAATTCAAACAGAATGTGGCAATTGTTACCTAAGTTCTTTGGTGACTCCAGCCCATTGATAATGGTGATTAATGATTGCCTAAAGTTATTCACATGCTAAAGCTTCTATTGAATTGGGGCTTTTATCAATTGACTTCATGCGGTTTGGATTAGTCTCTTAGCCTTCCTCCTATAATAAGGTATGGGGACCAGGTTTCTGGAGCCCCAGAAAAGTCACATGGGCACAGAGATTTACCTGAATGAAGGTAATTAGAGGATCATGACATTCATAAGGAGAACATGTATCAAACAGAATGAGGTTTCATAGTAAACACTGTGGCTTGTTATGGAAGGTGAATTCCTAAATCCATCAAATTTTGAAATTCTCAGCTTGATTGAGTAGAACCTGGTAAAACAGTGCAAGAGGATGTATGTTACCTGTATGTGCCCATTAGGCACACATGCAGAGGAATTCAGAACCTACCTGTAATATCCCTTTGCTCCAGAAGGAGTTCAACTACTCTTTAGGACTGGAGAGTCCCTCAGAATTAGGCTATAAAAAAACTTTTTTGGTTTCTATAAAACTTTCCTTTCCACAGGTTATCTGTATTACCATTACAAAATCTCTTACCCAGAATCTTTATGTAAACTGACAGATTTAAATGATTTTTTTTTTTTTTTTACAATACCTATCCTCAGCAGAGTAATTCTGAATTATTGGATAGGCCATTGTGCATAATCATAAATGCATAATTTTCTCTCACAAGAACGACATCCAAATTGGTACAGAAAAATCACTCAACAAAGAATATAGAGTAATCCTTCAGCAAGAAGTTCAGTAATGGAATAGAATTGCTGCTAGAGAGGAGAAATTAGGCTGAGATAGCTGAATTTCAATGATAAAAACAAAAGAGTAAAACAAGAGTAATCACCCCGAATTTATGCATAAATGTTCCCAGTGTATAAAGCAAAGATGACACAAATCTGTCCAAACACCGTATTATAGGTTTTTAATAGTTTATGGGTAAACCTCAAAAGATTCAAATGTGTGGAAAAGTTTGAGTGATTACCTTTCTTTAGCAAGACAATTGGGGGTGTGTAAAGGTGAGGCCTAACTTTGCACATTGACACATAATTTTGAAAGGTTATGTCATGCAGTCTGCACAGAAATATCTTAGCTGTGGAGATTCCACGTACAGCAGAGTGCAAGGTCAAGTAGAAGACAGGGTATGGACTGGTTGGGTCAAAATCAAGTAATCCACTGTGTGGCCTTCCAATTTGCTACTATTGTAGTAGCAAGGTGTAATGTGTGTGTGTGTGTGTGGTGGGGGCAGCAGGGGCTGATTTCCCTCAATCTATTGGTTTGTTAGCTGACATAGCCTTTACGTAATAGCTTTTCAGTTTCTATATATTTAGGAAGGTAGGAATCTGGCCCTACTCAACCATTGTCCATGGGGAATCCCAGCCATTCAGGTTATCTGCTGGTAAGAGGTTTGGCTGTTTGGCTTTTAACAAACTGTTGCATTCTTTGCCTTACATTAAAACACATTTATGTCATTAAATTTGCAAGAGTTACATTGAAATCTAAACAATAACCCTAACAGATAAATATGGGTCAGATCCTGCTGTCATTGAAATAAAACCAACATTGGTTACATTTAGCACCAAAACACTTAGGGTGAGCTGGCCTAATTCAATTCAAATTAATACTAATATGTTGGTTGATTTCAGTGGAAATAGAATTAGGTCAAAATTAAGACCTTTCAGAAGGTTCTTCCTGATTTTTTTTTAATCCAACAAATCCCTCTTGAGTGGTCTTTCAAAATTGCCTGTTTACATGGTATCTGAGAAGGCACAGCATCTTTTCATCAATCCTATGTCTACCCATAGAAGTTATGTCTACACTACACTACACTGGCATTTTGTCAACAAAACCTGGGGAGCATCCAGATTCCAAGGCATTCTGTTGACTGTAAATTGACAGAATGCAGAACTTTTGTTGACAGTCTTATCCAGCTCCCCATGAAGCATAATGCCTCGGTCAACATGGCTCTGTCAACAGAAAGCCATTCTGGGTGTTCGAGGAGGCTCCTCTGTCAACAGGTATGGCTTCTGTAATACTATGCAGCCCTGTCTTTTGTGCTTCCAGTTGACCATTTTGTTGAGAGAGAGGCCAGGCAGTCTGGCCACTCTCTGTAAACAGAGTAGATTGCTCTTGCAATCTACTTGGTGGTTTGTCCATGATTGGTCAACAGAAGCTTGGTTGGATGATATTCTCTAGCAAAACTTCTGTTGACAAATTACTGCAATCTAGACATAGTCAGATATAATCATCTAAAAATCTGAAACTAAACATCTGAAAATTCATACATCTTTTAGTAAACCAGGACAGATGGAGATTTTTTTAAGAGTCTCATTTTGCGTATGTACACCTGCATATACAAAGTCGTGATTTTATTGGCTTTCAAGAGACACACATGATGAATCTCTTTCCTACTTTTGACTTTGTTGTAAACTCTTTATTATCGCTTATAATATTTAACAAGACTTATCCTAGTAATATTAATGGAACTGGTAACGGTCAGCTACTCAGAGAGGGTGTTATGTCTCTTTGCACTGAGTATAGAAAAATTATATTTGTAAGAACTTTGTGTTTATTTTAAGGCTGCATATGAAAATCTTAGTTTGCAGCTTGTCTGCAGAAGGCTTTCAAAAGTGCAATTTCAGACAAACTTACTTCCTTTGACACACACTATTCTATACTCCATCAGTATGTTATGTGTTTGTGACAGTAGGCCTTTTAGTTAAGCTTATTGGACAACTGGGCAAGTAGATCTCACTGCATTTTATATCTGTCAGGTATTTCTGAATGTTTTTGTGCATGCTCTAAATGTACAAATTGTTGCAGTTATTGAGCCTTGTTTCTAGAAGCTACTCCTACTCATTGTAGTATAACTTAATTCACAAAAAATACTTAAGCCTTTGGGATCTTTTGAAAACACTGGTGTTGGTATTGATATTTTGACAAGGTTAGACTAAAACCAACCACACAATATATTCAATGTTGTCTAAAGCTTATGAATTCAGTCCTTATTCATAGCTGACTATAATGTACAACCTTTACCTAGCATTGGGAAAAACTTCAGAGTAAATCACATTCATCCACTTTGGGGAAAAAACCTTAGGATAGATAACTGGTTGCATCACAAATTTAGCTACATTAGTTTTCTGTTTTGTAATGGAATGATAGTGGTAGGTCTCTGAGGACTGTTGGATGATAATAGGAATGTCTTTGGCTTGCATGGAGGGCAAGAGGCAAAATTTGGCTCTTACTCCTCAGTAATCTCACTTTGTGAAGTTGTTTAGTTAGAAAAGGAAATAGCAGACCTCTCCAATATTTCCCCCCAATCTCTGCCATCTATGTGCAGGGTACAGTAAACCCCTGAAATGTGCGACTTGGAGTTGCACTTAACTTGCATTAATGTGAGTTGAGCCAACTCAAAACCGCTCTGTGGTTGTTTGTCTGCCTGGATCCCCCAGCTGGGGCAAGCTGAGCAGACAGACAGCTGTGCTGCTGTGGCTTTGTTCTGGCTTTCCCCAGTGATCTTTAAATTTTAGAACTCTTCTGTTTGGTTTAATATTATACTTCAGGTGGTTGTTTTGCTTTAAGGTGTAACAAGAATGTCTTAGTCTGGCTGAAGTAGGTCTTTTCCCACAAAAGCTTATGCTCCAAAGCTTATGCTCCAAAATGAATCACAGGTAGCATGAGACTGGGATTTCCAAAATGACTTAAGAGCACAAGACTCAATAACTTTTAAGGGGATGTGTTCCTAAGTCACTGAGGCCTTGGTGTACTGCTAAAAATTGGGTTAACCTAGCTACATCAGCCAGAGCTGTAAAAAATAATAATAAAAAAAAAGGAAACAACCTAAGTCACAATATAGACCTAGCTAATACCTCTACAGTAATAAAAAAGACCTTACATTACTGTGGCAAGTGTGTACACTATGGGGATAGAGAGGTACAGCTGTACTGCCATAAATGTATGAGTAATTTACAGCAGTGTGTTTTAAACTGTGAAAATTGTATAAGTGGTCCATATAAAATATTAGGCTACGTCTACACTAGCCAAAAACTTTGAAATGGCCATGCAAATGGCCATTTCGAAGTTTACTAATGAAGCACTGAAATACACATTCAGCACCTCGTTACCATGTGGGTGGCCGTGGCACTTAGAAATTAACATGGCTCGCTGGCACGTGGCTTGTCCAGACAGGGCTCCTTTTCTAAAGGACCCTGGCTATTTTGAAGTCCCCTTATACCTATCTGCTCATAGGAATAAGGGGACTTTGAAGTAGCCAGGGTCCTTTCGAAAAGGAGCCCCATCTGGACAATCCGTGCGGCAGTGAGACACATCAATTTCAAAGTGCCGCGGCTGCCCGCATGCTAATGAGGCGCTGAATATGTATTTCAGCACTTCATTAATAAACTTCGAAATGGCCATGCAAATGGCCATTTCGAAGTTTTTGGCTAGTGTAGACATGGCCTTATTGTTGTGCTCCATGGTCTCAAAAAGTTTATGAAACAGTGATTTATCTATCTATCTTTCTATCTGTCTAGCTATCTATGGCTAGCTATCTACATGTATTTTCATAGCAGTCTATGAATACCTTTCCTTGCCCTCCCTTTTCTTGCCCTCTCCACAGAGCACCTGAGTTCCACTGACCAGTACAGAAGACACAAGGGCTATGGCCCTGATCTTGCTATTCCCCTCATTCCCTACCTTGAACTAATAGTTTCCTCTTGAAGAACCTCCTGCATTCATTGAGATTGAAATACTGGAATTATGAATAGTTTTTGCATGAGACTTCACCAATCCCAACTCCAATTATACAGCTTTGACCCTAATTTGCACATCAAACACTCGGACTTCTAACATATTTGGATCTATTCTATATCTTAAAGAGTCAATACTCTTGTGTCACATTAAGAAAATTAACTATAAAAGGAAATGGTCTAATGATCTCAGGACCAAAATATCACACCTACTTGCTGTACAAGATTGAAAATAAACTGTAAAATCAGATAGAAATCAACACAGGGAGAATATTCTACAGCTTGGGGAAACAAAAGTTTAATCCCTGTCCTGCGGCTACATGGCTTTCCACATACCTACTAAACCTATATTAGAGAACAGATTATCCAAATATTTTTTATCCTGACTTTGTTGTAGCCCAAGGATAACTAAGAAAGATAATGAAAAATGATCCTCTCAAATCTCACACCTCTTATTTATTTAGTTGCAAACTGAAAATCTGTGCAAAAATATTAGCACAAGAGCAAGGGTGGTATATTTTCCAATATCAATAAATATGTCAAATTAAATTTGAAAAGGTCATAGTGGGGCAATGAGTATGCGTGGTTCAATAAACTCTGCTATTGCTTGGTCTCTGCATGAATATAAGGCATTTGACAGAGTGGACTGAGTTAGTTTTTGTTATATACATAATTTTTGGACAAAACATTTAAAAACAGTGTAATTATGACACATAAAGCTTCTGACATGTATTATTGTGTAATGACTGTGTTTGACAATTATTCAGAATCAGTTGCATGCCAAATAAGGTTGTTCTTTGTTATCTCTATTATTTATTTTTGATTTAGAACCACTTGCTATTGTGTCTAGAAATAAAAAGAATGCTAGAGCAAGGTATGAAGAGCAAGCTTCCAGTATGTGGACAAGATCTTGCTTTTCCCAACAAAACCAAAGGTCTCACAACAGCTCCCAATCTTATAGTCTAATCCAGACAGAGCCAGACCCCACCTCCATTTTAATCAGATTGCCTAAATAACAAATGATGATGATAGAAGATGAATGCCAATTAAATTTATTGGTAAAAATAACTAATGGTGATAGTGATTTCTAGAAGCTATCTGAGTACTAAATTCATAGGCAACAATAATAAGGTTTTGCTGCTGTTAGTTGTAAACCCTCAAATAATCTTTTTTTTTTTCTCAGCAGCAATTTGACTTGGTAACTGTAGGTATGAAATAGAAAGTCTGCTTCATAAATGCTTAAAATCATTATAAGAGGTAATATTCACCACCACCTCCCACCCTTATACAATTGCAGTGCAATGACATAGTAAATTGGAACAAGCTGCAGTTCACTAGGTGGGGTAGAATACAAATCATTAGATTGATTACTTCTCCCTGGCATAATTACGCTTTCAGTATGCTACCCTTCTAGATGCCTAATGGACTCTAAAAACAAGTGCAAGCTACAATTAAAAACTTGGTATGGGAAGGTAAATCACCAAGATTAAAATGAGAAATTCTGTCATCCAAAAAGGCAACAGGAGGTTAAATTGCCCTAATGTGAAGCTGTGTTATCTGCCAAATGTCCTCATATCCTGGGAATCATGGCATAACAATGAAATCCCTATATAACTTAATTCTGACAAATGTGAGCAAGAGAAAACTGCAACCTCTTAGAAAGGACAAGCTCCTTGGCTGCAGTATATTGGTTTGCCTACAGTGGAGTTGATGGTGTTACAGTAGGTTTATACCAGAATAGGGTCAGATTTAGTGATTTAAACTAAGAAGAATAAAAATACAGCATTAGCATACAACATAGATGTGTGTTATTTAGTTTAATTATAATGGCAAATTAAGAGGGGCAGCCAGACCCTTTAATACTACATGGGAGAGCATTTCACCAGCCTGACTATACTGAAGATGACCAGACAAGTGCCAAAGGGGGCGTGGATGGAGTCCATGAGTCACAGAGCTTGCTAACAGCAATTCTGGGGGTCTAAGCACAACAAAGAAGTTTGATATGGCTTCCTGCTCATATTCTTATACTTACACTGTGGGCTTATCCTCTTTTTGATATGATAGAAGGGCCTCCACCTACTTCTAGAGGTACAGAGCAACTGCCTTTGCAAAAACAGTGCCATGGATTCCCCTCTCCTGCTTTTGGAGCAGTATGATGGGAAGTCAGAAGATCCTTACATTATTACCTAGCCACCAAACTGCATTTGCCTGAGGGTAAATGGAGCCCATGTCATGTTTCTTCTGCCTCTGCCTCAATCTGGCCATCGAGGTTAAATTGCATGGAAATGCTGAAGTCTGAGATGAACACACATATGGGTACATGGAGCAGCACTGAGCACAGAAGACCTGCACTTTGTGTGGGCAGCCACAGGCCTAGGCAGATCCTGCTGTCACTACCTGAAAGTTACTTCATGCCCATTAATATAATACTGTTAGAAAAAGCACTTCTTTAAGTGCATGAGAAAACTTTTCAAATGGAGATACTGCTACCCATGTTAAGAGGTATGCAACGCCACAAGTGTCGCCATTGATTTAGGTGAGACTGCGCACTGAGTAATGTACAACTTGTTTTTCCATAGCTCCCTACACAACCCAAATATAAAGGTAGTGGCTTTAAAATTAAGGGTGGGGTCGGGTGGGAAATTGAGCTTTGCCCTTCCAACTTCAGGCACAAAACTTGTCAGTAGCAGTTTAAATTGATAACTAACTTTCTGTCCCTCTTAAGGGTATAATGGAGACTACTGTAACCAGGTTAAAATCTGTATTTTCATCAGTGTTTCTGTGTATGCCTTGTTACTATTGATTGTGTGTGAGAGTTATAGGGGCATTTATTACGAGCATCAAAAAGAAATACAGGTCTGCTGACAGGAGGGTGAAGTGAGGGGAGGGGCAGTGTCAAAGGGGCCCAGAGCTCCAAACCCAGCCACTGCTACTTCAGCAATGGTGGCAGCCAGAGCTCTGGGCACCTTTGAACTGCTACAGCAGTGCTGCTGTTCCACTCCATGTGGCTCTAAGGTGGGAGGGACCAGGGCTGCACTCTGAACAATACTTAGGCCATTAATCCCCCACCCCCTTCCTGCCCTTGGACATGCCCCTTTTTAGGGTCGTGAAGCTGGCTTCCCTTCCCACTTTGCCCCAGGGCCCATCATGGCTGTCGGCCCTAGTGAAGATATGTAAAAATCAACCCCTATCTCATACAGAAGGCTCATAGCTTTTAGGTTTCTGGATCTGAGAAACAGAAATCTATAGCCTGTCTTACAGCAAACTATGCTTGATTGTACTTTACACATGAGTAAGTCAGTTTACAAACATATTAAAATTAACCCATATCCAGTTACACTAGAGGTCATATTGCCCCAATGTGCATTTCCAAAAAAGTAAAACAAAACAAAACACCTGGCTTCTAATGATGTCTGGTTGCCATAATTATATTCAGTACATATTCCCATTTATCTAGCATAGAGCATGTCAGGCTACGCCAGGCCACTGTGTCAGGTTCCATAGGAATACCTTTCTGACAGTGGTAACGAACCCCATTGCTAGACCTTGGAGTTATGACAACCTCCCAATCTTTTATGTTGTAACTTTCATTCTAGTATACAGCATGGACCTTTGACAGGAAGTTGCTGAGTACTGGCTGGTACTAATAAAGCCTTAGTATGGTAAATTGATAAGAGCTCGTCTAAAATGCTGGAAATCAGAAGTTTAGCAAAATCTGAGGTAATCTGAAGGCTTCCTTTATCCAAGAAGCTTTTCATTCCTTGGCAGATACTCATCTATATCTGACTGGTATTCATATAAAGGGCATGGCCTGCAGGTTCATTGAATCAACAACTTGGCAGACAGGGGTTGAGAGACAGAGATGGCTTTCTGTCACATTTTGGACACGCTTCTTCAAATCCTGAAGCCAGCCAGGGCCAGGTTTAGTCCCCTGCGTAACATAGTGCAGCTTCATGACTGCTTTAAATTCAGCCAAAATCTTACATGGGAAAAGGAACACTACCGATCTAGCTTGTCTACTTTTTGGTTAGGTGAGATATAGGCTGGTGGGGCCTACAGCTGATGTCTCAGCTGCGGATTTCTCCATGCATGGGACTCTCAGTTGGCCACTTATGGCAACTTTATGAAATTGAGAAGGGTCAAACGTACTGAGACCCAGACTAGAAGGATTGCTACTTTCCCACCAAATTATTCATTTAACCAAATAATCTGTAACAAGTGCACAGAATTACTTGGGTTTGTCATGTGGTCCATTTGGCTTCAAAAACATTATTCACACAATAAGGAAGGGTGAGAAAAAAACACAGAATTAGTAAGAATGCTTCACATTTATATAGTACCTGCTCCATGAGGATTTCAAAGGACTTGATGAATGAATGACTACTCATATGAGGTCAGTTAATACATGTGTCACATTTTAATACAAAGTAAAAAGAGATGTATGGGGGCTATAAATAACAATTCAAACCATAGATAATAGGCTTTATATTTTAATTTAGGTGCATAACTCTATGGCCTCAGATTTGAAAGTTACATCTTAAATAATACATCTATGGTCTCACAGGGACTCACTAAGAAGTGAATTAAAAATAGTTCTTTCAAGTCTCATATTGTTGTTCTACCCACAAATTCACTCTTTCCCTAATTACAACAGAATTTCCTTCCCATGGTTTGAAAAGGCCGTGAAAAATTCTTTTGTTTTGTTTTGCTTTGTTTTATCACCATCTTACCCTGTAAGACAAAGCATTGTGATTTCTAATTATAAAACTAATTAACACTCACAAAATAAAGGACCTGGACTTCAGCACTTGAGCTATTTCTGTAGGTGTTGAGCACACAAAAATATTCACTATCTAATCTCAATCACAAATGTGCTATTCAGAGAACAGGGACCTCCCCTGCCAGGATAATTATAAAGTTTAACAAAATGTTAAAAGCAACTGGGTCTGTGTATATAGAGGTAGACAATACACGTGCTTTTTATGATCTTATTCATCACTTGAATTGATCAACGTGAAAAAATAGTCAAAACACGACTGGTTCAGAGAGAAAAAGAGAAAGAGAGAGAGAAAATGTATATGTTGGTGTAGAATCTGTAACTTTTGTAGGCTTGATTTTTAAACCTTTAAGCTGTGTCAGTAGTAGGGGATTTTTTTCATTATATTTCCTCTTCATGCCATGACTATTAATTCACCTGATTTCAAGTTGCAAAGGCTGTACAATACAATTAAGAAAAATAAGTGTGGTACTGACGTCATATGTGGTCAACGTTCACATTGCTCGAAATTCTTTAATTGGATGAAATGCCATCTTATTTCAAGAGACCTCACCATTTGGAGCTCTTCCCTTGCTTTCTCTTCCTTGACTGATTTCCTGTTTTACAGCTTCCCTTCTGCCCATTTTTAGCATTTTATGGTGGAAGCCATATTTATGCACAATGCCAAATTAATAGTGTAGTGCTAGTGCTTCCTCCAACTTTAATAAATTATTCTAATCCTGACTCTACCTTTATTTTTCTTTTTCCTTTGTAGTGTGCTTTCAGGAACTACATATAGCACCTGTATACAGACTTTAGAAACACTTCTAGAACTTAACCAACCGTTCATCAAAATATATTAACAGCTGGACCTGATTACAGACACTTGTGAGCAGATCAGGTTGAGAGAATATTCTCTCATGGAAAAAGTTTTCACTGATTTTTTTCTGTTTTTGTTAAAAAAATATATCTTGAATATTCTGTTTTCTTATCAAGAGGTTTCTGTGTAAAATCAGACGTTTCAGCATGGATGGAGGAGTGAAATGACTTGAGATCCATTTGAACTCTATATTTCTATGATGTCTTCTATAACATAAGATGTTTGGTTCTAAACTATAAAATAAAAAAGAGAGACTAAAAGAAGATTAAGGGACAACTAGGTTACTCAGTAAGGCACACAATAGCCATATTTCAATAGCTCTAGTCCAAGAAAATGCAGTGGTCTCTTAGCTCACTAAGGTCTAGACTGGAGTCCAGACTTAAAAATATATTTGATATAGTGCTCAGAGATTTGAAAATTCAAATATTTGAGCTCCAATGGCTATGGTTATCTCTCTCCTACCACTTGATGGACAGAAGACTTTTTGTACCAGCTTCACTATCATTGCTTGGGCAGGCAAATCCTATGGTAATGGGGATATGCTTTTCCTTAGGTAACTTCCATTGAATTTGGAAATGTCTACATGAAGATGCTACAGTGACACATAGTTATGGAGCTGTAACTGCAGATGAGTGGCTCAATACAGGAGTAAGTTTTGACTAAGCACCACCCCTGATTTTTTTTTTAAATTACCTATTTGTTCCAGGCCTCTAAAGGGGCTCCTTAAGTACTGAACTCACAAGCCTAGGTCTAGCAGGCCAATGTGCAAACCACTGAGCCAGCTCTCCCCCCGCCTTTGACTTTCTCCTACTGCACTAACATGATTAGAAGCTGAGTTGAAGAGACTCAGGAATAGTCATTTGGCCATTGCTTTAATGGTGTCAATGATTTCAAGAAAAATGACTAGGGAATAAGGAGCTTACAGCCTTCACAAGGGACTAGTTACAGCTTTAATTCACAGCTTTGTGGAGGAACTTGTGGATGAATTGTAACTCTAGGAGGTATTGTTCTTCTCTGGCACATGGTGGACATGCAAAGCTACCACTCACATCACTAGGGCAAGATTTTATTCACTGTATCTTGGGCCCATTGGGTCATACCTGAGAAGTAGATCCTGTGCTTGAAGGAGCACAGAGAAGGTAAATGTGCTCATCTGCTGAGCAGGAAGCAAAAGAGCATGGAGGATACAAGCACACTCTGTTTCTGTGCTCACAGACCAGCAGCATTCCACACACACCACGCCCACTTAAACAGGGCTTCAGTGAAGTGGGGAGAATGCATGACATAAAGGAGAGCCATGCAGGATGGGAATCAAAGCAATAGGACTAGATGGCAAAGACAAAGAGCTTAGAAACAGAAGAAGAAAAGGATGATGTGTGAAGAAAATGGGGCTTTGATCTCTGTAAATATCAACCAAGGATCAGCCTTCTCTGTTTCATTTACCACTTCAGGGATAAGTAATTTGGCCAAGGTTT
Source organism: Carettochelys insculpta (assembly GCF_033958435.1). Classification (NCBI taxonomy): domain Eukaryota; kingdom Metazoa; phylum Chordata; order Testudines; family Carettochelyidae; genus Carettochelys; species Carettochelys insculpta. The sequence continues at coordinate 71,220,015 of NC_134137.1, forward strand.
TATGGGAAAAGGAGACTTCAGGCTTCACAGGGGGCAACTTCTGGTTTTAAATCACATAGGAACTCATGGAAGAATTATCACTCTGAAAAACACTTTCCTTTTGAATAGTGCCATGCATGAGTTCCTCACTTCCAGCCGCCAACAGGTAGATGAGGGGGGTTACAACCCAACAAGAACATGTCCCTTTTAGGATTAGTAGGATTTCCACAGTCTGTATCTTCAAAAACAACAAGAAGTCCTGTGGCACCTTACAGACTAACAGATATTTTGGGGCATAAGCTTTCATGGACAAAGACCCGCTTTGTCAGATGCCCACGAAAGCTTATGCTCCAAAATATCTGATAGTTTATAAGGTGTCACAGGACTTCTTGTTGTTTATGATGCAAAAGTAGCTCCAGGCATATCAGGTGAGCAGATGTTAGAGTTTAAATCCTCTCTGCAGAATTTTAATTCTTACTGTAAAATCCAGATTTCAGCCTATTTCTCCCTTCATGGGGCACCCAGGTTCAAAAGTAACTGCTGCAATGTTATAGTTCCACTGCCCGGGCCAATGAGTACCAGTCAACTGACATGCACCAGCTATGGGTGCTTATTGCAGTATAGACATGCCACTAGTCCTCCAGAGGGAGTTGTTGATAGCTTTTACCAGTCAGATTACTGGGGCACTCATGTTTGTTAGTACTGAGCTTCCTTCTCTCATAAAAAAAAAACAATGGGAAAACCTGTGGCACATTATAGACTAACTACCTACATTGCATCTGACAAAACAGGTATTTGCCCACAAAAGTTTACGTTCTAAAATATCTGTTTGTCTATAAGGTGCCACAGGACTTTTCAGGCAAACACAGCTGTCCTTCTCCTCTGATGCTTCTCTTGTGTGATTTGCAAATCTTGACAAATATAATAAATATAAAGAAGGATACCAATGGGTTCCTACCCTGACGGAAATGAGTAGTTGGAGGGGAAAATACTTGTGTTACAGTGCCTACCCTTTTTGGGAGAACTGGGGCTGATAATGAAATGCCTGTCACATAACTTAAGAACCTTGGGTAAGGCTTCACAAGGATACCACCAATTAATAACATGTCATATAGAAATGCAGTGAAATACTATACATCCTGGACACCCGCTCCATAACGTGGTGCTCTCCACATGATGTGACCTCTCACCTGTAGTTCATAGAAGGTCACACTTCAGGGAAGACACCATTTGTAGCAGAACAAATTTCAGATGCAGAGAAAAAATACTGACAAAACCTTCAATTTCAAAAACTTCAAGGCTGGTTGCATCTTCTGTAGTCTTCCTCAAGCCAGTGAAATGTCAAAAGCCTTTTAGGCATGGAGATGTGGCCAATCAGGATGGCTTATACCTTTGGGGATGAAAAAAATGACAAAGAATATTCAAAAGGATACCATTGTCTCATCCAATAATAGCAAGAAGGGTAAGTGATAAGAATAATCATATGTCCTTGCCTGAACACAGCTATTGAAAAATGGAAATGCTTTACATTAGCTTTAAGTGAGAATACTGCTGTCAATGACACTAGCCAGCTATTAATATTTATCAAAAGTATTAATGCAGATTTCTTCAGACACAAGGAGTTACTAGAGCTAATTCCATATGGCCTTTTCTATACATGCCACTTTCTTCAAAAGTGACATGCTAATAAATGGCCCAAATATGTTAATGAGGCACTGATTTAAATTCCCATTGCCTCATTAGCATAGGGTCACATGATTTTGAGTCCAGAAGCTCTTCCAGACTCCGAAACAGCATGTAGAAGCATGGCCCCTGGGGGATCTTCCAGAAGGAAGTCCTCCTGTCGGAGGCCCCCTCTTCCTGAAAATTTTAGGGAGGAAGGGGCCTCCGGAAGGAGGACTTCTTTCCAGAAGATCCCCCAGGAGCCTCACTTCTACATGCTTCTTCTGGACTCCAAATAATGTGACCCTATGCTAATGAGGCACCAGGAATTTACATCCACACCTCATTTGCATATTTTGGTCAGTTTATTCACATGCCACTGTCAGAGAAAGTAGCATGTGTACAAATGGTCTATGAGTGTAGAACAAAACAGGCACTCATTTACAAAGCATTTGCTTCTGTTGTGAGCAAACATAGTTTCCAAAAGTGCTCCTGCAAAGTCATAGATACCAAAGCAATGACTGGAAGTAAAAGTGGATTAGTAAGTTTGCAAAGACCAAAAAGTACGTAAGTGTTATACCCTTGATTCTGTCATATGCCAGGAAGTACACTGTTGGAAATCTGTTAAAATTAGAGATATGATGGGCAGTGAAATGTAGCAACCAGTGTCTTCCACGGAGGAAACAGCACAGAGGCTCAGAAAATGTATCAGCTTCCTTGAGTTGCTAAATGCAGAATATGGGATTTTCTTCTGCCTTCACAAGTTTGGTGGATGAGTGTAGGACACTGCCTTCAACATTATTTTTCATTCTTAAAGTAGATTCTTGCGTTATTTTCATACCAATTCACTTCATTTCTACTTCCAAGGTGGAGGTCAGAACACCTGTAAATATGCTTTACAGAAAGCTCAGACTTTTCAGTGTGTTCCCTCAGAAGAATGACATTAACCATTCTCTGTCGTGCAAGGAATTCTCAGTTGAGATTGATGTTGCCAATTTGCACAGCTTCTTGGAAATTCTGTCAGACATCTCAGCCTCCTTCAGGGACAGGTTTTCAGATTTTGAGAGTTTGAGACCCAGTATTCAACTATTGAACAATCTGATAGAGGTACCAGCTGAGAAGCTTTAGGTTTTGTGAAGCTTTTATGAACTATAGCCTTGTTTTTGTTTGCTTTCCAAGAAGATGTAAGTGAAAAAAAAATTCTGGAAATGTGTTCTTCAGGATCATTTTCCCAACTGTGTTCAATTTTTGGAAGCAAATAGATCTATGAAAGCACGTTCTCAGTAATGAAATACATGAAATCAAAACATCTCAGCAAAGCTGGAAAGTGACACCTTTGTCTTCAGTCTCCAATGTCCCTTACAAAGAATGGATGTTGAGAACAAGACTCCAGGGAGGGAGAAAAAATCCTTTTTGCTCTCATCAGCTGAGGTACCCTCTGATTTATTGATTTCACTTTAATTATTTAATTTAATGTTAATGTGTTATGGCTAAATCCTGACCTAAAGAGAATTCTAAATAAGATTGTGGGATCTGGAATTATATTTCTGTTTGTGGCCTACAGAGGTGACCCACAGTTAATGTCCAGACCACAACACTGAGAAGGTCGGTGAAGCAGATTTTACATGCTGTCATTATCTCTCTGCCTCTTGACTTCTCACTCACACATACACACACAAAAACTGCACTTTTCTCCATGGCCTTGTCCCTGATTATCATTTCCCTCACTACTTTAGCACTGCAAAGGAAAGAGAAATCATTAGTATTGTCTGTAATCACACTGTGCACTGACACTTTAAACCTAATACTGCACTCTCTGGTATATTTTTTTATTAATAAAGCTGTGGTTAATTAATGCTGAATTTATGTTAGAAATCTGAATGGCATCTTCGCTAATATCAGATTAGCTTATTTTGATTAATGTTTTTCACAATAAGTACCAAATGAATTAATAATCAATGGTCTATTATTTTAAAGAGCCATTGTAACTTAAAGAGCATGTAATTTGCACGTTTTTTAGCAAATTTTCATGGCAACCCTGTGTAGCAGGTTACAGGACATCATTATTTCCTTTCTTATTCATTGTACTAACATTAATCATGATAAATTCTTTTGAATGTATGTGGATACAAATACCATAGAGATTATGTTAGGAATCTAGTGCAATTTATTATTGGGTATTACAATATTCAGTTTATTTTCAGATTTTCTCTGGTGCCCATTCTGTCTCTCTCTCCTTCCTTTTCTCCTTCCCTTTCTATTCTACAAACGGAGTGGAGTTGGACATATAAAGTGGCTGTGTTCAGGTCATGTGCAATTCAAAAAGGGCTATCCTAATCAGAAAAAAAAATACATACTCATCTTACCTTTTTAAAAACCCTGGAGTATTGGGGTGTTCAATGTGGACACACCCAAAGTGGCTTCAGAGGGTGAGTGCCCAGCCCTGTTAGATAATCTGTTCCCTTTAGATCAATGGTCCAAAAGGAGCGTAAGGGATCAGCACATCCCCCTCTTCCAGGTGCTGCTCCCCCCGTTAGGCACTGCCCTCCCATGCCAGGCACCGCACCTCCACAAGCCAGGAACCCCGCAGATTACTCACAGAAGCCGCCCCGCGCTGAAGTCGCAAGAAACACCCTGCAGCCGTGTGAGCTGCACCAGAATGTGGCTGAAGCCCGTCGGGGCTGGAGAACCTGCCTCCACCACTGCTGCCAAGAGGTTGTCCCACCATTTGGTAGGGAGCATGCACAGAATGGCCGGAGGGCCAACCCTAAATGTACAGCTGTCCTGAGATGCACTTCACCACACTGCTCTGCCCTGTTCGTCACATGTGGAGAATGGGGAGCCCATTGGACACCACTGCTGTAGGTGCCCCAAGCTAGGAATCAAAATCATGCTTGATTTCAACCGACCTGAAATAGACTTTAGTGCAATTCTCCAAAGGACTTGAAATTTCACTAAATTACAACAAACTACATTAATAAATCCCATCAAAATACAATTTTAATTGCTTGCATGCATAACTGCACCTATGTCACATAGATTGAGTATATACAGATGCATTAGTTCAAACATTTTGAGCAAGTTCCAGAGTACTTAAAATATGATGAAGAAAAACAAAATACAACCCATTAGTTGCCCTGAATTTACATGACTGTCTTCGATATTAGATGAGAGTTCTTTAAAAATTAGAGCTACTAATCTTTCAAGTAAAGTAAAGGTGGATGGAAGGACAACATCCAATAATTCTTTTTTATTACCATTCAAAGAACAATAATGAAAAAAACAATCCATTTTTGGACTAGTCTTGCTTGCAAAATGTGTGTAAATAAAAAGAATTGTCTGTGTTGCAGTAAATCAGGAAGTCATCAATATAACAATGAAAATTAAGCCCACAGTGAGTTATGACCCTGGTTTGCTTGAGGCTCAGTAAGGCAGCAGGAAAACCTGGCAAGACCACCCGGTATTCTAAGCTTCCAAGGCCTTTAAGACCAATGAGATGTTCAGAAAACAAAGCAATTAAAAATGCTTTAACAGACTTTTGAGAATCCGCAGTTCACACCACTTCACAAGCAGCAGTGCTTATTCTTCTTGTGTTTGTGACACATCAAACAATCATTTGTCTTCATCTGTGGTTGTGCAGTAGAACACGAGCAACTCTACGGTGTTGTGCGCATAAGGTGGCCCACTGCCACTCTCCTTCTGCCTCAAAGTAAAGAGTAAATATAAAGTTTAAAAGTTAGTGAACTCCCCAAGAGATTAGCCTTCAAAAGGGCACAACCTCTCGTGTCCACCATAGATCATTTTGCTTAGAGGAACATTGTATGAAGAGTTGTGTGTTGTAGGGTAAGGTCCAACCTGGCAACATACAAGCTTGTAAGTATGGTATAGGTGATGTTCATTGCTTGAAAATAATAATAAACACAAAGCTACATCTACCCTGGAACACTACATAGAAGTAGCTTATTTCGAAGTGGTGGCATTGAAATAAGCTACTTCGAAGGGTACCATCCACACATCTTCTGGGGTTCGTACCGTCGACGTTCAATGTCTAAATAGGGATGTGCTCCATTGAAAGGGGTCCCACAGGGGAGCATCTACACTCCAAAGCCACCCTGATGGAAATAAGGGGGATAGGAAACCCTGTGGATGGAGTCACAGGGCAAACTAGTCCTTCCAGGGCAACAGAAAGTCGCTCCCTTAAAGGGCCTCTTCCAGACACGCTCGGCCTGCACAGCATGAGGTCCACAGAGCCAACAACAGGTTGCAGACCCCATGCACGCTGCATGGACCCCCAGCAGCAGCAGCAGCAACAGCTGCAGCCAGAAGCCCTCAGGGCCATCTGTGAGCCAGGGGCCGCTCTGCTCAGTGCCACGCAGGAAGCCACCTAGCACCTCCTGAAAGATTGAGTCCTCCTCGGGGGATGAAGGAGCCACCAAAGACCATCATGGAGCCCTCCTGACCCCCCTGCCAAGCGAGCCACCAGCTATGGAGGTACCCCACAAGCGCGGAGTGGTGGGACCGGCTGGTCCTCAAGGAGATGGACTATGACCATTGGCTCCGGAATTTCTGGATAAGCCAGCAGACATTCCTCGAGCTCTGCCAGTGGATCACTCCTGCCCTGTGGCAACAGGACACCCCATGTGGCGTGCCCTCACAGATGAAAAACAGGTCGGCATCGCTGTCTGGAAGCTGGACACTCCAGACTGCTACCGATCCATAGGACTGCAGTTCAGTGTGGGCAAGGCCACTGTTGGGCCATTGTCATGGAGGCAAGGAGGCCTGGGAGGGGACCCCTGGGGGAGGGGAGAGCCCAGGGGGTGGGAAGGAGCCCAGGGAAGGGGGACTCTGGGGGAGGGGAGAGCCCGGGGGGGCATGAGACTGCAGGGGGAGGGGAGAGCTCGGGGGGGGGCAGGCACACCCTGCACACCTACGCAGGTGCCCATGTCCTCCCCCTGTGGGTGGTGCATGTGCTGAACACTCTGCTGCTCCACAGACTGGTGCAGCTTGGGGACCTGGATGCGGCCATTGCAGGGTTTACTGGCATGGGGTTCCCCAATGGCTTCAGGGCACTGGATGGGACCAACATCCCCATCTGTGCCCCAGAGCACAGAGGAGGATGCCTCCTGAACAGGAAGGGCTACCACTTGGCTACCAGAGGAGGACACTTCCTGAACAGGAAGGGTTACCACTGCTTTCAAGACATATATGTTGGTTAGCCTGGCAGCACTCACAACGCCTGCGTTTTTAGCAACTATGCCTAGGCAACTGGCTGGATGCGGGGACCTTCATCCCCTACAGGGAGATCCCTCTGGTGGACACCACAGTGACCCTCTGCCTCCTGGCAGATGTGGCCTACCCCCTCCAGCCCTGGCTTATATGCCCCTACACAGGCCACCTGAGTACCAGCCAGGAGGAGTTCAACACGCAGCTGAACCATTTATACCAGGTGGTTGAGCGGGCTTTCAGACGCCTCAAAGGCCACTGGCAGTGCCTCCTCACCCACCTGGACGTGGGTTTCCCCAACATCCCGGAGGCTGTGGACACATGCTGCATGCTCCACAACTGGGTGGAGAGAAAGGGGGAGGCCTTCGTGCAGGGATGGGCTGTAGAGGCTGCCACAGCCTACCCCCAGCCAGCCACCATCCCGAGCCCCTAGGCCGACCACAAGGGGATCCGGGTTCGGGAGGCCCTGCAGGTCCATTTCAACCAGGCTGCGGGGTAAGCCCCAGCACAGCCATCCTGGTGGGCCACTCACTGCTTCCACCACCCACAACCCACTGCCCCACCACCCACAGCAGACTGCTCCCACCACGCACACTACTGCATCCTAAGTGCACGACACACATTTTTTTAAATAAACCTGTGAAATAATATTTTAATGAACCAAACTGCTGACCAATTAATTTACAATGGAAACGAACATCCAAGCGGGAACTATGTACATGGGGACAGCCACCTAAAGGGGGGTGGGACACAACTGTTTACAATGGAGGGGGGCAGAACTTTGTACAGTAGGGGACCTGAGTGGCCCAGTCCCTGGCCCCTCACAGTCCCTAATCTGCAATGGGGGGCATGATCCATGCCTGGTCCTGAGTCCCTGTCGAGGTCGGGTTGGGGCCTGGACAACCTGCAAATATGGCCAGGCCCACTCCTGAGCCCTGCAGTCCTCCCTGGTGGGTTCCAGGGCAGGAGAAGGGTGGCTGGAAGGAAAGGTGGCTGGAGCAGTAGGAGGTGGCATCCAGTCCATGGTACTCTCTAGGGTCCTGGTTATGTGGTTGAAAGTCCACATGAAGGACCCCCTCCAGGCCTCCTGGTGCCAGACCAGTGCCTGCTCTTGCAATTGGAGGCAGTACTCCTCCACTTGCAGGCAGCACTCCACCACCTCCACCTGGTGCTGGAGGGTGGTGAGGACCTGGGGGTCAGTGGCTGCCCATGGCTGGCTACAGCTGTGGTGGGCTTGTCCTGGGGCTGATCCCTGCTCCGGCTGTCTGTCACAGTGTGACGTCCCTGGAGGACTGTCCTGCATGACAGACATGGCAGTTCTGTTATGGCCTTCTGATGGTGCAGCTGCAGAAAGAGGGGGAAGAGAGAGTGCAGCTTTAGTACTGGACCATGACCCATGACCCATGACCCATGACCCATGACCCATGACCCATGACCCATGACCCATGACCCATGACTCGCGGACAGCTGGCAGAACGCTTCTGCGTTCTGCCACTTGCTCCCAATTATGTGTAGCACCTCCTCCTTGCCCCAAAGCCCCAGCAGGTCCCAGATTCTGGAATCCACCCAGGAGGGGCCCTGCCTCCTCTTCCCCACAGGCTGAATGGCTAGGAGCCCTGGGTCCCCCTGGGAGGTGTGCCATGGGGGAGTTCAGGGGGATGGCTGGCTGACATAGGTCTGGATTGGAGCCTAAGGAGGGTGTGCAGGGCAGCTGCATGCCTGTGCTGGTGCCTTTACACTCTCAGCTTCCTGCCACAGGATGTCCAGGTTCTTGGTGCTTTAAGTGCTGCTGCACATAGTGACCATAGAGCCTCACAGGGGCTAGACAACACGTCTCAACCCCTCAGCTGATTGCAACCATGGAGGACCCTGCTATTTTGAAGTAGTGGGATGTGGATCGTGTACACATGCCCTACCTTGACATTGAATGTTGAAGTAGGGCGCCATTCCCGTCTTCTGATGGAGATAGCGATTTCGACATTTTGACGCCTAAATCAAATTCAACTTTGAAATAGCACATGGTGCATGTAGATGCGACGCGCATTATTTTGACCTTGGGCCGGCTACTTTGAAATAGCCGGCTAGCGTAGACACAGTCCAAGGACTTGTCTACGCTCACCCCCAACTTTGAAGGGTGAATGTTAATCAGGTGATGGGAGATTACTAATGAAGTGCTGCGGTGAATATGCAGCACTTCATTAGGCTAATTCTCCCCCTCAGCAACTTGGAAGTGTCAAACTTTGAAGTGCTGGCATTTTGAGGAGTAAAGGCACGTCAAAGTAGCAGGGGCATTTCAAAGTGCTCACAGCTACACGCATGCTGACACTTCAAAGTTTAACACTTCCAAGTTGCTGCGGGGGAGAATTAGCCTAATGAAGTGCTGCATACTCACCGCAGCACTTTGTTAGTAATCTCCCATCATCATGATTAACATGCACCCTTTGAAGTTGGGGGCAAGGGTAGACCCAACCTAAATGTTTTTTACTTTAATGCTCTGAAATCCTAACTAGACATTTGCCAAGTGACCAAAATTGAATATGTGAAATTTTAGAAATTTAGCATAAAAAATCTTTGCAAGGACATGGGTCAGATGCAGGCTGAAGAGAAGATCCATGAAAGTCAGAGGTGCAACATAAATATGGCAATAATTTAAAACCTGCTGTCATAATTTGCCAAATAATTAATAAAAACAACACAGTATTCAACATAAAGAAAACCAAGGAAATGTAAAACAAGATAAAAAGGTACTAAAGCTTCTCCTCCAAAATGGCCAATTAGAAAACCTCACAACAAACATTCTACTTTGAGTTTAAAATGTAAATGACTTCCTTTATTGGAATGCTGGAAACCTGAGAATTCCATGTAGACATACAGAAAGTTTCCAAGGCCAGAAGGGACCATTTGTTCCTAGATAAGACAGGGCCTACCCCTTCCCTCAAAAAATTCCCACAGCACATGTTTTAGAGAAAAAAAAATCTAGTCTTAATCTCAAAATTGCTGGTGTTGTAGGTTCCACCAGGACCCTTAATAAATTGTCCCCAGTGTCAATTACTCTCAATGGCTGTTTCTACACAGGCCACTCTCTTTGGAAGTGGCATGCTAATACATGGAATGAAAGAAGCTCATGAGGCACGGAGGCAAATTCCCCAGGCCTCATTAGTATAATATCATGTGATTTGGAGTCTGGAAGACCGTTCTTCAGGACTCCAAAATGCCGTGTAGAAGCATGGCTCCTGGAGGGACTTCCAGAAGGAAGTCTTCCTTCCGGAGGCCCCTTCCCAAAAATTTGGGAAGTGGCCTGTGTAGAAATGGCCAATGTGAAAAATATATATATACTGTTTATCTCCAACCTGAATTTGTCTAGCTTTGACCTTCAGCTACTGAATTTTATTAGACATGTTTCTGCTAGACTGAAGAGCCCTGCATCAAATATTTCTGCCTTGTGTACGTATTTATAAATTATGGTCATGTGATCCTTTAACCTTCTCTTTGTCAAGCAAGAGAGATTGAGATCCCTGAATCCATTGATAACACACTAGAAAAAACATCCTGATTTTGAGGTGCAACCTAGACCAATGAGACCAATCTGGACTAATGGTTGTGTCATCTCCTTTAAGTATCACTGGGGGCCTTAAATGCTCTCCTGCCATGGCTCATAGCTTGAATACCAACAGCCAAAAGACAAACATGTAGTTCCCCTTCTGTCCGGCCATTTCTACATGTCACTTTCTCTGAAAGTGGCATGCTAATAAATGGCCCGAAATATGCTAATGAGGCAAGGATGTAAATTCTCAACTCCTTATTAGCATAGGGTCACATGATTTGCAGTCAGGAAGAAGCTCTTCTGGACCCCAAAACAGCATGTAGAGGCGTGGCCCCTGGAGGATCTCCTTGAAGAAAGTCCTCCTTCCAGAAGATCCTTCCTGAAGAAAGCATGTGTAGATGCTCACAGACTGCTTCTTCCAGAAGAAGAGGTCTACTGTGGTAACAGCCTGCTGGAGATTGGAGACACTCCAGATAACCCCAGCGGGGCTCTATGGTCTCTGGGTCCTGGGGCTTTTAAAGCTGCAAGGACCCTGTGACCCCAGGGCTGGGAGCTGATAGTGTTCAAGGTGGCAGCATGTGCAGAGCTGCCAGCCACACACCACTGAGCCTCTGTGTCATCCACCAAGCTCCAAGGCAGCAGATGGTCATCAGGCCAGCACTCTGCTCCACCCAGGGGAGTCCCAGGAACCCAGACGAGGGCAGCCAGGACCCCGACCAGGCGCCCAGATAGAAGGCCCCCTCCAGGACACAGCCAGAGCTCCAGGACCTGATGGGGCTCTGATGTGATGAGAAGGTCCTCTGTGACACCAGTGCTCACTGTCAGTACCTGCACCTTCGCATGGCTCGCCCACGGCCTGGCTACCCAAGGCCACCCCTTCCAGACCCCACAGCAGGTCTGATGTAATGTTAAGGAGCTGTGCCCGGGGTACATGAGGGCCTGAGACTGCGCTCACAGGTCTGTCCATGCCCCAGACATCTGCCTTCTCCTGGAAGCTGAGGGACCTTCTGGCTGTGCACACTGCTTCACCACCCCAGCTCACTGTGGAGATGGTCACACCCGAGCCCATGCCACACCTGAGGGGGAGGAGGGCCCTGTCACCACGGGTGTCCTGTCCTGCGAGCTGCCCTCCACCACCTGCAGTCAGGTCCCCTCTAGTTAGGCATCACCTGACTTGTTCGAGGCTGCTTCAGGTAAGTGTGCAGCACTGGAAATCCCTGGGCAGGGGGTGAGCCACACCAGGGCCCCATTGCAGTGCCCCAGCCCCAGATGGTCCATCCCAGACTGGGGCCCAGGGCCACAGACATACCAGTGGGTGACCATGGGAGGGAGCCACCCAAGTGAGCTGAGGGCCCCTGAGGTGGCATTGCTCTGCCCAGCCTATCTGCTGCCCAGGCAGGGAACCCCCCACAGCTTGCCCTCCTGTTCCCAGCGGGGATACCATGGACAGGGCCACCGACCTGGAACTGTGCCCCAGAGGCCAGCATGGCCAGAGTGTGGGGACTCACACAGTGACATCTGCTGGGACACAGACGTCACATGGGTCTGGGGTAGTGGTAGCTACCCTGGGAGGCTGGGATTATGGCTCCCAGGGTCCAGATGAAGCACTGACCTCCCTTCTCTCTCCCACCCTCTGTCTTACATCTGCACCATCTGAGGGGCAGGAAAACCAGACCAGGAGCTTGTGGCCTGCCAGCCCCACCCAGGCCGAAGGACCCAGGAGCCTACCAGCTGTACCCAGATCAGCTCCGGCTCTCACAGCATGGCGGTCACAGATCCAAAGGACCAGTTGCTGAGGCTGTGAGGATGAGGCCGTAGCCTACACAGACGCCCTCCACCACCAGAAAGCCCTGGTGGAGAGGTGGCTGGCCCTTGACAAGGCCCAACTGAAATGGCAATGGGACACTTGAAGAGAGGTGGTGGGGATGCTCTGCATGGTGTGCAGGGACCTGGCTGAACAGCCCCCAGCTGCCCCCGCTACCCCCTGCTATCCCCTCTGCTGCTCCTCCTGAGGCCCCTGCCCCCCTTGCCCCTGCTGGCCCCCCACTGAACCTAGAGGCCTCCTCCCTCCTCTCATGCTGCTCCTCTACTGCTTCTGCCCCTGAAGCCCATGACCCAAGGCCCTGGATGCCCTAATGTCGAGCCTGCTTACCCTCAGGGACATTGTGGCCTGGCTCATGGCCATGGAGGGCTCTGTGGAGGCTCCACTGAGCCACAACCCTTCTCCCCCACCACCAGCTGAGCCCAGGCCTGCAACAGACCGGCCTTACCTCCCAATGCTCCCGGCCCCATCAGCATCCTGCAAGGGACCTCGCACCTGGGGCTGGAGGGGCATCCATGGGTGCCAGAGCTCATGGCCCTACATCTCATCCCTTGAGTAGGGCCCCCACTGTCTCTGTCCCAGGCCCTAGTTCACATGCCTCTGTTCCCTGACCCACGTGTACATAGTTATTATGGCTTTGCTGTACACAAGCTTGTTTTATTGTTTCCTAACAGCTATTTACAAAAAGGTTTTCCATTGTTCTAAGTTTAGTGTTATATACATATTTACAGTTTGCACACATCTGCCAGTCCGATTATTGTGGTGTAAGTTTTTCGGGGTAGCATGTGGGGAGGCATGTGGGAGGAGGGTGGGAGGCGTTAGTAGTTCTGCAGGGTGAACACCTTCCGGAGCACCTTCTGGATGCAGACCCTATCATGGATGAGCTGCCTGTCAGTGGCAACAGCAGGCTGCTGGTACCCGTGGGCCATCTCTGCCATCCAGCCCTGAGGTAGGGTCCCCTCATACTCCTCGATGAGGTTGTGGAAGGCACAGCAGGTGTCCATGACCTGTGGGATGTTCTCCACCCTCACACTGAGGCGCATAAGGAGACATCTGAACTGTGCCTTCAGACGGCCGAATGCGCATTCAGCTGGGTACTGGGCCTGTGTGAGCTGGGCATTGAACAGTTCTTGGGAGGGTGTGAAGTGGTGCATGTACAGGTGCATCAACCAGGGCTGAGGGGGTAGGCTGGGTCACCCATGAGGCATACGGGCATAGCGACCTCCACAATGACTTACTCTCTCTGGGGCACGAATCTTCCAGCCTCCATCCTGCAAAACAGGATGGAGTTCCACAGTATATACTCATCGTGTGCCCTGCCCAACCAGATGACGTAAATATCCGTGAACCTCCCTTGCATGTCCACCATTGCATAGAGCATGATGTGGTACCCCTCGTGGTCATCAGTGGCTGCCACTGTGGTCTGGGGCCCTGATGGGGATATGCTTCTCTTTGATCATCTCAAACCACTGGGGGAACCCACGCTCTTCAAAGCCCTCGATGAGTGTGTCCAGATCCTCAATGCACACCAGCTGCTGCACCAGCACATCGTTGACGGATCTCACGAACTGGAGGGGAACAGGAGTGGGCACACTCATGGGTATGCACAGGGGTGTCCTTGCCCCCTTTCCCATCCTTTCTACTGGTCCCTTCTGACCCATGTCCTGCAGCCCCCCTCCCTCCCCGCTGGCTGGTTCAGGGCCCAAGAGAGGGCTTACTTCTAGTATGACAGCCCCGATGGTGGATGTGCCCACCCCAAACTGCTGCCCAATGAACAGGTAGCTGTCTGGGTGGACAGTTTCCATATAGTGATGGCCATGCACTTTTCCATAGAGAGGACCAGCCTCATCCAGGTGTCTCGGTATCACATCATGGGGTGAGCCAGCTGCAGATCTCCAGGAAGATCTCCTTCTTCATCCAGAGAGTCTGCAGACAGAGCTCATTGTTCTGCTTCCCCATGATGACCCTGTCCCACCAGTTGGTGCTGGTGGCGTGGTTTCAGATGCTCTGGAAAGCCTCAGGGGAGCCTGGCAGGGGCAGTGTGGGGTCAGAACACACGGGCCTGAGTCTCCATCTCCATTGCTACAGGAGGTTGAGGAGGGTGGCCAGGAGGATGGGCAGCCTGGGGGTCAAGGGAAGCCTGCTGGCCTGCAGCTGCTGGGGGTCCATGCCTGCTGCTTGGGACATGCAAGACAGAGACCTGGGTCTGCCTTGCTGCAAGCATATCAGCACGCCTTGGCCCCAAAAGGGCTCTCTGGCTGTGTGACATAGTCTGTGCCATTTCCTGCCCTGTTCTTCCAGAAGAGAACCAGTTTTGTAGATGTGTTCTTATGTAAGAAGGGGCACTCTTTGGGGGGCCTGTTTAACATGTAGATGTGCTCTTCTCGATGATTATCCATCAGAAGACATCTTCTGGAGGATCATGTTCCGGAAGATTGTGTGTGTGTAGAAGCAGCCTAAGTGTCTAATCCTCCTCTTGTACACTCAGGCTGCTTCTACACAGCTTCCTACCTTCCAGAAGGGGCATGGTAATCAGCAAAGGGGAATATTCAAATGAGGTACAGATTTAAATATATTGCACTTCATTTGCATAGTCCTATGAGATTTCGCTTCTGGAAGATCCCCTTCTGGAAGCTACAGAGCCATGTAGACAGGGCCCTTCTGGAAGGAACCCCACTTCTGAAAGTTTCCTTATTCCTCAATCTTTTGAGGAATAAGTGGGCTTTCTGAAGGTGGGGTTCCTTCCAGAAGGGCCCCATGTACAAGGCTCTGTAGCTTCCAGAAGGGGCTCTTCTGGAAGCAAAATCTTTTGGGACTATGCAAATGAGGAGTGACATATTTAAATCCATGCTTCATTTGAATATTCCCCTTTGCTCATTACCATGCCTCTTCCAGAAGGGAGGGGGCTGTGTAGAAGTGGCCTAGGAGAAATAATATGATCCTTTGCTCCTCAGAGCCGCGTCTACACATGCCGGCTACTTCGAAGTAGCCATGCCAACTTCAAAATAGCGCCCCCCACGTCCACACGTGGCGAGCGCTATTTCGAAGTTGAAATCGACGTAAGGTGGTGAGACGTTGAAGTCGCTATCCCCAACAGGGCATGGGAATAGTGCCCTACTTCGACGTTGAATGTTGAAGTAGGGCACGTGTAGCCGATCCGCATCCTGCAACATCGAAATAGTGGGGTCCGCCATGGCGGCCATCAGCTGAGGGGTTGAGAGACACTCTCTCCAGCCCCTGTGGGGCTCTATGGTCACCAGCTGGGGATCCATGCTGCATGCACAGGGTCTGCAACCAGTTGTCGGCCCTGTGGATCTTGTGCAAGAAGATTCCTTTTGGACTTAAGTCTTCTGAGTCTCTTTGGCATTATGTCTTTGTCTATTGTGCTCACTTTCAGGATGAACCTCACTGGTTTGGTTTGATGGTGTTCTTTATTTCTTTTGTTTTAATCAAGACAAACTTACATTCTTTTATAAAGGACAGACGTTCATCACTTTTACTTGGGCTACTTTGTCTGATTTTAGACATATTCTACTAACATAGACAGAGAGCATTCATAACCTTACACACAACATGATTATGTATATTTGGCAATGATATTATTAACCAGTGTGTTGTTATTTTTCAAATGATCACATCGTCTTATTTTGTAGAAAGAGCATTGCAGTGTTATGGCATGTGTGAAGAGAGGGTGCTTAGTGTCATATTCCATTCAGTTAAGATTCTGTTTACAGTTACATTTTGAGAATGATTAGTTTGCCAGCATTTTAATCATTATAAGGTTCTAGAAATATGTTGGTTTTATATTGTCCAAGTCTTTAATCAAAATATTGCTCATTACCAAGTCAAATGCCTGAAGGAAGTCTATTACATCTATTACATCAGCACTATTACTTCTATCAATAAAACTTGTAATCTGATAAAAAAACAGAATTAGTTTGACAGGATCTGTTATCTGTAAGTCTTTCTATAATTCATGCCAATCAAACAGTGGTAGGTATTTATAAGCGATGGCTTGATTGGCATGAATTATATTACTGACTTTTAATTCTGTATTAATCAACTCTTGCATTAGCTTCTCCACTATCTTGCCCAGGATCAAAGTCAGACTGACAGGCCTATAATTACTCAGCTCATGTTGTTTACCTTTTTAAAGTACTGACCCAACATTAGTCTACTTTCTGCTTCTGTAACTTAACAGTGTTCCAAGATTTATTTAAAAGCAACATTAGTATTTAAGCAAGCTACTCATCCAATTCTTCTACTGCTCTCGGACACAAGTCAGTCGGTCCTACTCTAACTGCACCCAATAGTCCTTGAGAAAGTAGCTGTGGCTAAAGTTGGGAAGGGTAAATGATGCTGCCTGAAGTGTTCTGATGATGCACGTAACTTTTATTCCCTAAGTAGTGCCTTTGTTGCATAGTCTGCTTCTAGTATTACATGACTATGCAGTTATGAAATCACCACTCAGATGCTTATATGAACTACATTTAAACTTCCACATTCATTCGTATGAAAAAAATATAACTGATGATTAGAGTATCAAAATGGTAATTTTCAACTTGCAGAAAATGTTGGCATTTTAAATGTTTGGGGGACAGGGTCAAATTGGCGGAAAAGGCTTACATTTCAATTTTTTAACATAACATAGAAAAAGATGAAAAAGTCATATCAGAGTTGTCAGAACAGGGCATTTTGAATTTTTTTATTAGGGTTATAGAAGAATCAACTGAATCAAACAAACAAACAAAAACCCACACAGAAAAATATGTTTTAAAATACCTCCACTGAATATAGGGCAGTATATGCAGGAAAGGGAGAAAATGTGCAAAAATATAAAGAACAATTATGTGTAACAGTGTAAAAAAATGGAAAATAGTAAGTTAATGATTTCCTGACAGTTTCACACAAAATAAAAGTTAGAGAGTATTACATCTCACTCTACCAATAAAGGATGTTCTGCTTCTGTATATTTTCCTGTGCTTTGTCCTGTCTAGTCTTCAGAACCTCAAGTGATGAATTTTCCATCACTACCTTTAGGACACTGTTCCGCATTCTAATACACCTCCTGTCAAGGAGTCTGTACTGATACTTAGCCTTAATTTTCCTTTTCTTAATCTTATCTCATTACTCCTTGTATAGCCTACAGTCCATAAAAAATAATTTCTCCCTCCTGCCCCCTTTAGTTTTCATTTTAGCTACGTTCTCTATGGCTATGTCTCCACTACAGCACAATTTTGAAATGTGTCCATTTGAAATCCACCTTTCGAAAGATCACCTTTCAAAATCACACATCCACACACGCAAAGCGGATCGAGGTCACGATCTGCTATTTTGAAATATTGATCCAAAATTTCAGAAAGGAGCATCTATGCAGTCAAAGCTGCTTTTTTGAACTAACAGGCCAGGAAATGAGGTGGACAGGGTTGTATGGCTGCCAAGCTCTTACAGGGCCCTCTGTCAGCCACTCCTTTAATGGCCCTCTCCCAACACCTTCACTGTGCACATGCTGAGGGATGTCCACAGCACAGAAGATCCTACTGAGGGAGCTGACCTCTAACAGACATACCATGGCTCCCATCTCCGCTGGGGGAGTTCCTATAGGCTGTTATCAGCATGCTGGCCCCGCTGCTTTTGGCTGTCTTCCAGCAGCATCAGAGGCCAACCACACAGTCCCCCTCCTGGAAACCATCTGGCAGGGATTATGTCTGCAGCCACTCACCCTGGTGATCCAGCAACAGTGGGGCTAACCCACCAGCACCGAGTGGTGGGACCGCCTCATGAAGGGGGATTGGGACAATGACTACTAGATCCAAAATTTCTGGATGACAAAAGAGACCTTTCAGGAGTATTGTCACTGGATCACCCCAGCCCTCCAGGACTAGGACACCAGGATGCAGCCTGCTGTCCCTCTCCAGAAGAGGGTAGCAATTGCAATCTGGAAGCTGGCCACCCTAGACAGCCACCAGTCAGTCGGCCAGCAGTTAGGGGTAGGCAAGGCCACCTTCAGGGCTTTCCTCATGGAGGCAAGCCAGGCTTGGGTCATACACACATCGTGGGGCTAGGGGAAGGGGCTACAGGGAAAGAGGAGTCCTGTAAGGGTCCAGGGAGGAGGCCTGCAAGGGGCCAGGGAGCACCCGGCCCCACAATCATGAACGTGGCCACCTTCTACTCCATGCAGGTCATCAGGGCAATAAACACACTATTCCTTATCCGGATTATCTTTGTTGGAGACCTGGACATTGTCCTTGTGGGATTCGTGGAGTTAGGCTTCCTCAACTGTTCTGGTATACTGAAGTGGATGCACATTGCCATCTGGGCCACAGACCACAGTGTGGGAGCTTTTATCAACCTAAAGGGGTACCACTCTGTGGTTTTCCAGGCCCTCACGGATGCAAAAGGCTGGTTCATGGAAATGTGCATAGGCTAGGCAGGCAAGGTCCATGATGCCTGGGTGTTTCTGAATTCAGGGCTCAGGAGCAGGATGCAGGAGGGACCTCTATTCCCCTGTAGGAGTGCCCATTAGGGGACACGATCATGCCCCCCGCATCCTGGCCAACATCACCTATCACTGCACCCGTGGCTCACAACAGGATGCACAAACCTGTCCCAGAACCTTTTTTAACACATACCTGAACGAGGTCAGCAACACCATCTTGTGGGTTTTTAGGTGTCTGATTCGGCACTTTCACTGTCTCCTCATGAGGTTGGAGGTCAGCCTATCCAAGGTGCCCACGGTGGTGGTGGCCTGCTGTGCTTTCAAGAATACTAGGTAGAGAAAACAGGAGCTCTTCATATGGAGGGTTGGCTGCAGAGACCAGCGCCAGGGACGAGAAGCCATCTGCTGCCCTGTGCTGCCAAGTGAAATGGGATGGGGTACAGGTTAGGGAAGCTCTTCATGAGTCCTTCGCCTGGGAGCTGCAGTGACCCTCCTCCAGCCACCCTCCCCCACCAACCTTTCCCATACCCTCACCTCTCACCACACCCCCCACAAAACCCCTCCCACAACCCTCCCCCTCACCACTCCCCTGTCATACACCAGAGACATGGGACTGGTGCTGAATCATAAACCCTTCTGTAAACCACAATACTAAAAGTAATATAACACGGTGCAACACGAAGCTTAAACTTTTTACAAGGGAGAATGGGGGGAGAACTATTTAGAACAGGGATCCTGGGGTGGGGGTGGGGTCAACCAAACTTGGAGGAGGGTTCTGGGGTGGGGGAGACCTCACTTGGCCACCAGGGTGGGGTGCCTGGAGCCGCATCAGCCACAGGATCCCCTGCCTCCCCAGGTCCAGGGATGGGGCAAGGAACATGGGGAGTTAGGGGTGCAGGAGGTGTATGGTAGGCTCACGGTTGGCGTGGGTCATGGGTGGAAGAGAGAGTGGGGAGGTAGGGGCCAGTTTGCTCTGGGTGCCACTGGACACCAGCCACTGGCCAAGTGCCACTCAGCTGGCAGGTGGTAGGGCAGGCAAGAGGTGAGCAGCAAGCTTGGGAACTGCAGGGAGGCTGTGGATGGGGGCAGTGGGGGTGCTGTGGAGCAAGCTGGTGAGGGAGGGGGAGACTGGGTGAAGTGGTTGGTCACAGCCTGTTGAGGGTGTCTGGACTGTCTGCCACCTCACCCACACCTCCCACTCTGTCCCCAGCCAGTCCTGCAGCATGGCTGTCATGTCCCACATGGCTGTTGTGTTGGTGACAGCCTCCTCCTCTCCCCATTGGCAATAGCAGCCAGCCCAGAGACAGCTCCATGCAGGCATGCGATTGGGTGGGGTCCCAGCCTCCTGGCCCTTTGTTCTTGTGCTCTGGCTTCTGATGGGGCTTGGCTGGTCCCTGGATGGGGACTGGGGAGACAGAAGGAAACAGGGAGATGGCCCATAAGTCCTGCATCCTGACCCCAGGGTCTGGGATCCCCTCTCCTGTGGGCCTCACCCTGCCCCCACCCCCATATCCGATGTTCTGGGGGCCCAATGGGCTACTAATTGTGGAGGGGTCCTTGAACGGCTGGGCTCATGCTGGGTTCAGTCAGCCACCTCCCATTCCCTCTCCAGGCATGTGGAATATGGGGCTATAAAGGGGGGTGCAGGTGTGGAGTGCCACACATGTGAGTTGCCCCCTGCCAGCTGTGGCAGGGACAGGTTTCCCCTCCCAAGGCTTCTAGGCATCCAGCATGTCCAGTAACTACATGCTGGTCCCTCCGTAAACTCAGGAGAAACCCAGTGGGAGGAATCCCTGCTGGGCAACCCCAAGGGGATGGCAATGATGAAGATCCCATCACTGGATGCCTCATCGTCACTGCCAGCTTCGGTCTCCTGGTCTCTCGGGTGGGGGATGGTGGCTCCTACGGGTACCAGCTACTCTTCACTTGATGGTTCTGGCTTCTGCTCTATGTCCAGATGAGGGTCATCTATGTCCATGATGTGCTCAAGGGGTGCCAGCTCCTTTGAGCTGATCAGGTGGTCCAACTCCTCATGGCACATGGTGGCCAGATCCCACGATTGACTGGCCACATCCCAGGTGTGGCAGAATGCCTGCTGGAGTTCTTCTACTTTAAACCTCACTTGGTCTGGAGTGTGGCAATGAGGCCATTGGAGAGCTGGATGAATGTAGTTGCATTCTGGCCCTGGACCCTGGTTTGCAGCAGCACCCCCCTCTTTCCCCCAAAGTCTGAGGAAGTCTTTCAGTTCTGCCTCCATCCAGGAGGGACCCGTTTTGGGGGGGGACCTGACTTGGCTCCTGGATCCCCTGGTTTGCTCCACGGCAGGGCCCCTGGAGGGCATGGGGCTCCTGGCAGCTGGGCAGTATGCAAGGGCTTGGGGACCTGGCAGGGGCTGTGGAAAGTGTGCTGTAGGGAACTCGTGCTCTCCCTTCTAGCAACACACTCTCTGCTTCGTGCCACAGGGTTTCTATGTCCCTATGCCTTTAAACGCAGTCAGCAATAATCACAGAGAACCACCTGGGCTAGCCAAAATGTCTGTGCTCCTGCTCGCTGGCGCCATGGTGGACCTGCACTTTCAAAAGAGCAGAATGTGGAGTATCTACACACGTCCTCTTTCAAAATCTGACTTCAAAATAGGGTGCTCTTCCTAATATGGGAATGGAAGAATGACTTTGAAATGTGGGTCACATTCCCTTAAAATGAATTTCAAAATAAGGCATTAGGTGTGTAGACATTCCATGATGTTTTTTGAAAGGGGACCTTCCTTTGAAATTGGTTTCTAAATTCATTGCTAGTGTAGATGCTATTCATATGTAGCTTTCATCATTCTGCTGAAGTCCTTCTTTCACTCCCTAGATCACTAATGTTGCTTCTCATAAGAACATAAGAACATAAGAATGGCCATACTGGGTCAGACCAAAGGTCCATCCAGCCCAGCATCCCATCTGCCGACGGTGGCCAATGCCAGGTGCCCCAGAGAAGGAGAACAGAAGACAATGATCAAGTGATTTATCTCCTGCCATCCATCTCCTGCCCTTGTTATGAAGGCTAGGGCACCATACTTTATCCCTGGCTAATAGCCATTTATGGACCTAACCTGCAAAAATTTATCAAGCTCTTTTTTAAACCCTAATAGAGTCCTGGCCTTCACAGCCTCCTCGGGCAAGGAGTTCCACAGGTTGACTGTGCGCTGTGTGAAGAAAAATTTCCTTTTATTAGTTTTGAACCTACTACCCATCAATTTCATTTGGTGTCCCCTAGTTCTTGTATTATGGGAAAAGGTAAATAATTTTTCTATATTCACTTTCTCCACACCATTCATGATTTTATATACCTCTATCATATCGCCCCTCAATCGCCTCTTTTCCAAACTGAAAAGTCCCAGTCTCTCTAGCCTCTCCCCATATGGGACCTGTTCCAAGCCCCTAATCATCTTAGTCGCCCTTTTCTGAACCTTTTCTAATGCCAATATATGTTTTTTGAGGTGAGGAGACCACATCTGCACGCAGTACTCAAGATGTGGGCATACCATAGTTTTATATAGGGGAAGTATGATATCTTTTGTCTTATTATCGATCCCTTTTTTAATAATTCCTAACATCCTATTTGCCTTACTAACTGCCGCCGCACACTGTGTGGATGTCTTCAGAGAACTATCCACTATAACTCCAAGATCCCTTTCCTGATCTGTCGTAGCTAAATTTGACCCCATCATGTAGTACGTGTAATTTGGGTTATTTTTTCCAACATGCATTACCTTACACTTACCCACATTAAATTTCATTTGCAATTTTGCTGCCCAATCACTCAGTTTGCTGAGATCTTTTTGTAGTTCTTCACAATCCCTTTTGGTTTTGACTGTCCTGAACAACTTGGTGTCATCTGCAAACTTGGCCACCTCACTGCTTACCTCATTTTCTAGATCATTGATGAACAAGTTGAACAGGATCGGTCCCAGGACTGACCCCTGGGGAACACCACTAGTTACCCTTCTCCATTGTGAAAATTTACCATTTATTCCCACCCTTTGTTTTCTGTCTTTTAACCAATTCCCGATCCATGAAAGGATCTTTCCTCCTATCCCATGACCACCTAATTTACATAAAAGCCGTTGGTGTGGGACCGTGTCAAAGGCTTTCTGGAAATCTAGGTATATTATGTCCACTGGGTGCCCCTTGTCCGCATGTTTATTAACCCCTTCAAAGAATTCTAATAGATTAGTTAGACACGACTTCCCTCTGCAGAAACCATGCTGACTTTTGCCCAACAATTCGTGCTCTTCTACGTGCCTTGCAATTTTATTCTTTACTAGTGTTTCTACTAATTTGCCTGGTACTGATGTTAAACTTATCGGTCTATAATTGCCAGGGTCTCCTCTAGAGCCTTTTTTAAATATTGGCGTTATATTGGCCGTCTTCCAGTCATTTGGTACCAAAGTGGATTTAAAGGATAGGTTACAAACCACTGTTAATAACTCCGCAATTTCACATTTGAGTTCTTTCAGAACCCTTGGGTGAATGCCGTCTGGTCCTGGAGACTTGTTACTATTCAGCTTATCAATTAACGCCAAAACCTGCTCTAATGTCACTTCAATCTGAGTGAGTTCCTCAGATTTGTCACCTAAAAAGGCTGGCTCAGATTTAGGAACCTCTGTAACATCCTCAGCTGTGAAGACTGAAGCAAAGAAATCATTTAATTGCTCCGCAATGGCACTGTCTTCCTTGATCGCTCCTTTTATATCTTTATCGTCCAAGGCCCCACTGCTTTTTTAGTGGGCTTCCTGCTTCTAATGTATTTAAAAACATTTTACTATCGTTTTTTGAATTTTTGGCTAGCTGTTCCTCAAAATCTTTTTTGGCTTTTCTTACCACATTATGACACTTAATTTGGGAGTGTTTATGTTCCTTTCTATTTTCCTCACTAGGATTTGACTTCCACTTTTTAAAAGCTGCCCTTTTCTCTCTCACTGCCTTTTTAACATGGCTGTTTAGCCATGGTGGTTCTTTGTTAGGTCTCTTACTGTGTTTTTTTATTTGGGGTATACATTTAAGTTGGGCCTCTAGTATGGTGTCTTTAAACAGTTTCCATGCAGCTTCCAGGGATTTTAGTTTAATTACTCTACCTTTTAGTTTCTATTTAACTAGCTTCCTCATTTTAGTGTAATTCCCCTTTTTGAAATTAAATGCCAGAGTGTTTGACCGCTGCGGTGTTCTTCCCAACACAGGAATATTAAAAGTTATTATATTGTGGTCACTATTTCCAAGCGGTCCAGTAACAGTTACCTCTTGGACCAGATCCTGCGTTCCAGTCAAGACTAGATCGAGAATTGACTCTCCCCTTGTGGGTTCCTGTACTAGCTGCTCCAAGAAGCAGTCATTTAAGGCATCAAGAAATTTAATCTCTGAATCCCGTCCTGAGGTGACATGCACCCAATCAATATGGGGATAATTGAAATCTCCTATTATTACTGTGTTTTTTATTTTGATAGCCTCTCTAATCTCCCTTAACATTTCAGCATCACTATCACTGTCCTGGTTAGGTGGTCGGTAATATATTCCTAATGCCATATTCATATTAGAGGAATGAATTGTTATCCATAATGATTCTATGGAACATTTTGATTCCTTTAGGATTTTTACTTCATTTGATTCTATATTATCCTTCACGTATAGTACCACTCTGCCACCCGCACGACCTGTTCTGTCTTTCCGATATAATTTATATCCCGGTATGATAGTGTCCCACTGATTTTCCTCATTCCACCATGTTTCTGAGATGCCTATTATGTCAACTTCCTCCTTTGATATGAGGTACTCCAGTTCACCCATCTTATTAGACAGACTCCTAGCATTAGTGTAAAAGCACGTTAAAAAACTACCACTATTTATATGTCCGCCTTTCACAGACGAGTTGGATTTTTTTATATGCGATTGTTTCACATCTGATCTTGCCCATATATTATTTCCCACATTCCCTATCTGACTAACTTCTAGGGAATCCCTATCTATGGAGCCTCGTGTAAGAGAAGTCTCCGTCCGATCCAGGTGCTCCCCCACACCAATCGGCTTTCCCCCACCTCTTACTTTAAAAACTGCTCTACGACCTTTTTAATGTTTAATGCCAGCAGTCTGGATCCACCTTGATTTAGGTGGAGCCCATCATTCCTGTATAGGCTCCCCCTACCCCAAAAGTGTCCCCAGTTCCTAATAAATCTAAACCCCTCTTCCCTACACCATCGTCTCATCCATGCATTGAGACTCTGAAGTTCTGCCTGTCTATCTGGCCCTGCGCGTGGAACTGGAAGCATTTCAGAGAATGCCACCATAGATGTTCTGGATTTCAGTCTCTTTCCTAGTAACCTAAATTTGGCCTCCAGAACATCTCTTCTACCCTTCCCTATGTCATTGGTACCAACATGTACCACGATGACCGGCTCCTCCCCAGCACTGCCCATAAGTCTGTCTAGATGCCTCGAGAGATCCGCAACCTTCGCACCAGGCAGGCAAGTCACCATACGGTTCTCCCGGTCATCACAAATCCAACTATCTATATTTCTAATGATCGAATCCCCCACTACTAAAACCTGCTTCTTACTAACAGCTGGCGCTCCCTCCCCTGGAGAAGTATCCTCGGCACGAGAGGATACAACAGCACCCTCTGGAAGGAGGGTCCCAACTATGGGATGGTTTCCCTCTGCTCCCATTGACTGCTCTCCTTCCCTGAGCCTTTCATCCTCCGTAACAGCATCAGGACTGTCAGATTGGAGGTGGGACAGCCCTACTATGTCCCGGAAAGTCTCATCAACAAACACCTCTGCCTTCCTTAGCTCCTCCAGTTCAGCCACCCTGGCCTCCAAAGCACGCACTCGGTCTCTGAGGGCCAGGAGCTCCTTGCATCGAGCGCACACATACGCCACCCACCCACAGGGTAAGTAGTCATACATACTGCACTCGACACAATAAACAGGATAGCACCCACTCTGCTGCTGGGCTTCCGCCTCCATTTCCTACTCTAATTATATATGAGGGTTAATTAAATGTTTCAGATAGAGGTGTTATAAAGGATTTAAGTTTAAGGGCAATAGAAGTCACTGGATCCCTCCAAGCTCCCCCCCTAAACTCCCTCCTGTTAGCACGCACCCTGTTCGCGAGCACCCGGTCGCAAAGCTCCCTGGTCGCTTACTAGCGGGGTTTAAGTGCTCGGCCTCCCTGATAGCTCCTCCCTCTGCCTACAGCTCAGCCAATCAGCACACGGTGTTTCAATTCAAACCTAATCAAGACTCACAGCTTCCAACTGCCTGCCTGAGCACACGGCCTTTCAAACAAACACTCAGCTCAGCACTCCAAACTCCAAACAAACAAACAAACACACACAAGCCCAAAACCCAGCGTCCACCAATTTTTTGTTATCATTCTGGTAAAATGATGTCTAAAACAGAATGCAGTAATCCAGCTCTGTTTAGACCAGAGTTTCTCCAAGCACCTGTTGTGCCATATTATTCATGTCATCCAAAATGAGTGAATCAGTGGTCATTTATATGTCCATGTCAATTCACTTAGCAATCTAACAAGTTTTAAGCATCTGATAAAACTAACAAGAATACCATTTACTGTACGAGTTGGAGCGACAGTTTAGCTATATCATGAGGCTATCACATTTATGACTGGCCAGCATAGTGTTTCAAAGTAATCTGTCATTCACTAATGGAAACTTCATAGTCAAATCCCCATTTATGATTTTGAAAATAAATACCTTACTGTCTTTAAAGCCAAGCCAAAAAACTGCGGAAACACCAAGATTATGTCTACACTAGAATTAACTGCTGACTGAAGTTACTGTAGGAAGATATCCTCTGATAAAACTTCTGTTGACATGTTACATCTATGCACGAAAGAAGATCAGAAAAGCAATCCACTCTGTCAACAGAAAGTGGCCAGATGTCTGGCTGCTTTCTCAACTAAACAGGCCCTAGAACCCTATCACACAGGGTTGCATGGATGGCTAATACTTCTGGAAGCCCAGGTCAGGCATGCCCTTCAGTGGACCCCTTCGCCCACCTTCTCTGCTTGTGCTGAGGCTTGTCTATCTCCACTAGGGACAGCAAATCCACTGCGGGGCTCATATGCTTTCTGTGAGAGTTTGTGCTTTCCAGATAGCCATGGTGCCAGAGCAGCCCCTGGGCTTGCATTGGACCCACTCCGTACTGCCTGAGCTGCTAATCACTGTGTTCGCAGCTGTCTTCCATCGCCTCTGGTGAGACACACCCAAAGCTGGTATCAAGGCTCATGACCTCTGTGCCCCAGAGCCCCACCTGCCCCACCCCCGGATGACCTGGCAGATCTGGAGGTACACCACCTGTTCCAACTGGTGAGACCGGCTGCTCATGAGCCAGTGGGATGATGAGCAGTAGCTTCAGAACTTCCACATGAGGAAGAATATCATCCTGTAGCTCTGTCCTTGGCTTGCCCCCACCCTCTGGAGGGAGGACACCCAGATGTGGCCCACCATCCCCCTGGAGAAGCAGGTCACCATTGTCCTCTAAAAGCTTGGCACACTAGACAGCTACGGCTATATTGGGAACCAGTCTGGCATCGGTATGTCCATCTTCAGGACTGTCCTCATGCAGGAAAGGAACTCCCAGGCAGCAGGTCCTTCCTCAGGGCATCCCACATGAGGGATACTCTTAGGGAGTGGGGTATGGAGTGACAGGAATAGGGTTGGGGAGAGAGGGAAGCCTCGTCTCCCAGAGACCATGCTGTCCCACCTCACACAGACCTAATGCAGGAGAGGTGGCCCTGTGAGGGAAGGCACCTGGACAGCTTGGTGGAGAGGAGGATGGAGAGACCACTGGGGCCCAAGGACACATATCTCAGTCCCTTATGTGTGTTTGGTCTCCCCCCCTTGCAGATAGTGATGGCCATCAACATACTCCTGCTCTGGAGGGTTGTTCACATCACAGACCCAGACGTGGTCATGGCTGGATTCATCGCCCTGGGGTTCCCTAACTGCTTCAGGACCATCAGTGGACCCACATCCTCATCCATGCCCCAGATCACAGTGCAGTACGGTACATAAACTGTAAGGGATACCACTCCAAGGTGCTACAGGCCCTAGTGGACCACTTTGTACAGTTCCTTGATGTGTAGTCCAGCCAGTAACATAATTCCTGCATGTTCCACAACTCCGGCCTTTCTTGGAGGATAGAGTCAGGCACTCCACCACTGGGAGCTGTTGGTCGGGGATATGAACATTTCATTGGGCATGGTGGGGAATGTTGCCTATCCCCTCATGCCCTGTGGCTCATGAGGCCCTGTGCTGGCCACGTGGACCCAAGCCAGGAACTCTTTTAATGCCTGGCTCAACCAGGAAAGGAAAAGGTTGAAGTGTTCCTTCTGCCATCTGAAGGCATGGTTTAGGTGCCTCCTGATCCAGCTAGATTTAGGGGAGCTCTACATCCCCCAAGGTGTAGTGATGTTCTGTACCCTCAGTAACATAGTGGAGAGGCTGGGGGAGGCCTTCCTCCTGGGGTAGGGGGCAGACAGCAGCCACAGCTATGAATAGATAGGTGCATCTCCCCTCCTCTAAGCCCATCAGGATGGGCTGTGGATCCATGACACCCTGAGGGAGAGGTTCTCCCAAGGACCCCAAGGACCTTCCCCAGGGCATCCCCATCCCCACCTTGCCCCTTCACCCCTTCCTGACCCCTCCCCAATAAAGAGGGTATGCAGAGGTGGTGAAGAAATAACTAGTTTACTTAAAGAAAAATAAACATTGAAAATAAACTTTGGCATAACAAACTGTTTACACAGTACAATGCACTTTTACTATAGACAGTGTGGGGATTTTGGGACATGGGATGGGGGCAACAATCCAGGTAATGGCTGGGACCTGGAACCCTGAGTGGAGCTGGTCCCGGGATCTTGTCCTGCCTTGAGTTTGGAGTCCCTGTTGAGGATGGGTTGGGTCCAGAAGCACAGGGAAGTGTGGATGCAGTGGGGCTGTAACGGGGTCAAGCTCGGCAGAGTGTCAGGGAGTCTTGGGGTCAGAGGGGCAGGGAGTGGCAGAGGGACTGGGGGTCTAGAATGGCGGAGGATGCCGGGGAGGGGTACCGGAGGGGTAGGGGGGTGGCCATAGCCATCAGTCACTAAGCCAGATGCAACACCCCTTAGGGGATGGCTGGCAGGGGCAGGGCAGTGGGGTCAGGGGTGGGAGGTGCCAGACACTGGTGATGGCATCTAGGCAGGTCATAAGTTAGTCCTAGGCCTACATCTGCCACTCCCGATCTTCCTGCAGCCTCCACTCCAGGAAGTCAGTTAGCCTCCACAGAATGGTGGTGTAAGTCATCTGGGGGTTGTCATCCTGCTGCCAATGCCCGCCCCTGGCTAGGGGCCTGCCACTGCCACAGTGGTGTGCTGGCCTGTCCTGGTGCTGGTCCCAGCAAGCTTGGCTCCAACTCCTGGCTGGGGCTGGCTCGGCCCTTGGATGGTGCAGCTGAAAGGAAGACAAGGAGGAGAGAAGTGAGTCATTCATGTGACACAGCCACCATGGCCTTGCCTCCCACCCACTGTGGGCAGTAGCTACCACACCCGGGCCAACGGACAGGGATGTTTCAGGAGCAGAAGTATGTGTGCCCTGTAGGGCGGGCCCTGCTGCACAGGAACCCTGCAGTGCCCTGGGGACCAGGCTGACTGCTGCAGGCCCCTGCTCAGCAGACTAATAGCCAAAGGGATTGTCTGGCCACAGAGGTGTTCCCGTGTTCCCACAGGGGTAGTGGGTGATCCAGGCACAGCCTGGTCCTCCCCAGGCCCTTCACATGCACTTGCAGCTCTCAGCACTGTCCCTAGGAGCTGGTGACTACTCCCACCTGCAGGCATGCCCACATGCCAGAAGCTGCACTCCTCAGTGGTGTGCTGAGGGTCAGAATCTGTCAACAAAGAAGTTATGCTTAATGGCAGACAGCATGAATTTTTAGTGTGGATAATCCACAGGTTTTGTTTTGTCAACAAAACTCTCTAGTGCAGCTATAGCCCAGGAGACATCTGTCTTACATGGCAAGTCAGAGAAATTTAATAACTTAAAAACTGTCATTCTGTATGTTTTTTCCTTATTAATTTCTAGTTGCTTTAATAATCAATCATCAAAAATCTGAGCATAGTCTGTAAATTTATTTATTACGTTTGAGTCTTGAAAACAAGATATCACTTTTGAATCATTACTTTATAAATTACATAGTATTTCTGTGAAGATCAGTCTCCTTTGTACTTTAAAAGCTGCCATATTTTATTTCCATAATCCTAAATATGTGCCAAAACTAAGAGCAACACTACAGTGTGTGCTTATTTCAAAAGCTAATATAACTGATTTATTTCAATCTTTTGTTCTAATCAGATTAAAGATAAAATATCCTTCTATAAATGAATTAATGAATCCTTTCATAAACTTGAAATAGCCTTAGTAGTTTTAGCACGGTTTGACGAATTGTATCATATTCTTGTATAACAGTAGTCATCCACACGAGTGAAATCGTATGCTCACTAAACGTCTGATTCATCAAATGAAGACATAAAAGAATACTGCACAGATTAGTTAGAAAAGCCAATGTAAAAACAGATGTAAATTGAAGACTTTAAACTGGTTACATTTGTTTAATGATGAAGATAACAACATAAACTCCAAGACAGCAAATTAGCTCACACTGGCTGGTTCTTTATATAAAATTAACTTTGCGTTAATACCAAGGTTTTTAAGTACAGGTAAAGCAAAAGTTCTGATAATGACATGGCTAAACACAATGAGGACATCTAACAGTAAAACCAACAAAGGATAGCTTGTGCTTCCAGGCTCTGCTGTAATGAAGAGCATAGAGCTTTTCAGCATGACTCAGCTCATTTAACCCAATGAAAGAAATTCTGATACTGATCTAATCCCATTACTTTCCATGGTGTGGATTGAAGACTATGATCTGTTTTCATTGTTTTTTTTTTTTGGGGGGGGATGTTTTTTATAAAGCAGTGACACCTTGGAGTGCAAGAAAAGAGCACTTTTTCTACATTGTGATTCCTCAGTGGTAGAAAATGAAAAGAAATCTTCAGACTGAATATAATGAAGCACGATCTGAGAGTTACTGGAAAATATCTTGTTTAAAGCAATTGTAGAACAAGAATTAGACTTTTTCTACACTAACCATTATAGTTAGAATGAATTTAAAGGTGATTATTTGATTTTTTCATACCACTCAAAAAGTAGATTTTTTTGTCAATGCTGTCCTTATCTGTTCTACTATTTTTATTATTACTATCAGACATATTTTTATCTTATTTGAAGCAGAAAAATCTAAAAGAATCAGCTGTGATTGTTCTGTGAATATGGAAATAACCCTTGAAATTCATGAATCGCTCTGTTAATAAGATCAGTATAATTATAATTTGATAAGGATTATTTAGTTGCATCCCATTTCCCAAATGTAATAAATATGTTTTCCTGATACTGTAAAGATTAGTAGATTAATGACACTGCAGATGTTAGTAATAATGTTAAGGTAGGGCTAACTGCTTTATTATAGTCCTCTTATCAGGAAAAAGGAATTCACAACTTTCCAATCAGAAGCATGATGAACAGGCCAAAGGGCAGTGACCAAGTAACAAGGAAGGTTCTATTTCCTCTAAAGAGAGTGCAAGGAAAATGTCTGAGACAGGTTTTGTGGTTGAACAGGGAGCCATAGTTAGCGAGTACAGGAGAAGAGAGGAGACCTTAAATTCAGCCAGAGTTGTCCAATGAGGAGCTCCAGTAAATATTTTTAAATCCACATGGCAAAAGCTGCAAGCCCTGGCATCTCTCATGAGGTTAAAGGCCGAAGCTCCGTTACTTTCCATGAGGCTGAAGCTCTGAGCCCCAGGATTTCCAATCAGGCGAAAGCCTCATGCTCCAGTATGCTTCACAGGGCTAATGACCCAAGACTTGGCATGCTCTGTGGTGCTAAAGCCCCAAGACCCTCTGCACTGGAGATGAATCCTGGAGCCCAAAACAGGGGAGTGACGAGGAGGACTGGGAAATACTGTATGAGAATTTAATCCATGGAATAAAGCATAAAGTGATTAGGTGCCAGGCAGGATAAAATATAGTTGGTGATCAAATGGAGCTGGGGACCTCTACCACACAGTTGGTTAGTAGCACCGTATAGAGCTAGAAGCCATGCAGTGAAACTGGAAGTAGCAAACTCAAGTTCAAACACTCGCAAAAGACCCAGGTTATGTGATGAGGGGAGGCTTAGACCCAGTGAGTCATAAAATGATTATACAATCCTTATTAAAATAAAAATAGGAGCACAGGGGAATATGTTCATTTCTATTGTAACAGCCACTGTAAAATATTATGAAGTGTCTTATTTACCATGAAAAGAAACAAGAAAGAATTTGGAACCTGAGGAATGAAGAGAACTTTTCACTTTAACATGTTCTCATATGGTCTTCCTATAAGGCAGTGGTGTCCATTAAGAATTCAAAGATTGCCACATTTGTGGTTGTTGTCCCTCCATATTTACCACAGCCCTTCCTCCCAACTCTAAATGAATGCCCTCCCGCTCCCCCAGAGCTGGCGACTCACTGCAGCCACCGCTGCTTGAGCTGCTGGGGAGGCTACCGCTGAAGCGGCCTGAGCCTCTGGGGCTGCTGCAGTGGCCAGGATCACTGGAGTGTCCAGGGCCACTGCTGCTGGGGCTGCTGGAGCTGCCAGGGTTGCTGGGGCTGCTGCCACTGGGGCAGATGGAGCTTCTGGAGCTGCTGGAGTGGCCAGAGCTGCCTCTGGGGTCACTGGGGTTGCCACCACTGACACCACGCATTTCTCTGACCAAGCGGTGGAGCGTATGTGTACAGTGGGCAGATGACACTCCTCGCATGCAGTTCTAGGAGCAGCCACATACCAGAATCACCACAACGTGGTGTCCTGTTTTCCACCTGTGGAGAGTGGTGAATGTATTGGGACACCAGAGTTATAAGGAAAATGTCCTGCCTGACAGTCTGTTAAGATAAGTTTAAATACATTGTTAAATGTCCTTTTGGTGGGGAAAAAGAGAAAGTCAGATGATCTGAAGTTGTTGTTACTTTAGGAAGGAATGAAGGCAGGAAGGAAGGTAGGCAACAGCAAAGACAGAGGATACAGTTTCCCTGTCTGAAGCTCACTCTTTCTTGGAGGCTAAATGATGGAAAGACTTAAGTACGGCAGAGCCTTGAAAACTTTAATTTCCCTTTTTCTAGCCACAGATGAGAGAAACTGAAACAATTAAGAGTAGGTAAAAGCAGGAATTTGGTTCATATTTTAAATGCTCCTCAGGAGATGCTGAAATGTTGGACGTCATATGTAAAGCTGCACATCTGTCATGGAAATCATAGAATCATAGAACACTAGCACTGGAAGGGACCTCAAGAGGTCCCTCTTGGCAGGACCAAACACTATCTAGATAATCCCTGGTAGGTGTCTATCTAACCTGCTCCTAAATATTTTCAGTGATGAAGATTCCACAACCTCCCTAGGTAACTTATTCCAGTGTTTAACCACCCAGACAGTTAGGAAGTTTTTCCTCATGTCTAATTTAAACCTCCCTTGCTGCAGTTTAAGCCCATTGCTCCTTGTCCTATCCTCAGAGGCCAAGAAGAACGATTTTTCAAATGGGAAGCTGGGCATCATGCAGGGCTTGAGGCGGAATAAGGGGACTTAGAAGTTTCCCCAGCACTTTGAAGTACCAGCAGGTGTACCGCAGCGAGATGTGTGCTGGTAATTCAAAGTTTAAAACTTCAGAGTTGCCGTGCCTGGGGGAGTGGGGGAGGAGGAGAGTTTGCTTAATGAAGTGCTGTCTATGCATGGCAGCACTTCACTAGTTAACTCCCACCACCCTAACTACCATCCTTCCTTCAAAGGAAGCTGTTAGTGTAGACAAGCCCTACATGATGCCCAGCTTCCAATTTGGTGAGCTGCATTAAAACTGGGAGTCACAGAAGCCCTGACAGGCACGCTATGAAACTGACATAATTCCCATCCATTTCACTTCTGCCCACCTCTGAATGGCAGGAGTGTCACTAAACAGAAATTTAAAAAAAATCTCAAGTTGAATGAAATTCTTCGTTGCCAGAAATGATGTTTCTTTAATTTCATTTTCATTTTATTTAGATTTTTAAGGCATAGAGGTAAAGTTGCTAAATAAACCTTGCTAAATGTACAAAGGAAACATTGTTTTAAAATGAAAAGTCAGGCAATTGTTTCTGTTTTGTTTTGGAAATGTCAACATTAAATATTTGGACTTGTTAAACTTATTCTTAATTGGGTGAAACTATTCACCAAACTCAACCCAAGTTTGCAAATAGTTTCAGTTGACTTAAAGCTTAATATTTCAGTGAATGAATTATTTGTCTGAAAAATGTCTCCTGACTGTACTGCTAAGTAGTAGTATTAAAACAAGAGTCCAGATCACTAACTAAAAGAAGACACAAAGAGGCTAGGAGCCCAGAATCAGTGGTTTAGCCTGGGAGGTATATTGCTCTGGGAAGAGTTGAAATATCTCCATTAGGCTGAGTCCTTGAAAGTAAGGCCTTTAGCATTTTCATAGCAGTGATTAGCTTAGGCAGGTGTGACAATGAAGGGAATGAAGAATGAGGAAGCTGCCTGCCAGGAACCAGCGAGTTAAGGACTAAAAGAACATACTGAGCTAACAAAGAACTAAATAAGAACTGAGGAACACATGACAGACCAGCCAGTAACAAGGCAGAATATTCAATTAAGTAGAAGTCTATGGACAAGTAACAGCATATATTAAAAAATAATGGTATACACCTACAACATAGGGAAGAGAATAGGGCTTTAAACTAGGTTTGTCGGGGGAAGGTGACACAAGCCCTGAGGTAAGTGGGGAAGGAGGAGGGAACAATCAAGTGGGTTTCCTGGCTGAAGAGGAGAAAGTGGGCCAATCAGCCCCTTCTCTAAGATGCTTGTACACTAATGACAGAAGCCTGGGGAACAAGCAGGAAGAATTAGAGGCCCTGGCACAGTCACACAAGTATGAGGTGTTTGGAATAACGGAGACTTGGTGGGACGATTCGCATAACTGGAGCACAGTCAAAGAAGGTTATAAACTGTTTTGGAAGGACAGACGGGACAAATGGAGGAGGAGTTGTGCTCTATGTGAGGGAGCAGTATGATTGCTCAGAGTTCCTCAATAAGGAAGTTAAAAATCCATTAGAGTGTCTTTGGGTTAAGTTCAGAGGTGGAAGTTACAGAGGTGATGTTGTAGTTGGGGTCTGCTATAGACCGCCAGATCAGGGAGATGAAATAGATGAGGATTTCTTCAGGCAGCTAAGTGAAGCTTCTAAATCACAGACACTTGTTCTTGTGGAAGACTTTAATCATCCAGACATTTGTTGGGAGACCAATACAGCAGCACACAAACAATGCAGGAAGATTTTGGAGAATGTTGGGGATAACTTCTTGGTACCAGTGCTGAAAGAACTGACCAGGGGCCATGCGCAACTTGACCTGCTGCTCACAAACAGGGAAAAACTAGTAGGAGAAATAGAAGCGGGTGGAAACCTGGGCTGCAATGACCATGGGATCCTGGATTTCATGATCCAGACAAAAATAAGAAAGGTGAGCAATAACATACAGACCCTTGATTTCAGAAGAGCAGACTTCGATTCCCTGAGAGAATTGATGAGCAGGGTCCCTTGGGAACTGAAGATGAAGGGGAAGAGTTGAAGAGAACTGGCGGTATTTTAAACAAGTCTTACTGAGGGCACAGGAACAAACCATCCCTCTGCATAGTAAGAAATGCAAACATGGTAGGCAACCAGCTTGGCTTAACAGGGAAACCCTTAGTCAGCTTAAACTCAAAAAGGATGCATCCAAGAAATGAAAATGTGGACAACTGACGAAGGAGGAGTATAAACATATGGCTGGAGAATGCCGGGCAGTAATCAGGCAAGTGAAAGCACAATTGGAACTGTAGCTGGCAAGGGATGTGAAGAGTAACAATAAGGGTTTCTACAGGCATGTTAACAATAAATGGGCTATCAGAGAAGGTGTAAAGCCGTTACTGGATAAGGGAGGTAACCCAGTGACAGGTGATTTAGGAAAAGCTTAAGTACTCAATGCTTTTTCTGCCTCAGTCTTCATAGACAAAGACAACTCCCACACTATGGTGCTAGACAATGTAGTACGGGAAGGTGGAGAGCAGCCATCTGTGGGGAAGGAACAAGTTCTGAGCTATCTAGAAAAGCTAGATGTAAACAAATCCATGGGTCTGGATTTAATGCACCTGAGAGTACTGAGGGAATTGGCAGAGGTCATTGATGAACCTTTGGCCATTATCTTTGAAGACTCTTGGAGATCAGGGGAGATCCCAGATGACTGGAAAAAGGCAAACCTAGTGCCCAGCTTTAAAAAAGGAAAGAAAGACAATCCAGAAAACTATAGACCGGTCAGCATTACCTCAGTCCCTGGGAAAATAATGGAAGGGATCCTCAAGGAATCCATTTTATGGCACTTGGAAGAGGGGAAAGTGATCAAAAGTATCCAACATGGATTCACCAAGGGCAAGTCCTGCCTGACCAATCTGACAAGCTTTTATGACGGGGTAACAGGCTTTGTGGACATGGGAAAGTCAGTGGATGTGATATACTTTGACTTCAACAAAGGTTTTGATACAGTCTCCCACAACATTCTTGTCCATAAGTTAAGGAAATATGGATTGGATCCTTGGACTATAAAATGAATGGAAATTTGGCTTGACGGTCGGGCCCAACAGGTAGTGGTCAATGGCTCAATATCTGGATGGTGGTCAGTTTCAAGCAGAGTGCCGCAAGGCTCGGGTCTGGGGCCGGTGTTGACCTGGATGAGGGACTGGATTGCACCCTCAGCAAGTTTGCCAATGACACAAAACTAGGGGGCAAGGTAGATATGTTGGAGGGCAGATAGAGAATCCAGAGTGGCCTGCTTATATTGGAGGACTGGGCCAAAAGAAATCTGATGCGGTTCAACAAGGAGAAGTGTGGAGTCCTGTGCCTCGGGTAGAAGAATCCCAAGCATTGTTATCGGCTGGGGACCAACTGGCTCAGCAATAGTGTGGTGGAAAGGGACGTACGGGTTGTGGATGAAAGGCTGGATATGAGTAAACAGTATGCCCTTTTATCCAAGAAGGCTCACAGCTTGCTAGGGTGCATTGGGAGGAGCATTTCAAGCCGATCTAGAGAAGTAGTTATTCCCCTCTATTTGGCACTGGTGAGGCCACATCTGGAACATTGTGTCCAGTTCTGGGTCCCCCAGTATAAAAATGATGTGGATTTGCTGGAGCAGGTTCGGCAGAAGGCAACAAAAATGATTAAGGGTCTGGAGCACAAGATCTATGAGGATAGGCTAAGGGATTTGGGCTTGTTTAATGTATAGAAGAGAAGATCTAGAGGTGATTTAATAGCAGCCTTCAACTTTCTGAAGGGTAACGCTAAAGAGGAGGGTGAGAAACTGTTCTCAGTGGTGTCAGATGGCAGAACAAGGAGTAATGGTCCGAAGTGGAAGAGGGAGAGGTGTAGGTTAGATATTAGGAAAAACTACTTCACCAGGAGGCTGGTGAAACATTAGGATGCGTTGCCTAGAGAGGTGCTGGATTCTCCATCCCTCAAGGTTTTTAAGTCCTGGCTGGACAAGGTCTTGGCTGGGATGACTTAGTGGGGGTTGATCCTGCTAGAAGCAGGGGGTTGAACTAGATGACCTCCTGAGGTCTCTTCCAGCCCTATGATTCTGTGATTCTGTGAGAATGTCTATGAAAGAAAGTAAGAGTTTTGAATATGTGAAATCCTACCAAATCATAGAGGATATGTCTACCCTGCAATGTAAGGCCAGGATTAGAGGAAATCTGTTCAGTTGACCTGTGTGAGATAATCCTGGACTTGAGGAGCTAACTTTATTTTAAACCTAGGTGAAAAATTTTCTGATTCATACTCTGGTGTCTGCACTAGACCAGAGTGAAAGTAACATATTGCATATTCCTTATGCTCCCCGCCCTCCACCTGTGAAATGTTGCTAGCTCTGTAGTGCGTGCTGGGGACAAAACAAAACAAAACAAAACATAACAAAACACATGACCGCCAACTATGAAGTTATTGGATTTTTAACTAAATCTGGAAGTCATTTATGTGACCATTGTATATAATGGTGCCGAACCTTGTGCCAGGTGCGTCAAGTGAGGTGTCTAATGAAATCTAGTGATGCCCTGAATCTGTCTGTGGTACTAGTATGTGCCATGTTTGTAGGTAGCATTATAGATTGTTGGCTCTGTAGCTGTATTAAAAATGATCAGAGCCAAAAGTACACAATAGATCACCACCCTAGCCTGGATGAATTGACTGAAAACAAACTGATGTCAAAAACACATCTCATGACTTTGGGACTTATCAATAGAATGCAGCCCACTGCTCAGGTGACTTGGACTGAGTAAAGGAATTGAAACCAAATGCCCAGACATCCTTTCCACAGGCCATGTAAATGAGTTGGGAGGGGTTAGCAAAATCAGTGACCAAGGCATTTTGCCACAATAGCTCACCAGAATCAGAGGACATAGGACCTGAAGAGCCTATGGGAAGAAGCAAGGTCTTTCTCTCTCCAGTGAAAAAAACTATAAGAGGAGCTATGGCTGAGTCAATTTTGAGTTCTTTCAGTCCTCATGAGTTAAGCCTTTCTGCATTGGGGGTCTATCCCCCAAAAGGATGCTTGCAAAGACTTTCAAGAATCAACATATAACATTGCTAGCCTGCATCAATATCTGTAATTGATGTATGTAAAGTATTTCTTAATTTTTTTCTCTCTCACCCTGTTTTTCTTTCTATGTTAATAAACGTTTAGATTTTAGATTCTAAAGAATTGGCATCAGCGTGCTGTTTTGCGTAAGAACTATATATATATTGACTTTGGACTGTGGCTGAACCCTTTGGGGCCTGAGAAGAATCTGTGTGGAGTTGCTGAAATAAGTTTTAAGAATCTTCACCTGAGTAGGGGGCTGTTGATCTGTGTTGGTATCGCAGCTGGGAAATATGTAGGTCTGCTTGTGTGGCTTCTGGCTGGACAGAGGGGCTGGCAGAGCTGATGTTTGTGCCTTCTTTGATTTGCCTTAGTGAGAAGGAGCTTCCAGCCTGGGGCTGTAAGTGGCCTGTTTTTTAAGCAAAGATACGCTGGTTTCATTTCCTTAGCTGTGCCCAGAAACCCTGACATACTACATCCACCTTGCATATTGTGAGGGAACAGTTCATTTTACAAGATATGGTCCATTCACTGTCCTGTGAAAACCCACCAGGCTCTGTGATAGTGTGCTTGCAAAATGGTGATCAGAACAGAATGGGAGTGGAACTGCTGTCATTTGGAAAGAGGGTGTGGCTTCCATTTCAGTGGTGTGGATTGCTGGTTGATGGGTCAAAGAAGACTAAGAAAGGCATTGTAAGGATTGTGTGATGCTTCTGAATGTCTCCTGGGACTTGCACAAAGTAGGGCTGCATCTACACTGCAAAAGCAATAAGATCCAGATTGTGGGTCCCAACTTGACTCCAGCTTGGACCTTCCAGCTCTGTTTGCTCCTGGGACCCTGGGTCCAAGCCTGTGTAAGTACAATTGCAGAGTAGATACAAGGAAGACCAGAAGTGAGCCCAGTCTTAAGCATGGGCTTACACTGCAGTGAAGAAATATCCATAAGACCCACAAAGGAGCAGGATAAAATTATCTATTTTGGGGAGGTCCTGAATGGCTTTGTTTCAGGTAAAATGTTATAGTTCAGTTTTGCATAGGCAAGATGATAGACTACGCAGAAGACTTGGTGGTGAATAATCAGCTGCATATGAGTTCCCAGTGTGATGCTGCAGCCAAAAGGGCTAATTCCATCCATGAATGTGTAAGAAGAGGGATTTCAAAGAGGAGCAGAGGAGGTACTTGTGCACTTGAGCAACCACCGCTGCAATACTGTATCTATTTCTCATGTCCACAGTTCAAGAAGGATATTTATTGATAAACCAGAGAGAGTTCAGAAAATATCTGCAAGAGTGCTTAAACATAAAGAAAACACACCTGATAGTGATAAGGTCTCTATTAATTTAGCTTAACGAAGAGAAAGATGAAGAGTCACTTGATCACAGTTTATAAGTACCTACCTGTAGAACATTTGATGACAGATTCTCCAAAGTAGCAAAGAAAGGTATAACATATTCCAGTGGCTAAAGCTGAAGATCAACAAATGCAGACTGTAAATAAGGTCTAAATGAGGGTAAGTAACTATAGGAATTGTTGCCAAGGTCACAGTGGATTCTCAATCACTAGCAATTTTTTAATCAAGACTAGGTCCTCTAGGAACTATCTTGGGAAGTTATATGACCTGTATTACACAGGAGGTCAAACAAAAATATCACAACAGAATCTGAGATCCTATCTTCCTTAGATTAAATTTCTCTAGTTAGTCAACAGTATAACTCTCTCTGCGTTCTCACTCCTTGTTATTTATGTCTCTCTCCTTGTTTGTCTCTCTAAGCAAATTAGCTGGCAAGATTTTTTCCAAATATATCGTCTATTATGAAAGCAAAATTCATGAAGAAAATTGTTTCTTACCTTTAAAAAATGAAAATAAGAAAAAATGCAAAATTCACATACACTTCTATTATTTAGGCTTTGGTGATATATTAATATTTGCAACTATTTATTGTGCTTCTTAAACTAATGCTCTTCAATAAGCTGTTGTGAAGTGCGAAAAGTAATGATTTGAAAACACTTTCACAGGCCTGATCTAATGGGAAAAAGTTAAAAAGCACAGTAGGGAGAAGTAACAAGATATCAGACATGCTCAGTGGTGATATAGCATGTTGCCCAAAAAGATAATCAGTGTCAAGCAGACTGAATCTGCCACAGGCAGAGTTGAAAAGCAAAAGCATGCCATTATAAATCAAATATCAAATTTCTTTCCACTTAGCAAAAACACACTCAGGAGGCACCAAAAGCAGATGACATGTTTGAACACCAGAAAAACTATTGTTTTCAAGGAGGTGGTGGAACAGGACAACTGTTTGAAAGCTAACTCACCCTGGCCTTGTCTACACTAGCCCCAAACTTCGAAATGGCCACACAAATGGCCATTTCGAAGTTTACTAATGAAGCACTGAAATGCATATTCAGCGCTTCATTAGCATGCGGGCGGCCGTGGCACTTCGAAATTGACGGGCCTCGCCGCTGCGTGGCTCGTCCCGACAGGGCTCCTTTTCGAAAGGAC
Source organism: Carettochelys insculpta (assembly GCF_033958435.1). Classification (NCBI taxonomy): domain Eukaryota; kingdom Metazoa; phylum Chordata; order Testudines; family Carettochelyidae; genus Carettochelys; species Carettochelys insculpta. The sequence continues at coordinate 71,260,960 of NC_134137.1, forward strand.
CCCGCCTACTTCGAAGTCCCCTTATTCCCGTCAGGTCATGGGAATAAGGGGACTTCGAAGTAGGAGGGGTCCTTTCGAAAAGGAGCACCGTCGGGACGAGCCACACGGCAGCGAGGCGCGTCAATTTCAAAGTGCCGCGGCTGCCTGCATGCTAATGAAGCCCTGAATATGCATTTCAGCGCTTCATTAGTAAACTTTAAAATGGCCATTTGGGTGGCCACTTCGAAGTTTGGGGCCAGTGTAGACGTAGCCCTTATGTCCAAATGACTTCAGAGGAGTACAGCATAAGAAGGAGTTAAGAGTCATGGGGCATTTGCAACACACCCAGATATCTTGCCAGGGCCACTGGGAAAGAAATAGGAAAGGAGCTGGGGAGGAGAATTTGCTTAGGTTTGTTTAATTCAATTTGAGTAAACGCGTTGATCTAACAGAAGTAAAGATTACATGACATTATGCCAAGGAGTTTTCTTGGACAAATCTTCGGGTGTTCATTAATTTATTTAATTAGTTGATTCCTGAAAATAGCAACACATTCCTTTTAGTTACGCATAAGGTCCTCAGACTTTGCTCCTATATGCAGGCATAACTTTCTGAAACATTTCTTACTGGTTTGGATAAACTAGTGATAGAGATATGTATGCTATTAACTAGCAGAAGACTCAGCTGTTCTGTTTTTTGTTTGTTTGTTTATTTGTTTGTTGGTTTCATTTTCACTATTACTGCCATTGCTGTGACAGTGTGTCTGTTCCTAATTGATTTTTGATCAAGTCAAATTGAAGCTATGCAGTTGCAGACATGGACAGTAAGGAAGAGTCAGCATCAGTAACACTTTTCTAGAAGGGTTGTGACATGAAAAGAGTTAAGTTAATAATAGTAACTGTTCACTAACTGTAAGATTTGTTACATTTCTTGTAGCTTTAGGAGTCTTGTATACTATATTTTCCTATAATTTCATTGCTTTTCCAGGTGGGTAAAATAACACATACAGCCCATTTTAGCCAATATTTTAGCTGATAAAGATAAAATGTGCAAAGTTCAGATAATCCATCAGAATGAAACTGTTTGACAGGCTGCAGTCATTATATCTATCTATCTATCTATAGTAGCATTATTTTGCTTTTCTAAATCCACATTTTCATAATAACAAATAAAATATATATAGTAGTATTATACTACTATACTATAATACTACTATATATAGTATTTGTTATTATGAAATGTGGATTTAGAAAAGAAAAATTCTATTGGAGCTAAGGAAGCACAGGAAGCTAAGGAAGCTAAGATGTCAGGGTACTGGGACAATTTTATAATAGGGGTGCTTAGACCCATAAAACCAAACTGTGAACCATGTATATAATGGCAACCACTTCAAGCCAGAGGTATAGCACCACTACTGTATCACTTGATCAGACATCTATAATATATGACATATTAAAAATATATAGGAACTATTTTCTCCACTGATGTTAGTAACTTCTTGGATGGAACTATAATACACAGGCAACTTTAAATTTTAATTCATGTATTGAAGGTCTTTTTGCAGTGAAAAAGGGCCTAGGTATTTTCTTTTTACTGTAAATCATTTTAAAAATAGCCAGTAATAATCTTCATTTAAACTTCACTGAAGACAAGGTATTATGTATTTTAGCAGCCCATTAACCTAATTTGTGCAAAAATCAACCACCAAATCTCTAGTTACAAATGTCACATTCAGAAGTTGTTTCTTTTGAAATGTGTAGCTATTCAGTCATCCATTTAATCCTGCACAATCACCTATATTATTAACTTACAATGTGAAGTCTGCTTAAAAAGCATTTTGGATTTTTGTATTGTATTTATTTTGTATGGTACATTGCATTTATTTAATTGAATAGGCTAAATAATTTGTGCAATATCTTACTGTGTGAGTCAAAAGTGTCACAGCAAAACATATTTTTTTATAAATGATGGGCAGTTAATGCTATCAATGTAATTCATGCCCAGAAGCATGAAAGGAAAAGATTATCAAAGACAAGTCACATTACCTTTCTCTACATACAACAAAATAGTTTGCATGCAGTGGGGAAGATATTCCGTAAAGTACTAAAGATACTGAACTTACATAGAGAAGCATCAAAGACATTAGAAGTAATTTTTATTGCAGCTTCGAAACTGAAGGAAGCAGTAATAGTCAAGATTTCCAACGCTATCTTTGTCTTTCCGATAATAAATAACACATTCATCTCATCAAAGAAACACACTCCCAGCAGATGAAAGCTTAAATATAATATCTTTCCTGCTGACAGAAGTATTTTTGGTACAACAATCAGCCAAAGAACAAAACAAAACAAAACAAAATACAAAACCATGCACACATTTTGTTTCCAGTGCATTATTCAGTCACTGAACTGTGCACTAAATTAACAGCAATATAGTATCTTATAAAAGAAAATAATTGGAGAACTACTAAGTTCATGGTAAGAATAATCATTTAAAAAGGAAAAAAAGTGTGATAATTTCAATAAAGCTTTTTATTTGGGCGGGGGGGGGTGTTAAGGTCAACATTCAGAAATTCTCCTGTTTTTCAAGTAAATAAGATATAGCTTCAAAAGCAAAAAACAAAAAACAAAACAAAACAAAACAAAAACAAAACCGTAATACATTTTCTGTCATTTACCTGAGTTTTCACAATTCATACAGGCTGCATCTATACTAGAAAGTTCTTTCAGAAAATCAGTCCCTTTTCTGAAAAGAACACACATATTGTCCACACACAAAATGCACTCTTTCGATCTGAGATCTTCTGGAACCCATCTTCCCCTACCAGAATAGAAAGAGCACCTGATTTTGAAAGATTCTTTTGAAAGAAAGCGTGTGTGGACACTCCATTGGCCCCTCTTTTGCAAGAAGTGCCCTGCATGGTACCAGCCATCTGGAGCATGGAGATGCCTTGGCCAGCTCTAGCAGAACTCTATGCTCCCTGCCTCTGGCACCCAGAAACTTCATGGCAGGAAGCTGAGAGTGTGCTGGCAGACGGCACACAAGCTCAGCAGCTGCACACACTTATGGCCACCCCCCTTGCAGCCAGACCATTGCCATGGCCACCAGCCAGCCCCGCCACACCCTCCAGGGGTCCCACACAAAGCCTTCGGAGGGGTCCCAGGAGGACACCCGAGTCACCAAATGGAGGGTGCCTTCCTGGATGGAGCCAGAGCTCAAAGACTTCCTGTGGCTCTGGCAGGAGAAGGATGTCCTCTGCAGCACCACCAGCAAGAGGAAGAACACTACTGCATGTGGCCAGCTGGCCATAAGCCTCACCGCCTGAGGCCACCCTGCATGCACCTTGGAGCAAGTTCACTCCAAAGTGAAGGAACTCCGGCAGCGATATGTGTGGTCCTGGGACACTGTCAAGTGTTCAGGGGCAGGGCCAGCCATCTACTCCCTTTACAGGAAGCTACAATTCCCACTGCCCACACTGTCCATGACACAATGGCTGAGGAGCCCCCTGAATAGGCATTGGAGGAGAAGCCATGGCCACTGGGACCCTTCACAGACCCTGGCAAGCTCTGGCCATAGACCGATGGCACTTCAGAGGACAGCGAGTTATCCAATGAGACCCTTGTCACATAACAATCCCTTTGGTTCATCCAGACAAGTGCCTTCCAACTGGCTGTCCCTGGACATCCTGCTGGAATTCCCTGGTAAGTGTCTGGTGCCTTGCACACCCCGCAGTGGGGGAAGGAGCGTCCAGCCCTGCGCTGCCCAAGGTGGGCCAGCCACATGGGCAACAGATGGACCCTAGATGGCCCACTGAGGAGTGCAACCCCAACACATGAGCATGCCCATAGGTGACACTCAGCACCTGCCCCCATGGACAGTGCCACAGGCCACAGGCATGTGGTGGGGACCAGGAAAGGCTGGGCTGTAGCAGCCTCACCCATCACCCGTATAGAGACCTTCCATGGTGACATACCCCGCATTTCCCACTAGCCCATTCCTGGGGGAAGGGTCGGTGGGCAATGGTCAGTCCCATACCCAAGGCACAGTAGAGGCCATGTGCAGTAGGTCCTGCCATGCAGAGCACAAAAGCCACTGCTCCTGGGACATCCTGTCTCTTGGCTCAAAGATGGGGACTGCTGCCCACAGGTGGTGGGGATCATGGCACATGGGACTGGGCTGCGGAACAGATGTACTGTCTCTCTACCCGCTTCCATCCTTTCAGCTGCACCATCCAAGGGCCAAGAGAGCCCCACCCACCTCCTGGACCTAGAGACTCCCCCAACACGGCTGAGAGGGTCAGGCCAGTCCCACCAGCAGCAGCCATAAAGGCCTGCAGCTAGAGGGATTGTCATTGCAGCCAAGGAGACAAAGCTGCTGCCTACGTGGCTGTTCTCTGGCAGCAGAACCAGCTGCTCTGGGACCAGCTGGTGCTGGACTGTGCAGAACTGGCCTGGCAGCAGGAAGATCCAGGGTGAGGTTGTGAACATGCTGCAGATCATTCACTGGTTCCTCATAGAGGTGCTGGCCCTGCCACCCATCCCCCATCTGCCCCCTAACTGCCCCCCTGCTGTCCCTCCTGCCTCCCTGCTAGCCTTCCCCCACTGCCACCATGGCAATTATTGTCCTGCTGGTGCTGGACCTCCACACTGCCACCATGGGGGGCCTTGCTTGCAGACCTCTACCCCTTCAAGGACTGTGGCACCCCAACTATTGTCCCAGGCCCTCCCTCTTAGTTCAGGTGTCCCCATCCCCTATCCCAGGACTCCCCACCCCACTGTATCTATTTTCCCTACCCCGGACATAGTTCCTTGAGTCTTTAACTGAAAACATTCTGGTTTACTTTACAACATGGTTTATTCTTCCAATATCCCCATGTCCCTCATTATTAGGGGGGATGAGATGAGGGGTGGCTGGGGAAGAGGGGCTGTGGGGGGATGGTGTGGGGCTGCAGCCTGGAGAAGACTGCAGGGGACTGCCTGGGAAGCGATCATTTGGGCCTGCATGTGAAAGCATCCTGGTGGGCCTCCCAGCTGCAGAGTCTGTTGTCGTGGGCCTGACAGTTGGGAGCTGCAGTGTGTGGCTCATACTCTGGGCCGGCCTCGATGGCTCACTCCCTGAGGAAGATGTCCTCCTCAACCACCCACCCACAGCAGGTCCCCATGACCTGGGGGATGTTCTGCACCTTGACATCGAGACGCGTGAGGAGGCACCTGAACCGTGCCTTCAAGTGCCCAAACTCACACTCCACGGAGTAGCATGCCTGGGTGAGAAAACTGTTAAACATGTCCTGGCTGGCCTGCATATGGCTGCATGAGCCAGGGCTACAGGGGGTAGACTGGGTTTCCCACCATGCATAGGGGCATGGTGGTGCCCCCGACCATAAGCTCCCACTGGGGGATATATGTCCCCTTCTCCATCCTCCAGCAGAGGCTGGAGTTGTGGAAGACCTGCACATCATGGGCCTGGCCCAACCAGCCCACATATGTGCCCTTGAACCAGCTCCTATAGTCCACTAGGGCTGGCAGCGCCATGGAGTGGTACTCCTTGTGGTTCATGTATTGCCTGACACTGTGGTGCAGGGCTCAGATGGCAATGTGGGTGCCATTGATTGTGCCAAAGCAGTGGGGGAAGCACAGGTGATCAAAACCTGTGATGGCTGTGTCCTGGTTCCCAACATGCACAAGCCTCTGGAGCAGCACCTGGTTGATGACTGTCATGGTCTGCAGGAGACAGAATGAACACACGCATGAATGCATGAAGGGGTGCCCCTGGCTCCAGTTGGTCTCCCTGCTCCCTCCCAGCCTCCTCCTCCCGTGCTCCCTCTGTCAGGGGGCCTGTGTAAGTGTGGGGACAGCCCTGGGGACAGCCTTCCCTTCACCCACACACCCTTGTATACCTAACCAGAGCCCCAGAGGTCCCCTTTGGCCTGCAGCCTCCTCCCCATGTTGTGCCAGTGAGCAAAGTGTGCCTTACCTTACGATGGATGGCCCCAACGGTGGACTTGCACACCCTGAACTGTTATTCTCAGAGTGGCAGCTGTCTGGTATGGCCAGCTTGCCTTGGTCAGTGCATGCCACATACTGGTGTGCTGGGTGCAGAGGTCAGGGATGAGCCAGCTGCAGAGCTCCATGAAGGTCTCCTTCTTCATTCAGAAGTTCTGCAGCCAGCATGCATCATCCCACTCAGCCAGGACCAGTTGGTCCCACCTGTCAGAACTTGCGGGATTGCTCTAGAGATGCCAGCTGGCCTGGTGGAGGGCATGCCCAGGTCTGCGTTGTGTGACCACATACTAGTGAATAAACAATTGGGGTCATTCTGACTTTTGGTAGAAGCCATGAATTTTGAGGATATAAGAATTAAAAAACAAAACAAAACCAAAAAAACCCTTTTCACCCTTATTATCCATGCATGAAGGATCCCAATCATGCTTGTTGGTGATGCTGGGAGATTGTCTTAGATGGAATAAAATACCCCAGACAAGGATTTAGCCTGTTTAAATTGAGTTTTGACACTAGCAAGTGAGTTACATTGTTTGATATCTAACCATTTCTGTTTCCATCCTTATCCTTACTATCTTTTAAATGTCAGTCTTTGATTAAAAAAAAAGTACTATAACTGTGTTTCAGAATTGTGATGCTGTATTAGCGCGCAGCCTTAATTCAATCAAATAAGCTAATATTCCCCTGGGGACAGCTCACCTGATAATTTCTATGAGACACCTAGTAGTTAACAGCTGGTAACTGCAGAGGAATGCTTCAAAATGAGTCAAAGACTGGGTATACCTCACATTAATCTGTAAGGCAAAGTGAGAGCTGGCAGAGCCCCACAGACAATGTTTGGACATCTAACAAACAGGTAGGGCCAGGGAGATGGCATATAATTAAGTACAAACAAGTGTATCTCTCACTGCATTGGTGCTGGAGTGGGGGAGTAACAAAATGATTCAATCTTGAAATATCCCAAGAAAGCACCATGGTTGGGTTTTTATAATTTGCCTACTGGTGTAAATACATTTGGAATTCATTTATTAAAATATTTTCTCCACCTCCCTGAGTGATAGACATTTTTAATGAAATCTGAGATTTTCCATTAGTAACCACTTTTCATTGACTGCAATTCCAAGAAAAAAAAAGACATGTTGTGAAACTAAAGATAAAATCAGAACATTCACTGGGGAAATCTGAATAAGAAATACAGCCCAGGAAATTACGACCTGCTTGTGGACTTTCTACAGGAAGGGAAACAGGCTAAATTGGTGAGTAAACTATTTCAGCAATTTATTTGTTCCATGCTAAGAGTCATTTAAATGCCTGAATTTAGTGCAAACTGCTGAGTACTTTAATGTGATAAAATTAAATCCTGAAAATGTGGTTGCTGACTGACTTTAAGAGGCAAAATCACCTTTTGAAAGGCTACTTCTTGGATCTGAAAGCATTTGAAAAGTGGAGTAGTCTGTGGGAAGTCTCATTACTTCTGTTCAAAGAAACATGTATGTTTTGGTAAATAAATGTATTACTCGTGGGAAAAAAAAAATCTATTTTTTTCATCAATTTATTCCTGAAATGGGAAACAGCAGTGAAGCCCTCAAATCCTGCCCCCTCCCCCAGGAAAAGGGTAACACTACAGTCACAGAATCACAGAATATGAGAGCTGGAAGGGCCCTCAAATCTGCCCCCCCCCACAGGAAAAGGGTAATACTACAGTCACAGAATCATAGAATACTAGAGCTGGAAGGTACTTCAAAATGTCATCAAGTCCAGTTCTCTGCCCTCATGGCAGGACCAAGGACCATCTATATCTTCCCTGTTAGACGTTTATCCAACCTGTTCTTAAATATCTCCAATGATGGAGATTCTACAACTACCCAAGGCAGTTTATCCCAGTAGTTAGTTACCCTGACAGTTAGGGTTTTTTTTTTCCTAAGGGCCAATCTAATCCTTCCTTTCTGCAATTCAAATCCATCACTTGTCCTATTTTCAGAGGCCCAGGAAAATATTTTTTCTCCCTTCTCATTGTAACACTTTGTTATACTAAAGGCTGGAGCAGAATGTGGCTTTTTCATGGCATTTTGGAAAGGATAGTGCACAGTTGCACTGACACATGAGGAATTCAGTGGAAGAAGCATACCTCAGACAACCACAATCCCTCTCTACTCCAATCTTGCTCCTGGAGGGAATAAATTCCTACTGGTCTTTTCCCATTTCAAATTAGACCCCCCTCCTCTGTGTCAGATCCTCCAAGGCTCTCCCCATTCTCTGACCTTCTGATAAAAACAGGAATGTAACTTTCTGTAACAGGGTCAACTCACCACCTTGACACCTCCTGCTGGTTGGTCCAAAGATAGTTTGTTTTCCTGTGCAGGGTGCCTCCTTCTGGCTGGCACGTTGACAGCTGCTGCTTCCTTCTGACGATCAGATCTGGACCTATGTTACTATCTAGGTTGCAGCATCCTCTTCAGGACACTGCCCTCCATCAGGAACCACTCTAGTCCCTTCCCCTTCTGGAGGATTCAGCTGTCCTGGTTCATTCCAGGGCACTCACCATGTGACCCACTGCAGCCTTGGTCTAACACTTCAGGTCAGAGGCAGACTACAGTTTATTAGGACTACCCTCATGTTGCTAGCTGTGGTACAAGGGGGAAAGAAAGGGACTCAGGCCCACCCACTATTCAGACTCCCAGCCTAGGAACCTATTGGTTTTGGCATGATTCTGCCATCCTCTTTTCTTTCAACTGCCTTGCTCTCTGGGCCACTTTCCCCATGGCCCCTTTGTACATTTCTGGGCCTCTATTGCAAGGCTAGCACTCTGGTAAGCATCAGGCTGGAGCCTCGTTCTAGCCCCGCTTAGGTTGCCCAGTCCTGCTGTTACTGGGAAATGGTACTGCCCCTTCTCTGACCAGGACTTCTCTGAGCCAGCTTTGCTGGAGCAGATTCTTGTATGTTCCAGCAAGATGTCCCCTGCTTGTCTCCCTCCAGGAGGCCTTCTTTCATTTTCATTCAGCAGGAAGAAGTGTAGAGTCCTGCACTTGGGATGGAAGAATCCCAAGCATTGTTACGGGCTGGGGACTGACTAATGAAGAAGCAGCATGGCAGAAAGGGACCTAGGGATTATGGTGGATAAAAGGCTGGATATTAGTCAACAGTGTACCCTTGTAGCCAAGAAGGTTAACAGCATATTGGGGTGCACTAGGAGGAGCATTTCAAGCAGATCTAGAGAAGTTATTGTTCTCCTCTATTTGGCTCTGGTGAGGCCATATGTGGAGTATTGTATCCAGTTTTGGGCCCCCCAGTATAGAAAGGATGTGGATGTGCTGGAGCAGGTTCAGCAGCGGGCAACAAATATGATTAGGGGCACATGACCTATGAGGACATGCTGAGGGATTTGGGCTTATTTAGTTTGCAGAAGAGAAGACTGAGGACTGATTTAATAGGAGACTTCAACTTCCTGAAGGGGACCTCTAAAGCGGATGGAGAGAAACTGTTCTCTGGTGACAGATAGCAGAACAAGGAGCAATGGTCTGACATTACAGAGGGAGAGGTGTCGGTTGGATATTAGGAATAACTATTTCACTAGGAAGATGGTGAAGTACTGGAATGAGTTACTGAGAGAGGTGGTGGAATCTCCATCCCTAGAGGTTTTTAAGTCCCTTCTTGACAAAGTCCTGGCTGGGAGGACTTAGTTGGTGATGATCCTGCTTGAAGCAGTGACTGGACTTGATGACCTCCTGAGATCCCTTCCAGACCTAGCATTCTATGATCGTATGATACTGTGATTGGCTGGGGGAGCTGCACTTGCTCCCTCCAGTTCATCTTATCCCTTTTTCTTCAGTAGTGGGCACTCGCTTCACTACAATTCCCCTTTCCATAACTCAAAGCAAACATTTACCTTTGAGGTGAATGTTACTTTCTAAAAATATTCAGTTTCTCCAAAGCTAAGGCAAATATTTCTCAAAACTTTAAAGGAACACAGTTTTCACTTAGAGTTAAGTGGGAATTCTAAGTGCTAAATTGTTGCAAGAGGAAGCCTAAATTGTTCTGTGGATCAAATAGAGATAAATAACAAAAATGAATGAAGCATTTTAGATAAAAACAACAAGATACAAAGTATATTCCCTAGTTCACTCCAAATACTATGAGTCCGCAACAGTTCATGAAAAACATACATAATGCTGGAAACTATTTTTGATTCCTTAACAAAAAAGATTTTAAATATTGCCGCTAGGAATAGATTATTTTTAAAATATAAAAACAATACTGCTAAAATTGCTGTGATCCATTTGACATTGAGAGTAAAACACAATATTAAGATCCCTAAATAAAAATCACACCTAAAAGGTTTTCATTTATGCATCTTTCTGCATTCTTTTCATTATGTACAAGGTCAATAAAGTATCTTAATAGACATATTATCACAGTAAACTTTCTTTAAAAATATCTATTTTTAAAGAATTATATCAGTTATAAATGATTCCAAACTATTTTCTCTCAAATGTATGATTTGTAAAGTTAAATGTTGTCCTTTGAGTCAAACTAGAACACTAACTGTTTATATACATAGAAAAATAAAGTTCACTCTGTATTATAAATAATGAAGAGTAGCACAGTTTACAAATAATCATAGAATGCATACTTTTTAGCTTAACCTTTTTCTCCATGACTACAACTTTGCAAATGTTGGTAAACTGTTTTACTGAATTGGGAGCCACAACCTAATTTTTCCAAATCACTTGTGATTTGGTTGAGACAAGTTCAGGGGGTCTTATTTGTTGAAGACATATGCATAGTATTTTTTGATAATCAGTCTCATTTTAAGACTTGTCATCCTGCCCAGCCCTGGACACGTAAGCCAGAAGGGGAGGCACCCACATTCACTATCCACTTTTTAGAAAATAAAGACAATATTTTTTTCTCCATGAAGCAACAATAATTAATTAATTAACAGAGGTGGAAAAGTCATTTGTCAGTACTCCACATCTTTAAAAATCAAACAGTGTAGTCAGGAAGCTAAATATGGAAGTAGATGCCTAAGTTTAGACACTGAAACTATGTCTACACTACAGCATAAATTCAACTTTAATGCACTTAGCTAAATTTTAAATCATGACTGTTCACACAGTGAATATCATTAGGTCAATATTAGAGGTGCTATGGCTGATATTCTTACTCCAACAATCCAAGTGGGATTAATGGGAAGGTCAAATTTCAGCAGTTGGACTAATGGTAGTGTGGAAACAGCTTTGGTTTAAACCAGTTTTAGTGACCTCCAGAAGAGTCCTGCATGTACCCCACAATGCCCCAGGGTTTTCTGTTCTGGTCATGTTCAGCTCCAATGCTGTCCAGGTGTGTGGTAGGTAGGTAACAGGAAGCCCACAAATTTGAATATGAATTGTATGAGGAATTAAAATTCATTTTCTTTCTGACCAGTGTGGATAGCACACCTCAGCTGTTAGTTGCATTCAGCCATTGAATCCAGCCATCACATCTAGCCATCATGAGTACTCAGGGTTCTTCTCTGGATGTGAGTTCTCAGGGTCACAAAAGACTTCCAGCATGGACTTACAACCAGTTCCTGGATCTTGTTTCTGTGAGGGGAGAAGAATCAGTAATGACGTGACTGAGAGTGTGCAAGTGAAATGGGGTAATTTATGAGCCAGGGAGCTTGCTCTTTGTTCCCCTGGTAGCAGATATTTTCTGTGGCTGGAAGGCCACTCATAGGCAACATGAGCTGAGGGGCTCACTCCTCTGGTCTCAAGTATTTTCAGTGGGAACCACATGCCAGGAGGCTGGCAGAAATCCCCAGAAGGGACTAGCCCACTGACTTCTCAGCTTCAACCCCCTCTGCCCATCAGCATATGTGGGGGGACTGGCCCTTGCAGTAAATGATATTAGGGGTTGTCCTCCACCCCATGGAGAAAGCCCCTGAAGGAACCATGTCAACTAGTTCCTCATCTTCCATTATCAACCATCAATGTACATGTAAGGGCTGGCCCCCATGCCCAATGATAATTGGATCCGGCCCCCATCCCTAAGAAAGCCTAGAAGCCTTGGGCCCTGCTCCAGTACTTTCCCTTTCCAAAGTGTGTGGCACAGGGAGCCACAGTCTCTGACATGTGTTATATTCAAAGGGGGAAAATATCTGAGGGAAAAGATGACATGCACAGTCACCTGAGTTATCCCAGAGCACATGTAAATTGTGGCATGTGGGTATGACAGTTCCCTGGCGTGCTAAATGGCAGATTAGGCAAAAATCATACCGAAAAGGAATACTGTCCATTAGTTCAAAGGTGTTATTTCAGTGGGGGAAAAGCAGCTGAGCAACCAGTTTACATAGTTCTGTCCAGCTGAGCCACCATTTCACATGGTTCAGTTGCCTTTTGAAGCCAGCCTATCCGTTTTTCTTCAGCCTGGGGTTCCCTACCTTTCCTTCTGAAAAAACGGCCATTTGCTTCCCATGGGACAGGAATGAGGGCAATGTAGTTTGGGAAGATGATATCACATACCCACAACCATTTGCAGGGCATTTTTCCCCATACTGCACCAGCAGAAAATCTAGAATGCTACAGGGCTCAGGGAACTTCGGGATAAGTTCCCGCAATGCACTACTGCAATAGTTGGTCTTTGGTGATTCAGTGTGGCAGCAGTAACTCGACTTTGTGGGGACTTTGCGGGGAGGTGAGGATACTCAAAATCAAAGTTATAAAACCCAGCATTACAAAATTGAATTTAATAAATTTGAATTTATCTTGCAGTGTATATGTAGCCAAAAGTTTGGCAATGTTAATGTGGTGATTTTTGGACTCTGATATCTGCTGAGACCAGGCATGAAATCTGCATGATGCTATAAATGGTTCTTCTAAAATGGATACATTTTGAGTACCTCTGTATATATCAATTCTATCTTTGCTGACCAGGGCTTTGACACATCCCTTCCAAACCAGAAACAATGGTAGAAGCATGATGGAAAAAAATGGTTGATGGTATGGGCCTGTACACAACCAACATTAATGTGCTGCTGCAGCAGCACTTTAATGTCATTGTTCCTTTTGCCCCTCCCATAGGGCCACCCACAAGAGGGGAGGGGTAATGCCAAAAAAGCCCTGCATTGGCAGCACTGCTGGCCCCTACTGGCAGGGTCACCAATGGGATAGGCAACAAGGGGCAGCTGCCCCAGGGCTTGATGTTTTAAAAGGGCCCAGTGGGCTCTCAGCTGTCACTGATAGTACAGCAGCAGTGGCCACAGCCAGGAGCCTTTTAAATAATCACTGGAACAATAGGTGGCATTCACAGTACAGCACTGAAGGGCTGGCGGGGGAAGGCTGTGACTAACTCCACCTCTTTCTCCCAGGCTACCCTACTGATAAGATTTCTAAATTAATTTCACCCCTGGGTATAAGTGCTTTGGGACACTGGGTTATGTCAAGCCTTAATGATTGAGTTTTATATTATCCCTTTGCAAAGGGCTTGGACGAGAGAGAGAGTGGAAATTCCCAAAGACAATCAAGATATAGAAGTGTTAAAGTGCGGACTTATAAGGAGAAGATTCATAAGATATAGCAATGTTAAAGTTAAAGGGACTCATAATGAGAAGATACTCAGAGCCACACAAGGGCTGTTTCTACACATGCCACTTTCGGAGAAGTGCTAATACATGCTAATAAACAGTGTAAAATATGCTAATGAGGCACATGTGTAAATTCCCTACACTTCATTAGCATAAAGTCACATGATTTGGAGTCTGGAAGATGTTCTTCCAGACTCCAAAATGGCGTGTAGAAGCACAGCCCCCCAGTGGTTTTCTGGAAGGAAGTGCTCCTTCCAGAGGCCCCTTCTTCCCAAAAAGTCTTGGGAGAGAAGGAAAGGAAAGGAGAAGGGAAGAAGCAAGCAAGCTTTTATGGCAGGGAGAGGTGGTTTAGTTACAGAACCAGAAACGGCTCAAAATAGCTATGTAGAGGAAAAGGAGGTTTTAGGAAGGAGGGTTTCCTTCAGTGAGGAAACCTGTGGGTCGTGCATATACACAGCTATTTTGGAGTCAGGAAGAGCTTCTTCCACACTTTGAATCACATGTTCATATGCTAATGAGCTGTGAGAAATTTACATCCATCCCCATTAGTATTTTCTGGACTGCTCATTACCATTACCCTTTGGGAGGAAGGGGCATGTATAGAAGTTGCAGAAGTGGCCCCTGAAAGAGAGAGAGAGAGACCGAGAGAAAGAGAAATGTATCACCTGGGTACTGGAGGCAAAGGCTGTCTGAGGAGCTGGACCCTGACCCAACCCAAAGAATGCTCTGCACTGGTGAGAAAACAGAGGCAAGGAACTGTGTGTAAGGTGTATTGCTTTGGTCTAGATCTGTGTGTCAGTCGTGCTACTAATTACAGTGCAATAAAATTTTAGAAACTGAGCAAAGTGTGTGTAAGTGTGTGTTACACCTATTATCTTACAAACCACATAATCTTGATTGTTTGCATAGCTGGACTTCTGGGAAGGGGTGTTAGCGGAGTAGTCTAAGGAGTCAGCAATAGTCCCAGGGGCTAGACAGTTAGACAATAGGATTGTTGTTCTCTGAAGGGAGTTTTACAGATAGGAACCCCTGGGGCTTATCTACACTACCACCTTCCTTTGAGGGAAGGATGGTAATTAGGGTGTTGGGAGTTTACTAATGAAGCACTGCTGTGCATAGGTGCTGTACTCTCACTCCCCTGCCCACCTGCGGCAACTTCGACGTTTTAAACTTCCAAGTACCGGCACACATCTGGCCGCGGCTCACCCACTAGTACTTCGAAGTACTGGGGCAACTTCGAAGTCCCCTTGCTCCTCAAAATTTTGAGGAGTAAGGGGACTTGGAAGTTGTCCCGGCACTTCAAAGTACTGGCAGGTGAGCTGTGGCTAGACACGTGCCAGTACTTCAAAGTTTAAAACTTCAAAGTTGCTGCGGGGAGGAATTTGCTAAATGAAGTGCTGCTTATGCACAGCAGCACTTCATTAGTAAACTCCCAACACCCTAATTACCATCCTTCCTTCAAAGGAAGGTGGTAGTGTAGACAAGCCCCTAGAGTATTCCTAGAGACCCCAGCATGTGGCAGTGCCTGGATTCTGTTCAGATTCTGGAAGCTTCAAGTATGTGGGGATTGAACATCTAAATCCTCCTACACCAGAATGATGAGTGGCCAAGATGGGGTGCTCACTTGAATCATTGAATGTGTATAAACGATATTGGTTCTACCCTCTTCACCCACCTATTTTCATTGTGGGGTTGGAAGAATAAGGTGCAGAATTTGACAATGATTCTACTTTGGGGAAAGAGGCAAGAATAGATAGAGGGAACAGAGAAAAAAGTGTGGCTATTGCTCAGCCATTCTTTTTTAGAGGTTTGTCATGAGGGGGTAGCGCATACATAAATTATTCCTTTTTTTTGTCTGAAATGACAATATCTGACACACACACCTCCTGTTCCCCACCTGACTAGCAAGCAAATAGAAGCACCCATATCACATCTTCACACAGTTGTCACTGCTGATTCATATGCAGAGCATGCTACGCACCAGTTGCTGCTCATCTGTAGTTAGGATTGGAGGACAGAGCGCCAACAGAAAGAGCTAAAAAGAAAGTATGCAGCAAAGGCTCTGGAAGCATTTTTCTGCTCGCTGCTCTCTTTTTATCTTCTCTCCTTATGTTTTTTGTGGATTTTTTTTCTTTTCCTCATGCTGTGGCAGTGCTGCTGAATACTGATGAGATGGTGTACCATGTAAACAACTCCAGGCCATCAGTAACTGGTTCCATGAACCTGAGCTGCATGGTGATGGATATGAGGTAGGTCCAATTACCCAAGCACACATGAAGGTATCAATAGCACCAGTGGATAATTACTTAAGGTAGTAGAGCTTTTTTAATAGCTGGCTCAATTATAGCTGGATGAATATAGAAAAAGAGTATGAACAAATATTCTTGGAAAAAAAGCCCTATGGTGGTTTTGCTAGACTCCACAACATTCAAACAGAGCAAGAAATATTATTAAATAACCCATTAAGAAGTATCCATAGCTGTAACAGAAGAGACTTACAATCCACACCCTGTATGTGGAATTAAGACAAAGCTAGAATACACATGCTTGGAAACTTTCACCTAGATAGTAAAGTCAATATGCATGTACTGGCGACCATACACCTAGATAAAGCAACCTTTAATGTCGTACCATCTTCCAAGAACATTTCAAATTTAGCAGGTACAACAGTACTTGAAAACCCTAAAATAACCAGTTAAGACCAAACTGAATAACCATGTAAGATAGAAACAGCAAATGTGACACATAACCACAAAAGGCCACGATAATAAATTCACATATATGATAATTAGTTGGGATTAATAATGTTTTGACCTATAGAAAAAAAGACATTTCAACATTAGTCAGGTGAGGAAATACAAATGAAAACAAAAGAAACATCCCCTGCCAAATATACGATAAACCCTTGATTTTACGGACTCTGCTTTAGCAGAGTTTGGGAACAATGGAATGCCTCCCCCGCCCCTACCATTGTTTCAGCAGTCTGCTTACTCAAGGCCTTTAAAATCATAAATCCCCACTACCCTCTACAAAAGTATCTTAGGCAACTTACCCAGAGCCATAGCCACAGCTGCTGTGGCAAGAGGAGCAGTGACAGCTAGAGGCTGCATTGCAGCCAGGACCACTGCTGCCACCAGAACCGCCACGCACTCTTCTGACCAGGAGTGGGATACACTTGTGTATGTGCCCCTTCACTGGTGGGAGGAGCACGTGGCAACTCCAGCAGTGGTTCTTCCAGGCTGTGACAGTGACTCACAGATCTTGCCCACCCTGCCTAACTCTGTCCAGTGCCACATTCCAGCCTGTCTCTCTTCATAATTATAATACTCAGTGTGGGTATATGCATACTGAAAAGGGATCCGACAGGTTTCCAAAGAAGTCTAATAAGAATCTAAGAAGGAAACCATTCACTGTACATGTTCACCGTACAAGTTAAACACACTGGCTGTGGCCACACTACCCCTCCCTTTCAGAAGTGGCATGTTAATGACAGAGTTTGGAAGATGCTAAAGAGGCACGGACATGCGTATGCAGTGTCTCATTCGCATGATGGTGGCTGTGCGCAATTCGTTAGTGCCACTCATGCCTCCCATATACCTGGGGGCCTTTCGAAAGGACCCCTTGACTTCGACAGCCCCTTCTTCCTATTTGGTTTTAGGAAAAAGGGGCTTTTGAAGTCAGGGGAGCCTTTTGAAAAGCCTCCGAGTACATGGGAATTTGAATTGTGTGCAGACACTGTTATGCAAATAAGGCACTGTATATTCATGTCAGCACCTCATTAGCATTTTCAGAATTCTTTTTTTAACATGTCCCTTCCAAAAGGGAGGGGTAGTGTGGCCACAGCCATAAAGATTAGATTAGTTTGGGGGAAAGGAATATCCCTAGTTGGACTTTAATTATTTTTTACAGATTTGTAGTTTACCTTTATCCAACAGCTAACAGCTCTGTTATTTCCAATGTATTCAGATGCTGATATTGCAACTTAAGAATAGTTAATTATGGTAGTAACTAGCAACTACCTTGCTAATAACATCCATAACGTTAACTTGCCATGAATGAATAATCCCCACTCCATTTTTAATACTCAAAATTCAGGAACTGAAATAATGATTAGATGGTTCAAATGACTTTCAGATATCAATAGGATTAATGCCCAGTATTTTCATGATAATTATATTTGTAGCTAGTAGGAGATAAGTATGTTTACTTATGCATTAAAAATATCAGATAATACGCATAACATAGCAATAGCTATGCTGGGCAGATGAAAGATTGCTCTAGCCTTGTATCCTGTCTTCCAGTGGTGTCCAGTGCTAAACTGTTCAGAGAAAAAGAGCAGAACAAGGCAAATGTTAAATGAAACATCTTTATCATCCAACCTCAGCTTCTGGGAGTTAAATTAATATCAGTATGGAGAACATTGTGGCCTGGCTCCTCAAAGACATCTGGCCATTGCAATTCCCGATGTGTTGGTATCTAGATAATCACAAAACCTGAGTTTGGTGTGTAGACTCCATATACTATGAATGGGAAGGAATAGGGGCCCTGGAATGGAGTCCAGGAAAGCTAGTAAGCTACGTGGCTCTCTACCTAAGCCTGCCAGTAGCATACGGTAAATAAGTGTCTACTACTACAACTACTACTACTACATCTACTAAGTGTCTTATCTCCTACAAGCTAAACCCTGGTCCTCTAAGCAACTTAGATTTTGTCTGTACTGCATATCACTTGTGGCAGTGTGTAGGGCACACAAAGCTTCATACCCCAACGAAAAATAGACATTTACACCACAGTATATAGTAAAATATGTCCTTTAAAATCACTGGCAACAGGCAAAGGGGATGAGCTGTAGGATTTTTTTCTTGCTGGGGAGAAAAGCTTCAGAAGCACTGAGGTAGCAAAATAGTTCATAGCTAAAGAGAAAAATGTAGATCAGGGCTGCACATCTGGGTGAGTAGAGTGCAGCATAAGGCATATACTCAACTATATAGCCACATATTCAAGTGTGTCCTTACTCTGCTTTTCCAAGCAGTGCCTCAGTACTTACACTGGTACGCATATCCTTGCAGGAGAGTGTGTACTGTGTGTGTTCCACATGCTGCCAAAAGGAGGTGGCAGTAGAGATGTACTTTCAGGCATGTCAGGGCATGTCAACACTACTTGTGCTGCAGTGACACACTTGCAGCACTGCAATTGTGTCACTACGCTGCCATGGTGTCGCTCTGACCTGTGTGGTTGGAAGGCATTTTTTTCCAATAATGAAGGTAATCAGCCCTGGTAACTTTAGCACAGTAATTAAAATCCACAGCTGTGATGTGGGAGGCACTTATTTAGCTCCCTTCTCTGCCTGACATGGAGAAAGATTTGACCAGGGATCTGCTGCATCTCAGGAGCCTGCTCTAACAGCAGGGCTATGGGATAGTCTGACACAGGACTCCCTCAATCAGTCCTGATGAAGACATTCTACATTGATTAATCAGGAAAATAGCCATGCAGGTAGTGAGGGATGCAAATTGGGTTCCCTACCTGGCAGCTGAGTATGTCCCTGCATGGGTACAAATTAATCTCTGCAGATCTGGAAATCCAAAGAGACACAGGGCTGCACTGGGATCTGCAGTAGCAACTGGAACATGTTGTCAGGCTGCTGTTCCCAGGACTCAGAACCCCACGATGTTGGCTGTTCTGGCATGGCTGTGCTTCCAATAGGCTTACCAATAACCCTACACACCAGAATAAGCACAAGGCTCACTGGCAGCTGTCATGCTCATGTATTCAAGCAGCACTGTTCAAATATTTCCTCCCCTGAGAGATTGAACTTGAGTCTGCCACAGCCTGGGCTTAAAGTAATAAGGGAGGTACCACCACTTCTTCATCCTCCAGCTGTATTTTGTATATCTCCTAATCTAGGAGACAAGCTAGGGCTAGAAGGGACCTCGGGAGGTCATCGAGTCCAGCCCTCTGCCTAAAAAAGGATCAACCCCAACTAAGTCATCCGAGCCATGCCAACCTCAAGCTGAGACTTAAAAACCTCTGGGCATGGAATATTCTACCATCTGTCTCAGTAATGCATTCCAGTGCTTCACCACTCTCCTGGTGAAATAGTTTTTTACTAATATCCAACCTACATCTCCCCATTTGTAACTTCAGAACATTGCTCCTTGTTCTGCCATTTGTCACAGAATCATAGAATCACAGGGCTGGAAGGGACCTCAGGAGGTCATCTAGTCCAGCCCCCTGCTTCAAGCAGGATCAACCTCCACTAAGTCATCCCAGCCAAGACCTTGTCCAGCCAGGACTTAAAAACCTTGAGGGATGGAGAATCCAGCACCTCTCTAGGCAACACATCCTAATGTTTCACCAGCCTCCTGGTGAAGTAGTTTTTCCTAATATGTAACCTACACCACTCCCTCTTCAATTTCAGACCATTACTCCTTGTTCTGCCATCTGACACCACTCAGAACAGCTTCTCACCCTCCTCTTTAGCGTTCCCCTTCAGGAAGTTGAAGGCTGCTATTAAATCATCCCTCAGTCTTCTCTTCTATAAACTAAACAAGCCCAAATCCCTCAGCCTATCCCCATAGGTCTTGTGCTCCAGCCCCTTAATCATTGTTGTTGCCCTTCGCTGAACCTGCTCCAGCAAATCCACATCCTTTTTATACTGGGGGGCCCAAAACTGGACACAATATTCCACATGTGGCGTCACCAGTGCCGAATAAAGAGGAATAAATACTTCTCTAGATCTGCTTGCAATGCTCCTCCTAATGCACCCTAGTATGCCGTTAGCCTTCTTGGCTACAAGGGCACAGAGTTTACTCATATCCAGCCTTTCATCCACCATAACCCCTATGTCCCTTTCCATCGTACTGATGCTGAGCCAGTAGGTCCCCAGCCTGTGACAATGCTTGGGATTCCTCCGCCTCAGGTGCAGGACTCAACACTTCTCCTTATTGAACCGCATCAGATTTCTTTTGGCCCAGTCCTTCAATTTATCCAGGCCCCTCTGGATTATCTCTCTACTCTCCAATGAATCTACCTCTTCCCCTAGTTTTGTGTCATCTGCAAACTTGCTGAGGGTGCAATCTAGTCCCTCATCAAGGTCATTAATAAAGATGTTGAATAACACTGGCCCCACAACCGAGCCTTGCGGCACTCCTCTTGAAACAGATTGCCATCCAGATATTGAGCCATTGACCACTACCCATTGGGCCCTACCATCAAGCCAGCTTTCTATCCATCTTATAGTCCAAGGGACCAATCCATATTTCCTTAACTTATGGACAAGAATGTTGTGGGAGACCGTATGAAAAGCTTTGCTGAAGTCAAGGTATATCACATCCACTGACTTCCCCAGGTCCACAGAGCTTGTTACCTCGTCGTAGAAGCTAATCAGATTGGTCAGGCAGGACTTGCCCTTGGTGAATCCATGTTGGATACTTTTGATCACTTTCCCCTCTTCCAAGTGTTCCAAAACAGATTCCTTGAGGATTCCCTTAATTATTTTCCCAGGGATTGAGGTAAGGCTGAAGTGTCTATAGTTCCCTGGATTGTCCTTCTTTCTTTTTTTAAAGATGGGTACTACGTTTGCATTCCCGTCATCCGGTATCTCCCCTGATCTCCAAGAGTCTTCAAGGGTAGTGGCCAAAGGTTCATCAATGACCTCTGCCAATTCCCTCAGTACCCTTGGGAGTATTAAATCCAGACCCATGGACTTGTGCCCATGTAGTTTTTCTTGATAGCTCAGAACTTGTTCCTTCCCCACAGATGGCTGCCCTCCACCTTCCCATACTGCATCTTCTAGGACCATCATGTGGAATTTGACTTTGTCCAGGAATACTGACTCATAAAAAAACATTGAATACTTCAGCTTTTCCTGTATTATCTGTCACTAGTTTACCTCCCTCATCCAGTAATGGCCCCACACTTTCTCTGATAACCTGTTTATTGTTCACATGCCTGTGGAAACCCTTCTTGTTACTCTTCACATCCCTTGCCAGCTGCAGTTCCAATTGTGCTGTCGCTTTCCTGATTACTGCCCAGCATTCTCCAGCCATATGTTTATACCCCTCCTTAGTCAACTGTCCACATTTCCATTTCTTATATGCATCCTTTTTTAATTTAAGCTGACTAAGGATTTCCCTGTTAAGCCAAGCTGGTTGCCTACCATGTTTGCATTTCTTACTATGCAGCGGGATTGTTTGTTCCTGTGCCTTCAGTAAGACTTCTTTCAAATACTGCCAGTTTTCTTCAACTCTTTTCCCCTTCATCTTCATTTCCCAAGGGATCCTGCTCATCCATTCTCTCAGGGAGTCAAAGTCCGCTCTTCTGAAATCAAGAGTCTGTATGTTATTGCTCACCTTTCTTATTTTTGTCTGGATCATGAAATCTAGGATCTCATGGTCATTGCAGCCCAGGTTTCCTCCCACTTCTATTTCTTCTACTAGTTCTTCCCTGTTTGTGAGCCTGTTTGTTAGTTTGTCACTGAGAACAACTCTCTCCACCCTCTCTAGAGCCCCTTTTGAGCTGCTATCAAATTGCCCCTCAGTCTTCTCTTCCACAAACTAAACAAGCCTAAATTTCTCAGCCTCTCCTCATAGGTCAAGTGCTCCAACCCCTAAATCATTTTTGTTGCCCACTGAGGAACCCTCTCCAATGCATGCTGATCTCTTCTTTACTCGGGGCCCCAGAACTGGAAGCAATACTCCATATATGGCCTCACCAGTGCTGAGTTGAAGGGAATAATAACTTCTCTTGGGCTATGTCTACACGAGCCCCAAACTTCGAAATGGCCATGCAAATGGCCATTTCAAAGTTTACTAATGAAGCACTGAAATACATATTCAGTGCTTCATTAGCATGCGGGCAGCCGCGGCACTTCAAAATTGATGCACCTCGGCACTGCGCGTCTCGTCCAAACGGGGCTCCTTTTCGAAAGGACCCCGCCTACTTCGAAGTCCCCTTATTCCCATGAGCAGAATGGGAATAAGGGGACTTCGAAGTAGGCGGGGTCCTTTTGAAAAGGAGCCCCATCTGGAAGAGACGTGCAGCGGCAAGCCGCATCAATTTTGAAGCACCGCAGCCGCCTGCATGCTAATGAAGCGCTGAATATGCATTTCAGTGCTTCATTAGTAAACTTCGAAATGGCCATTTGCGTGGCCATTTCGAAGTTTGGGGCTCGTGTAGACACGGCCTTGATCTGCTGGAAATGCTTCTCGTAATGCACCCCAACAAGCCATTTGCCTTTTTTGGCTACAAGGGCATACTGTTGACTTAAATCTAGCCTCTCATCCACTATAATCCCATGATCCTTTTCTGCTGCATGGCTACTTAATTAATCGGTCCCCAGCCTGTAAAAGTGCTTCGGATTCTTCTATAACCAGTGAAGGACTCTGCACATGTCCTTGTTGAACCTCATCAGATTTCTTTTGACCCAATCCTTCAATTTTTCTAGGTCACTCTGGATCCTATCCCTACCCTCCAATGGTTGGGGAACACCAGTCTAAACCTGGTTTAAGGATCCCCTGGTGCTAAGGCATGAGACAGACATCCAGAAACCTAGACTGAAGCCTGATTGTGTCAGGTCTGCCTATAGAAGGGGCTAAGTGGGAGGCAGTTACCTCAGGGACTGGTGATTCCAAGGGAGGCAGTCAGAGCCCTGAGTTCCACTGAATTGACATCAGCATGTTGGAGTGCTGCACCAGATGCTCTGAGGTCTGTGTGTGGAACATGCCGTGGACAGGGCAGCTCTGAGGGTTGGCTGCCCCAGTCCTGCCCCTTCTCCTTGAGACCCCACTCCTTCCAGTGTCATGGAACCTGCCCGCCCCATACCTTGTCCATAGGCTGTTGGCCCTGCTGGTTGGCATGCCAAACGCACAAAGTTAGGTGAGAATGAGGCTCTTACAGCAAACATTTAGACACTAAAGCCATAGCTACACTAGCCCATACCTTTTGAGACGCTAATGATTCATTTCAGCAGATACTAATGAGGTACTTCCATAAATATGCAGTGCCTCATTAGAATAATGGCAGCCACGTGCATTTCAAAAGTGCTACTTTTAATGCACGCCACCAGTGTAGACATGGGCCTTTTGAAAGGATCCTCAGACTTCAAAAGCCCCTCTTTACCACTTGGTTTTGGGAAGAAGGGGCTTTCAAAATCCAGGGGAGCCTTTTGAAAGGCCCATCTACACCAGGGGCATGAGTTTTGAAAGTGACACTTTCAAAATGTGCACGGCTGCTGTTATGCTAATAAGGCACTGAATATTCATGGCAGCACCTTATTAGCATCTGCCAGAGTGGCTTATTAACATTCCTCTTTTGAAAGCGGGGGCTAGTGTAGCCACAGCCTAAGAGATTTGAGGCACCTTCAGGATTCGGCAGCAGCTGAACTGAGGTCTGGAGGACTACATATCTAAGTGATGTCTTACTGTTAGATTTAGGTACCTAAAGTGAGCAGTTAGGTGCCCATGTCCTTTTCTGGACCTGTTTTGACTTCTACTAATTAGAAATGGGACTGGGAGTCAGGAATCCTAGAGGATATTCTAGGTTTACCGCAGAAATTTTGTGTGTGACATGGGACAAATCACTTGACCTCTCTATCTCAATTTCCTCCTCAGCAGACAACTTTCCTGCGGATGAAGTACAAAATATTACAATTCCTGCTGGCTGCAGGATTGAGCCCCAGCTGAGTTAGCATTCAATGCAGTTATATGACAGGCTTTGTAAAAGCGATCAGGTAAGAGTTCCATGCCACTGGAGTTTTTTAAACTACTGTATCATTTTTAAGCCAACAAAAATACATCTATTAGATGTCAAGGTTGTCATTGTTTCCTGTGAACTATGGAAATATTTCCTATTGAAAAGTAGACTTCACTAATGTTGGCCATTAAATAGCTATTAAAAGTCAATGTTCAGGCCCAACATGTAATCCTCTTAAGCAATTCCCACAGGTATTACTTTGTATATTACTTCTCAGGACTTCATTTTGAAGCTCTATCCTGTTGTATAACACAAAATAGTTATCCCAAACACATATTGATCAGTGCTTCTGTTCAGTCTCGGAAGTATAAACTGCTTCACGTCCCAGAAGATTTTTCAAACGTATTTGGATGTGTGTTCTTGCAGAGTGGGGGTGGGAAGGTGTTGTTTAGAGCAGACACTGAGACTTTAGCTGATGCAGCTTTAAAGATACTCTGAAGAAAACAAAACAAAACAATCACAAAGTACAGGTTGATTGTTTCATAGAATCAAATTCTACCAAATCCAGAACTGTCTTGCAATGCTTTTGGTTGTTTCATCTTCCAAAATGATCTTTCATTTCCTTCAGAGTGAAGTTGTCAGTCTTGTCACTGAACTGCATTGGTATTACAACATTCATTGTGTTTGTGAGATCCAGAGAAATAAATGACACCTGTATCAGATCAGCAAACTGCTCCTCATATAGCTTCTGCAGGGTTTCCATTGAGGCTGACATACACCAAGTTTACACAAAAGGTCTTACATATAATTGTGGAAGAAAGGCACACAAGTGAAAGTGATAGTTCTGAGTTAGTGACAGAACAAGACTATGGAGTACATTCACTTCACTTTAACCCTTGCTCTTCCAGCAAAAGAAAAAAAGCGGGCTTTTCTTCTCAGTAGGGTACACAGAAAATATTCTTGCTGGGGAAGGTAGAAAAAAATGAGTAAAAATTTACATATTTTGATATTGAGTTCTGCACTTGGGCTACACTACTGTAGTATATGGGACTCTCCAAATATTTAACAGTAAATATAAAACTAAAAATCTCTCTCTCCCTCCTTCCCTGCCATCAGAAAAAACAGTTTGATATGGTTAGCTTGTTTTTATGCTTTGTGTGAGTGAGGAGTATAATAAAGGCGTGCTAAAACCAAGCAATTGAGTGTTGACCTTAAATCAAACAAATGGTCATTCTTATCTCCAGTGGGAGTGAGTTCTACCATCTCGATACATCTTTTTGATTAATACTGACTTCTGCACCGCTCAGCCACTCTCTTCAGAACCAGTGGGACATAGTATCATAGGAGGTCAGTGGTGAGAAGTTTATGTTACTGAGGGCCTGGAATTTGAGAACAGACACTTTGATATGATCCATGTTAAATAGACTAGCAGTGCAGTTTGTAGATCACTGGGATGATATGTTCATGACATTCCACTCCTAAATCCATGCACTCGGTTATATAGCTTGTAGGTTCTATGGCATATGATAGAGGAAGGAAATGTATCCCTGTGGTTGGGACACTGGCTTGCTGTGATAGGGCAGTGATTCACAACCAAGGGGCATGTATCCAAAGAGAGTATGCAAAGATCTTCCAGCAGGCAAATCAACTCATCCAGTTATATAGCCTCCTGTAAAATAAGGCAAATAGAAAGCACCAGTAAAGTCAGTACAAGCTAAAAGTTCAAACAATGACTTGTTTCTACTGCTCTATATGCTGCCCACTGAAATGTAAGTATACAATTTATATTCCAATTAATTTATAATTATACGGTAAAAGTGAGAAAGTTAGTAGTTTTTGAGTAATCATACTGTGACGCTTGTATTTTTAAGACTGAATTTGTAAGTAAAGAGTTTTGAAGTGAAGTGAAACTTGGGGGTACACAGAACAAATCAGATGTAGTGTAGGGAGGTTGAGAGCCACAGTGATAAGGTGCTCACCTCACACTAGCTTAGAATGGGTTACTGAGGTTTAGAAAGGGTCAATTAACCAGATAGGCTGAGAGAAATTCAGGGACCTACATAGTCCCTGAGTGATGATGGAGCCCAGCAGAGAAGGAACAGGTGAGGTGTGTATAAAACATGGAAGTTGGCAGCAAAAAAGGTCTACTCTTTGAGTGCTAGAGAAGAAAAGATGGAAGGAAACCCAGAGAGAGTACAAGGCTTGCCAGCAGGGTGGTGGAATAGAAAGGGACTCATAGAATGGTAGTCGTGTGAGACAGTGCAAATCTTGGCTGCTGATTGGAGGGTCTCTGACCTGGAACCCAGTGTAGCGAGTAGGCCTGGGCTGCCTGCCAGCAACTGGAGAAGAGGCATGGTTTGGACGATGGTTGTAAAGACTTCCTGAGAAAGTTTGTAAAGAGAGACTTTGATATTCCAGTAGGGGAAAACACATATGCTAGAGCTACATTTTAGCCTTATCTTGAAACAAGTTACTCAATTTGCATTATACAAATCGAATACATTATTTTGAGATAACTTATTTCAAACTCAGTGCAGGCTACACTGCACCGGAATTCAAAATAAGTTCTTATTTCAAACTTTTCGCTATGTACGAGGTATGGCTGGAACAAAATAACATGCTTGAAATAGCCCTGCTATTTTGAGCACTGTGTTTGGCCATAGGGTATCTATTCTGGGTCACCGTGAATCAGAGAAAGGCACATGAGAGGACAGGCAAACAAGTGACAGAAAGTGTGTTAGAATGGAAATAACTAATCTTCAGAGCATCCAGAAGAGGGCACCAAAGCATGATAAGCCCTCTTAGACAGGGATATGGGACTCAAAGATTCAACTTCCTGTTACATCACAGACTTCCTCTTTATGGGCCACAGTTTCCTAACTGTTAAATGGGAATAACAGTACTTCCTCACATAATTTGTAACCACAGGATAATAATACTGACCACTAAAACTATACACTTGCCTGCTTCTTTGAAGGGAGCATAGTGATCAGCCTGATCAGAGAATACTAATGAAGTGCTCTGATGAATGTCGGCACTTCATTAAGCTACTTCTCCCCATGGCAACTTCAAAGTGTCAAACTTCAAAGTGCCAGCATGCCACTTTGACACTTTGAAGTTGCCACAGGGAGAATTAGCCTAAGGAAGTGGTGCATGTTCATCACAACACTTCATTAGTATTCTCCGATTAGGTTGATTACCATGCCCCCTTCGAAGAAAGGGGCAAGTGTAGACATAGCCTATATGACAGTCAGTCCCAGGAGGCACAGCCAGATATTAGCTGTAATAATATCAACAATATCAATAAATGTGGGAAATGTAAAAAAATAAAATCATAATCGAGTCTTTATGTTTATCTTACTGATTGCAAATTGGTTTTGAGGATTCTGCTTTATAACATGGAAGCATAGTGTGTAGGTACTCTATTTAATTCTAAATCATACTGAATGGAATATAAAATAAGATATTTCTATAGAACTAACTGCAACTGCTGGAAGATTTAAAATGCAAATATTGATAAACTTTTTGGTATGTGGGCAGAGAGAGAGGAAGAACAGAAAGATATTTGGGATCCCATACAAGTGTTATTTTAAAACGAATATGCAATACCTTCTTGTTATCTGGAAAAGGTACCCAACAGTTTTCAAGCCAAGAAACATGGGTCTACTGGATCCCTGGGGGGTTTCTTCAGGAATATACTTTCCTATGAGTTTAAAAATGTGACCCACTTACACTATTAGTTTGGCTGCTTAGAGAATAGAGGCACAAAATAGGTTCCAAATGTGATTTTGACAAAGGATCCATTTAAAAAAAATAAAAGCTGTCAAATAAACCAATAAAAATCTCTCATAATAATACAATAATATTAAAACAGCAAAAATCAACACTACCACACAAACAGCTGAGTTAGCCACAGACTCTCTCCCTGCACGTTTTATGACTGCTGAGTACTCAATGGCAGATACAGTCAGTCTCTAGAGTCCAGAATTGATCGGCTCATAGATGATACAAACCTTATAGACAGAGGTAGGTGCAGAATGAAGAAAAATGTGGTTGTACTGTTCCAAGCTCCACCCATCAGGGTTGCCAACTGAAATTCCACACTCTGTAGGGTGTGGAGATATTCAAAATGCAGTTATACTGAAATGCAACAATGACTGCAGGCACCACAGTCCTCCCAGAGATTGCTGTGTTAGTGCACTCTTTCAATTCATTCTTACAGCTGTGTTAATCACCAGCCCCCACCTAAAACAAAAGTCATGTGAACCTTCCAAGGAATTTTGGAATAAGTGGACAAAGGTGTTTTGCTGGGTATTGCTTAAAGAAATAAGAGTACGGGGCAAGGGATGGCAGCCAACAGAGAACCAGAGAATGAAACAGAAAGCCTGAAGGAACAGGTGAAAGAATGGTATATGAACCTGGGGAGAGATTTCTGAGGTAAAAAAGAGTGCTCTTGATGCTCTGAGCAAATGAAGCTATTTCCTGCTGTTTTATTTCTTTGGTGTTCAGAGACACAGAGCATTGTACATTCTTTGTAAATAAACAAAACTGCACCAAAGAAAAATCCCATTACCAATTTCTCCTAACTGGAACAGCCTAAAAGACTCCAAATATTGTGCTAATTGATTGTGTTCAAAGGGATAATACTATGACCATGTGTGCTGCTTGGTTTGAATTATTTCCTTGAGTTTGGCGCCTCTTCAGTGAGTCTTAAATATGCCCATAGTCTCCAATAGCCTCCTTGGGCTTGGTTCTGTCTTGATTAGGGGAACAAATGAGTTGTGGCTAATTATAGTGAGATGTCACACAGGTAAATAGTGTGGATCTGTGATTCTAACTCTCCTTTTTTACATGAAGGCTGAAATAATTTTAAAGTCTACGTGATTGACTATCATCACAGGGCATCTGAATTAACACCTGGAGAATGAGGCCATTTGCCTCTCTGAGACCAGTCGTTCCAGCCTCTCTTCAGTCTCAGCTCATTAAATGTTAAAGTCAACGTGTCTGTAAAGTACAGCTCCCATAGCAGCACAGTGCCTGTTCTGCAGCTGAGTTATGGTGTGTGTGTGTGTGTGTGTCTATACATATATATATATATATATATATATATATATATATATATATATATGTATAGACACACACACACACACACACACACACACACACACACATATCTATCTATCTATCTATCTATCTATATATATGTCCTATACTGATAAAATACTTATATTTTCTTTAGGTGTAATTAATCCTCAGTTCTGAGAGGTGGCAGCGAGGCCAGAAGAAGAATTCTTTTAGCTGCATCTTCCCCAGGGTTTACAACGCTAACTACAATGCTCAAGGCACAACATTATTTATAGCCTGGAGTGACACAGCTAAACTGAACTCATTTTTAAGAGCAGACCAGTCTTTAGTTCACATTTTTGGTTAATTTCTCCATAAACAAAACCACCAGAGGCATATTCTAAAATAAATTAACAAATACATAAATAAACTCAGTTTCTGGAAAACAAGGCAGCTGCCTTAGTGAAGTGCCAGTATGGTGTATGGGCTCTTACTGGCTATGTCAGAGTTTTGGCTTTGGTTATGAGGTGAGACATTGTGTAAGGCAGTAATATGTGCTTGAGATTGTGGAGTCAACACTACTTAGATGACTGTTAATCCAGTTCCTCTTTGTTTCTTTTCTCCTGGCTAAGAGGAGGGCAAAATTAAACATCATGAGGACAAACACAAAGTGACCATGCTCTAAGCAGCCACTAGAAATGTCTCCATGACCAGACATTTTCCCCATTTATTAAGCTTCCTTCCTCAACAAATCCTCTTCCTTGCTATTAACTGTAGATGAGCAGAAGCACTAAAACATTCCACATCTCCTTATTATTATTACTATTATTACTATTAATATTATTATTATTATTATTATTAACAAAGTCTTAAGTTATAAACCCACATATTAACAAGCAATTGAAAATAAATCATGAATTCCTTAAAACTATTTGCCCCCTTTTCAATACATGTAAATAAATACAGAACAGTATTCTAAAGATCACGTCTTTGAGAAATTCTGATCATTACAGGTCCCTTAGACAGTGGAGCACAGAAAAAAAAAATCCATCTTAATTCCTGATTTCAGAGTATTACCTTTTGGATTAATTACTGAAGGAGTCACATTTCAGAAGCTTGCTAATCAAGTGTTAAATGGTTTATAAGATTTTTCAGAGACCTATATTGATAACATTTTAATATTTAGCAATTCATGTCCAGATCACAACAAATTACTTGGGAATTATGCTGACAAAACTCAGCTATGGATGTGTCACCAGTGAAAGTTTCAAAATACAGTTTAGGAAGAGTTAAAGTCCTTTATTTAGCTCTTTGGGGTATGGAGAGGAATTTCTCCAGCTCCATATCTATTGTTAACCTGTTTATGCCTCAGATGAAAGTGAAAGGCCATTTTCTTAATGGGCCTGGTTAACTATTACCATTAGCCTATAAATGTTTTCAGTAATATTATGCCTGCTATCACAGACCAAACCAACTCAAGTAGGGTGGATGGCAGCTTGTTAGAAAGACTCTGAGGTAAAGAAAATTCTGTCAAGAAAGTTTGTTCTGGGCAGTACAACTTTTCACAAAATCTTTGAACTGTGCACTGATACTTCAGACACAGGCCTAAGAGCAGTACTGATGGAAATAAGGGGAAATAAATAGATGAAACCCAGTGCTGACATTAAAAATATAAAACTGAGATTCTCTGAAGAGAAGTATTTGCTCACAGAAAAAAGAAATTATGTATTTGTCTGGACAATCAAAACCTTACTCATTTAAGAGAAAATTCTTGAGACTGCTTTTTGCTGGTATGGCTGCACAAGACAAAAGATACCAACTTCAAACTGCTACATTGAATCATAGCCCTATAAAATATAACACAGAAATTACAGAGATTAAAGTTAAACAAAATTTTGTAGTTAACCAAGTGGTTCCTCAGATTATATGTATTTATCAGCCAATGGCAGACACTACTTGGCTAGTCAAAGACGGTGTGACTCAGGTCTCTCCAGATGCCGGATGACACCAAGAGAAAGCAGTGCATTAAGGGTTACAGGAAACCCCTGAGTTTGGCATTTACCTTAAAGTTCACCAAGAGTGCTCGTGTGAGGTCTCTAATAAGATCCTGTGTCATCCTGATTATCAGTACTATTGCAAAATGCACGTACATTTGCTGTGTAAGAAGTTACATCTGAACAAAAAAGATATGGTCTTAAGGTCTGTTTCTGGGTCTACAGCAAAGGTTAAAAAGAGGTTGTCTTTCATGCAAGACACATCTGTTTACATGAAAATTAACTACTGTATGGTTCACTGTGGGCCTCCCCTCACAAGGCTAGTGCAAATGCTAATGAGTGATTGTGAAATCTCCAAAGAGAGGAAATTAACTGAGGTAAATAGCAGGAGATATAAATAATGTAAATAGTGTTAATAAAATAAATATTAAAAGCCATAAATGGAATACATATGAACCCCTAGTTATCCATTCAGTCTGTGTGAACCAGCTATCAGCAGGGTTAATATTATGAAAAGGGGCTTCAAGCAAACTGCTTGAAAATTCTAGGGAAAGAATTTGGGTTATGATTTCTAGTAGCAGGCCTCGGAATGCCTTGTGAATCAAATTTAGTCTCTAGACAGCAGGTTATGATTTTGTTTTATTTGTAACCATTTCCTATGTTCTTACTCACTTTTTTCTGAATAACCATTTTTTAACAATAAACTTTTTTCTTTGGTGTTTACATAAATATACCTCAGACCTGAGTTTCAAAGTATAACTAACAGGTGGATGTGTACTGTTCATACATGAAGATCCTGCCTGGTAATTCCATTGAGTGTTCAGTGGATAAGGGCTGGATCCTAGACAGAGCTCTTCCAGAACTCAGGGATGTTGTGTGCCTGTGGGTACCTATCCAGGTAGAGCAAGGCCCTTGAAGGTGTAGAACAAGAATGGGGAATCTTTTTTGGGTCAGGGCCACTGACTCACAGAAAAATCAGTTGTGGACCGCACAAAAGTGTAAAAAAAATCCACACCTTACCAAAAAAAGAAAAGAAAAAACGAAACAAAAAACCAAACAGAAAAAAAAAAGAAAACAAAAAAAGAAAACCTTCTCCCACCCCTACTTTTTGAGTTCAGGATCTGTGCATGAAACAGGATGCCAGAATTGTCTGGAGGTGGCAGTGCAGAGTCTGGTCAGAAGAGAGGGTGGAAAGATTGGGATGGGGGTCTGGATGAGAGGATGGGTGCAGGAATGGAGTGGAGGTTGCAGCCTAAGCGGCATGAAGAGGATGGGAAGGGCTCTGACCTGTCTCAGCTCCCCAGGGGCACACATGACTTCCTTCCTCCTGCTGTTCCCAGGCACCACTCCTTATTGTTCCCATTGACCACAATTCTGGCCAATGAGAGTAGTAGGGAAAAGACTTAAGGTCAGCAGTACCCTGAACTGCCATTTTCCCACCAGTTCCCTGTCGAGCTGCATCTCCCTCCTCTGAACCCCCACCAGGAGGAGCCCACAGGTCTGATCCAGCCCTGGCTCGATCCAGCCTGCAAGGGCTGTTGTAAAAAAGTGAATTATCACCCCAGGATAAACAGGATCTATGAGGGAAGACTGACAAAAATATTGGGTTTTCCTGGTTTGGAGAAGAGAAGACTGAAAGGTAACATGATAACAGCTTTCAGACACCTGAAAAGTTGTTACAAGGAAGAATGAGAATTTTTTTTTTCCCATAACTCCTGATGATAGGGCAAGAAGCAATGGGTTTACATTGCAAGAAGTCGTTATGTTGGACATTAGAGAAAACCACCTAACTGTCAGCGTGGTTAAGCACTGGAATAAATTTCCTACAAAATTTGTAAAATACCCATCAGTGGAGATTTTAGAGATCAAGTTAGAAAAACACATTTCAGATCTGATCTAGATGGTGCTTGGTCCTGCCATGAGTGTAGGGGACTGGATTTAATAACCTTTGGGGGGCTCCTTCCAAGCCTTCCAATTCTGTCATTGATTCTATGATTGATTCTAAAAGTTGCTAAGACTATGGCTGCTTCTACACATGCCACTTCACTTCAGAGGTGGCATGGTAATGAGGCAATTTGAAGCAGGCTATACAGGTGCTAACGTGCATTTTCAGTGCCTCATTGGCATAATGACAGCCATGCAAATTTCAATGTGCCACCATTTACACAGTCAGTCTGCAATATGAAGACTGTGTTTGGAAATTTGCTCAGCCACCGTTATGCTGATGAGGTACTATATATTCACGTTAGTGCCTTATTAGAATGCTTCCAACTGTCTCATTAACATGCCACCTCTGACAGAAGGTGGCATGTGTAGAACTAGCCTTAGTCAGTCCCTATGTTTAGTAAGTTCCCTACAACACATGATGTTCCTGTCTGGTCATTTTGGAGGATCAAGAATCGTCCTCTTGAGAGCGGTTTCTCCTTTCATGATTTCTTCCATGACATTTTTCCTGGCATTCTCACAAACAGTAGCTAGGGTCTTGACTCCAGTTTGCAAATACTGGGATGAAGAGAAGGCAGTGGATGGTTTACGTGCATGTGCGTGCGCGCACGTGCACGCGCACACACACACACACACCCCCCAAAACAAAACAAACCCTGCTTTTAGGAATTCCAGGAAGTCTACCCAGGCATTTAATACTTCATTACATGTTGCAAACCAATGTGCCAGATTTCATATTTTCTTTCTTACATAAACTGTGTGAAGCTATTAGTCTGTCCTCAGGTTTATTAGGGAATTTGCAACTATGGATAAAAGGGAAGATACTTTCCTAGGCTAAAAAGACACAC
This sequence comes from Carettochelys insculpta, assembly GCF_033958435.1. Lineage (NCBI taxonomy): Eukaryota > Metazoa > Chordata > Testudines > Carettochelyidae > Carettochelys > Carettochelys insculpta. Next base: position 71,295,044 of record NC_134137.1, read on the forward strand.
TCCGATGCTGTAACATATCAAAAAAAAAATTACATAGTTACTTACTACTATGGTAGTTTTTGGACAAACTTAATTGTCACCATTTTCACTGCACCTTTTGAAAGCAGATATCTCCTTTCACTATTGTGACAAAAAAATTGGTGGCCAAGTGTTAATGTGCTAGTTATTTCACATTTCTCTAATGATGCTCCTTTTGTTTCATCCATAGCATCATGCAGCACCAAGCAAGCTTGTAGCCTTCCAGCAGTGAATTTAAATTATACTGAAAATTAGTAGACAACATATTCTCCTGCCAAATATAGACTGCCAAATAAGAAGTAAAACCACTATTAAATTTATTAAGCACTATATATTCATATGGGTTATGCTAGAAAAATATATTATAATACCCTTGATATATTTGCAACTAGTTTTCCAACAGAAGTGCCTAATAAAGACAAACAATGAGTAAAAACTCAAATACATTTGTAAGAAATTTGAAAGTCCTAATTTCCGTAGCTAAGCAGCAAGCTTTGAAAATATTAACTAGCAGTTTCTAGTCCTTAATGATCTGTTTTATATTCCCATGAGATCAATACTGCACAAAGTTTAAAAAAGCATGAGGGTGGCAGTTTATATAAATCTGCTATGGTACTGTAGATTTGAATGTTCTATTTGATCCAGACAAATTTAATCTTTCCTTAATTTCAACATTTTAGTACTCCTCTGAGATCATATTAACCTAACATAACAGTCTTGGACCTGGTATGAATAATAATTTTATAATTATAAATTGAAATAAATAAAGCAATCCTCTGGCATTCCATTAAGCTTCTGACTAGCATTCCCTGTCAACTAAGCTCTTGAGCAGCCCCCCAGGAGAGATTCAAATGCCACTCACCCAATTAGCAGAGTGCCCACAGTGTCAACAACCAGCAACCTGTGTTTCTAGTGCTTGTACACATCCACATGTGTCAGTGTACATAAAATTTATTCCACATAGATGGAAAAAATAAAGGCAGTGTTGCTTCTGACACAAACCAGTACAAATCAATTTGATTCTGTTTATATACGTTACTTCAGCACATGTATACCAAATCTTCCACTGAAGTCAACTTTGTTTAAACTAAGGAGACGTTTGTGAGCTTCTGAATGAAGGATGGGGGACTTTAAGTTGGAAGGAAAAATGGCCTAGTCACATGGTAGCTTCTTTCTTAAAGGATGTGTTAGAAGTTTCAATTTAACATGAGCTTGCTAAAATGATTCACATCATTCCTCAGTTATGGGTCAGTAATTGTTTTTAGAGTTGGACGAAATTAGACAGAATTGCAGATTCATTTACACTGGAATACTTCACAGATTCATGTCCATTTCAACCAGTTGGTTTGCTTCCTGTTTTGTCTGGTGGATGGGAATGAACCATTTGGTTTCAACTTTTTCCAATGCACAATATTTTAATTTCTTCAAATAAGTTCACAAATTACTCAAAGCCAAAATAAAATATTTTGGTTTCAGTTGAAAAAAAAAGATTGTGTGACCTGAAAGAATGTTTTTTTCTACTTTTGGATTTGGATTCAGAGAAATTGCCAAAAAATATTTTATGTTCAGCTTCAAATAATTGTTTTTCAAAATTACCTGTGAATCAAAATATCTGTTCAGTATGCTTTTTAGAAATAATCCAGAATGTTATATACTAATGATCAATTAGCTCATCATAATAGTGATGATGGACTGTAATGTTTTGGAATATTAACAGAGAAAATGAAGACTTTTTAACAGATAAATCCAATTCAAAACATTGGTTTTCAATAAACATTTTAAATGGTAGAGCATAGTCGTAGAGAGCGTGAATTAAAGTTGCGTCTGTTTATATTTACATAAAGAGGTTGTCAGAAAATGCTGCAGGTGGGAGGGTGTTATTTTGAGGGTTTTTTGTTGGAAAATTTTAGGTTTTCAGTGAAATATTGAAAACTGAATTGCTTTGCCTGAAAACTAAAATATTTCCGAAGAACAGAAACTTTACCCTTTTCAGGCATCATAATTCGCAACAAAATATTGAGATTTGCTATGGAAAGCAAACACTTTAGGGAAAAAAAGTATGTTAGAAAGCATTTCTGTAAAAAATGTTTAAAGACCATTAAGGATATAAATTAATTTGGCCTTACATTATTTTTATGTATGCATAATCAAGTATCATTTTCATTATACCACTGAGGTAGCTGCTGTCTTGCATTCCAAATTTTCCAGTTAAGTAATGGTTTCAGTAGATCAAAAAGAAAACAGTCACTATTTCTATTGCCTTATCAGTTTCCAGTTACCAGGAAGGGAATGCAACCCCAAAGAGCCAGTGTCTTCTACAAGGAAACCTGTGAAATGAAGAACAAAACCTGTGACTCTTATATGCCCATATCCTTGCCTTATTCACAAAACCATGTTTTTCATCCATCAACTTCATGATAAATTCAGTATCCAAAATGCTGTCGCACCATTTCTTGGAAATAGTACACAAAGAGTACACAGTCTAAATAGTGGCAAATCTGTCTGGAATAAAAGTCAGGAGGCAGTCAAGATGTTGAGCTAAATGCATTTTTGGAACAGAAAATATCTTCACTGAAATAAAGTAACGCTTATAAAACAGAAGGCATGATCTTCAAGGTGAAACTGAAGTCTCTTGAAATAAATGAGAGAAACGAAGATTAATGTAGTGTACTCTTCCTTCATTCAAGAACTCTGAAAACACAAAGATAAGTGGCAGCAGACACAGGCGTGGACAATTTCACTTTGCTCTGCTAACATCCATAGCAAGTTTATATTATTTCTTCATAGCTCATTCTGTTCATATAGATAGAAAGAAACAAAATTAGTAAGCCTTGGGAATGCTGGGCAGCTGTCAGCCATTTAAAGTAATACATGAATAATCTTACTTCAAAAATTAAATATTTGGAATACAATTAAAGGTTTAATATCTGTCAGTATTCATTGTCTGTGGATTTTGCTAATGAACCTCTGGTGAGTTTTCCTAACTCTGCTTCCACGAAGCTTAATCCATATTCTGTTTAATACATTGCTCTATATTACTTGCATATTCAGTCGTGAGGTCCAGACTGCCCTCTCCCCAATCTGCAGTGATCAAAAGTGTTCTCCCCACCATGCCAAAAAATGGAAGGTAGAGGCTCGTTAGGAAGGAATAAGAATCACTTATATGGTCATAAAGCCCGATGTTCTTCTTTGCTTTAAGAGAGGAAGGTGTCAATTGACAGTGAAGGGAAGAAAAAGGCCTCTGAAAGCAGGGGAAGCAGAAAGCAGCAGCTCTATGTTTTGTTTGCTGTCCCCAGAGCTTGAAATACACGTCTCAGGTCTGGAGCAAGAAAAGAAAGTCGAATAAACTAACAAGAATACGAGTAGTAAGAACAAGGGTTCTTTTGAAGATGGGGATTATGTTCAAAAGAGCCACTTGTACACTACTTTTCTTCTTTCGAAAGAAGCTCTTTCAAAATAAGAATATGTAAATAAGGTGCACAATATGTAAATCTATGCCTCATTTGCATTTGCAATTTCCTTCATTTGCATGCCTCTTTCAAAAGAGGAATGCAAGTGTAGACACAGCCCTAGGTGTTACTTCCTTCTTTGTAAGATCACCTCTCTTTGACTGAGTTTGAGCCAGCATGCCATCAGCTAACTCCTGTGTCCTTCCAGAACCAAAAGGAGCCTCCTTGCCTTATACCAGGTGACAAAACTTTTGTCTCTGGCAGGCAGAATTATGATTTGTGGCCCATGAAATACCCTTTCTCCCTACCTTACCTCCAATTAGCATTGTAGGTAGAAAAAGGGAGTATCGTTCTATGAAATCCCATCAAATAAAGGCCATATCTGAATACACAATAAGGAGGGAGGGTAGAATATGTCAAAGGCAGCAGTAGAATACACTATTTTTGCTTAGATTTGTAGTGTGTGTCAGAGGTGCGAGGAGCACAAAAAAGAAAGTCTGGGTTCCCTGGGCCACCTTTTCTTCATTTATTTAGCATGCCCTACTTTTTTTTTTTAGTATACAGACACATCCTTTATACTGTGTTTCTTGCCCTGCTCTGTGCACTGCAGCAGCATGATGATATTACTTGTGTGTGTAAATTTGAGTACTTTTCCTTCACACAAAATGACTTGCCCATTTGCACTCTGCACAAAAGATCAACGGTTGGTCCCTCTATAAGTTAGGTGCCCAGTTCAACAATGTAAACTACCAAGAAAGAAAAGAAAAGAAGAGAAAAGAAAAGAAAAGAAAAGAAAAGAAAAGAAAAGAAAAGAAAAGAAAACGGTCTGACCTCAATTGCGACCCCGTCCCATTTTCCCCTTTTTTCTTTTAAAGAATTTGCTGCAGCAAAACTAAATACTCAATTAAAAAAGAAATGTCCAAATAAAACACACTTACCGTGAAGCTGTGATTCCAGAGACAATGGTCCACAATTGGCACAGTCAGCCAATTTTCAACAATTGTGAATGTGAGAGACATTCTGTTGTCAAGGCGCTTTCAAGACTTCAGTAATAAAACGGCCATAGGTAGTTCTGCAGCTAGCACTACTAATGACCTGTTCAAGAGATATTTTGTCAGTTCAGAGATTGGCATGGTAAATTATTGGCTCAGTAGACCAATATTTTTTGTCTTAGTTTTCATATTATTGCTTGGTATATGCATGCATTGAGCTGTTAGTACCCGTTCCATGCAAATCTGAAAATTACAGTGTGATCTGGCATTTTCCTTCAGTGTATTAGATGAGAATATTTACCATGAAAACTTTACCTCTCTCTCTCTATATATATATATGTGTGCACATTTGCACATTTACCATGAAGACTTTACACCCATATATATGTAACTTTATGGCTACGTCTACACGTGCCCCAAACTTCGAAACGGCCATGCAAATGGCCATTTCGAAGTTTACTAATGAAGTGCTGAAATGCATATTCAGCGCTTCATTAGAATGTGGGCGGCTGCGGCGCTTCGAAATTGACGCGGCTTGCCGCCGCACATCTCGTCCAGATGGGGCTCCTTTTCGAAAGGACCCCGCCTACTGCGAAGTTCCCATGAGCTCATAGGAATAAGGGGACTTCGAAGTAGGCGGGGTCCTTTCGAAAAGGAGCCCCGTCTGGAAGAGATGCGCGGTGGTGAGGCGCGTCAATTTCGAAGCTCCGCGGCCGCCCGCATTCTGATGAAGCGCTGAGTATGCATTTCAGCGCTTCATTAGTAAACTTCGAAATGGCCATTTGTGTGGCCATTTCGAAGTTTGGGGCACGTGTAGACACGGCCTACACCTATTATATATATGGGTGTAAAGTCTTCACAGTAAATGTGCAAATGGACAGATATATAGATATATATCTATATACCTATATATATATAGATATATAGATATAGATATATATATAGATATATATATTACTTGCATAATCCTGTTTATGATTTGATTTAATGCAGATATTACAGATTCTTGGTTAAGAAATGAGTGAACCACACATGCTGATGCAACTGAATTCAGTAGTTTCACCGAAAAAAAAAAAAGATTCAATCTGTTGGGTATAATAGTCCCCATCTTGTGTTTGGAGGCTGGCTGCAGGGTGATTTAATTAGTCTAATTCGATTTGGCAGATTAGCAATCAGAAATTATGTACCTATCTTCCTCACAGCACATTTTGGATTTGGAGAGCTGGGGGCAGGGAAGGGCTGTGGGTAACTGAGATATATTGGCAGAACTGCCGTGAAACCTTTGTAGTCCCTTCTTTCTATGTATTTGGTTTTAGCCAGGGCTATTAGTGCTTATCTATTCCTTTCATAAGCCATACATTTCACCAAAATCATCCTAACACAAGAAAACAGGAAGAATACATAAAGCACATTTATTGTACATTTTACTGTTGTCCCAACTCACTGAACCATTAAAATTAAGTGAATCACTATGTTCTTCTGTTCTTATGAACAAATATGAGCTGATAGACAGAACCTGAAGCCCACAAAACTTGAACAGAGTAAGAGGTTTCTATTCTACTTTAAATGTTACCTCTTCTGTGAGGTGCATGACTATGGACAAACAATTTTTCGGAATTTTCTTCACTTCCTCCTTATCTCTTGACCTTAACATGTGGATGGCTTAATTCCTTAGGGCTTTTTCCAAGGCACAGAGTGAGAGAGCTGATTCCTTTTTTTGAAGGTTAGTCTCTCCATAGTTCTGTTAAACAGATACATCCTTTGCTTAGTGAGAGTAGTCTTGGTAGATCAAAACCATTTGTATTCACTCAAAGGGTATGACCTTTATTTCTAGACAAAAAAGTGGGAAGAAATCTCACCTTTAATAGTATGGGCACAAAAGTAAAAAATTGCAGTCAGTTAAATTACTGAATCTGTGGTTCATTTTTTTTTAATCGCTACAGCATCAAATGTGTATATGTGTGTAAATATATGTTTATATATGTAAATATATATTCTACATTTAATCCTCACTAATTTAACACTTGCTCCATTTAACACTCCCTCAAATTTAGCACAGTTTAGCACAAAGCTGAAATATGAGAAAGTTTGCTAAGGACATAAGTCTGAACCTAAAGCCATGAGCATAACACCAACAGATGAAATGACCTGTGCATTTAAGGGGTTAACAGTAATTGCTATATCAATATGGGACAGAATCTGTTCTGGTTTAGTTTTGTACCCACATGGCTGTAAGGAGCATTGCAATCTGCATGGGTTATATACAGGTGGCTCAAATACTCTCAAACAAATCTTAGCTGATTTTTCCTAATCAGGGGCCCGATCACCTCCAGTGTTCAAAATATTGTGCAGTTAATAAAAATACATCATATGTTGCATGGGGGGGGGATGTTTTGCCCTTTAGCACAGAGAAGCTGAGCAGCACAACTTAAGTATGATGTGCTAGGGTTATAAGTGGAGGAAAAAGGATCTTAGGGTATGTCTACACTATGAAATTAGGTAAAATTTGTTAAGGTCAATTTTCTACCTCCCACTTTGGAAAGTCAATGGAGCACATCAACACTGGTACATAAAGTTAAAGGAATATGTTTCCTTTAGGACTGCCATTTTCAACTTTGTCAGTAGTGCACCGTGGGTACCTATCACACAGTTCCCGCTGCCCTGTTGCATTGTGGGTTTCTGCCTCCTTTGTGTGATGGGACAAAGATGTTCCATGGGTCATTCTGGGTGTGTGTTGATAGCTTCCCATAGGACACGTCTCCTCTCCCTCCCTTTGGAAAGCAATGTCAGCAAGGGTTTTTACACCTTTTTCATACACATGCAGATGCCATTGCAAGGCTAACATTGAACCTGTACAGCTTAAAACTCTTGTGGCCAATATTATAAGCACCTCATGCATTGTGTTGTGGTATGTGCAGAGCAGTCATCAGGTGATGAAAACTCTGAAGAGGACATGGACATATACAAATGTCAGACATTGGATAGAGGAACAAGGAGATGCTGGCTACACTCTTAGCTTTGTACAAAGTGGTGCACTGCTTCTGGTGCCATTAAAGGAGCTCAGATGCATGGGACTACATTATTCTGCAGGGTATGGGATGATCAGCAGTGGCTACCAAACTTCCACATGCATATGGTCATTTTCATGGCATTTTACTAATTGCTTTTCCCCTGAAGAGCTGTGATACCAAAATGAGATATTAGAGGCAATAGCTCAGTGGAAGGTTGCAACACCAGACAGCTAACGGTTAGTGGGCAATCAATTCAGAGCAGGGAACTCTTCAGTGAGGACTGCTATCATATGGATGCATTGGAGATGGCCCAGCAGAGAGCAACCAAAATGACTAGGGTGCTGGAGCAGATGACTTACAAGGATAGTTTAAGGGATTTTAAGCTTATATCGTTTGTAGAAGAGAAGTGTGAGGAGTGATTTCATAACAGCCTTCAACTTCCTGAAGGGAGGCTCTAAAGAGAAAGGCGAGAGGCTGTTCTCAGTAGTGACGGATGGCAGAACAAGGAGCAATGGTCTCAAGTTACAGTGGGGAGGCATAGGTTAGTAGGTTGGATATTAGGAAAAAATATTTAATTAGGAGGGTGGTGAAGCACTGGAAAGCATTACTGAGACAGGTGGTGGAATCTCCATCCCTAAAGATTTTTAAGTCCTGGTTTGACAAAGTCCTGGCTGGGATTGATTTAGTTAGGGTTGGCCCTGCTTTTGGCAATTATAATATACAGGAGGTTTCCTGGGCATTGCTAAGAGGACCAAACCTGGGCAAATTGCTTAAAACCAGGCCACTTATAGCCCAGACAGGGGTTGCCTCCTACCAGACAAACCAAACCAGTCACCAAAAGCACCTTTGCCATCTTCCTGTCTAGCAAGGGGTTACACCAGCAAATCCCACAGAGTCTCCAACACCTTTTATGCCTGTACCAGTAACCATCATTACTCAGGTGAGAGGTTATGTAAACCAATTTCACCAAATCCACACAGATTCTTCTAACCCCCAGAGGGACCAGCCACATTCCCAGGTTGACATATACTTAGAACTTACCCAAAAGAGAACACTGTGCCAGTCCTTTAGAATTTAAGATCCAAAAGTTTATTACTAAGAAAAGAAAGTATAGAGTGAGAGAGAAAATGCATTAAAGTGATCAAATTATGCACATAAAACAAATATGTTGCCATAGGCCTCAGTGGATGGTAAAAGCTGTCATCTTGAAATGCCCTGAAAATACATCCTCTGAGGAATGGATCCCCAGTTCATACAGGCTTAGTTCATAGAGATATGCTCTTGCAAACTGCTCCCAAGATGGAGGCTGGATGGAGGTTACCTTTTTCCTCCTTGCCTGTGAGATCTTGGCATACATGTCTGTGTTTCTTTTTCTGCTTCATAGTTTTCCTGATACAGATTCATCCCCACCTGCTCCCAGCAACGATGTTCGAGATCTTCTGCATGCTGCATGATAGAGTTCCTCTGCAACCCTCGGAATTGATTTTCAGATGTGCTGCTGAGGTATGCAGACTTCTTTGCTCTCCAGGCTGGCCAAACAGGAAATGATATTCAAATTTTCCTGGGCTCCTTCCTGCACACCTGGAGAGCTGTGGAGCTGAAGTGATGGCCAGGGGAGACAAACTGGGACACTCTGAGACCATGCAAGAACGAATTTGCTGTTAGTCCTTGTGAAAAGCAAGAGTACAACAGCTGACCTTAGGAGCCCTTGAAAGAGACAGATTGGCCCCGTAGTGTGAACTGAATTAAAATTCAAACTAATTTCCTAGTGCAGACCAAGCCTTAGTAATTAACATGTAATCAAGAGAAGATTAGCTTTCAGAGTTGTCAGAACATAGGGTATTCCATAGCAACATAGTGGTAAGACAATCACCTTATAACTATCTACTCAGGGTGTCATAAGTGAACTTAAGAAAACAAATTAAACATTAACATAGGAGCCAAACAGTGTCCAGAGCAAAGGTGCCAAGGAAGAAAGATCAAAGTTGCTCTCTGGGTGATAATATGAATTAAAAAAAAATACTTATCCAATCAGTAAAGCAGAACATAATTGTGGAAATGGTTTTACCTTCTTCATTAAAGACCAGTTCATTTCTTGCTTCTCCAAGGCCAGATTCTGGCACTCTTAGTAAACTCTGGGCAATAGCCTACTTCAGGAAAAATCACACTTATAGGAAGTGGATTTGTATGGAAGAGCTCTCCACATAAGTCATCAATGGTTGTGAGGAAGCATGACTGAACTGAGGCCCAAACAACTTGCACTAAGCCTTCCCCCATCAGCAGTGACTATGCATGTTAGAGTAACTATGTCCTCTAAAGAAAGCAAAAACATATGGGTATTAGAGTCTGGAAAAGTCTGCACTGAGGTAACAATCAGAGCTACAGCTGGTTGAAAAATGGGACAAATCTTTCATGATTATTTTCTGGAAAATGAATCCCTGCTTAAGCAGCTTTTACATTTTTTTCCTGCTCAGTGAATCTATTGTGTAACCTGGGGTGAAACTAGCTCTTGGGAGGGTTGGACCCTGCATCTCATATATTTAAGATACAACATATCCATTTCATTGGGGAATGATGACTCTTTCTTCTACCAACCCCTTCAAAATGTTCACAGCTGCATAAGCTATGCCTTTTCCCATTGTGCTGCCCACATATTTTTCATGTACTTGAGTTACATGTTGAATCCACTACTACCATCATTGTTCATGCTGAGCAGTACCTGATGTGAATGCATAACTGCCCACAAGCAGGCTAGATTCTGGGACCTTTGGAGCATAGTACAGGCCTCTCTACAGCTTGAGCTAAAGGCCATCTGACATTCAGATCAGCCTGTAGAGGACACTTATTCTTTCCCTGTGAAGTGGTCTAGGTACTGCTACATGGGACAGTTAACCACACATAGGTGTGTGAGTTACAAATGCTCCCATAAACTTCATGGAAGACTACTCTGAGTATGTAAATTGTTATGTAATATAGTAATTTATAACCATAGATTTCAAAGTGTTTTTCACAGGTAAGTATCATTATCTTCATTATGGATGTGAGCAAACTGACAAACAGAAAGCTGAATTGATTAGCCTAATTGCAGTTAGTTGCAGAGAAAAAAAATAGAACCAAGATCTTGTGACTATCGAAACAAAAAAGCAGTCAAGTAGCACTTTAAAGACTAAAAAAATAGTTTATTAGGTGAGCTTTAGTGGGACAGACCCACTTCTTCAGACCATAGCCAGACCAGAACAGACTCAATATTTAAGGCACTGAGACTTGATTACCCTTTTTGGTTCTCTATGCCTTAAATATTGAGTCTGTTCTGGTGTGGCTATGGTCTGAGGAAGTGGGTCTGTCCCACGAAAGCTCGCCTAATAAATTATTTTGTTAGTCTTTAAAGTGCTACTCGACTGCTTTTTTGTTTTGATAGTATATAGTCTAGCACGGCTCCCTCTCTGTTACTATTCAAGATCTTGTGACCGTATGACATATATCCTGTCCACCTGCTGCTCCCACCACACAAGATTTGAAATATATGATCTAAATTATGCATTGCTATATATGTGTGGGGGACAGAACATAGTAATATACATTAAGTTCTGAACAATACATGGATACTGCTATAATTGCTGACACATAAATACATGAAATGACCGTAAGTTTAAACTCTGCTGTAGTCTTGACTTTCCTTTCTTTGGTGGATTTTAGTCAGCCCCTTACAGTATGTTGAACAGAATTTTCTGTAGTCTAATTTGGTAGAGTTACTGCTAAAGTTTCTCATGAAGCAAAAAGCCAAACGTAAATACCTGGGGAGAGGAGCAACAACCAGAAGGTGAGAGGAAGACAGAACAAGAGAAGTAATCTCAGTTGGCAGGTCCAGCCAGCCACAGCAGAGTGATGGTGTAGAAATTTGTTGAGAGATACATTCAGGACAGAAAATATCTGCACAGAAAACACGGGATGCATTATCCATTTCAAAGCACACAACTTGCTGGTTACTGCTGCTGGTAGGTGCTTATGAGTGGCAGCAATGTATTGTCAGTCAGGGGTGTTGGAACAGTTTTAGTAGTGGGGGTGTTGACAACCACTGAACCAAATTGTAAACTTTCTATATACTGGAAATCACTTCAAGCCAGCACGCCCCATTCCAGCACATATCTTGTCATTTATAGTTCTATCCCCAAAATAGCCAACCTTCCCTATACACTTAAAATCTGCAGGAAGGACAGGTTTGCTTCTTTTTACTTTTAAAAAGCATTTGTTGCTAGCAATATTTTTCATGGGAGATTAATCAATTTTTCATTGCAGTGTCCAACACCAAAATAAAACCCTCCGTCTGTTTCTACACATGGCACTTTTTCTAGAAGAAGAGCTTGCAGAAGATACTCTTCCAGAAGAGTGCATCTACACATCAAACAGGCCCCCTAAAGAACCACCCCTTCTTCCAGAAGAGTACATCTACACATGCACTGAAACTCTTCCAGAAGAACAGGGCAGGAAACAACATGGACGGGGTCGCACAGCCAGGGAGCCCTTCCAGGGCTGTCAGCCACAAGGCCCCTTAAAGGGCCTCACCCAAACAGCCCCTCCCTAAAAATGCTGCCGAGGCCAGCCATGTCTGTGCACAGCAAGCCACACTCAGGTCCCTGTCCAGCGCCTGCCAACTAGCAGGCATGGACTCCCAGCAGCCACAGGACAGCAGGGTTGCCCTCACCCACAGGCTAGCCATCCTCCTGGCCACCCTCCTCAGCCTCCTGGGGAGACAGAGGCCCAGGCCCGTGGATCCTGATCCCCCACCGCCTGGCTGGGCCCCCTTCAACTGGTCCAGTGCATCTGGGTCCATGACACCAACATGGACTAGTGTGACAGGATCATCATGGGGGAGTGGGACAATGACTGCTGGCTGCAGAACCTACAGATGAAGAAAGAGACCTTCCTTGAGATCTGCAGCTGGCTCTCCCCCATGCTATGATACCAGGATACCTGGGTAGGGCTGGCCCACACCGCAGAGAAGAGTATGGCCATCGACATATGGAAATAGGCCACCGCGACAGCTACCAATCCATCGGGCAGCAGTTCAGGGTGGGCATATCCACCATTGGGGCCGTCGTCCTCCAGCTAAGCCCTGCCCCAGACCCTGCCCCACTGGTGCGCGCTCCACTACCTCATCGAGGCACGTTAGGGGACCGTGCCCCAGGGCTGCATGGCAGAGCTGGCTCCCTGCTACCAGCATCCCACTGCGACCCCTGACAGATTGATTGACCGTGACAGGCTCTGGATCCGGGAGGCGCTTCAGGAGACATTCAGCCAAGAGGATTACTAACCCGCACTGCACCCCTCTCCACAGGCCCCCCACTACACCCCTCCATGTGCATAACCCACATCCTCCAACCCCCCACCCTGCCCCACAGTAATCAGGGACATAGGGGATGCAAAATGCTAACATGTATTTAACCCTCAGCCGTCAACAAGCATGAGCAATATAAATAGTAAAAGGTGAATAATAAAAATAATGACCAAAACCTGATAGAGAGTGAACTATATACATGGGGGTAAAGGGGCAGGGGCACTTAAACTTGGATGGGGACTGGGGCAGGAATGGTGGGGGTCCCTAATCAAAGGATGGGGTGGAAGGCCGTGAGCCCTGGCACCCACGGGTGCCCCTCCCACCCCAGATGTGTGGTCCCCTGCTGGGCACTGATGGGGCTGGAAGCACCAGCAGGTAGGGCTGGTCAGCACCTGACCCAACCCTGGAGAAGGGGACAGAGGGGGAAGGTTGTGGATCGGACAACCCTCCCTGGGGCCCACTGTGACCAAAAGCCATACTGCGAGGTCCCTCAGTGCAGCATCGGGCAGGCTTGGGGTAGTAGGCTAGCCAGGGCCTCAGGGTCATGGGCTTGGGGCATGGGAGCAGCTGCAGGACCAGCGGGGGGGCAGTGGGGGAAACTCAGAGGGGGTTGGGGGGCCTTTGGGGGGACTACAGGGGGGCAGTGTGGGGCCTTGGAGGGGACTGTGGGGGGAGCATCTGGGGAGGCTGAGGGCTGACTCTCTAGGGCCCCGCACACTGTGCAGAGCATCCCCTCCACCTCCCCCCATGTGTCCCGCCTCCATTGTAGCTTGGCCTCGTTGAGGGCCAGCCATCTTTCAGCAAGGGTGTTCTGGTGGTGGAGGGCCACCATGTAGACTGTGACCTCCCCCAGACAGCAGCTGCATTGGGTCTGGCTCACCCATGGTTGCTGTGCAGCAGTGACTGGTGTGGGCCCAGCTGGTGGGCTGCTGGGTCCTCCAGCCTGGATGGGGCTGTCAGGCCCCAGGCTCCTCGTCTGGCTGCCCTGGCCATCGGATGGTACCACTGTTAAGAGAGGGGGGTGGGGGGGAGTCAGTGCCACATCTGGGACCTGGGTGGCATGGCCCCAGTCTCCCCGACTGGTTACCCCCTCCATGGACCCATGGGACAGGCAGGTGCCAAGGAAGGCTGCAGTGCAGGCTTGCATGCATTCACCGTGGCAGCCACTGGGGCATGATGCCAGAGCTGGTGCACTATCCATGGTGGCCCACCCTGGCAATGAGCTTGCAGGCTGGCAGGGGCTCGGCCATGGGGGTTCCAGATGCAGCTGTGCTGCCCAGGGGGTGGCCTCAGCACACTTGGTGGGGGTGCTCCATGGGAGAGGGAGCCAGATGCTGCCTGCAGGCATGGGTGCACCCTGGGCCCTAACCAGGGATGGGCTTTAGAGCTTCAGGGCCCAGGTCTGGAGCCCAGGTGTCCCCTGCCCCCCACTGTGCTTTTCCACTGTGTGCACTTACCCAAGGTGGCCTCCTATATGTCAGGTGATGCCTGACTGGAGGGGACCTGGCTGCTGACAGTGGAGGGCACCCTGATGACGAGGGACCCATCTGTGGACTCCCCATCAGATGGGATGTCCACAGTGGTGGGTCCCTCCTCCTCCTCCTCCAGTGCAGCAGGGGGCTTGGCTGAGGCTGTCTCCATGGTGGTGTGGGGTGGGGAGGCATCATCCACAGCCAGGGGGTCCCAAAGCTCCTGGTAGAAGGGGCAGCAGGTAGGGGCACAGCCGGTTCTGTGGGTGCTATCCCAGGCCTGCATGTACCCCTGCCGCAGCTCCTTCACCTTGTAGCTGACTTGCTCCGGTGTCCGGGAGGGGTGGCCACAGGCAGCCAGGCCCTCGACCAGGTGGGTGAACACTGGGGTATTCCTCTGGTGCCTGCTGGTGTCCCAGAGGACATCCTCATTGTGCCAGAGCCCCAGGAGGTCCTGGAGCTCTGGCTTAGTGCAGGAGGGGGGCATCTGTTTCGGAGCCCGGTCGGGGTCTTGGCTGCACTTGTCCAGGTTCCTGGGGCTCCCCTGAGCAGTGCAGGGTGCTAGCCTGCTGGCCATCCCTGTGGGTTGGGACTTGCTGGGCATTGCGGGGCCTCAGGGGAGTGTGGAAGGCAGCCCTGAATGTGCTGCCTGTCTCACACTCTCAAGCTTCCTAACACAGGATCTCTGGGTCCTTGCAGCTTTAAAGGCTACAAGGACCTGGAGACCATAGAGGCCCACTGGGGGTGACTAGAGCGGCCTTGCTCTCCAGCAGGCTGCCACCAGGGAGGGTCACTTTTTTTGGAAGACGTGATCCGGGAACTTCTACACATGTTTTCTTCCGGAAGGCACCATTCTTCCAGAAGATCTTGCCTGTGTAGAAACAGGCTCTGTGTGATATGACTCTCATGGGAAAAGAAGGTATTTTCAGAAGGCCACATGTAGAAATTATGTGGAAGTAAAGTGAGAAGAGAAGAGAGAAGGAGGCAGATGTGATTTTCAGTAATGAAGACTGGACATATGCAACTGTGATGAATACCAGAAAGTTGCGTGCCCGCAAAATGGGCCTTGGTACCATGTTGACTGCCTTGAGGATTATATGCATGTATTCTCTGCACTTTCATACTTTTCTAAGCAGAAGCAGATTGAGTGGCCTTGGCAGGAGTGATTGAACAGCAACTTCCAAGAGACTGTATGGCTGAAACTGGGCAAATTATTCACTACTTCCATCCTAGAATGAGAAAGAAAGAGCAAATCAGGAGAGAGGGAGAGAGCACATAGTGTCACCAAAGTCTGCAATGGAACAGGGAACTGTGCAATTGATAACAGAAGGGCTTTGCCAATGAGAAGCTAGGGCTATCTCAAAAAGCCAAATGTCAAGAACCGAAATGCAGAATAGAAACATAGTCCGAAATAACCCAAAAAATTGCAACTGCTAACCAACTGAGAAAAGGAGTAGTAAAAATGGCAAAAAGATGCTGCCCCAAAAGGAAGCCAAGAAGTTTAATTCCATCTTCTCAATCTATTTTTTCGCAAGCTGGCTGGTCGTTCCTAAATTTGAGAGTATAATTTTCCTTAAGAAAACACAGAATCATGCTACTCATACATGGAGGCTTCAGGGTGAGGAAGAAATTCTAGAGATGGTACAATCCAAAAGGATCCCACTTATTTTCCAGGCATAAATCATAGTTGAATTTAGTCATGTATATTACATTCTGAGTATGGGAACTACTCTACATTGCATAGCATATATTTAAATTTATCTAGTCCATTAAGAGATCTTTAAAAAATAGAAAAAAGAACAATGCTAGTTTGCTTTACTTTATTGGTGCTATTTATTCAACTACAACACATTCTCTAAAATCTACTCTGCATTCATAAAGTCCTCTGAAGAATACGCTCCTTCTAAAATTTTTCTTGAACTCTTAAAAAGTCCCTTCTTGTGCTATTTCTCTTAGCTACAGTACGCTAATCTGATAGTTGTGTTTGGGGACCCTGGTAGTGGTTTTCATTCTGATCATTCATTTCATTTTTATGTGTTATATAATGCTGTACATAGAATAGCATATGGTATGTTAACTCCCAGAATCACTAGTTTTACTTTCCCTTTGTATAAAATCTTATAATGTCTGATAAAAAATGTCTTGCGCTTAATAGCAGGAGGAAACTCATGTTAATGTATGCTTTAGAATATTATTTTTAGGTTGCCAGATGTTGGCCCAGTTACAAGACAGGTTAATAAATCAGAGGATATGAAGTTTTTTTTTTAATTATTATTATTATTCAGTCCAATGGTATTTGCAAAATATCCATACCTACTATGGCATTATCTGCATTAGACATTTTATTTTTATATTTTCAATATCTGATGAGAAAATCTTGCCCTACTGAAATCAGTGACAAAACTGCCATTCATTTATTTAAATAGGTCATTAAGAGGAAGGTGAAAACTGTTTGTCTCATAGGCTACATTTACACGTGCCCCAAACTTCGAAGTGGCCATGCAAATGACCATTTCGAAGTTTACTAATGAAGCGCTGAAATGCATATTCAGTGCTTCATTAGCATGCGGGCAGCAGCGGCACTTCGAAATTGACGCGGCTTGCCGCCGCGCGTCTCGTCCAGACGGGGCTCCTTTTCGAAAGGACCCCGCCTACTTCAAAGTCCCCTTATTCCCATCAGCTCATGGGAATAAGGGGACTTCGAAGTAGGCGGGGTCCTTTCGAAAAGGAGCCCCGTCTGGACGAGACGCGCGGCGGCAAGCCGCGTCAATTTCGAAGTGCCGCTGCTGCCCGCATGCTAATGAAGCACTGAATATGCATTTCAGCGCTTCATTAGTAAACTTTGAAATAGCCATTTGCGTGGCCATTTCGAAGTTTGGGGTACGTGTAGACATGGCCATAGAGTAAATAGGGCTGCCCCATTTTGAATTTTGCAGTGCTAAATAGGCTTGTAAACCAGATTAACCGGATTTGACGAATCTCTCTAGTTGAGGAAATCTACAGACTTTATAGAGGCCGAATAGCCAAGAGTGTCAATTTGGGAAATTTTTCTAAGTAAAACTTATGAATGAGTTTTATGATATTGCTGTATCACTGAACATCTCACTATATTATGGAACCAGCTCTTGCATATTAAGATTTGTGTCACATACGTCCCAGATCTGGGCTGGGGTGTTCTAAAATAACACATAAGACTCTTCAACCAGAACAGTCTTCAGTTCTGAGAGCTATATGGTAGAATGATGAGAAGCCTGCAGCTTGAAAGAAACCAGTTCTCAAGTTATCTTCAAGATGTGGAATTGAAACAATGGAAACAGCAGCAAAAACGAAGGGGCTAAGGAATGGTGATACAATCTGATGTGAAAGATGGACATGCTCGCTGAGCTAAGGGGAAGTCTTTTGACTGGTAAACCTAAACAAGAACATCTCATCACAGGGTTAAAAGAGAGACCATGATGACAATACATTTCAGG
Source organism: Carettochelys insculpta (assembly GCF_033958435.1). Taxonomy (NCBI): domain Eukaryota; kingdom Metazoa; phylum Chordata; order Testudines; family Carettochelyidae; genus Carettochelys; species Carettochelys insculpta. The sequence goes on from NC_134137.1 coordinate 71,312,791, forward strand.
ATGATGAGGACTGTAAGGGATGGAATGGAATGTGGATGTTTATTGTTTTTACCTGAGAATTCTGTGTCTTTGAGAATTGGTCTTCCTGTAAAATATGACTGATTTAGAAATTCCCATGCAAAGTCTGTAGGTTCCTTCAACAGGCATGTGTCCATGAAAGGTTCAAATATAAAATGGACTATCTATGACAGTGGAGTTCTGAAGAAAGTGTGCTCGAGTGACTGAGATATTTTAGGGGGTAAGCACTGATCCTGGGTGCAAAGCTCTGAATAGAGTAAAAGCTGAGGTCAAAAGGCATCAACTCCTCATAACTTGCTAGAGTGGAAGGGAACACTGGGTGGGACCAGTGAAGGGCTATTGAGTCCAGCCTTTCATGGGGCCAGTGACCAATAACCTGCACATAACAGGTACAGCAGATCAGTAGATGTTATTCAAACAGTTTTTCTGGAGTAATGACTGCATGGACCCAGTATTAGACACACCATGATTTCTATTATTGTTTGTCCACTGTCACTTTTTATCATTTACTTTTATACAAGATATATTTATGAGGGAAGGAGTTTATCCCTTTGTGATTATTGGTTTTCCAAATTGTTTTCTCGGGGCACTATTGTGAGAATCTATTAGCTGTTCCACAGTTAAAGTGCCACTTACTTTCTGTTAAACAGATTTTCTATTATCCTCTATCCTATGCCAAAAATAAGAAACAAAAAGCACAGGGGAAAAAATAAAAGTTTCTCTTATGTCCAAATGCTATTCTCCAGCTTCCTGGAAATGTCATTTAACTTTCTGTGTTTAACATGGTGACTACCCAGGAGCCTGGTAAGCCTGGCAGCCTTGGCAGGTATTCATGACAGCTTGTCAAGCCTGAGGCAACTGCACATATTCTTTCCTCTCCATAATTAATAATTAATTGTTTGCCATTATTTTTAATGAATGCTTCTTTGGAATTCACCAGTTTTTATTTTACACAATGTGTTCTGTTTGTTTTTCTAAAGTAAGAAAAATGTGCATTATTTCCAACAAAAGACAAGCTTGATTGCTGCCTTCATGGAGGAAGAATGACATACACGTATCTGTGATATACATCCCTTGTTTGTACACTGGGAATCTAGCCCTTGATTCCAAACACAAATTAGCTGAGCACCTTTTTACAAGCCCAGAAAATGAAGCCCACTGTAAGCCACATCAGTGAAGCTGTCTGCTATTTTACAACAACAGAACCATAACACCAATGTTTTTACCCAGAGTATGTTGGGTGGGCAGTCCTCGTTGGGGAAAGAATGGGTTAAGATCTATTTAGAAAAGCTAAACACACAAATCCATGCGTCTGGATTTACTGGATCCAAGGGTACTGAGGGAATTAGCAGATGTCATTCCAGATCCTTTGGCTATTATCTTTGAAACCTCATGGAGATTGGGAGAGGTCCCGGATGACTGAAAAAAGGGAAATGTAGTGCCCGTGTTTAAAAAAGGAAAGAAGGACAAACCAGGGAACTATAGACTCGTCAGTCTTACCTCAATCCCCAGAAAAATCATGGGTGGGAACCTCAAGGAATCCATTTTGGAGAACTTGGAAGAGGGGAAAGTGACCAAGAGTAGTCACCATGTATTCACCAAGGACAAGTCATGCCTGACCAACGTGATCAGCTTCTTTGATGAGGTAACTGACTCTGTGGACATGGGGAAGTCAATGGAAGTGATATAGCTTGACTTCAGCAAAGCTTCTGTTACAGTCTGTCACAATGTTCTTGCCCGTAAGTTAAGGAAGGAGGGATTGGATACATGGACTGTAAGATGGATAGAAAACTGGCTTGATGGACAGGCCTACCGAGTAGTGGTCAATGGCTCAGTGTCTCGTTGGCAATTGGTTTCAAGAGGAGTTCCCCAAGGATCAGTTCTAGGGCCAGTATTGTTCAACATCTTTATTAATGACCTGGATGAGGGGATGGATGCACCCGCAGCAAATCTGAAGATGACACTAAGCTAGCGGGTCAAGTAGATACATTGGAGGGTAGGGATAAGGTCCAAAGTGACCTGGACAAATTGGAGGATTGGGACAAAAGAAATTTAATGAGGTTGAACAAAGAAAAGTTCAGATTCCTGTACATGGGATGGAAGAATCCCAAGCACTGTTACAGGCTGTGGACCAACTGTCTAAGTAGCAGTGAAGCAGAAAAGAACCTGGAAATTACAGTGAATGAGAGGCAGGGTATGAGTCAACTGTATGCCCTTGTGGCCAAGAAGGCTAATGACATAGTGGGGTGAACTGGGAGAAGCATTTCCAACAGATCTAGAGCAGTTATTATTCCCTTCTACTCAGCACTGGTGATGCCACATTTGGAGTATTGTGTCCAGTCCTGCCCAACCCACAGTATAGATGCAAAGGATGTGGATGCATTGGAGAAGGTTCAGCAGAGGGCAACACAAATTATTAGGGGGCTGAAGCACTTGACATATGAAGAGAGATGGAGAGATTTGGTCTTATTTAGTTTGCAGAAGACTAGGCTGAGGGGTGATTTGATAGCAGTCTTCAGCTTCCTGAAAAGAGGCCATGAAGAGGATGGAGAGAGACTGTTCTCAATTGTGACAGATTTCAGAACAAGGAACAATGGTCTGATGTTACAGAGGAAGAAGTGTAGGTTGGAGGTTAGGAAAAACTATTTCACCAAGAGGACGGTAAAGCACTGGAATGCATTGCTGAGAAAGGTGGTGGACTCTCCATCACTAGAGGTTTTTAAGTCCCTGCTTGACATAGTCATGGCTGGGATGATTTAGTTGGGGTTCATCCTTCTTTAGGCAGGGGGCTGAACTAGATGACCACCTGAGATCCCTTCCAGTGCTAGAATTCTATGATTCTTTGATTCTATGTTACAGCAGTAACACTGCCATTGCACTGCTCTAGTGTTTTAGTGTAGATGCTCACCACTCTGAGTTGAGGGGGTTTTCCTACAACCACAGTTAATCCTGAGAGGTGGTGATTGGGTTGAAGGAGGAATTGTTCTATTGACTTAGTGTTGCCTGCAGCAGGGTAGGTTATCTCAATTACTTTAATCGGGGTGTCTATTTTTCACATCCCTGAGAAACATAATGGGTCAGCCTAACTCTTCAGTGTAGGTCTGGCCTTAATGATCTTGAATAGCACATTCTCCAAAAGCATAAAGAACGTATCATTGAGCACACTCTCATGCACTCTGTATGAATGTCTTCAGAGACACCACAAGGACCAATAGAAAACAGGCTAAAGTTGGAAGGAAGAAAAGATTGATGGAGTCATTTTAATAAACATGAATCCTGTTATTCTGTGTATGCTCCATTTAATCACAATCTACAGTTATAATAAGAATACGTGAAATAATACCCATTTGCTGCAGAACAGCTGAAGTATTTTTCAGCACCTTGGCAATTGGTTACACACATACACACACACACGAACACATGCACAGGCACAGATTCCCTTAGAGTCTTCACATAAGTCTCTGCTCCTCCACCGCTGATGACATCTTCCTGACTGTATTTATGAAACAGGGTCCTGACCCTGCAAACACTGAGCATGTGAGCAGCTTGACATATCTGGGTCTTTTCACATGACTAACACAAATGGGCAGGAATAGGCTCAAAGGGTTGGAGCTCTGCTTGGCATGGGAGGATGAGGCAATGTAAACAAGCTGGTTCCAGTTCCCCCTCCTTGGGTAGGGGAAAAGGGGGAAGTTGCCCCATGGCCTTGTAGTCTAGAAGGGTCTGGGGCTCCTGATGGCTCAAGCCCAAGCCCTTTAAGTCACTTTGGATTGATGGACAGCACTCTTCCAACAGCAGAAAGAGCTGGTTGGGGAAGAGGGAGGATGCACTTACTGGTCCAGGTATTAATGAGGGTTGGCTCTCCCCAGCCCTGCTTCTTCCACCCAAAGCTCTGTCCCTGTCAGGAGTGGGGAGACAGGTCCCCTATCACCTTGCCCAGGGGCCCAGCAAATCTGTTTGGCCTCTTGCATTCTCAGTGTCATCACTAGCCCAATCAGGAACTGAAGCTACTTCTGGGCAGCTATGACTTCTGCCCATGGTGAAGGAGAGCTCTGATATGACCTCTCCTCACTCTCTATGTTCCCCTGTTATCACTATGCATGATGAAGGAGAAAGAAATACAGGGCCAAGATCAGGCATCTGTATTCCAGAGAAAATTGCCTTCATCAAAGACATTTTCTGGTGGGCATTTGCACATCATCAGGCCCTTTTATGACACCGGAGTAGGGCAACAAGTCAAAACTCAGCTACAGGTATGGATGATAAAGTATTATGTCCTCCATGCTGGACTCACATAAGCAAGTTGCTTGTGCTGAAATGTCTCGAGGATTGACACCTAACAAGAGACATCTTAGCCTATAAGTGGGGGATAAAATCAGATATAAGTAGGGTTGACAGAATTCCATTATTTTATGTCTTTGTATAACTTTGACAGACAACATCAATGTTTGTCAGCATTTTCTTCTGTTTTATTGATTTAAATTTTCACAGGTAAGGGAAATTATGGGAGAGGACCAGGCAATTACAGTATTTAATGGCAATAGATTTTGAGATTAAAACATCGAAAGGTTTTCTAGCTATTGAAAGATAAATTTTCAACATCATGTGGCAAAACATAGAAAGTAAATGTCCTTAAGTCATAGTCTACTAAGTTACTGAGCAGTATTTTTTTTTAATTTGCCTACCTGTCAATGGTTATCAGTAAAAATATATTTTGTTCGTTTGTGTGGCTATAGTAAAATCCACCTTTCATGACAATAATCTGATCTTTCCAAGCCTAGATGCATATACATTTTACATACATGTATGCATTTAGCACTCTAGAAAGGTATTATAAACTGGTTACAGGAACATCAACTGAAAATGACCTAGCCCTCATAAATTATTTGTCATAAATATCATAGCAATGGTGTTTTCTGGGGACTGAGTATGAAGATGTGACATAATTTAGCAATGTGAGAAAACCATGCTATTCATACACAACAAAATCACAGCTTTTATACAGCTCACACCAAATACTTGCTAATTTAAGCTTCCTATTGTAACATCATGTATTCTGTCTGTAACACAAACATTAGAGAAAATCTATTTCAGAAGTTTTTAGGGATTTAAATTGGGATTATTTTATTGTATTACATAATTACAATACTTTTAGTTAAAAATACTGCCATGTAAGGCTACTTCAGGGGAAGGGGATATGATTCTCTTTTCATGCAGACATAGTATGCTTGCGCTAGTTAAATTAGCAAAATAAAACTAGCAGCACAGTCACAGTTGCATAGATATATAGTTGGAATAGGTAGCCCATAATGCCCCCATCCTTTCCTCTGCTAACCATTGTTATATTACTCCTTTGTTCACTATAGCTAAATGGGAGCTTCCATGAATGTCTGTGTCTACACTAGCAAGTTCTTTTGAAAGATTTTTAGAAAGAAGGGGACTCTTTCAAAGCACCCCACAGAGTGTCTAGACACACAAAGTATTCTTTTGTGAGTAAATCGAAAGTCTGTGGCACTCCTTTCAAAATCAGTCTTCCTAATCCTGTTTCCAGAAGAGCACCCCCTTTCAAAAGAAACCGTGTGTAGATGCTCTGCAGGCCCTTTTTTTTCAAAAGAGCAGTCCTTACAGGGCCTGATTTCTCAATCCCTGGCCTGTTCTTTCGAAAGAGTGGGGGCTGTGTGGATGATCTCTTTCGAAAGAGCAGATCACTCTCTTGATCTGCTTTTGTGTGTGTGGGCGCACTCTTTCGAAAGAAGTTCTTTTGGAAGAGATCTTCCAGAAGAGCTCCTTTCGAAAGATCTCTGCAGTATTGATGTAGCTAATATGTCTAGAAGATATGAGAATCACAATCCTAGCTCCAAGTGCTGACATCACTCGAGATAAAATATTCCCTTTGGATACATTGGATGTAGTTCTAGGCAATGTTTGATCTCAGGCTCATGGTCATGTTTGCATGTAATATGTTGACATAAGAAAAACACCCTCACCTTGCACACTGCAACAAATGTGGCAGAAGTACTCATATGCTCATGTTTATAACAATTGAGAAATATTTTAAGGCCTGCTGAAATTATCTCATTCTGTCTTTATCATAGCCAAGTGCATGTTACTGGAAATCAAAAGAATAAGTTTATTAATTAATAATAGATTAAAGGTTAAGTTGAAATGTCTCTTTGTTGCTACTTTGTGCATATGAAGGCCACGGTCTTCAAATAAAATATTAAATATGATGTTTCAACCTTAAAAAAAAACAGATATCACAAGGGTGAGTGAATGCATCCCATGTGCATTAGCATTAACAGTCATGTCTACCTCAGGACTGCTCCGTTTTCAGCTAATGTGTTGCTCAAGAACAGCAGTAGCAATGTATTCCTTATATTTTAACAAGGGACTTCTACAAATACATTTTCAATAACCTGTGAAAAATTTGATATAGTAATGAGAGGTACAAGTGCTGGTAGGAAAGATAGGTAATAAATTGAAAGATCTATTTTTATTGTTTATTTTGCTAGTCATTTTTCCCAGGGTGTCTGAACAAATTTTGACTCTTGGGAAAATATGTGGGTTTTTGTTGTTGTTAATTTTTGGTTATTCTGGGTTTGTGTTAAAGATGTCTTGGAGAGGGAGCTGTGCAAGCAGAAGACGAGTACATGGACTAACTTGGGCTCTGGCTACAGTAAATTACTGAGGGAAAGATACTTCCTGGGAAATGCGGGCTGATACTGGGATGAAATTCCTGGGAGAAGGAAGTGGCTTGCATACAATGTGGTCATTTGATTTCTGGAGTAAATAAAGGGAGTTACATTTAGAATATACCCAGATTACATCACTGATTTCTCCTTCACTAGCAAGCAATCCTTCCAGCTCCTGTTATCTATGCCCCCTTCTCCCTGTACCACCCAATCCCTTATAGAATGACAGCAGTAATGTTGAAAGAAAGGGCAACATTACTCAGGCAAGAATACTTTCTGAGATCCATAACTAAGGACTTCAGTAAGACTTTGCTGGTAAGAGTTGTAGCTTGTCCCTAACATTATGATTGTGATAGGAGAACACTGTATTCATTATAAAGTACACTGTACTGTGTGCGTTCACGTGGCAGATCTTTGAAGAATTTATCAAGAGATTCCAGGAGCATCCTGCTTTTGGAATTTTACTGCAGGTGGAACCTCTGTAGTCCTGCACTTTCTCATCCAGCAACATCCATAATCCTCACAATTTTAGATAACCAGATGACCACTTACCATGGTTGTGGCCAAGATTTCCATGGTCCATAAAGTTTGTTTACAGCCACCAGTATTGGATTTCAGTATTCTGCACTGTTAGTTAGCTGTAATTTGTCCTTAAATGTCTTCTAAGAGCCCAGTAAGAAGTGGAACTGTTAGTAATGATGCTAGATGATAGTGACCTCCCATGGTCCTGCAAATTCTCTTGTTTGGCACCAGTCAAGTCACAAAGGTGCAGGACTAGAGATGTTCAACCCGTATTTCAAATATTTTATACACAGTATAATGTGTTTCATCCCTAAAGGGACAGAGGAAGCAGCTTTTACAGGAACAGTTTAATGAGTCAAATGGTAAATAGCATCCAGCAGGACCAATTAAGTAAACAGTATTAAAAGAAATAATATATTCCTGGACCTCCCTTTTACTGGTTCACACTGGGTTTTAAAGCAGGGGTTGACAAGATGTAAGAGAGTATGTTAGTTAATCTAATAGGCTTTTTCAGCTCTAATTTTCATGAACCACACCCCCTTTTGTCCTTTTTGAAGGAAAAAAAAGTCTTTGTTTTCTTTGCGGCTAGCGTAATATTAAAGAAGCATAATGGAATTCATGATGGAATTGGGCAGAGAGTTTGTAAAACAGGGGTGGGGAATCTCTGGCATGCTGGACACATGTGTTTCATCTGGGCTAGCCACTGACAGACTGGCAGATACTCTTTTTACCTGAGCATCTGCAGGCCTGTCTGCTTGCAGCTGTCAGAGGTCATTGTTCACTGTTCTTGGACAATGAGTGCTGGGAGAAGAGGTGGCCCTGCCCTCACTAATTAACACCGCTCCTGTTGGCCATGAACAGCAAACTGCAGCCACTGGGAGCTGCAGGGCTCCATGAACATGGATGCTCAGGTAAACCAAGTGTTCAAAGGCCCACCAATGGCCAAACCACACAAACCGCATGTGGACAGCATGACAGTTTCCCCACCTCTGCTATAAAGTGTCCATAATAATTAGAGATCAGCTCTTTGCCAAACTAGCTTGTGTCTGTTTTTGGAGGTCTTAAGACAGTGGAAAAGTTCATGTATGAGAAAAAAGAAAGAACATCTCCAGAGGATTAGACAGCTACATATCCTCATTAATTGAAATCAAGCATTCTTCATGTGTTATCCAATAGCCTTTGAAGCTTAGGAAAAAATGATAGAGAAGCTGAAGGCTATAAACCAGCTCTTGAATATTATATTTTTACATGGACAAAAGTACCTCGTTGCAGTGCAATGGGTAAAAGAATTAACTTCTTCAGGCCCTCATGCACCATTTAGATAACATTTTCAAACTTTATACTCATATATTCCTCACTGTTTGGCCTGGCATGCCAAGCCCAAGGCTGTATTTAATCTGTTCCAATGACCATCCGATTTGTAATCCAGAAGATTTAGCATTACCTCAAGTCCTTACCACACCCTTTAAAAGCAAACGATTGGAAACGCACTCACATTGACAATGTCCTCTAGAACCATTTCTAATGTGATTACTTGGAGGTCTAAATATTGCCAGCTCCAAACATTAAATTGGTGCAAGAGTCACTTATAAATTATGAGATTTAAATATAAGAAACTGGGTTCTTTTTATTGTCTTTGGATCCTGAATTTTTGGTATACTCACTACACATTTTCCAGCTTTTCTCAAGCTTTGTCTAGCAAGGGCTAGACATTCACTTTTCCTTTTTTTTTTAATGAAAGTTAAAATTGTCATATAACCACACTAATTCAGGGGGTGTGGTTTAAAGGAAAAGGACTAACCATTGTATGTCACATGCTAAAATTGTAAGAGCTGATGACATTAGGGACATAGAAGACATAATGGGCTCACATGTCCATCATGTTGTTTTAAACACAGCCAGATTTCTGTCCTGCAAAATTAGCTCCCTAATAGCTAGCACTGGACCCATTCCAATGCAGCGAAGATTAAAACAAGACAAATAAACAAAACATACACCCTGGCCAGATCAATAGGGTGCTGATGAGAAGGCAAAAGCCACTAAAGGAGTACACCATCTTTGCTTTGCAAAAAAAAAAAATCTTTACAATGACAAAAGGCATTCATCTCTGCCATCAGCACAACCAGAAGTCCAGGACAACAAGCTGCAACTGGAACCTACTTGGGAGAGAGATTGGTCAGCACACAATGATGCAGGCTGGAACAGCTTTGTCCAGGACGAAGATTACAAGGTGTTCTGGGGACAGATGCAACATGAGCCAATCAAGTATTTAGGGTTTCCTGCAGAAAACAATAGGAGAGAAGAAGTCTGACCAAGACTGCTGTTTGACACTCCTGTTCTATAGGTGTAGGTCCATATGGAGACTACACCACACATCTGGAAGCAGGCTAACAAAAGAAACAAGGGTCTTATACCAGTATAATTGCCAGGCCCCTGTGCAAGGTGGGGAGGGAGAGTCTGTATGCTCCTAGAAGGGCATTGCCTTGGATGGAAGGGGTAGTGCTGGGGTGCCGTTAGCCTTCAGTGCCACCCAGAGCATGACATGCCACATTCCCCTGCCTCCCATTTAGCCTTCAGAGCCACGCGGACCATGCCACAAGGTGCTCCAGAGGATATTTAAAGAGCCAGGGACTCCAGCTGCCACCTCTTCTGTGGTCACAGCAGTGGAGGCAACTTGGAGGCCCAGGCACTTTTGAGTCACTGGCCCCAGAGCAGTTGCCTTTTTGCTCCCCTCTCCCGGCCCGTTGACAGGCCTGGCAGCAGCTCAAATGAGTGGACTGTCTATAGCCCTGCTGGATGAAACTAAGCATTACTGATTAGTACAATAGGCATTTTTAAAATTCCAAACAGAAATGAAAAGGGAAAATATATAACTGAAGGTTTCTGTACAGAACTCAGTTCTATAATAGCAAGCAGTAAACTAAAGGTGACAGCACTGAGCCAATACAAAACAGACCAGTAAGTAGGTTAGAAACAACAAACTAGAAGGTACAATATTAATGGAAGACACAAGGGGACCCACAACTTTGTGTGTCATGCTATCTTTCCTCAGACTTACACAGAATATTGACCATAAATAAATAATTGTGCCATTCTGCTTTTGATTAAAATGTTAGTAAAAATAGAGAAATACATGTGTAGAATCTAAAATCTCAACAAGACTGAGAAAATTCCATAAAAAGGTGAAGGAAAGTTTCCCTACTTTTCAGTCTTCCTCAGATTAATACTTATTCCTCAGAAGATAGAATTTCAGATTGATAAGGAGTTTTAAAGAGAGTATTGTAACTCATGATACCCACATTGTTATTCATACATGTGTTACACACAGTATTGTACTTACAGAGAGCTTGTGTTTCTCAAGTGTGTTATTAATATTCACAAGAATGGGAAAACACAAAGGCTGTGTCTACACAGGAGCCCACCATCGAAAGAGCAAAATTGAAATTCAGAAATTGATATACTGTCTTTCAAAAGAACATGACCACATGGCAAAGGTGTATTGCATTTGCAACTCACTCTTTCAAAGACCACATCCCATTATTTTGAAAGAGAGTGTCCACATGCGTATGAGCGCTCTTTTGAAAGAAGGGAGGTGGAGGTGCCACAGATGGGGTCTCATGGCTGCCAAGGCCTTCTGGGGCCTGCAGCCAGCCACCGCCTTAAAGGGCCCCCCTTCACCTCCCCCACCCTGCACTAGCCAAGGCCTGCCAAGCTGCCAGGAGCAACGCAGGACCCCCAGAGCAGCAGCACCAAGGCAGACAACACCCTGCTCCTCATATGGGATGCAGACTTCATAGGGACTGTTCCCCACATTGTCTGCACTGTTGCCACAGCCACCACCCTCCTCCTTGGGAGACAGAACAGCCCTCCTGAGAACATGGAGCATGCCCAGCCTGCACCCCGCCCCCTTGGAGCCATCCCAGTAGCACAGACTGGTGGGAGTGACTGGTTCTGGGGCAATGGCATGATGTCACCTGAATCTGGAACTTTTGTATGAGCCGGGACACCTTCCAGGAGCTGTGCCACTGGCTGGCACCTGCATTGAGGCATCAGGACACCATCATGCAGCTCACACTCCCCCTTGAGAAGCGAGTTGCAATTGCAGTGTGGAAACTGGCCACCCCAGCCTCCTACTGCTCAATGGGTCACCAGTTCGGGGTGGGCAAGGCCACTGTTGGAGCGGTGCTCATGGAGGTAAGCCGGGCCCAGGGCACACTCCCACCACAGGAAGGGGGAAGGGGGTCCATGGGCACAGGGACCCCTTGGGGGTCTCCGGCCGGGCGGGGCCAGGAGAGCGTCACTGGCTGGGAATGCCCTGCCACACCCTTATAAGAGCACATGGCCTCCCTCCCTGCAGGTTGTCCATGCCCTGCACACCATGCTCCTCCACCGGGTCATCTGTGCCGGGGACCTGGACGCCATCATCAAGGGTTTCTCCTTGTTGGGGTTCCCAAACTGCTTTGGTGCACTGGATGGGATGCACATCCCCATCTGCACCCCACCACACAGCACCAGACGCTATATCATCTGGAAGGGCTACCACTCGGTGGTCCTCCAGGCCCTGGTGGACCACAAAGGCTGGTTCATGGACACCTACGTGAGCTGGTCGGGGCGAACCCACAACTCCAGGGTCTTCCGCAATTCTGGCCTGTGCCGGCATATGGAGGCCGGCACCTTCATCCCCCAGTAGGAAATGCCAGTTAGGGACACCACCATGCAGCTATGCATAGTTGCGGATGTGGCATATCCCCTACTGCTGTGGCTGATGCAGACCTATACTGGCCACCTTGACCCCAGCAGGGAAACCTTCAACACTCACCTCAACCAAGTCCGGCACATGGTTGAGTGGGCCTTTGGGCGCCTGAAGAGGTGGTAGTGGTACCTTCTTGCCCACCTCGAGGTGGGGATGCTCAATGTCCCACAAATGGTGGGAGCCTGCTGCGTCCTCCACAGCATTGTGGAGGTGAAGGGGGATGCCTACATCCAGGGAAGGGCAGCTGAGGCCACCATGGCATTTGAGCAGCTGGGTGCTGTCGCCAGCTGCCAAGTGGACCACGATGGTGTCTGGATCCGGGAGGCCTTTTGTGTAAGTCTCACCCCAGGGCCACACTGAGCACCCCCATGCCCACCCCTCCCCCTCCCCCTATATATCCAAGCGCTCACCACATGCACCCCCTTCCTCACTGTGCCCATCCCTCCCCCACCATGGGACCATGAGACATAGGCATGGGTGCACAATATAAACCTTTACCAACAATAAACTGTAAAAAACTGTGGTATAAAAGTCCAACTAAGTACGGAGTGCATATGGGGGCACCCCGTCTGTTGCGGGGCAGGGGGCCTGAACTTGCACGGGAGTGGGGAGGGTGCTGAACTTGGGAGGGTCACTCAGGCAAGGGGGTTGTGGGCTGAGAGCCATGCCGGCCCCAAGATCCCCTTCCCCCCCGCAGGAGTGGGTGCCACGGTGGGGCCGGGAGCACCGAGAGGTAAGGGCTTGGTGGGATGGCAGAGGGGGCATAGGTTTGAGATGGGGTGGAGGACTCTTTGTGGGGTGTGGGGCAGCAGGGGACCCTGGCAGGGACCATTCTGGGGGTTCCTCATGGGGTGCTCAGGGGGTTGTCAGCACGGGGGAGTGAGGAGGGCCAGGAGCCAGGACACATTGCCCATGTGCTCCTTCAAAGATTTGTGGATGGTGTCCAGGTGGGACATGAGCCAGTCCCAGTCCTCCCTTTGCCATCTCAGGTCAGACTCCTCCAGCCGGAGGCAGCACTCCACAAGCTCCGCCTGGTGGAGGTTGGCAGGCTCATCCACCAACCGCCATTGCAACCTCTGGCTGTGCACCCGGAATGATGCTGCTGCTGAAGTTGTCTGGCACCTGTCCGACACCTCTGGGGGGCTATTGGGGACCACCGAAGCTGATGGTCTGGGTGGGCCTTTCCTTGCTGAACCTGCAAGGGGTGATGGATAGCATGTCAGTCTCAGAGCAGGACCCCATTCCCTCTGGGACCCACTCCCCCCGAGACCCTGCCTCCTCCGATCCCCCCGGTGCCTGGCCATGGTGGGCATGGCATCCCTGTGGCATCAAGTGCACACAGCCCCCCCCCGGGTGGGATCATCCCCAGGTGTGGGTGGGCCAGCGGGCATCACACTGGACAACTGGGTGCCTGGAACTGTCCACAGGTCAGGGTGCTGGGTGGCGCTGGCAGGTGCAGAGGGTGTGTTCGGGGCAGTGGGCAAGCAGGGTGTGTGGCCCTGGGCCTCTGGGCCTGTGTCTGGTCCACTGGCAAGGGTGCCACCCCCACCCTGCCCGCTAGCGTGCTGGCCCTGCTATGCACTTACTGGGGGGGTGGAACTCGAGGATCTCCGAGGATGCCTGGCTCCCCGTGGCCCGGCTGGACGACTGCGAGGGGACATCGATTACGAGGTTTCCCTCCTCATAAGGCCCAGTTCCAGGTGGTGTCTGCCCCCTCTGTGGTCAATCTAGCTGGCCACTATATTGATCCAGACTCTCGACTGGTAATTAAAACATAGTCTGGAGGGACTGTGTGTGTGTCGTGTCTGTATGTGTGAGTGACTGAAAAGTGCATGCTACTGCTGTATTCTCAATAAATGCGGTGTACTGCCTTTTCCCCTATAAAAGGTCTTGTGTGCTTCGTTTAAATATAACAGAGGTGTCCTGGTGTTGGAAGGCAGGGTGAGCCAGTGGCACAGCTCCAGGAATGCACAGCAGAAGATCTGGAGTCAAAGGGCATTGTCCCACGGGCCCATCATGAGCCAGTCACACCACATGGAGCTGGGGAAATGGCACCATAGGCACTGGAGCACCTGGACAGGGGGTGCAGCTGGGGCCCCAAGGGGAAGGCCTGAGTGACCTTGGCAGCGGGGGCAGGTTGCCTGCCAGAGGAGGTAAAGGGCAGCAATGACCATCATGGCCAGCAGGCCAACCATGGCATTGAGGAAGTCCTTGTTGGAGAGCTTCTGGGGATCCATGTCATGCAAGACTGGGTGTCTGGCCACTGCACCAGGTCTGCTATGCTGTCTGTGGCAAGGCAGGATTCTGTGTGTGCAGGGAGGGGATACTGGGGAGTGGCCATTTAAGGGAGCATGTGGATGAGGATCTTGGAAGGGCTTGGCAGCCAAGCAACCCCATCCATGGCATTTCCTGCTCTGTTCTTAAGAAAGAGCCTCCAGGGCTTTTTAGTGGCTCTCTTTGGAATGAGGGGATCTATCTTCCAGAAGAGAAGATCAAAAGAGCAATCTGCTTTTTATATGCGGATGTGCTCTTTTGAAAGATGATCTTCCGGAGGATATCTTCCAGTAGAGCCACTTTCAGAAGAGCACAGTAGTGTGGACTTAGACATGACGAATAGAGAAAAGGAAGAAGAAGTCACAAGAAACTTTCACATGGGGAAAGAGGATTAAATGTGCAAAAGTAACAGCTACAATGGGACAAAAATTGGTACTTATCCTGAAGAAGAAGAAGAAGAAGAAGTCAAAAATATAGATTAAGCAGCTGAAAGGCTAAGGGATAATGTTAGAATATTTATTTAAATTTGCAGAGCTAGAAGACAACATACTTTGTGAAAATAGAGGAGAGACGTGGATCATTCTGAATTTGCTCAAATTTGAATCTGATCCTTCTGGAGTTTTTTTTTTTTAAGTATTTTATAAACTGATTGTTCATCATGTTCATTTCTTCACCCTCTTAGTTTTTTTCTTTCTGAAGAAGTCAGAATTTTTATCCAACAAATTTGATGCACCAGCAGCTACCTTTCCCCTGTCAGAATAACAAAAGCCACATTAAGCAATAATCTTCAAAATCAAGGTAGTCATGGGGAAATCAGAATGAGTGTCAATTTTACAGAAGAAAGGATAGTACTACTATATCCTTTTTATACTTAAATGAAAATGAAAGGAAAACATAGTGAATATTTTTATCATAAATGTTCTCCAGTTGTCAGCTAGTCTATGTGATATCTTTTTTTTTAAATTACTTTAATTGGACAAGTATTGAATTGATACACATTTGGCTCACTCCAGTGATTTATTCTTGAAAAAAATACCGATTTTACTTCTTCAGTAAAGACACTGTTTCATGTGTCCTGAAGACACTGCACATTGTAGACTAATTGTGATATGCATTGACATACTGTTCTCTGTCATATCTTCTCAGTATTTGAACAAGGGACATATAGCAGCTGGCTCTTCTTCCTCCTCCGGTGTTGCTGCAGTCATCTGTAGTTTAGCTATATTGTTCCATCCCAGAGATTCTGCACGCATCTTGACAATGAAACCAGTGAGGCTACACATGCAAATCACTTCTACAGTGACTTTTTTACATGTTTCTTGAGGGATTCCAGTGACAGATACTTCTCACACTGGATAGTTTCCATGCCTGGCTTTTGCTGGGAGGAACATGCGTGTTTTATTCCCTGCAAGTCAAGGCCAGCACCAGGGCCAGAATATCTGTCTCATGGGCATCTTCAGAGGGGAGAGTAGAAGAGCCAGATGGCACTGTTGTTTTTCCTTTGGGATAGTTTCAAGTTAAGGGGAAAAAAAAGAAAGAAACATTACTCGATTTTCCTGTTTTCCTCAATTTGCAAACAGCCTTAGACTCCCCTCTGCCTTTATCTTAGTAACCACTGTAAGCCAGCATGCCTTCTAAAGCAAGGGCTACACACTCAACTGAAAAGGATTTCAATCTTTTTTTCACTCAGCAACCCCTGCTCATTGGCTTATTCAATTAAAACCTATACTACTATCCCTTCAAAGAGTGCTTGCCAAAGCCCTTCAATGGCCCCACTTTATAACTTTGTGGGAAAGCAAATGCTAACTAATGTAACTGCAGGGCAACTTAGCCCAGACAATCAGCCAAGTCTTGACTTCACAACACATCAACTAACCCAGCATCCTGCTAATCTCACTGGCAAGTTGCCAGAAGAAAGGGATCTTCTTTTGTCCCCTCCCTGCAACATTTATCAAGGGCAATAATAAAGAAGGACACCAGAGAAATCACCAGCTGTGTAACCCCCTTAGTCTTCCACTTGTCTTCATTTCACCTGCCACATGTCAATATTCACAGATAAACCAATGAGTCTATGTTGTCCAATACTGCATGACCCAGGTAGATCAAAGTGGAGGAATTATACCATGGTAAAGGGAGATATCCGACTTCTCAGCTTACCTTGGCATCCAGTCCTCACTCCCTGAAGACATTCGATATGTACGACATAGTTTTGTGTTTACAAATTGTTGCTGTTTCTTAGAGGCTTATATGGATTCCTCTAAGCCCTCTACAGTTTCTCTCACAGGGGCAGATTCAATACTGCCAACTCCAAAGTTCAAAGATAATGACTCAGACCTCTACAACTCACAAGATTGAGCACAATGGCAGATATTGGTTGCAATGGAGGATGAGGGTCAAAGCATGTGGTCATTGTTCTGCAAACCCTTACTTGTACAAACAATCCTTCCTCACAAATGTTTAAGTTTATTTATTTATTTATTTGTAATAAATTAACTTATTATGTATTTATAATGTATTGAAATTGCTCTTAAGGCCCCCAACTGGGTATCAAAGCTCCCCACTGGTAGGAATTCTATAAACTCATAACAAAATGATGGTTCCTGCTCCAAAAAGATTACCTATTTATAAGATCGGGACTACTCAAGCATGGAAAGGTCTCTTGGACTGACCCCAACATTTGAATATCAGTGTATATATGGGATCCACAAATTTACTGTGCTGTATTATTATTATAGCCCCAATGGCAGCTATGATTTCCCACTTTATTTTGGAAACTTGTATACCATAGAGATTTCCTCTTGGTTACTGCATTTTTTGCTTGGATTCAGCTTCTTGTATAAGTGTCGTTTAACCCAATTTATGATCTTCCATAGACATGAAAAGTAATCATAATGGGTTTGTATAGGTGAGAAAATATTCAAACTCTCTGATAACTTCATAATTGTTTGAGGACACAAATGAAGTCGTTTTCCCAAACTAGTCAGCTAACTAAGTAACTAACTAACTAATGAAACTTCTTCCATGAACATCAGAACAAGAAATAGAAAGAGCCAAAGAAAATTACCATCAGTGATTAAAAAGGTGATTGTCACAGCTCTAGAATAAACATACTTTCAAATAAATTATTTTAATTACAACATGTCTGAAATCAAGTCATTTTAAATGTAGATGGATGAAAAAGTATAAATGACAACAAACATAACATCTCTAGATTCTATTAACCAGTACATTATTCATCAAGCCATAGTCTTTGTACAGAAAACATTGCCTGTTTGTTGGCATCTAAACAACACCTGTTCAAAAATACTGGATAATAATAACAGAATGACATCGTAATGAAGGGTATAACAATGAGCTGCTTCAAAATATGCAAACTTTGGTTTATACAAAAAGTTTTTGTTTATTTTTCTAAATTTATATATTTGTTCTAACTTAAAATGACATATCCACATTACTGTTGATAGATTAACACAGAGGTTAATAGTGGGAACTGCCTGTACACATGGTCTTTATTAACACCACATAATTAAGCTGAGATTCTTTGAGCTTGACTTGTCAGACAACATCTTATGTAGATGAATGGTTTTCGTTGCTTTGATTGCTTGAATGATTCTGAGAGTCATTTGACACTTGGCAGCCTACATTATGACATGTTATCAGCCAAGTAGTGCGAAGAAAAATTAATTATTTCAGAGAAAAAATACATGATAGAAATATATTAAAATGTAACAACAGCAGTGTTGGCTCTGAGAAAAAAAAATTACAAAACAGAGACAAGTCCAGCGAAGAAGAACATCTTTCTTCAGAGAACTTGCAACAAGGTTACCAATCAGTGAACACAGCTGTCAGCTATCAGTCCCCTGCAGGAACATTATTTTGAGAAAGTTAAAACAATTAATCAAATGTATTCATTGTACTCCTCCCCATAAATTAACATAACCACCTTTCCTGTTAATACAATTGTCTTGGGGCTATTTTTTGACACACTTTCACTCAAGGGCAGTCAGAAGACAAATCCCATGTTGAGAGAAAATGTTAGCATGCCATTTCTGTCCATTTCATCCTCTTTTCTCTGAGCCCCTTTCCTATAAATTGTTGTGTATCCTCAACTTCAAAGTGCTGTCCCAGTGCACCAATGAAATTATCTTTAAGGTAACTCAGTCTTACTGGGAATGGTGTTGTGGTGGCTACAGGCCTGAATGGTACTCCAAGACTAGCATTTCATTTACAGTTCTGCCACAAACTTGCTCACGCAAATAGCTTAGGTCTGGTAGACACATCTCTCTTGGTGGCCACTCAATAATGAGTAGGGCGTTTTCATGCCACCCTCCTATTTGTGTGTCTGTTGAAGCCTGATCAGGCCAATTCTGGAGACACAGATCTTATTGCAGAAGAGGGAAGTGTTAGTAGCTGTTGGAGAGGTACAAGGCAGTTTTTTCTGCTTCTTTTTTCTTCTCCACCTCTCCTCATCTGGGCTGCTGAGGGACCTCCCACATTGTGTCACCCCCTCATGGATTACTGTTCTCCATGAGTGATGGTCTTCGGCAAGGTTCTCCCAAGTGTTGACATGAAGACTGCACTTTTTCACATGTGCCTGCAGCATGTCCTTATATCACTTCTGTTGACCTCCAATGCTCCTCTGTCCTTCCTCCAATTTGGAAGCCAGAATCTGTTCTGGGAGGCACTGATCAGACATCTGAATCACATCACCAGTCCAACGAAGTTGTTGGTGAATGATAACGGCTTTAATGATGGTCATGTTCGACTCTTCCAGGACAGTAGTGTTTGTGCGCCTACCCTCCCAAAAGATATTTAGGATTCTTCTGAGGCAGCTTTGATGATATTGTTCAAGCACCTTCATAAGACGCTTGTATGTTGTCCAGGTTTCACATGATAAAGTAGCATTGGAACAACCACTGCATGGCATACCAGCAGCTTTGCCTTGGGATAGATGTCCCAGTTCTCGAAGACCCTTTGTCTAAGGCCAGTGAAAGCAGAGCTTGCACTGCTCGGATGACATAACTCTGACACAACGTTAATGGCAAAAGGTGTGATTGATTGTCTGCATAGCTGTGCCTGTAAAAACCCTAGTGGGAGATGCATTGATACTGAAATAGCTTGTTTTGGTTCCCTAATCAAATTAAGTTACCAAAAACATGTGAATACCAGTATAACCACATTTACAGTGTATGTATCGGGGGAGCGGAGATGGAAGAAGAGGACACAATTATTACCATAAAAGCATAGTTAAAGTAGTAAACTTCTAAGGGCACCTCTACACTTCTGGGAAGATCAATGCTCTGGAGGTTGACCTTCTAGGGTTCAATTTAGCACCACAGGTAGGGACACACTAAATTGAACATTTTTAACATTCATATAGACTCTGGTAATCTGCACAGTTGTAAGGAGTAAAGAAAGTCGGTGAGAGAGTTTCTCCCGTCTACCTCTTATGCGGGGTGGGGAGTGTGGCAAAGAAAGTTGATCAGAGGTACGTTGACTCCAGTTGCCTGACTTAGGTTGACTTTCTCCTCTAGTGTAGCTCTTCTGTAAGTATAAACAAACACTTAATCTGTCTACCTCCTCTGTGAAGAGTGGGTAATGATACCTACTTTCTCCAATCTTTGTCTTTTTTGAATGTTAGTTTTTCAGGGGATGTGTTATCTCCTACTCTGTGTTGCTACTTTTCTATAGTTCTTTTCTTTCCCTGAAGTCTCTGGAAGTTACCACAACTGATGCAATAATGCCAGTTTTCAATATATTAAACAATGAAGTGATATAGCTAAATTTGCTCCCTATGGCAAACAGCAGCATTCATGCAGTGTGTTTCCAATACGGCTTGACTGATGTGTGGTATTCTTATCTGAAAACCTGCAACTAAAATTAAATATACTCTACCATCAATTGTAACTTCATAATGTGTCATCATATAGTCATTTCAAAATTGAAAATTACACATATGCCTCCTATTATTATTATTTAGCCCTTAGGTTAATTGCTCGGGAGTGATATACTCAGACTAAGCTACCAGACCTTATCCTCTTGAGAGGATGTGAATGCCCTTTTGTCCTTTAATTTAATGCCTAACATTTTTTTATGGATCCAAAGAAGCAAATATCATAACAAAAGTTAAATGGTAATGTTACTTTTGTATACTTTAAAAATCATTAACACTTTTGACTCTGAGGATGCTTATACTTATCTCCAACAAATTGCACCAAGGTGTTGAGGGTAAATGAATTTACACTGGGACCTTGAGCTCACAATGCCTTCACAACTTGTAACCTGCCCACCACACCTCCCTCTCTCTACTTGCCCTTCACAAAATAAGATCTCCTGGATCCTCCAAAATCCCCCCTAGTTACTCATGTTTACATAACCTAATTCTGTACTGCCTTGCTCCTTGCGTAGTGAGTGTAAAATGTTATCATATCAGAATGTTGATGGTTTACACCTATATTTCCCTCTGTCACTAGTTACATAAGACACAGGAGAGTGGAGAATCAATTGGGACTACCAAAGAACCATTTTGGTATCCATTTGTAAGGACAATGGGCCCAAGTCGCTTGCAGGAGAGAATGAACTTAGAACCTTAGGAGCTAAAGCCATGTGACTGCATCATATGAGCTAAGAGACAGATGGCTCTAAACTGTGGCTGTAGAGCAGACTTCATTTTCCCTTGTCAGTGGTCTCAGTGTCTCTGGCGTTACACCTGCAAAGAAATCCTTGTCTGTAAGATACAGTACCATTTCTGCCACATGCCTCCAGAGGGAGATGACTCCCCAGGAGAAGCCTAACCAAGAGGAAGTAGTTGGATGGTGGGATAGGAAATACTGCAGAGTGGGACTCAAAAATTCAGACGAGTATTGAACCAGATCTTCAGCCCAGCTGTCACATACATTTTACCTTCAACTTCATGAGTCTCTTTGGTAACTGCAACAGAACTCTTAGCAATTCATCAGTCCTCTGGCTTATTGTGTAATTGACCATTTTCCTAGGGCTAAGTATGACTTATCAATATCACATACACAAAAAAAACCCCTCCAAACCAAACCAAACCAAACAAAAAACAAAACAAAACAAAACAAAACAAAAAAAACCTCTCTGTACTACCTGGAGATTCCTCTACCTCCAAGACTTCAGACAAAATTTTGAAGTAGTTTTATGACCCCATCTACTGTTGCAATGGCACCAAAGGACTATATTGGCCTCCAGAATCAGTCGCAGAATTAGGATGACCATCTGTCCCATTTTTGGCAGGCCAGCCTGGTATTTTGGGTGCTACTCCAATGTTCTGATTTATTCTGTCACAGGGGATAATTGCCCCATATTCCACTTTATTTTACAGAACAGGTGGCTGCTTCTGGTTCTGGCTCTCAGGCTAGGGGAGCTAGGAGCCGGACCTCTGAGGTGGCTCTGCTATCTCCTGGCTTCTAATGGCTGGGAGGAGCTGGGAGCTGGACCCACATGGTGGTGCAGTTGCCACCTGGCTTCCCCTAGCTGGCAGGAGCCAGAAGCTATATCAATGAAGCTCCTGCCCACCTTCCCTCAGCTCGTGGAAGCTGGGAGCTTCACTGGCAGGTTGTCTGCCCCATTTCTGGTGCCCCAAGTCATGGGGCAGATGAGAGCTGCAACTTCTCCCTGCAGCCTCCTCAAAAGGGTGGCAGCCCCCACAGGGCAGCCACTGCCTGACTTGCAGGTAGGGTGACTACCCGCCCCTTTTGGCTGGGACTGCTTCATTCCCTCATGCCCCATATTTGGCCAGCAGAGATATGGTCACCCTACTCAGAATTCTACGATTGATAATGATGATGATGTCAGTAAGGAGACTAGTACTGATCATTTCCAAAACAATATAACTTTAAACACTTTTATATGTAGAAATCTGTTTCTGTAATATGAAGACAGAAATTAATAGCAGCCTGACAGATCACTTAAAAATACAATACTACAAACTGAAGATAGCTAATAATAATTAACAACACTTGGCATTTAAATTAAATAGCATTGCATAAACAGTGAACAATTAATCTTTGAAAAGCTTTAGGAGAAAAGTGCATAGGTTTATCTTGAATTTACAGATGAGGAAAATCAGGCACAGACGCTGGATATTCCAGTGACTGATTTTAGGTAATTTTAGGATTCTGCACTTTACTGACCAGGAAATTTACAGAAAAGGGTGAGTAAACATTGGAAATATACAATTTTCTCAATGATTCGTGCCTTTGATGTAGGCTTTTGCCAGTTTTTGTGGTATATGAAAATACTGACTATAGTATAAATAGCCAATACATTGCAATAGGTAGATTTGTTCAAATGGGCCAGAAGATCCCCACTCCTTATCTATGTCTTCACTAAGAGAAATCTTTGAAATAGCCATGCTAATGGTCATTTCAAAGAATACTAATCAGGTGCTGAAATACAGATTCAGCAACTCATTAGCATGCTGCCAGCCACGGCACTTTGAAATTGCTGTTTTTCACTCCCTTGTGGCTCCTCCAGAAGGGGGGGTGGTACTTTTCTAAAGGACCCTGCCAACTTCGAAATCCCCTTATTCCTATCTGCTGATAGGAATAAGGGGATTTCAAAATTCCCGGGGTCCTTTCGAAAAGGAGCCCCCATCTGGACGAGCTGCGCATGAGCAAAAAGCGGCAATTTCGAATTGCTGTGACTGGCGGCATGCTAATGAGGTGCTGAATATGCATTTTAGAGCCTCATTAGTATTTTTCGAAATGGCCATCAGAATAGCTATTTCGAAGATTTCTCTTAGTGTAGACATGGACTTAGATAACTATCATCTGTGTCAAGGGTCCAGTATTAAGGAGTCTTTAAATGCGTGTAATTCTATTCATGTCAATCAGACTACTCATGCGAATAAGGATGACTTAAATAAGTGAGGTAATGTCTACACTACAGAGCTATTTTGGATATCAAGGTATCCCAAAACATCAACTCCGTTTCCATGAAATGTGCCCATTATTTCGAAATATTTTTTTTTTCAAAATAACAGGTGTGCTATTTCCCGGTACATGTTGCAGAAGGAGTAAAGGATGCTTCGAAACAGCGCAGTATTTCAACATTTGGCACTGTGTTGACAGCACCAAATCCCAAAATAGCATATTTCAAAACTAATTCAAAATAGAATACGCAATTGGCATAGAATAAATTGCATTCCTTATTTTGAGTTTAGGGAGTGTAAATGTAAATCTAATGTAGTGTAAATGTAGCCAAAGGTTTACAGGACCAGGCTGGCATTTTGTATTTTTATGAATTCTGTCAGGCAGCGTTTTCAATTATTATTACCTGGGCTGATTGTTACTGATATTTTGATTAGCCTCTAGTTATTTAACATTTGCTACCAGATATGCCATTATTTTACTAGGGATGCATATAATGTACTGGATGTTAATTGTCAGGAAAATAATTATTGAAAAGACTGCATATGAGATTTTTCAATAATAAAGTCTTGCAGTGACATAAGCCAAAACATCTTCCACTAAAGGGACTGGTGAGAAGATAAATATGAGATAATTTGAAGATTTAAAAAAAAAAGAAACATGAACAGCGTTACATATGAAATTTCAGCTGATTTTTATTGAATTGCATCTCTTTTCAGTTATGAAACAGTTGTCCTCTTTTAATGCATTTGCATCTTCCTGAAATGTTGAGATTCTGTATACATCGGTTACTTAGTCTGACAAAAGCCAGATACATACATTTTGTCAATACATGATGCAAAGATTCCTAATCTGAAATTTCAGGAGATAAATGCTGCTCTGTTTACCCACAAGTTCCACTGCCTTCAGAGCAACTTTTCTCAAAAGTAAATTTAGCAGGGAATTAGCCCCTCAAGCTAATAATTAATCCCTCAAAGTGTAAGAAAGATAAGAATTGTAGATTTGTTTGGTGCTGAAGACTTCCAAGGGCTTTCAGTTTGTCAGAATTAACCCAGAAAAGTATGCCTTCTTTGACAGAGAAGGGTTGCATTTTCACTACCGTTATTTTCAAGGATCTTTATGGTGTACTATTCACAGCAAATAATTTACTTGTGGAATTAAGTCCTTTTGTGGTTTGGAGCTATCTGAAAGTATACTCTGAGAATGGTACATGTACTGATATTTAAAAATAAACATTTCATGGTTGCTTTCCATGAACATATTTCAGCCTACACACGTTTTGATTATGCCTTGTACTATACCTTGTTTGTGCTTGTGCATGATGTGTGCTTGGCCATCTAAATCCACCTGATATTGATTCTGATTTCTAAGGGAATGGCTGGAACATTTACAAAGAGAAGTATGGGGCAAAGGGGGAGGCAAAGAGTTTTCAAGATAAACGTGAACATTTCTGGTGCACACAGATATTTGCAAGAATAATTTTGCTTTCTGAAAATATTGAGTCCTTAAGAAAAAAATTAACTTGTACTAAGAGTTCTTTGTGTTTATTTGTTTTAATTTGTAGTACAAATTGAAACTGTGTAGTCCCGCAACATCCATAATCCAGTCTGATTTTAGTTAGCTGGATGACTACTTATCATGAGTGCGGTCAAGCTTCCCATAGTCCCAAAAAGTTTGTTTACAGCCACTTGTCCTGAATTTAAGTCTTCTCTGCTGTTATTAGCTCTAATTAACCCTTAAATATCTTCTAAGAGCTCAGTAAACAGTTGAAGTGTTGGTAATACTGTTAGACTATATTGACCTCCCATGGTCCAACAAATTCTCTTGTTCAGAACTTGTCAGGTCCCAAGGTTACTGGATTAGACAGGTTTAACCTGTATATGTTTCATTCTAATCAGTATAGAAATCACAAGTCAGGTTCAGAATTAATGCTGTCTGCTAGAAGCATTTACAGTAAAGTTCCTTTAATCTGGCCTCTGATGGTCTGGAAATTCTGATGGTCTGGCATCTGTAGTCTCCCAAGATACATGAGGTTGTGGGAGGGGTGAAGAAGCTACAGGAGTGTGAGATGGTGAAGAAGCTGGCTGTACAGTTCTGCCCTTATTACCTGCTCTTCCCACACACAGAAGTTGAGGTGTGTAGACCAGAACAGTCTCGGTCATGCAGGAACAGAGAAAGCCAGCACCTGCCGCCAGGTTACAAACTCGGCCTTGGCCGGACACAACCTGCGGCACCTGGGTTCTACCCAGGCTCTGCCTCCCTCAGCACAGCACAGACCAGCCCCCCTCTGCCCCTTCTTGGCAGACACCTACTATGCAGCCCCCTCTTACCTGCTCAGCACTGCACACACAGGGCAGGGCCTGGCTTTCAGGCTTTTTTAGCTGTGTGGTAAGGCAGCCTGTGGAACCGCTGTCCCCAGCACCATGGCACTGGCCCAGCTCAAGTTGAGCTCCACAGGCCCCCAGGGCACTCCTCATCAGATAGTGGCAGCAGTGGGTGCACGCCTACTTTCCTCCACCTTTGGGCATGTGAGCTGTGCTGTAGATCCTGAGGGGGTGGTGAAGAAGTTGGGGATGTGTGGCAGTGGTGAGCTGAAGCTGTGCACATGGGTGGTGAAGCTGCAGGTGCATGGGGTGGTGAGCCACAGCTGGGCATTGAAGTGGTGAGCCACAGTGGAGGGGGTGTTGTTGAAGTAAGGCATAGGGGTTATGGTGATGCCCAACAATCTAGAAAATTTGGTAATCCAGCACCTGTCCAGTCCCGGATGTGTCGAATTAAAGGAACTTTACAGTAGATTGGTTGAATATTGAATCTTGAGGGGCCCCAATACATAATCTCTGTAACAAGAAAACTAGATATCTCCGAATGACACTGCTGAATAAATAATAAACAGCTCAAAAGCATCTTAAGTTAAGTAAGTGATCAATTAAGAGTTTAAAATGAACAGTATCAAAAACCATATTCAGGTCAACCAAAATTAGAATGTTTGATCAGTTGAATTTATTTCACTTAATAACTTCTGATAGCTTTATCTATAGCAGTATCTGTACCACACTATACATTGTTTCTGTTTTTAATTGGTTAACATTGCTGCATAATAATAATGATACTTTATGTTTAGATTTCACCCTTCAAAACTCAAATTTGTTTTTCTTGTTATGAGAACACCTGGAAGACCTGGTAAATGATTAGGTCTCTGTCGTGCTAGATCCTATACAAAACCAAAATAAAAAAGGCATTCTCTTCCCCAAGGGGCTTAGAATCTATGTGTAAAGCAATAACTAATAAATATGTGTAGAAAGGAAAGAATACAGGTAAAGAACGAGACAATATTGGTCGATGTGACAGGAAGCAGTTGGTACACACCGTCAATATACCTAAATTACAGATTGCATCAGCAGAGGCTATTTTATTAACCACTAAAATGTAGGCATCTTTGTGGCAGAAAGCTGCAATGTTTATGATATATCATGGTTGTATATTTAACATGAATAATCAAGTTTATTAATAGTAAATCAGAATAATGATGAATTTCAAAGAAAAGTATAAATGCTTATATTGTTATTTTTATTATTTTTGTGATTTTTTTCTACTCTGCCTTTGGCTGCTTCTCCCAATTTATGAGTCAGTTCTCTCCCTCTCCTAGATTCCTCCTTTGTAAATGGAAGTATTATAATTTATCTTTAGATTGCCAAAAATATTTTTCTTCATTTGAAGGAAATACCAATAACAAAAAACCAATATTATTCACTGGTGTGCACAATCCAGGGAAAATCTAATGTTCACTTCTAGAAATGAGGATGAATTCAGTTTCTCACTTCTGTAGTCCTTAATTTTTTTTTGGCTAAGATTGTCGTGAAGTTGCCAGTTGGTGTTAACTATGATAGCTATTTAGGGGGCACTGGCCTGAGACTCTCACAAGTCTCTGTGGAAAGGCAACTGGTTTCTATTAGTGGCCTAGCCACGATTCAGAAAGGGGAGTATTAATAAAAAATTGAAACGTTAAGAAAACTTTTGACTGTTGCATCAGCAGACAAAATACGTTCTTTGTAGATTTTTTGACCATGTGTATTTTATATATAATATGTTACTCACATAGAGATACTGCTACTTCTTATTAAGTTTAATGAACACTTCAAAAATGTCCCTGGCTCTTGTGAAGTTGAATGACTGGCTTGTGGAGAGTGGATATGCTTCTTCACATAGAAAAAGGGCTTCAAAGCAGACGAAAATATTGAACAATCGCCATGGTTACAAGTTCAATTATTAACATTCAAACTGAGAGTTCAAACTAAAAATCCAATTACCAATGATTTAGCAGTGAAGCCACAAAAACACCTATCTAAAATAAACATTCAGGATGACAAAGGATTCAAAATAATAAAAATAATAACAGCTAAAGCTGGAGTATTAATATACATATCTTGAAATCCCACCTGCCAGATACTGAAATTGAAAGAGACAAATTCTCAGTTAGGGGAAGCTTAAATAAAGGAGGCAAGTTGACATTAAACTTGAAAAGGGTGTGCATTTAACACCCCCCTTTGCTTTCGTAAAAGAGAGAAAAAAATGACAATGCATAATTTTGTGATGTGATGTGATGGCACTTCAGAAACAAATAGAAAGTAAAGGTGGCAAGCCCAGTCCAGTAAATTCAAATAAGTCAGCAGTAGTAGTTGTGGGAAGAAAGTGCAACAGGAAAGATAGGATTGTCAGTATCCTCTCTCATGGTCCTCTGAACTCCAGGCAGTGGGATTAAGCAGAATAAACTAACCTTCCTTTTACAAATCATTTATCTACAACATCCTTTCGAGCTAGCTGAGCACTAACCCTGGCTTTCCTTTGTATGAGGAGCAGCTTAAAACAGTGTTTGCAATGGGAGGTCTGCATCCAGCCTGAGCTCTCTAATATGCTAGATTTTATAATGTGGTCTGACTGCATTTCAGGACAACAAAGATTTATTTCAGCTTCCTTAGGTTCCTTTTTCTGCACACATGTGAGAGTAAGGTTCCTACAAAAGCTGCCTTAGTTCCATAAACCAGAGCCATTTGCCTCTGAGTTCTTGTCTGCTAGCTGATCTTTCTGTGCCCTTCATAGTGGTTGGTGAGCAAGACTTCACACCTCCACCATAAGACTTGCTGGAACATATCTACACTGAGGGGGATGAAGTAGAACACCAGAGAGTGGTATCAGGAAAATCTTCAGAAATCTTAGAATGAGAGTACGCACTCCCCACTTAAGCAAAATCATAATGGCTATGTCAGCACTACAAGGTTTTGTGGACGAAACCTGGGGAGAATCCAGATTCCCAAGGGGTTCTGTCAAGAACAAATCAGCAGAATGCAGCAATTTTGTTGAGAGTCTTACCCCACTCCCCTCGAGGCATAATGCCTCTGTCAACAGAAATCCAGTCTGGATGTTCTGGGAGGCCCTCCGTCAACAGACAGGGATCTGGGACATTGGAAACACAGTTGGCTGTGCTTCCAGTTGGTGGTTTTGTCAAGAGAGTGGCCGGGCAGTCCAGCTGTTCTGCCAACAGAGTAGATTTCTTTTGCAATCCACTTGGTAATTTGGCCATGATCTGTTGACAGAAGTTTTGTCAGAAGATATATTTTGCCAAAAACATCTGTAAACACATCATTATAATCTAGACATAGCCACAGAGGCTATGTCTACACTGAGTCCTACTGCCAAGAGTTTGATGAAAATAAGAAGTCTCGAAAATGAAAAATCATGACAATTTGCATATGCACATGACTAATATGAATATTAGAACAAAGGAGACAGAAGCGACTGCAACAATTACCTTGGAATCTCTCTCCTAAGCATCACTGGTAAACTGTTCGCTCTCGTCATCCTCGGCAGACTCCAGAAGATTGCTGAGAGGGTGTATCCTGAATCACAGTGCGGATTCCACACAGAGAGATCTACTGTCGACATGGTCTTCTCTCTGAGGCAGCTGCAGGAGCAATGCAGGGAGCAGAGGAAGAAACTCTATATTGCCTTCATCGATCTAACCAAGGCCTTCGACTTGGTCAGCAGGGATGGACTGTTCAAACTGCTCCACAAGATAGATTGTCCACCACGGTTACTCAAGATGATCCAGTCTTTCCACGAAGACATGAGAGGAACCATCCAATATGATGGAATATTATCAGATGCTTTCAGCATCAGGAGCGGCGTCAAACAAGGATGCATCCTTGCTCCGACATTGTTCGGGATCTTCTTCGCACTCCTCCTGAAGTATGCCTTTGGATCTTCAACAGAGGGCATCTTTTTGCACACAAGATCTGATGGGAAACTGTTTAATCTTGCAAGGGTGAAAGCTAAATCTAAGGTGTGAGAAGTCCTCATCAGAGATATGCTGTTCGCAGATGACGCTGCTGCTGTGTCACACACAGAAGACCAGCTTCAGAAGCTGCTGGATCGGTTCTCCAAAGCATGCAAGGACTTTGGGCTCTCCATCAGCCTAAAGAAGACAAATGTACTTGCTCAGGATGTTGTTGTTTCTCCATAAATCAGCACTGACAACTATACGTTAGAGGTCGTCCACGAGTTCGTTTACCTCGGGTCCACCATCACTGACACCCTGTCCTTGGAGACTGAGCTAAATAGGAGGATCGGAAAAGCAGCCACAACTCTGTCCAGACTCAGCGAGAAAGTGTGGAATAACAATAAGCTGTATGCTCACACCACAATGCAAGTCTACAGAGCCTGCATCTTCAGCACCCTCCTTTACGGCAGCGAGACTTGTACCCTTTATGCCCGCCAGGAAAAGAGGCTGAACTTCTTCCACTTGTGCTGCCTCAGGCGCATCCTTGGAATATCGTGGAAGGACAGAGTGTCCAACACTACCATCCTCGAGCAAGCTGGAATCCCAGCTATGCACACCCTCCTTAGTCAACGTCGGCTCCGCTGGCTTGGCCACGTCCACAGGATGAATGATGGAAGGATCCCAAAAGACATCCTGTATGGCGAGCTAGACTCTGGCAAAAGACCTCCAGGATGCCCCCAGCTGCACTACAAAGATGTTTGCAAGAGAGACCTCAGGGAAGTAGACATCAAGCCAGACAGCTGGGAGCAGCTGGCAGACGATTGCAGCAGATGGAGGCAGGAACTATACAAGGGCCTTCAGAAGGATGAGTTGAGGATCAAACAGCTACCAAAGGAGAAGCGAGCCCACAGAAAGCACAGCAAGGACCTGTCAGACACCCATTACATATGCAACAGATGCAGCAAGGACTGTCACTCTCGTGTGGGTCTTCACAGTCACAGCTGAAGCTGCAAATGAGGATGCCAAATGGAACTACGAAGGGCGCATTCCATAGTCTACGTAGACTGAAGGATGCTACTATAATATGAATATCCATGAGGCTGATTTGCATTTTGCAGTGGAAACACATGGCATAGATATGGTTCTGTCGGCAAAAACCTCCTTTTTTGGCAGCCCATAATGCCTGATTTTTCCTGATTTTTCTCCTTAACAGCTGGTGAATCAGTTGTAGGTAAGAGACTCATACAAGAGGACCTGGGGAGTTTTCTTTCTCTGGGAAGCAGACTGAAAGAAGACTGAGAAGGAAGATGGGAAGATGAGCAGACAATGAAAGTGCAAGAGCGAGCTGGAAGCCTAAGCAAACAATTTTATTCAGAGAAAACTGGAATTTATTAAGTTGTCAGTCACACAGAGAAGTCCCACTGAATCAGTCTTCAAGGATGCCAAAGAAGAAGAGAAAATGGCTTTCTATCATTAATCAGCCTCCACCATATACACTTAGTACTGTAAACATAGAAGGACCTACTCCTACTATATAGAGAAGTCCCAATGAGTTCAGTGGCACTTCCATGCACAGAATGAATATTATGATAGGATAATGGTTTGTGAATAAAGTATGAATGTTAAGAGTAGACAGGCATGCACACTTCCTTCTGTGGATACTACATCATATCTATTAGTTGCATAACATAGTGATGTTATTTGCCCAACATATTTGTGAACCAAAACTAAAGCCAAGACGACTGTTCTCTGCCTGACAAACAATTCATAAAAAAAGCTTTAAACTCTTGAAAATAGTGGTGTGAAATTACCAGTTTTCAATATACATTAACTTTTAGAACAGAACTTTTCCACAATAATACCATTGTTTATGTGGGGAATAATTCACATGTGCAGTTAACTAGCAAAAGGCAGTTGCTGAGGCTGCACTCTTGAATGCATTGATGAAAATCTTGATCAGGCATTTCAACATTGCAATGTGCACATATTAATTAAGTGTGATTAGAGCTGTGCACATAAGCTATTCCTATTTTAGGAAGGATTGTATTCTGCTCCTGAAATTAATAGGATTTTGCCACTGAAAATATTAAGCCAATAGACTTCAAATGTGTATGTAGAAAATTCTAATTTACCACAAGTTTTAACACAATCCAGGTCTTCCATGAGATGTTTTTTTCTCCCATGCTATGTTTTAACTACATGGTAGAATAAATTAGGTGATGGAAGGTATGGAATAAGTCTGGCAATAGCTCAGCCTTGGAACTTGTGAAGTAATATTTTCCAAATCATTAATTTGACAAGACTTGTGATACTACTGAATAAATTAGATGATGATATTTTCTACTATTCACTGAGAATCATAAAGGTGGCACAATAGTTTGTTAATATATTTATAAATCATAATTTAACAAATTTCAGGAAATATATTGGATATTATATGAATATTTTCTATCCTGTTCATTCAGGCCTCTTGGCATCTCATTGCTGTTGTGGGCAAGAAGCAAATAAGGCGGTATTTGGAATGATATTATGGACATATAACAGAGACATTTTAATATATGTTATTTTACAGAAGAACCCACTAGCCTGAGTTCAGTTAATTAATTCTTGAACTTTCTGGTTCACACTTAATGTAACCACTAATTGTTTCAGTACTTTTACAGAGGATGTCTTTTTGTCAGCGCTAATAGCCATGTTCATTGATCATGCTTTACTAGAGCAATGAACACCAGTAATATACTCTTAGTACCTCTTCCATCATAATTTTATTCGTTTCTATGTCTTAATACATTGAAAACTTGAGGCTAGATAGAAACATAATCTGTCTTGAATAATGTGCAGTGTGTAGTAGTGATGCTCCAGAAGCCAGCCAGAGAAAGATGTGTGACCCTGGATTGTCTGCTGCCCAGGGAGTCTGCTCTCATTCTCAGGGAATCACAATGTAGGTAGCCTGTAGAGCAAAGTCAGGAGGCTTTTGTCTCTTGCCTTAGGCACACATATACAGTTTTCTCCAGTGAACATTCACCCTCACTAATGACAAGATACAATTTCCTGCAGGTCATTCTGGAAACATCAAGGCATGGAAACAACTGCCAGCAAACCATCCTGCAATCCGCATCCATAGAAGTCATGTTTGTAAATCAGGAGCACTAGCAATTTAACAAGATGCAAAAGAACCAAGAGATATTTATTTAACTAAATTCATAATGTAAATTTCCTCAAACTGCAGTGCAGTCAGTCCAGAGCTAGCCAGAAACTTGTCCCACCTGGTCTAGTCCCTGTCACACCCATAAGATGGGGTTACATACTGGGCTAATAGCCATTGGTAGACTTATGCTCCATGATCTTCCCCCATTCTTTATTTCACCCTTTTATGTGTTTGACCTTCAGAATGTTCCCTGCCAACAAATTCCAGAGGTTGACACTCTCCATGGAAATCGAAGCATAGGTGACTGCAAAAGATGAGTGTCCAGATTTGGTGATAAGATCCGTCTTTTGGTCCTTGTGTTTCCACAATACCACCAGAGTGACTCAACAACACTATTCAAAAAGTTTATTGAACATTCTGTTTCTTGTGTTTTCAATGATGTAACTGGAAGGAAGCATGATGAATAGAAATCCTCTTGACTGCCTTATAATTACATTATATATATATTATATTTTAATATTTAAGTATCATGGTGTTGACACAAGACAGTCATAGAGGTTCAGTGTGCAAATTCAACATCATAGTGTGGTTACAATACAAACTATGTACATTTTTTACCAAATAAGATGAACGTGTTTTTTGACTTAAACTAATTTTATCATAGTTATCCAGTATTCCTTAAATAGTGTGTATTGAGATAACCATTGCCTGCTTACAACTCTTATTAACAAACATATATCCATCATTTTCCACTGATTATGAACTTCTGAAAAGGATATCATATTCTTTGTTTCTTTTAAAACTGTTTGGCAAACATATTACATTGAGTATGCCATGTAACACTTCCTCTTACCATATGTGCCACATGCCTCAGATGGCACTTGGCAAGGACTCCTTAATTAATTTGGTCTGCTGGTTGCATCTTTAGCTTCCTTAGCTCTAGTCAGGTACTGACAGGGAGTATGACTTCACTGCTGATCCATGGCCCCACTGTTCAGTGATTAAAGGCGAGAGAATGTCTTTAAAAATATTGTTTGCCCA
Organism: Carettochelys insculpta; assembly: GCF_033958435.1. Taxonomy (NCBI): domain Eukaryota; kingdom Metazoa; phylum Chordata; order Testudines; family Carettochelyidae; genus Carettochelys; species Carettochelys insculpta. Next base: position 71,346,407 of record NC_134137.1, read on the forward strand.
AAGACACAACTGAAAAATTATCTGTCACATGCAGGTATGATAAGTATAGTCCTCTCACTTTCAGTAAGGAAGAAAACTATAAATTTGTATATTATGAGTCCTGCCATGAGGAAGGAGACCATACTCAATGACCTCTTGAGATCCCTTCCAGTTCCAGTATTCTATGATTCTATGTAGAAGATACATGCATATATATCACTATTTTCTCTCCATATATATCTTTATATAATGAGAATTGAGAGTGCCTCATACTGGGAAAATTCACTGTCCCAAAAGGTGCAGTAAGGAGAAATCTTCTAGAGCATGTAAAGGTTGAGTCTACAGTAGAAGCATCTGTCACCAGAGTTGTGTTGACAGAAACTCTGTTGACAGAGTACATCTACGCCCAAAAGCAGATCAACACAGCAATCCCCTCTGTTGGTAGAGAACAGATAGACTGCCTTGCAGGTGAACACGAAGCCCTCTATGTGGACAGAAGCCTTATTCCTCAAATTTTCAAGGGATAACATTGTTGAGACAAATGCAGAGTTCTGCCAAGACTCTGTCAACAGAACACTTTATACATGTGAACACTCCCCAAGTTATGTCAACAGAAGACCCTTCTGTTGACAAAACTCTGTTGTGTAGACACAGCCAAAATATGTTTTATTGACAGAAATTGTCAATAAAAGACCTGTACAGGTGTTCCTCTGGGCCCTTTTGTCAACAGAGAGGATCAAAAGATTGATCTGTTTTTATGTGTAGACTGGATCTGTAGATAGAAGTTTTGCTGGAACAGTTCTTCCAGTAGCAATGTCTGTAGATAGGAGCTTCTAGTGTAGACGTAGCCCTAATGCTTAACTGCCAAAGGCTACGTCTACACTAGCCCCAAACTTCAAAATGGCCACTCAAATGGCCATTTCGAAGTTTACTAATGAAGCGCTGAAATGCATATTCAGCGCTTCATTAGCATGTGGGCAGCTGCAGCTCTTCAAAATTGACGCGGCTCATCCCGACGGGGCTCCTTTTCGAAAGGACCCCGCCTACTTCGAAGTCCCCTTATTCCTATGAGCAGATGAGAATAAGGGGACTTCGAAGTAGGCAGGGTCCTTTTGAAAAGGAGCCCCGTCGGGACGAGCCATGCGGCGATGAGCCGCGTCAATTTCAAAGTGCCGTGGCCGCCCGCATGCTAATGAAGCACTGCATATGCATTTCAGTGCTTCATTAGTAAACTTCGAAATGGCCATTTCGAAGTTTGGGGCTAGTGTAGACATGGCCAAAGAAGCTTATTATAACAATTAAGCATGTGCTGAAACACTGAATGGGAAAAAAAAAACAAAAAAAAAATTTAACAATCTAGCTACAGGTGACAGAGGTTCTCCTTTACTACTAATGTATTTAGACATTCAAAAAGAATTCAACATAATGCTGATCATAATGCTATTTCAGCCTCATTGCAGTTTCTGGTGGGAGTGACAGATAACATGGCTTCAGGATGCTGTGCTTTCTGTTTCACTTATGAAACCATAGGAGCATGAAGGTACATGGAAGTTTGTGGGGGAAGCAATGGACTGATTAGAATCACCTGCCTTCTGTTTAATTTGTATTCAAGTTTAATTGGAGATATTTGCATATAAAATCTTAGGGTTGGAAGAGACCTCAGATGGTCATCTAGTCCAACTTTATGCTCTAAGCAGGACCAAACACAACTGCATCATCCCAGCCAGGGCACTATCAATCTGGGATATAACAACCTCTAGGGAAAGAGATTCCACCACCTTTATTGGCAACCCATTCCTGTGCTTAACCACTCTCTTAGCGAAATAGTTTTAACTAATATCCAAACTAGACCTCACCACTACAACTTGAGATCACTGATCCTCATTCTGTCATCTGTTACCACTAAGAACAGCTTCTCTCTATCTTCTTTGGAAGTCCCCTTCAGGTAATTGAAGGCTGCTATAAAATCCCCCCTCACTTTTCTCTTCTGTAAACTAAAAAAGCCCAAATCCCTCAGACTCTCCTCAAAAGTCATGTGTTCTAACCCCATAATCATTTTTGTTGCCCTCCCCTGGACTCTCTCCATGTCTGAAGGACCAAGACACTAATATACTAAGAAAGACTCTGACCACACTGTTTGTTCAGATTCTTTAACATATGCCCAGACAAAGCAGGCCTGAAGGTATGGGAGCTAACCCGACAAGGTATGGCACAGATAGCAAAACAAGTGTTTGTGTAATTAGGCATAAAGCAAGAACTGAGACAGTTGAGTGTGAAAGCAATAATTGGCACTTATCTTAAATTATAGATCCATAACTCACGGAAGAGGGGCCTGGAAGTCTGCTGCCCAGTTGAGGGAGAGATAACATTGTGTTTTCCTTGAATACAAGCCTAAGTTTGGAAAAGGTGTAACATGTCAGCATGAAAGATAGTGTCTACCCCTCACAAATGACAATTAGAGCCCAGAAAGGGGTGACACTGATAATTGTATATTATGGCCAATGTATGCACTGATCATTGTTATTTTGTCTCAACATCATATAGGATTGTACCTGTACTAAAAACATATACGAAGTGCCACCTGTCACTCCTAAACACCTCAAATTGAAATGTACCGTATTTTTGACAAGTGAAAACTTAAGGAATAATACCTAAGTATTCACATGTAAATGTGAATCTGAGCCATGGGCAGAGCACTTACGTAACATATTAGACTATTGGGGTATTGTGCTTATTAGGTCTTGCTGCTAGCACCTATGTAGGGGCTCAGGAACTCCCACCCCATCGTTTCTCTCCACACATCAGCACCCTATATAATTCATTGTAATAAGCTGTTTGTCAGTCTCACTGATCCTAACAAGATAAGTGACACTCTGCCAGCTATGTGTAATGAAGGCCTTGCACTTGAATCTACATGGTGTCAAACTTCTGTTCCTTCAGCATCCACATCCTTTCCAGAATCAGGGTGGGGGCTAGAAATAGACACAATATTCCAGGTGTGGCCTCACCTGTGCCATATAAATGGGAATAATCGCTTCCCTAGATCTGCTGGCAATACTCCGAGTAATGTATTCAAATATTCAGTTATCCTTCTTTGGCTATAAGGGCACACTGTGGGGTCATATTCAACTTCTCATTCATTGTGATCCCATGGTCATTTTCTGCAGAACTGCTGCTTAGCCAATTGGTCCCCAGCCTGTGGCTTTGCTTGGGAGTCTTGGTCCTTGCTGAACCTCATCAGATTTATTTTGGCCCATTCTCCATTTTTTGTAAGTCACATCCCTAAACTCCAGCACATCTACCACTCCCCCAGCTTAGTGTTATCTGCAAACTTGCACAGGGTGAAATGCATCCCATCATCCAGATCATTAATAAAGATGTTGGAAAAAAAGCAACCACAAGCCAGGCCCTTAGGGCACTCTGCTTAACACTGACAATGCCCTATTTTTGGGGTAACACACAGGGTGCTAGCCATTTCCTATTTAGTATAATTCAAACCTTCACAGAGATACTTCAATGGATTTTCACCTTTCAGCCACAACTATCTTTGCACCAAACTGCTAACAAGGGCCCTTTATGGACATGCCACTTGTTCCAAAAACGGCATGCTAATAAATGGTCCGGAAAATGCTAATGAAGCATGGATGTAAATTTCCAGTGAGTCATTGACATACGGTCACACAACTGAGAGTCCGGAAGGAGCTCTTCTAGGCTACGTCTACATGTGAAGCCTACATCGAAATAGCTTATTTCGATGTAGCAAGATCGAAATAGTCTATTTCGATGAGTAACGTCTACACGTCCTCCAGGGCTGGCAACATCGATGTTCAACTTCGACGTTGTGTGGCACCACATCGAAATAGGCACTGCGAGGGAACGTCTACACGCCAAAGTAGCACACATCGAAATAAGGGTGCCAGGCACAGCTGCAGACAAGGTCACAGGGTGGACTCAACAGCAAGCCACTCCCTTAAAGGGCCCCTCCCAGACACAGTTGCACTAAACAACACAAGATACACAGAGCCGACTACTGGTTGCAGACCCTGTGCATGCAGCATGGATCCCCAGCTGCCGCAGCAGCAGCCAGAAGCCCTGGGCTAAGGGCTGCTGCCCATGGTGACCATAGAGCCCCGCAGGGGCTCGAGAGAGAGCATCTCTCAACCCCTCAGCTGATGGCCGCCATGGCGGATCCCGCTATTTCGAAGTTGCGGGACGCGCAACGACTACACGGTCCCTACTTCGACGTTGAACGTCGAAGTAGGGCTCTATTCCTATCCCCTCATGGGGTTAGCGACTTTGACGTCTCGCCGCCTAATGTCGAAGTTAACTTCGAAATAGCGCCCGGCGCGTGTAGCCGTGACGGGCGCTATTTCGAAGTTAGTGCCGCTACTTCGAAGTAGCGTGCACGTGTAGACACAGCTCTAGACTCCAAAACAGCGTGTAGAAGCATGATCCCCGGGGGATCTTCTGGAAGGAATTTCTCCTTCTTCCTGAAAATAATTGAGATCCACCAGGGCCACACTTCTACATGCTGTTTTGGAGTCCACAAGAGCTCCTTCCGGACTCTTAATCATGTGACCATATGCTAATGAGGTGCCAGAAATTTACATCAACTCCTCATTAGCATTTCCCAGGCTATCTATTATCATGCCACTTTTGGAACAAGTGGCATGTGTAGAAACGGCCAAGGGGTTTAGTTCTGTACTAGCTTGCTTTAGTTCCATTGAGAGGAAAATGATGCATGGATTCACTTAGTTATTCCATATTAAGTAGCAGGATGACATAATGCTAGCCCTGGGGGATGAGGGGAGGTAAGAGGAATGTGATAGCCAATATGCTATTGATTGTTGTCTTTGAGCTGCTGTGTTCTCTCTCAGGGTTGTGCCACAATCTAAAGCCTGCAGCACTCTTTGTTCTTCCTGGGAGACTATGTAAAGGCAACACGTATTCTGCAGTGACTATGAGCTGTGACTATTAATAAACCATTTGCGGCACTCTTACGTCCAAGTTATACTTTGATTAAAAAAAAGCTGGACTGCAGTAGTTTGTATCGAATGTTGGATATTTGTTGATGAAGAAGAATGCAGAGTCAGTATTGCTGCATCAGCTGGATCAGAGTGGGCCTAATCTGATTGACCAACCTCTAAATAATGACTGAATGAAAGTTAACACATAATCCCAGTAATTTGTAACAAGTGATATTTGAAAGTACACAGAAGGGCTGAATGTATGTAAGAAATAAAAGACGAATATGATTCAGTAGTATATTGAGGTAATCAGTTGTACATAAAAGAATTTTGAAAGTACAGAAAAGTGGTGTTTTGGAAATTAGGCTTAATCTGGAGATGGTCGTTTTTGTTCATCACATTTTATAGTGCTTGGTTTTTAATGAAATCCTGGGTTTTTTTTTTGTTTTGTTTCGTTTTGTTTTGTTTTGTTTTTGTAAATGGCCACAAGACTCCTGTTTCATTCCAAAATCTCAGTCTTTCACCTCTGAATCTTAAAAAAATCTCAAAGATGTCCAGGCCTTCATGCTTAGGCTGTGGCCACGCTACCCCCTCCCTTTCAGAACAGGCAGCATGTATTCCAAAAGCAGCACTTTCAAATTGTGCACAGCTGCCATTATGCTAATGATGCACTATATATTCATGTCAGTGCCTGATTAGTATGTTCCAAACTCCTTCATTAACATTCCTACAGGTCAGCACAAGAACACCTCAACTTAGCTAATGAGAAAATAATTTGACTAAAGAGAGGAATAATGGTATTTTGTCTGAAACATCAGGAGTAAAACTGCAAAGGCAGGTGGTGAGTAGGACTCATCATGAGAAAAGTGCAAAAGCGGGGAGGTAACAAAAATGTCACAAACTGCATAAAATATTGTATAAATTGTTTTTCCCAGATTGTTTGTCTCAGTCTATAAGTAGTGAAATACCTTCCCTTAATCTGTCAGCCAGCCAAGGCAGGAATGGGAGGTCCCACCATTCACTGAGTTGGATTTATTGCCATCAGCATACATGTGGCAGTTTAACTCTAGGAATTTACCAGGGCAGCTAGGACCATAAAGAATTGACAATAAACCTGACCAAGTACCTTCAAACTTTGACAGATCTTGTGGTCATTAGACAGTTCACCTGATGCCCGTTGTATCAGCTGTCTGAGCAGAGCAGGAACAGCACACAGGGAACACACACACACGTGGCCATACACCTGAAGACATTCACCAACATAACACAGCTCATCCAGCCTTTCTCTGGCAGGTCTAAATGGATCAGTACAAGAAGAGGGATCTGCTATGCCCACTCAGCTGCAGTTTTTGGCCAAAGAAACAATGAGATGCATCTGCTATGTCAAGCAGTATGACCTGGGATGTTGTCCATTACTGACAAGTATTGACACCTGTGGATGTAAACAGGAAGCTGTTTTTCCCCAATTCTTCATTATCCTGCTTTTTCCAGATTCCTTACCATGTCTCGTTATTAAAAGCAAGAAAAGCTCTAAAATCAATCAGGAAAAAAAATTTAAAAAAGACTATTTAAAACACAGAACTCTACCACCCACTCTCTAACAGAATTCTTGAATGCTTAAATATTTGATTTTAAAAATGCTTCTTCAGGTCTGGTCTGCGTAGCTCAAAAGCTTGTCTTTTTGATCAAAAGAAGTTGGCTCCTTAAAAGATATTACCTCTCTCTCCTGGTCTTTCTAATACCCTGGGAATGACATTTCTACAACAACACAGCTTAAAGTAATATGAAGCGGTAGCTGATATTTAAATGTAGTAGAGATAAGGGAAGATATGTTCCGGTTTGCTTCTGCCTTGGGGAAGAGGAAGATAGTGAGGAGATATGCTCCCGAAAACCGATAGTCTGCATGTGCATTGTACAGAAACCACAAAAAAAATACAGACAGATCACAAAAAAAAAAAAATCCCATCCCACAGAAGACGATGCAGCACAACAGAGTCTCGGAGATATAAGTCTGTGGACATCCACAGTGGAGAAGAGGTTACAGCTGGCATCACTCTTTGTAAAACAGACTCTGGGAGGAAATAAGTACACTGAAAACAGATTCTGGAGAAATATGTAATAGCTAATGAAGGTACGTATCTATTTTCGGTGGGCAGGTGCATAAAAAAACATGACAGACTGTAGAATCATAGAATCCTAGGGCTTGGAAAAGACCCTGGGAGGTGATTGAGTTTGGCTCCCTGCCCAAGGAAGAATCAAACCTAATTATATCATCCCAGCCAGAACTTTGTCAAGCCCTCACTTAAAAACCTCTAGGGTTGGAGATTCCATCACCTTTCTAGGTAGTGCATTCCAGTGGTTCACCACCCTCCTTGTGAAACAGTTTTTCCTAATATCCAACATACACCTGCTGCACTGTAACTTGAGACCACTGCTCCTAGTTCTGCCATCTGTCACTACTGAAAACAACCTCTCTCCATCCTTTTCAGAACCCCCTTTCAGGAAGCGAAAGGCTGCTATGAAATCACCCCTCACTCTTCTTTTCTGAAAACTAAATAACTAAATAAGCCCAGACCCCTCATCCTCTCCTCGTAGGTCATATGTTCCAGCCTCCCAATCACTTTTGTTACCCTCTAATGGACTCCCTCCCATGCATCCACATCCTTCCTGTACTGGGGCCCCAGAACTGGATGCAATACTCCAAATATGGCTGCACAAGTGTCAAATAGAGGGCAATAATGACTTCTCTAGATCTGCTGGAAATGCTTCTCCTAATGGCCCCCCCAATATGCCATTAACCTTCTTGGCTACAAAAGCACACAGTTGACTCATATCCAGCCTCTCATTCACTGCAATCCCCAGGTCCTTTTCTGCTGTGCTACTACTTAGCCAGTTGGTCCCCAGCCTGTAATAACGTTTGGGATTCCTCCATCTTTTGTCATTGTTGAATTTCATCAGATTCCCTTTGGCCCTATCCTCCACTTTATCTAGGTCACTCAAGACCCTGTCCCTACCTTCCAATGTATCTACCTGTCCTCACTGCTTAATGAAAAGCTTCAGTCCCTTAGTACAGCACAGCAGACAGTACTGATGGAAGGTTAAATGTATAACTGTAGCCAGTCTGATGAGGAAAGATTAATTAAAGCAAACAAGCAGGCAAGAATTGAATAATAACCAAACTTCCACATTGCCTGTGATGTTCTGAGAAAAAAATAGTGATGCTGCAAAGACCCACACTGAAAAATGTTGAGGATTTCTCAGCATCTCAGTTTTTGCCTGTGCAGCTCCTGGTTGACTGCAGCTCCATTGTAATTGTGCCATAAGTCCTGAGGATGTAACAGCGCATCATTGTCAGCAGACCAGCACTATTTTATGGCTAGAGAGTTACAACTCAATAGATGATTTCCATTTGTCCAAGAAGGGAAGTAATCCATATCCTCCCTATACCTGATGTACATTATGTCCTTCTCCTTGTTAGCTCCTGCCCATCCCCAGCCTAGCCCTGGGCATAGAATTGGGTATCATTGGCTTCAAGGAGGCTGCAGGACACTCCAGTCTGTGCTGGTGTATGGGCATACAGGGACATTTTCCTGCCTGGATATGTAGCAAGAGTCACAAACTGCCCCTAAAATTAAAGGTTGATCGTTGCAGAAAAAGGGTTATTCAGTCCAGTATCTGCTGTTAGCAAAATTAAAAAAATCCAAACCCCAAGTATTTTTCTTGCCATTTTATGAAACTTTACCACTGCCAGTATATTTTTTGAAATGAGATGAACATATCTGTATGCAGTATTGAAGATTTGGGTGTGCCATGGATTTATGTAGCATCAGCAAAATATTCTTAGTCGTGTTCTTTATACCTTCATAAAATTATTCCAACATTCTGTTCATTCTGGTGTTTTTATTTTTGTTTTTGACTGCTGCTGTACATTGATAAGATGTTTTCAGAGAACTATCCACAATGACTCCAAGATTTCTCTTTTCAATCGTTATAGTTAAGTTAATCCCCATCATTTTGCATGCACAGTGGGATTATTTTTCCAGGGTGTATTACTTTGCGTTTATCAACATTAAAATTCATCTGTAATTTTGTTGCCCAATCACCTAGTTTTGTGAGATCCTTTTGAAGATTTTCCCAGTCACTTTTATTCTTAACTATCTTGAGCAGTTTAGTATCTTTGGCAAATTTCACAATCTCACTGTTTACCCCTTTCTCCAGATCATTTATAAATATGTTGAATAGTATTGGTCCCAGTATGGATCCTTGGAGGGACACCACTAGTTACCTCTCTCCATTCTGGCAAATGACCACTTAGTCTTACCCTTTGTTTCCTGCTTTTTTAACCAGTTATCCATTCATGAGAGGACCTTCCCTCTTATCCCATAACAATTTACTGTCCTGTTCTGTAACACTTCATCTTATGGAGCTGGTGCCATATTGCAGCATTGTACTGAGATGAGAGTTGGATAAATAATTATTTTTGTGTCTCCCATACCATTTCCAGAAAAAGAGAAGTTATCTAAAGTTGCTAAAGAAAGTCAAATGGTTTTGAATGGAGGGGCAATGTTTCACCAGTATTTCTGTTATTGCTGCTGTACTGTTTATAAAGAATATAAACTTTTCCCAAATTTTTATTTAATGGAAGCAAAAATGCTCTCTGCAAGAACATACCACTGGGAAATGCACAAAAACCTGTGTAAAAGTATTGTTATTAAAATTGCAAAGGTAAGAATTTAAGGTCATGAAATGTCAGAATTAATGTTAGGTGTGGAAAAAACCATGTGATCTTGTCATTAAAGACTGTATCATAATGCATACGCAAAAAGAGGCCAAATAAAAGTTGCATAAGAGCTTTAATACTGGAATTGTCCAGAGAAGAGCAACAGGAATGACTAAAGTTCTAGAGAATGTGAGCTATGAGGGAAGACTCAAAGAACTGGGCTTTTTTACTTTAGAAAATAGAAGACATAGAGGAGACATGATAGTGGTTTTCAAATACCTTAAAGAGAGTTACTAGGAGGAGGAAGAAAAAAATGTTCTGCTTGATATCTAAGGATAGGACAAGGAGCAATGATTTTAAACTGCAGCAAGGGAGGTTTAGATTAGACATTTGGAAAAACTTCCTAACTGTTAGGGAGGTTAAACACTGGAATAAATTACCTAGGGAGGCTGTGGAATCTCCATCACTGAAGATTTTTAAGCACAGGTTACACAGACACCTATGAGGCATGGTCTAGATGGTGCTTGGTTCTGATGAGAGGGCAGGGAACTGGACCCGATGTTCTTTTGAGGTCCTTTCCATGGTTCTGATTCTATGATTCAATGAGTTACCTAATTCGGAGTGCCCGACTTTGAAACATTAATAATGTTCTTTTAACTTTGCTTTGGGGGTATAATTTCAATTAATTTAATAAGGAAACATGTACAAAGAACAGAATCCACCGCACATACCTCTGTTACTTGAGGCAATAATAGCTGTACAGGCTGAACCTCTCTAATCTGGCACCCTCAGGATCTGACCAGTGACGGATGAGAGCATTTGCCAGACCACAGGAGGTCATAGAGTCTAGCATCATTACCTGCGCTTCCACTGCTTAATGGACTCTTAAGACATTTAAGGGTAAATTTAGCTAAGTAAACAACACAGAAGTCTAAGATCCAGGACTGGTGGCTGAAAACGAACTTCCTGGTATCACAGGAAACATGGCTACACCCATTATAAGTGGTCATCCAGCTAACTATAATCATGCTGGATTACAGAGTTTGCAGGACAACAGAGTTACAGATTAGATAATTTCAACCTGTAGAAAATTTCATCCTCCACATCAGGGATGTGGCCCAGAGGCTCTGCCTGCTGTGGGTAAAATGCTGATTTTCACTGGTAACAGCAGAGCACAAAAGCTCTGTCCCATGTAGTGGCTTGCAGGTTCCATCCCCATTATTCCCATTGGTTGGGAATCCCAACCAATTCAGTATCTCAGATGTCCCTTAATACAACCTTTTCTTGATTTCCCTGTATGTATTGTATTGATGCATAGCTAGATGATGGACACACCCTCCATTTACAAGAAGTCCAGAAAGTGATTCTGTGATACAGTAAGTGTGTGTGTTTGTGTGTGTGAAAGCCTTGCTATTAAAAAAAATATCCACTTAGTTTACCCTTTCCTGTGTAGACCTTGATTCCTATGAGTAGTCCAAACAAAGTACACTTTGGTGACAAATTGCCAATAAATAAAGACTAGACCCATGATCCAGATCCCCTGGAAGCCAATGTCCCATGATCAATGTCTCACATCTCCCTGCCTGCTGTGCCCTACACACCACTCACAACTGCTGGGGTCACATAATATATACTGAGTACAGGACACTAGATAGTTGCACTTCCTCAGGAGACAAACAATGACAAATTGAAACTCACAATACCTCCTCTTTTTCCCTTGTTCTGGGGAGGGAGTGAATTACCTCACCCAATTCTGTGGAGTCATTTGATCCTCCTGTGTGCCTAACCAGCCACTGAGGTCCATGGATAGCTCAGACGGAGCTTCTCCCATTTTTTTATCCTTTCTGCTCCTGTCCCCTTCTGTTCTTCATGTCCATAGTCAAAATCTAAATGGGGGAGAGTGGGTAAGGAAGGGCATTACTTATTGTCCTACAAAGACTGGCCAAATATCTCACCATATTCTTGAAATATTATCAGTGTTGTATCTGAAAAGCAGACGTGCTGAAAAAAAAGTTGGAGATGGTTGAAAAAAAGGGAAATTTAATATTTAGAGGGAAATGGTCTAACCTTTACTGGTAGTGTAGAGTAAATTGGTTGTAGGCTTGCAATGTGATCATCAAAATGCCAGTATGCTTCTGGCTTAAGCAAGTGACAGTATGCTCAAAGAAGTGACAGTCCCTGGAGATGCTGCTTCTAGAAAATAGAGGCACCCAGAACTGACTAGTATTCCAGAAAGCTTTGACTATGGGGAAAATGGAGTCTCAGTTTGAAAGGGTTGATGGGCAGATACTTTTTAGCTTTATAACTATCATGCTAAGGAAACCTGAAGAAGCTCCGTGGATAAAATTGTGTAAGTCTGACATTTGCTGAATACAGTCCTTAATGATCACACTAGATCTCTCTGAAGTTATCTGTGATCTGAAAGCTTCAAAAAAGCCTTAGCAGAGAAAGCAAGAAGTTGTTATGAAGATAAGAGTCAGACAAGGTGCCCAACAATTCACAATTCAACATTTTTTTCAAGTAAAGATGTCTGTGATTCCAAAGAATTGCTTCTTATGTGAGTATATGTGAATAATTTTACAGACAAAATAACACAGCCAGGTTTGCCAATTTAAACTCCATCTCACATTACATTATGTTTCAATACATAGACAAACACTAAGATAAAGGGCAGTTACCTTGTGAATTCTATTTTATGAATACATTACATCAAGACTGCAGATGCCTCTTTACTTGGGAGAGAGCAGGAAGACAAGGAGGTAGAGAGAGAAAGGAGAAATTGGGAATATGGTTTGAGCCCCGCTAAGAACCAAATGAATACATCTAAAAGCACTTCTGAGACACAGAATAAAGGACAGGGAAAAGAGGCTTCAAAAACAAAGTAACACTTTTGCAGCTGGTGTTATTTCCTTATATGCTCAATGAAGAATGAGAGAATGGATATTTACCATACCACTATTGTTTTGAGTGTTGCAATGGAGATAAAACAAGAGTAAGAAAGTAGCAGGGCTTCATTAAAATAGTCACTGTGAATATGTATCCTGTAAATACAGCCTCAATCTACATTGGTGAATTGTTCATGGGACGTTCTGTTTTCTGTAAATGCGTTTATTATTTGTGAATAGAGGGTAACATCTTGGGATAAGTCCCCAAGCAATATCTTCTATTATTTTATTTCTTTTTTCTGTTTATGTATCTGTTATCACTTCACATGCTGGGTCTTTCTGGAGTGCTGTGCTGAGACAAAGGGGTACACTTTGTGATTTTTCCTCTTCAAAGACTTATTTGATTTTGTTGGTTTGAGAGCAGCAAGAGAGACACTTACATTTCAATGCAGAGCAACAATAAAACTATTCCATTTTTAGGTGTTCTGTTGTTCAAGGAGGGATACAATATTTTATTGCAATTGAGACTAGAGATGGATTGCTTGAGAGAAACCGCTTTCTGGTTTTGAGGTCAAAATAAAAGTAATGCAAAAAGGTGCATATGTGAGCCAAGATTTGCTAGTGGTACTCAGACATCATGTTTTAAAGGTGCCAAATGAAATATGTTTCAGAAAGATGTTGACACTATTATAGTAGATAATTGCAAGGGGTACATCTCCCATCGTGTTGGAGGAGGGGATAGGAATTGGCATTGTTTTGTGATATCAAAATTTGCCTCAGTGTAGAATGAGAATGAATTCATCCCACAGAATTCAGAGATTCCTGATAATCTATTCATGTGTCTCGAACACTTCTGATGTCCTTTTTGGGTTCTCTACACTATTATGTCTTCTGGAACAATATTGTGGAGTCCCCTGCTGGCTATTTTTGGTCCCCAGAACTTCTCTCAAAGTGAGAGAGATGGTTCTACTGACTAAAGGAAAGTTACAGAAACCATTGAAGAAGACTTTAGGTTTCATTAACTTTTCATTGTACTCTCTGGGATGAAACAGCCTCTCCACACCCATGGCCTGTCTCTTCTCAGTATTCTACCTTAATGTAAATACTTGAATCTGTGGAGATTACCCCATGAACCCCAGAAGAGGGGCAATGGTGCTGCAGATTAGGCTGACCTTTTCTGATACATTTATGAATGGGGACTTCCACACAGTGACGAGGACCCTCTATGCAGTCTGAAGGAGATTTGGAGTAACTGGAAACAATCACCCTGTTCTTCTATATTCTATTCCTTCTTTCTCAATTGTTCTTTAAATGGGAAAGTTGTGATATTTAACAGTTTCACCAACACCAACAGAACATGTCCCCTGTCTTTAATACAAACACTGACCATCTACATTTATCTATGGACATTCTACTCAAAGCAGCAACATGTACTACATAGGCGTGATTTCTAAAATGTGCTTACATGTTGTGAATAACTAGACCATAAAGACCATTAGACCAGCATAAAGGCCCCGCTGGTGTCCATTAAAATTTTCCTAGTATGCTTTATGGTCATGTAATTAGAAACAGCATGATGTGAAAGAGAAGTACAGAACTTTGAGTGAATCCCAATAGGGTCTACACAGACTAATTTACATGCAACATGTCATCATGCTTTAGAAATCACACCTCTGTGATTTGCATTATCTATTATGTGGACAAAATGTAAGGGTTTCTCATGGTGTCCATAGTCATTGGATCTAAGCATTGCACTGATAAATCAGAACTGCATAGTGGGAAGAACCTATTTGTTGTATCTTCTTTTGATAGAATGTGTGGGTATATTTGTGTCTCATAAAACATTAGGAGAAAAATTCTTCCCTCCAATGAACTCTCAAGGATGCCACTGAAGTTAACAGAGCCACAGGTGTGGGTCTGATTGCAAAAGTAAAGAGTACAGATCTATGTATATGCTTGTCTCGACTATAACTGCTGTCAGGTAGTGAGAATGTCCTCTGTCCAGTTTATTCTGAATATATTTTCAGTGAAGCTGGGAATATTATTCTAATAAACAAGTAAGCTTGAATAATGGGAATGTAACACAGTTCATATTCATAAAGGTGAATATGAAAATTTGTACCCAAGGGATTCTAGTGCTATTATAAATGGATGTGGAGATTGTAACACTGAAATGTGACTAATCTAAAATATGACTGAACACTGACTAATCTTGGTTCAAGATGAAAGGCTACAAAGTTAAAAGAAATCCTCTGATCATGAATTCTCTCATAGCACCATAGCACATCTTAAAAACCTTGGCATTCATGAGCAGAATGGGACTAGCTAAAGGTCAGTAATTGATTAATATATTGACATAGTGAATGATGATTTTAAACCAAATTTATACTAAGTGACAGTAATGTCCCCACATTAAGTTATGCTTTCATTGTTGTGTGATTAGAAGAAATAGCTATTCTGCAAATGGGAGGAAAGAGATGGCTCCATACTTAATATGTAAGATAAATATTTTGCCATTCCTGTTACTTATACTGAACAGGGAGAGACTGTCCCCAAGTAAAATGTAGTGCAAAATCCAGTACCCAGTTACATTGGTGTAAATCTGGACTAAATTCTTTGACTTCAGTAATTTAAGAAACTGAGGGGAGAAACTGGCAATTGATTTACAATATTTTAGCTCAGATTCTGACACTAGTAACAGTGGTGACAACCTGGAATACTACCACTGATGCCAGAAAGAGACAATACTTCTGTACATCAATGAAATGATGGAATCTGTGCCTCTAGAAAATAGCTCTTGATTTGGATAACACTAATATACAGGGAATAAGGCTGTAAAAACCTATGCCAGCTTCCAAGTGCTGGGCTATGGGATTATAGAATTAAGCAGGTGTCTAGCAATTTGTTAGTCCCTTACTTGATCAGGAGATGGATAGTGGAACGGGAGGACTGGGGCAATGGGAGGAGGCTTAGCTCAACACCATTGCTTCACACCAGCCACTATGACCAGAACAAGTCAGCAACAAATGACCATTCTCCCAGAGTACAAGAGAAGCAGATACATAGAACAGCTTCTGAGACTACGCCCTTATTATAAGATTTTTTCTAGGTAGACAATTTATCTCTACATTGACTTTAATGGTGCTGGAACAAGCTTTTGTTACATTCGCCGTGTCTGCTGATGAACTCCTGTTCTTCTCTTCTTATAGTGAAATTCTGTAGTGACTACAATTTAGTTAAACATAATTACATACATACATTTTATGGCATTTTTTCATCAGGCAGATTTTCAGAAATTTAAACAACTGTGAAATATCCCCACATATGCAAAGCCATAGCATGGCACTGATAGCATATGTATTTTTAAATAACACTATGACTAAAACTGAATTAGTTAATGGCATAAAATAAATTAATGAACAACTACATTTATGATATTGGAATCGTGACATGTTCTTCAATTTATAATTTATTACACCATGCAACTCATGTTTTATGAGGTCATTAAAATGCATATAATGCAATTTGAAATCAACATTTATAAGAAAAATAATGTAGGAAAACAGCCCTGTAATAAGACAAATAAATAAGTAAGTAAGTAAGTAAATAAATAAAATAATGTTTAGTGCCTAGCATGATAATAATGAAAGCAGTATCTGGAAGAACTGCATGAAAATAATGGGCAAAAGACACCATTATGAGTTTAGTTAGAAAAGCGTAGAATGCTAGCATCTTTCCCTTTCTGTTTTTCTTTTTTTTTTTTTTTGCATTTTCTGACTCATTTTTGGTGCCTACTGGAACCTTTACTGGATCCAGAGTTACTGTGCACTGGAATAATAATGGAATGTATAATATTTCATATTTCAACTGGACTAGATGGACTTCTCCTTTGACCCAGTATAGCTGTTCTTATAGCTACAAAAACAAAATCTGATGATGTGGGTCTTGCCCATGAGAGCTCATTACTTATATAAAATTGATAGTCCTTAAGGTGCTACAGGACTGCTTGTTTTTTGTTTTAGGTATTTATTTTTTGTGAAGCTGCAGACAAAATGGCAGCCCCTTGGAGATTCTTACACACAGTTAACATTTG
Source organism: Carettochelys insculpta (assembly GCF_033958435.1). NCBI lineage: Eukaryota > Metazoa > Chordata > Testudines > Carettochelyidae > Carettochelys > Carettochelys insculpta. The sequence continues at coordinate 71,363,051 of NC_134137.1, forward strand.
TTTCTTTTAACTACTACCCAGTTATAAAAAAATTGAGTATATTGTCAAAGTCTTATTCTGTGTGCATTTTTTAAAATTATCTGTTTATGCGTTTGGGATAAAGCATCTACAATTCATGGTACTGTTCTGTGAAACCATTTGGATGTGCTAAACAGGAGGTCAGGCTGGCTTATCAGAATAGTTCCTTTTGACTTTAAAATCTGTTAATATAGACTTTCCTTACTTCTTCTTGTGGAGCATGAATGGCTCTATAAGTTTCATAAAGAAAGCCAATGAGACCGGTATTAAACAGTATTACACTAGAGGATGATCTCAGAATGTTAACCCTATTCCTTAGTTCCAAAGGTTGATTTTCTTGCCTTTTGCTCTCATCAACTGAAGCACAATGTCAGAGAGATCTAAAGATAAGACAGTGGGATAAATTGCAAGGAATGCCAGCCTCCCATCAATCACCATTAATCAACTCTATGGTTTAACGAGCCTCAGCTTTGAAAATCTGTGCTCACCACTCATGACCACAACTGGCAGCACAAGCACAGTCCTCAAACCTATGTATACCCTCTTAGGAAAAGGGTCATTTATCTCTATATCACAAATGAACCAGAGAACTTAGAGTAGAGAGTCCTCCTTGCATTGCAAAATGTGGTGGACATTGTCCAATTCAACACAGCGGTCTTTAGCCTTCACATCTGAACATTTCCCATGTGTCAGCATCCAGTGATGGTGTAGTTGCTCAAGACTGTGTTCCTGTCTGCCAGTAGCTTACTAAAGTCATACAACCTCCCCTTCCTGCCCCTGATCTTTGTGTGGTTCCTTATTCAGTCTTTTCTCCAAACTATTTTTGATGGACACTCAAGCAGAGAGCACCTTTAAATCACTTATCTGTGATTCCGCAATAAAATCAAGACCTCTTCTCATCACAGTAGTACCAGTTGTGATGTCAGTCAACAAAGTTGTAATGTTTTGCTTACATTATTTTCTGTGAACAGGATATCATTCCAGATCAAAACTGAGATCATAAATTTTAAGTCGATAATCTGGCTGATAAATAACTCAGCTTGATAGCCCTGTTTTTTCTTTGTGTTACAGAAATAGAACTGGGAAGAACCTTGTGAGGTCCTTGACTCCAGTTCCCTGCACTCATAGTAGGACCTAACATCATCTACATCATCCCTTGCAGATGTTTATCTCTATCTAACCAACTGCCCCAGCTACTTGAAAGACATTATCATGAAACAAATTAGAGGTGTGAAATTCAGTAAATATGATTTGCCAGCCTTTCTGCATCATGTAAGATTCCAGCTGGACATTACTCAGCTGGTCCAGTTTCATCAGGGAGTCATAAGCTTCAGTTCCTTGGTGCACCACTGGCCTTATGCTGTCAGTGTGGCTCTCTTAGCAAGTTGCACAAGTTGCACTTAGTTGCACAAGTTCCGCTTGCACTTGGCACTCCTGGAGCTTTATTTTATTTTCATTCTAAACATACAGAAAAAAAGTTCTGTTAGTTCCTTTCGAGTAGAGTTACCCACACAAGAAACAGATAAGATATTCCTTTTCTTGTATACAGCCAGTGTTCTCTGTAAGCTGAAATGTTTGGATGGTCAGCAGGAAAGAGTCAGGTGCCACTAAACTGGTTAGCAGAGCACCCACAGCCACACACGGTCTCATCATGTGTTTATACAGGTGGTGCATGTTACCATATGCCTTGGTGAATTTAACAAAGTTTATTCTGCCCCTGGATGAAAAAAATAGAGGGAAAACTGGATATAACTCTCCTTGCTGTCAACAAAATTTTATTGCAAATATAATCTTTTTGCTCTGACTAGTTACGGGAGTGCAGTCCAGTATTACAGCATAGTACTTCACTTTGCCAAGTACCATCAATATGTTAGCAGGCACCTTTCTTGCCATAAATTCAATCAATTTGTTGTGAATTGTTTTGCTGTAGTAATGGTTCAATGCTTCTTTACAAACTACTCAACATAAGTACTCATGCATGACATCATTGTATTTCCCATAGAGTTCTTCCAAACCCAGGGAATTACCGTTACGTTCAGTGTACAACTTATCCACTGAGCCTTATTCTTTGCAAATAAGAGGGTAATTGAGATGGCACACTCAAACTTGTTCTTCCAATACTGGGTTTGTACATTAATAATGCACTGGTTTTCTGCATCTGTGCAATTTTCCATCTTGAGCCTGGACTCTATCTATTTGGAGTAGGCTGTAAAATGGCTTGGTGACTTTTCATGTTGCCTCAGAGTATCAGCAAAGTTATGCCAGTAATTTTGCCTGGAAAACACAAGCAACGATTTGGTATTCTTTTCAAATATTTTGCAACAAAACCATAATACTTAATTAGTTGATTTCAAGTAAACTATCCAAGCCCAATTCAGGTTCTCACCATTCTCAAGGAATTGTTCACATTATTACTCAGGGAAGTGACATTTTTTCTCATTTACTGGAAACATCATAACCTTAGTTTTGCCCATCCCATTCAAAATTTTACAATCAATATGGCAGAGCTTAAGTTTGCCATCCACAAAGCAGCCTTTGAAGTATTGATTGTGGGAGCAATTTTTCTCAATGCTGTTTCTGTCATGTGAGGCTGATTCTTCTCTGGCATTTCACTCCTTTTCATGTGAGCCACATTCCTCTTCAACACTTTTCCTTACGGTGCAAGGAAACTTGACAATTCTCCATCACTTTCCTCACAAATCCATTCTTTATCTTCAGCTAAATCTGCTAAACCGTATTAGTAATAGGGTGCCCAACATTTATGCTTTGCAGTGTGATGATTGCTACTACCAAAGGGTCATTCTTTGTTGTTCTGTTTCAGATATTTTCCCATCAGATTTGCTCCTTCCTACAAAGTAGATTGCAACCGAGCTTTTTGCTTTTATTTTGAGCTCCTGAAAATTTATTCAAGCACATCTTTGTTTTTTATGTGGGGGAAAGCCAACAGTATTGGGGAGAGCAGAAGTCTATGTTCTGCAGTCTTAAATGTTGTGACACATTATGTGTCAGGCATGGCAAAAGAAATAACAATATTTTATAATATTGTTATGTAGATGCAGGTTCAATAGGTATCTCAGTCACCTCATTAAATATGTCCTTTATCAGTAACTGCATACACTCTTCAATCTTAAAAGCGTAAGTATACTTTCACAAATAAATAATCAAACAAGGATTGGAATATCACAGTGGGGCTCTCACTTCACTTCATTTAATTGATTGACTGGAACCACCCTGCCTTTTCACATCTGCAAGGCATGGCTGAGAACATTCTATGACAAAGATGGATAATCTCCAGTAAACTGGCCACACAGGGTTTATCAGAGTTGACTACTGGCAGACTTCCAGATTCTGCATTGAAATGAGCATTAGAGGCTTGGCCTCTTAAAACTCCCCATGGCCACAGTTCACTGCTTCTGTCCAATGGGAGCTGTGAGAAATGGAACAGGATGGGCCACCACTTCCTGAAGCTCCCATTGGCTGAGAATGATGAACTGCAGTCATTGAAATTTGCAAGTGGTTATGCCTGTGGATGCTCAGGTAAACAAACCATCTGGCAACCGGTCAGTGGCTAACTCTGATGAATTGCGCCTGGCCCAAAGGCTGGTGGTCACCCAAACCTGTTTTAGGATGTTCAAGAAAAGTGTAGTTCTCAGAAGTCCTAGAAGCTTCCATGAGATTCTACAAAGTTTCAGAACATTCTATGTTAGTGAAAAATGAATCCATAGGCAGAATGTCTGAACTGGTATTACTTCAAGCACAATTTCACTTTTGTCATTAACAACCAAAACAGCACCCTTAAGGGAAACCTGTGGGGAACTGTGACCGACTGATGGCTAAGAAGCATGAGTCAGAGCTCTGCCATGCCAACAGTGGTGAAAAGGGTAATTGGAGCTGACTGAGTAAGCCCAACATGAGAAGTAAATGGGGAACAGCTGCAGGCCCCATTAGCCACAAGACTATATAAGCCTGACAAGAAAAAAGTAGGGGGATAGGCAGGGAAGGAGCCAGGGAATGGAAGGTTGTGCTCCCCAGCTAGCTTCAGGAACTAGTAGCTTCTGAGCTAGTTGTGCTGAATCTCTGTATATATAAGGTGATAGGAACTGGCACGGACAATGAAGGTTATGAATGTTTGCACAAGGTCTCTGGTTTGTGGGTCCAAAAGGTGGGCAAATTTGAAGGACCTGTATGTGAACTAATTACAGAGATGATGAATTTATGGATTTTTGAGTTATCAACTAACTGAGGAAGGGGTATATTCAGGATTCTATTGGCAGGTATCTGAATGAGACTAAAAAGAAGCATAGGGTAGAGGTGGTAGATTAGTTTTTTACCTTAATCTGTTTTTTGTTGTCTACTCAAAATTAAATGAGATATGTCTCTGTGGATGAATTTGACAAATATAGGCAGTATAAACTGAAAAATTCCTCATGACCAAAGTGTGTGTCTCTTTGACAAATGGAAATGTTGGGGATTAATGGGCACAGAAAAATTGATTTTCTTTTTTGAAGTTTCCGGCTTATTTTGATTTCTTATTTTTCTGATCATAGATAATTTGGTATGTGGTTCTCTCAGGAAGAATAGGTGAAGGGCATTAAAAAAGCAAATAATTCTTTTTGAGTACCTGTTCCAGAAAAAGGTTGCTCTTTTGTGTTTGCAAAGAGGTGCACAAAAATGTGGACAATCAAACTGGCTAGCATACAGGTTAGAGAGCTGAGGATTTTCTGAATCATGGTACCACTATGACCTTAGTGGTTGCCTTTCCCATTATGAACAGTTAGAAGCCTGACTCAGTGCAAATACTGGAAATTATTCCAGGCTGTTTATAGATGGTTATAGTTAATTTTAAAACAATCATGTTATTTAATTAATGTCTGTGATTCTGCTATAGGGAAATGGAGGATATATATCTTTTAATGCTTGAATGTTCTTTTGATAAACTGTTTAATAAGTAACATTTTAATGTTGGGGGGCTAATTTTTCTCTTAATGAAAGATGTACAGGAATCATCTGGAATCATATTCCCTGCCTGCTCAGCAATGTTCAACTCTGTTACAGGCTTCTCACCTCACTGACGTGGGTCACCTTTCACCCTTATGTGTAGCGGTATGCCTGGTTGAGTGCTAATATCAGCTTATTCTTTATGGCTGGTTTGGGTCATTTGGAAGCTTTTATGCATCACTTGCTTGTTTGCATTCTAGAGGTGTTCTCCCTACAGGGTTTTCAAATCATGGTTTTGCCTTAGTTGTGTTTATTCTGTCTGCTAAAGACCATCATCCATAGTGTCATTTTAAGAGTTACATTTTACAAGATGTTCATTTTCTGGACTCTTTTAATTACTTTGGCGGAGCCTGGACTTCCTCAAAGGATGTTCCCCTTCATGGAGGCAATGGTGAGATGCAAAGTTAATAGTTTATGTTCCTGTCAGCAACACATGCAGCAGATAACCCAGGTTTTTTGTCTGAGTACGGAGGAGTTATTGTTCAGGATTATGGAACCTGAAATAGCTTTGCATAGCAATAATAATGTTGGGTAGTATGAGAGCCTGAAGTATACATTTAAAGAAAACAGCTCTCTCAGGACCTGTTGGATAACAAACTGAAGGGTGAACTGCATAAGAACTGATTACAGGGCCTTTCTCAAATGGATAGAATTAGTTAGCTTTAATTTGGCCTGGGGGGGAAAAAAGACTTGCGGAAGGGAAAATGACTGGCTAATTTAAACATCACCAAGACAAGTGCTTTTAGGGTATGTCTACTTGATTTAAACCCTTGTACCCCAAGTGGAGCATAAGTCACGTACAAGCCTCCTCCACTTCACTCTGGCTACGTCTACACTAGCACAATATGTCAAAGTAGACTATTTCGAAGTAAGAACATTGAAATAGGCTATTATAATGCATATCATCTACAAGTCCTCTGCGGCTGGTGCTGTCGACGTTAAATGTCGAAGTAGTGATGGGGAATGTTGAAAGGAGCAGCCCCGGAAGGAAATGTGGAGCGTCCACACACACGCATGCTCCCCATTGAAATAAGGAGACAGCAAAGCCTGTGTACAGTGTCACAGGCTGGACTAGCCCTTCTGGGGCAAGAGCAAGCCACTCCCTTAAAGGGCCCCTCCCAGACACACTCTGGCTGCACAGAGCAAGGTCCACAGAGCAGACAGCTGGTTGCAGACCCCTTGCACACAGCATGGACCCCTCAGCTGCAGCAGCAGCAGCCAGAAGCCCTGGGTTAAGGGCTGCTGCACGTGGCAACCATAGAGCCCTGCAAGGGCTGGACAGAGCATCTCTCAACCCGTCAGTTGATGGCCACCACGGAGGACCCCACTATTTCAATGTAGCGAGATGCAGATCATCGACACTCATTGAACATCGAAGTAGGGCACTATTCCCATCTTTGGATAGGAATAGAGATTTCGATGTCTCGCTACCTAACATCAATTTCAATGTTGAAATAGTGCACGGTGCGTGTAGACATGATGCATGCTGTTTTGACGTTGTGCCAGCTACTTCAAAGTAGCTGGCTACTGTAGATGCACCCTCTGTCTTGTAAAAACTTCTAGCTGACTCTAGAAGTTCCCCTGTTGTCCTTCAGTCTCAGTAGATTTTCTGCACATTGTCCAAGGTCTTCATTTTTTTACATTTTCCTTGCAGGTTCTATTTGAGAGCTTGATGCACCATGCTGGATGATGGTTTTCTGACCATGTGGCCTACTCATCTCAACTTTCTTCTTCTCTTGATTTGAACATGAAGTGGTTCTTGTCCTCCTCTGTTCCAAAGATCGTCGTTTGTGACAAAGTCTTGCCATTTGATGTGAAGGATGTACCTCACGCATGTGTTTATGAATGTCTGTAGCTTGTGATCTGAAAACTTTTTAGTACTCCAAGGATGTCTCTACACTAGCTCCTTATTTGGAAATCAATTTTGAATGGGGACCTAATTTTGAAAGAGGCCCTGAAGCATCCACAGACATAACGACCACTTTCAAAATTGTTTTTGGCGGAAAGGGGTACCCATTTTGAAATTGCTCTTCCCATACAATTTCAGGCAGAGCTGCCCCTTTCAAAACTGAATTTCGAAAAAGGGCATGTGTAGGTGCTCTGGGGCCACTCTTTTGAAAGAGTGGGTCTGCCATGGCGGCTGCAGGGAGCATCTAGCTGTTCTTGCCACCCCTAGTGGGGCTCTGTGGTCTCCGGGGACAGCCACTAAATGCTAAATGGACTCACCCCATGCAGAAAGCTGAGACTGTGCTAAGAACCTCAGGAGCATGAGGTCTGACAGGCACACCCTCCAGCTGATCTGATCCCCCAGCCAAAGAGATCACTGGCTGGATGGTGAGTTCCCAACACCTCCGGGAACCCCAGGACACCCTGTCCTGCTCCCAGGCAGAGCCAGAAAAGGAAGGGCCCCTCCCGGCTGGAAGCTGAGATTAAAGACCTTCTTGGACTCTGGGCTGAAGAAGATGTGCTGCAGAACAGCACCAGACAGCTCCAGAATGCTGCCATCTTTGATGAGCTGTCACAGGTGCTGAGGAAGTGGCGCCATCCCAAGCGCAGAGCTGATTAAATGTGCTCAGAAGTAAAGGAACTCAGGCAGGCCTACAGCTGGGTCAGGGATTCCGCCAGGCTATCAGGGGAAGGACCCACCTCAAGTTTCCTGCACTATCTGGAGCTACATCAGCACCTGGGCCTGAAAGATGATCCTGACCCAGTGCTGTGATAGACACCACTGGCCTGAGACAGACCCTGAAGTGGAAGCACAGGACTGGCCAGGACCATTAAACCAGACCAAGGCAGAGGAGCCAGAGAGTGCCTCAGAGGAAGAAGGACTCCTGGTGATTGCTATTACCTCCAGCTCCTCCAGCCAGGCTCCCTTGAGGCAGGTCTCCCCAGCTCTGTTCTCCGGAGCCCCAGGTAGGTAACAGGTGATTTGGGAATCATGAGCCAGGGGGGCGCTCACCCCTGTATCCCCTGGCCATGTCCCAGGCCCAGGCATAGCCACAACCAGCACCTGCAGCTGTGTACAGCAACAGTAGCCCCTGACTGGGAAGGGAGGCAATGATGAACTGCATCCAGCAGGTGCAACACAGATGCAGCCCCACCAGCCACACAGGACCCCTGGGTGGGGCAGGAGAGTGGATGGTGCATCAGGGAATGGTCAGGAGGGGGCAGGGTGAGGCCTCTGGAGCTGGGCTGCAGCATTGATGGGTCGCCTCTCTCTCTCTTGTGACTCCTTAGCATCATCCTCTGAGTGCTGGGGCAATCCCATCCCAGGTGCCAGCAGTCAGGCTTTGCCTTCCAATGGAGCCAAGGAACCCCCATCCCATCCACCCAGGCCAGTGCCCACTTAACCTTGGAGTGCCTACCACTGATAGTGGCATGACCCAGACGAGGCCGCAGCCATCCATACCTCTGCCATACGGCAGCAAACAGCAGCCCTCCACCAGTGGCTCCTGATGCAGCTGGAGGACAGGGACTGGTGGCAGGAGGTCTGGGGCAAGGCAGCTTGTTCATGTTGTGTAGACTTTAGATGGTTATTTAGAAATAACTGTTCTGTGTAGACCTAGCCTTAGATCCTGTGGGGAACAGAATAGTTAGTGTGGATTTTTGATTAGATGTGTTTCCTGGAGAGTCCATGTGTCCATCTGAGGCTTGGTTAGTCCTTGATAATCTTTCCAGAATCTCAGTATTGGATGTGAACAGACTTGTGTCAAACCTGACATTCTCAATCTATTTCTGTTTTAAATAGTATTGATGGTTTGTGTATGAAATTTCAAAAGAACTGTGTCTCCACTAATATGATCTTCTGAAAGATAAACCATAAGCCAGGGGCTCTTTTGCAAGAGCCTGTGGAGCATCTACACACAACACATTCTTTCAAGAGTAATCAAAAGAACAGGGACCTGCTTTTGAAAGCACTCCTCCAGTCCCTAATTAGGAAAAACACTCTCTTCTGAAAGATTCTTTTGAAAGAAAATGTATGTAGATGCTCTACAGGCCATTCTTTTAAAAGAGAAGTCCTATATGGCACTGGCCAACTAGTGCATGAAGATGCCTGGCCAGTGGCAGCAGAGCTCTATGGCCAGTGCATCCAGCCATGTTTAAAGCCACACAGACCCAAAAAGCCCATGACAGGAAGCTGAGAATGTGCTGGAAACAGGGAAGGCACGAGATGCTTGGAGCACAACCTGATGGCCACCCCTGCAGGCCAGCAAAAGCCAGATGGCCAACAGCCTGCCCACCCAGAGCCCTCAAAGGGCTCACAGGATCCCAGACAGCTCTCCAAAAGAAGGGTTCCCTCCTGGACAGAAGAAGAGCTCAGGGACTTCCTGGGCCTCTAACAGAAGGAAGAAGAGGTCCTCCAGGAGATGGGGGTAAAGCGGTGGAATGCAACCACATTCACCCATCTTGCAAAAGGACTGGCCACCTGGGGATACCCCACCCAGACCCAGGAGCAGGTCCAGAGTAAAGTAAAGGAGCTCCAGCAGGGCTACACCCAGGCTCTCAACACTGCTGGGTACTCAGGTGCAGGTCCCGCAACCTGCCCCTACTACCAGGAGCTCCAGTGTCTTCTGGGACCCCAGAATAGCTCCCCACATCCCACCATCCTGGACACAGTTGCAGCCAAACCACACCTTGAGGCTGAGGAGGAGCCAGGACCCAAGGTCTGCCCCATGCAGCTAAAGCCAGAACCAACCACCGAGGGGTCGAATGAGGAGGGGGACCTCATCATTGACTTCCTGTTATGGTTGTCAAGCCAGGCAATGGACAGTCGCATATCACTGGACCTCAGCGAGGGACCCCCTGGTAAGTTCCCACCAGGGTTCACACCCTGACTTGCAAGACGGGGCACCACAAATGTAACTGGGCCATCCACATGCCCAGAAGATCCAGGCCAGACACATCCCAGGTAGCTATGGCTCCCAGAATGTCACAACAGCTGCTGGTGGCACTCAGAACCTGTCTCCCTTGGCAGCACCATGTGCTGCATGCATGGAAAAAGGGTGGATGGGGCCAGACCCCTGCCAAGGCTACCTCTTATAGATGGGGACCCCCTCAGTGTCCATGATACCCCATGGCTGCCATGACATTGGATAGGGGCTGGTGCCCACATGGGAGTGGGGGGTATGGCCCCCATACCAGTACCAATGGACTTACTGTCTCCTCCTCTCCATCCTTTTATCCATGCTGCAAGATATCTGGGAGAGCCCTGACCCTTTTGTGGACCCAGACAGCCCAGCAGAGGAGAGGTACCAGTCTCTGCCCCCACCAACACCATGAGGGGCCCATGCCGGGAGGACATAGCAGTGAGCCACTGATGCCAATGCCACCCATTGCCAAGTGGATTTGGCAAGAGGCGCTTCTGCATGTACAAGGTCCACCAAACATGGTGAAAGACAGCATTAGAGGACCTAATGTCTCACTATGGGGCATGCCAACAGTCCTGCGGGAGCACTCAGGGCTCCTGGCCCACATGATCCCATGCTCATGGACGAGGAATGTTGAGAGGTGGATGTGTGTGAGGGGGTTATGGTTGGGAGAATGGTGTGGCATGTATGTTCAGGGGGACCTTGTGTGGACTGGCTGTGGATGGAGCTGAGTGGAGCCCATGACTGAAGCTCTCTCAGAGGGCCTCCCGATGTGCACCCCATCCTGTTGTGCCTGGTGACTAAGATATGTGGCCAGCTGCTTGTAGCCAGGGCTAGACTCAACCCCCTACCCCTGCATGAATTCCTTACCCTTGCCCCCACTATATTGTGGAGGACACAGCAGGCACCCACCACCTGTGGGACATTCTGCAGGCTGTCTTCTAGGCATATGAGTAGGCACTTCCACTGGCCCTTCAGACACCCAAAGACCCACTCGACCACATTGCAGGGTCTGGTTCAGGCAGGTGTTAAAAGCCTCCTGGGTGGGGGTTGGGTGACCTGTGTCGGGCTGCCTCAGACAGGGCTGCAGGGGGTAGGTGGCATGATAACATCCCCAACCAGGAGCTTCTGTGGGGAGACATATGTGCCCATCTCTATGTAATGCAGGGACTGGAATTCTGAAACACCTGGGTATCATGTGTAGAGCCTATCAATACCATGTAGAAATCCATGAAGGAGCCCTTTGAGTCCACCAGTACCTGGAGTACTACCAAGTGGTAGCCCTTGTAGCTTTACATAGAAGCTGCCAATGTCTTCTGGCGTGTGTATAGGGATGTGTGTCCTGTCCCAGGCACCAGAGCAGTTCAGGAAGCCAAGCACTGTGAATCCTGTGATGGCCACGTCAACATCCTCCATGTGGTGCAGCATCACATACACGGCATGGATATCTTGCATGGGAGGGAGGTCGTGCGCTGTCATGAAGGCATGAAAGGGTGTGCGTGGAGTCCTCTCCCAAGCCCCCTTTCATCCCCTTTCTTTGTGCCCCCATCCCCATGCCCCCTGCTACCAAGGGCCACCCTTTCCCTCAAGCCCCTTCACCCTCCCAGTGGTGAGTGTGTGACCCAAGCATGCCTTGCTTCCATGAGGACAGCCCCAAAGGTTGCCTTGAACACACCAAACTGGTGCCCCACATACTGGTAGCTGCCTGGGGTGGCCAGCTTCCAGATGGTGATAACAACATGATTTTCAAGGGGGAGGGCGGGCCTCGTGTGGGTGTCCTGGTGTTTGGGGCAGGAGCAAGCCAGTAGCAGAGATCCAAGCAGGTCTGCTTGCTGATGCAGAAATGCTGGAGCCATTTGGTGTCCTCATAGACCCCCATCACCAGCTGCTTCCACCAGTCAGAGCTGCTGAGGTGGCTCCAGATGCAGTGGGGGCACTCGGGGGTGCCAGTGGGTTTCCAGGTCAATTTTCCCCTGGGCCATGGTGGGTAGAGGTACTCACCCCTAGGAGAGGATGGAGGGCAGCCATGACCACCAAGTGGCCAACAGTGGCATTCAGGGTGACTTCATCTAGGACCAGGATGTGCCGATGGGGATGTGTGGCTGTCTCTCAGGTCCTTACAGTGGCTCTGCGTGCATGGTGTTGGGGGGTTAGGAGGGGTCCTTTAAGGGAGCAGCTGGCTGGGGGGCACAGAAGGGCTTGTCAGCCATGTGACCCTGTCTGTGGAGTTTTCTCACTCACTCTTTCAAAGGAGCATCTGTTGCTGTGTGAGTACTCTTTTTTTTGAAAGAGTGGGGACAGTCTTTGAAAAGAGTGGTTCGGGCCTTCAATCTGCTTTTTGTGTGCACCAATGCTTTTCTGATAGATGGGCTTCCAGACGACATCGTCTGCAGGCTCATATTTTGAAGGAGTGCTGCAGTGCAGATGTAGCTAAGGATCCTTGCTCGGCCAAATTCACTCCAGATTTTTCCAGGAGAGCACCTGGAAGAAGAAACTGGTAGCTGGTGAGTGATTCTTATCATCTTGACTAAGAAGGGGGATCTGGGGAAGTGAAGAATCGGTGACCTGTGTCCCTGTTTTGATCCAACTATGCACTATTTTTGAAAGACCTTAGCAGATATATTGAAATTTGTGATTGGTTTGATCAAGCACTCTGATCAGACCTGTTACCTCCACATTTCTTTCATTTTTGATAACCATTGCAGCTGTAGGATTTATTTTTAGGCTCCAAAAGGCTTGATCTGCACATTGGGTTGAATTTGCGTACTTGGGAGAAGGCTTTTGATGATGTAGATCGTGGACATTCATTTCATGTTGTTTGCATATTTGGTTTTGGGCACAAATTTGTCACCTACATTCAGCTATTATATAATGGTGACCATACCCTACTCAAGGTGAATAGGGACGTGAACGCTTCCTTTCCAGTCTTTAGGGTAATCAAACAAAGTTGTCCCCTGTCTGGATTATTGTATGTTTGGTTGGTTGGTTGTTTTTCTATTGAGTCTTTGTAAAGTATATGTTGGATAGGCACCTTTCTGGCTTTTCTCCCCCTGTTCCAACTTTGTACTTCAGAGAAAGTCTCTATGGCCGTGTCTACACTAGCCCCAAACTTCGAAATGGCCACGCAAATGACCATTTTGAAGTTTACTAATGAAGCGCTGAAATGCATATTCAGCGCTTCATTAGCATACGGGCAGCCGCGGCACTTCGAAATTGACGCGCCTCGCCGACGCGCGGCTCGTCCCGACCGGGCTCCTTTTTGAAAGGACCCTGCCTACTTCGAAGTCCCCTTATTCCCATCAGCTCATGGGAATAAGGGGACTTTGAAGTAGGCGGGGTCCTTTTGAAAAGGAGCCCCGTCGGGACGAGCTGCGCGGCGGCGAGGCGCGTCAATTTCGAAGTGCCGCGGCTGCCCGCATGCTAATGAAGCATTGATTATGCATTTCAGCGCTTCATTAGTAAACTTCAAAATGGTCATTTGCGTGGCCATTTCGAAGTTTGGGGCTAGTGTAGACGTAGCCTATGAGTAATAAGAGTCCTGCTATCAACATAAGTAAAATGTCCATGTATTAACTGAATGCCAGTACTCTTTTTGAGCACTCTTTCTCAGCTCTCCGGAATTGGTGAACGAGTGGCACACTCCTCCTGGGTACTTGGCTGACCTCCTGCCCACGACTTTGCTGGGAGACAAATGCTTTAAAGCACTTTGAATTTAATGGACTAGATGACATATTGGAATTGGAGAGGACTTACATACAACTTGAAAGTGAGATTCCAGAAGTGGAAGTGATCTTTACCTCAGATCTCCTTCTCTCCTTCAGAGGGCAGATGTTAGTCTTTAAATATTTAATTGCCTCTGTGTTGCAGCATAAGTGAGTTTTGAATGCCCTTCCCCTGCTTTTAGAATGAATTCAGAGGTTTTTAAGGTATTTCTGGGATGGCTTCATTGCCTGAGGTAGAGCATTTTGTATCTGCCTGCTGTGAAGAGAGTGTCTTGATATTTTGAGCGGAGTATGTTCTCTTTGATTACAGGCTTTAAAGTGTTTGCACATAAGCCTATTCCTTGGTAGAAACTGGTCTTTTCTTCTCTTTGTATTTTGAGCAGGAAAGTTTTTGCTGGTACCTGTTGTCTCAATTTTGAGGTATTACATTTTTCTAATCAAAGACTTTTTAATGCTTTCTGATTTTTCTTAAGCTGAAATCTCAGGGTTAGCAACTAAATTTGCTAGGGGCTTTTTCTGAGTCCCTTATTTACAGTGCTACCGTAAAGATTATTGTTTAATTTCTAGGAACACTTTCTCTTGCTTATTGCAGCTCGTGTAGTGAACCTGGTTCACATAACTGGTTTTATTAATTTTATATGGATCTCAGTGGATATCCTGGTGGCCAGCCTGGGGTTATTTTGCTGGATTTCTCAGTTTTATCAGAAGTGAACTCTGCCCTTTCTAGGAATAGCATTGTCATCTTCAAGTAACCTCCTTGAGCAATCTGTCCCTGATAATGCTAATGTTTCTACTTCTTTGATTGATGCTCCTGAGGGTTGGGATTGGGATGCAAACATGCTTGTCAGTTTGCCTTTGATGGGTCTTATGATTTTGATTTGAATAGCTTGGGCCATACATCATTATATACTCTTGTTATAAAAAGTTTAGATTGTTTTCCTATTGTCCTTATTATGTAGGGAAAAGATGGTTTCTGGTCATGGACTCCATACATTCATTCTGGAAAACTCTATCAAAGCCTCAGATCATGAAGAAGACAGGTCTTTGCCTAGTGGACAATTCTCTTTGGGATTATTGCCACTAAACTATTTGTGCATCTTTTGACTCTAGAGGAGTCCATGTCATATCCTTTTTGTAATTTAGAGAAGACTATTTTTCATATGTCCTTAATTTGTTCTAGGTTCACAAGCAGGTATGTGTTATGCCTCCAATCTTTATTTTGGGTCTAGAAAATACAGTTATTTTGAGAAGTAGACAACGTAAATTATTTGGTGCTGGAGTTGCCAATGTTCTGTCTCTCTCTCTCTCTGTCTCTCTCTTTTTTACGGTTAGTTTATTTTACATCTTTATTTGGATTTTAGACATTATACTCATACACAATTTGGGTCAATTTATTTAGAAATGAGCTATTAGAAATATACTTTATACTTGTAGGGATGGGAAATTGTTTTTAATTTGTATTTTTTCTCCCTTTTCATGTGTTTTATGTACCATTTTTATTAAAAGTGTTTTAAAAGTCAAAGTCCCTCTCTCTCTTCTGCACTGGCAGCCATGTGCAGGCTACTCTAATCACACAATCTCATTTTCCAGCTCTGCTCTACAGATGGTAGGGCAGTGGATGGTATCAAAATAGATCATTTCATCATATAAAGATACCCCAGTGATATGACAAGAAGTTATGCATTAATTACATTTCTGGAGGGATGAGTGATTTAACTGACTAAGAGCTGTGTACAATTTCAATACATATTTTATATTGCAAAGGGGTAAAAAGGGATAAAAAAACGCAACAACAACAGCAACAGCAACGACAGGAGGCCTGTCAGCTCAATAGAAGAGGCTTTATAAGCTGGTCAAATACAGTGTACCCTTACACTGGGAAAAACAAACCCTCACTTATAAGAACTATTCATTGTGTAGGTATGTGAAATATTACATACAGCTAATAAATCATTCAGGAACAATCATGCCAGAAACAAAGTTAACATACTTCTGTATCCTCAGGTACATCTGCCATGGAAACAGATGTGCACCACTCACCCTCTCAAGCAACTTTGTTTTCATTTCTGATTAAAGAATGGAGCTGACTGAGTCCTCAGGTTGACAACTGCCATCTTGACAAGGTCATTAGTATTGAGTGAAGACTGTGAAGTATGTTCTTTCATTTTTCCTCATATTATTTTACACAAAACAAAGGAAGTATTAAGTACACTAAGATTTTTAACCATTGTATGGTAAAGAATGTAAACCCTTTTAAAACTATAGTAGTTTAAATGAAAAGCACATTTGTTTTCACTCAGATTGCTTGGGATGGAATATTTGTTTAACCTCTTATGGTTGAGAAGTGCATTCATCTGATTACGCTAAGGCAGAACGTGCTGATATACTTCTTTTAGAAGTCTTTTTTTTTTTCCCAACAGGTAGTTCCAAAGTTTCTATGAAAGCGGGTCTGAAGACTCATTTTCTAGCACAGGAAGTTAGTATTTCAGATTTACCACTACAATCAAACAATTAAATCTGAAAGACAGCAGGAATACATCACTGGTATGGTTCAAAAGAAAGATGGGTGATAGCGTAAGGAAAATGAGGCACAAGAATGAAATACTTAATGAAGTCTCAAGAGACCTAGAGGGCTAAAATTTTTAAATTTCTGACTCAGAACAGGTTAGGAGTCTTCTGGCTTATTGGAAAACCTTCGTCAGGAGAAAGGAGAAACTTCCTCTGGGTAGCTAAAGAAGGCAAAACAAAAATTAAATCTCTAAACAAAGATGATAATTATCCAAATGTATTTCATAATTTAAGTATCCCATGGATCACAGACTATTTGAGTGAATTACTGCTCCTGGAGTAATCTCATAGAAGTAAGCAAAGGCAAAATACAGTGCGAAGATCACTGAAATATAATAACTACAATAAACCCCTCTAATAGTCACAATAGAGTTACTCTAGGGTTAAATATGCACTTTAGATTTTTTTTTGTTAAATGCATGAAAGTAAAATATGGATGGGACTTTTATGAATGGTGCTTGCTAAAACCAAAGTGCTGTATGCTATCTCACTTACACTTTTCACCTGTAAGTAGGGACTAATTCTACATTTACATCTTTTGGCCAGAGCCTGATTTCTGGTTTCAGTCCCCATGCCACAGAGTGAACAGAGAGGTGCCTTCATAAGCAGAGGGGACATTCTGCTCTTTCTCTTCACAGAGCTATTCCTTGACAGGCTAGAAGTTAGGCTAGGCACATCAGAGAGTATGAGTAAAGAACAGTGTCCTGACAAATACCAACTAGAAGAGAGGTCCATCAGACACTGATCTAACTACCCTAATGTAGAGTCAACATTTAGCTGAATTGCCTCAGAGACCAGTTTAACCCCAGGATCAGGGTACAGAACATAGTACAGCCTGGCCATTTCCAGAGAGAAACTTAAGGGATTTACCATTTATAGTCTACTGGCCAGATTTTCAAGAGTTCAGCTCCCATTTAGAGAGCAGTCAGTGCTGCTAGCTGCTGCGTGCTTTAGGGGAACTGACACCACTTGGGAGTGTTAATCATTTTTGAAAATCTCTTCCATACATTTTCTAAATCCTGTCTCCTTGGTGTCTGGCTTGTTGCTTTCCCATGTATTATGCATTCTTAGGAGCAGTGAAGAGCTATCAAAAATCTAGCCCTTATGAATAGAAAATGTGTTCTGTAAGCAACTGCTTGGCTTCATAAATTATTTAATTGGGAACATTTCTTTAAAATGTAAGAAACCCTAAGAGATAGTATGCCTTCTGGGCCAAATCTCCCAGAAGAACTCTTTTGTTTTGTTTGTTTGTTTTGTTTGTTTGTTTTCCTATTTCTCTGACATAACTCATTCTTTTTAGTTCTCCTGTTTCCTTATCTTCAATTTACCTAATAACTTTTGTTCTTGTTAGTTATCCCTCTAACTTATCCACACATTTTATGATCATTTTGCAAAACATATTCTTTTAAGATTACTCTTTCCTTAATTGCTAGATTAGATATTTGTATTTGCTTGTCACATTTTTATGCACACTTCAAAAGAATGGGCACGGGTCATTTTTTTAATGAGACACCTAAAAGCTACCATCTTGTAACATCTTTTGGAATGAGCCATGGAATGCTGATTTCCTTCCATAACAGGAAGATACAAAACACCCTGCCTCCACCAATGAAGCCACCCCAGAGATCTGTGTGGACACCATATTCCTTCCTCTGCAAATGACTCAAGTTTTGTCCATGACAAAATGGATCCAGATCCTCACTGCCACTTGCCCGTCTCATTTTTTTTAACATTATCCTTTTATGTAAGTTCATCCAAGGAATTAGTGCTCTGCCCCACAGCCATATGAATTCATTTTTACAGATGAGATTTATAGAAGCATTGTTTCAGTAAAATCCAAGTAAGCCACTTATTCTTCATCTACTAACTGTGGCAATTACCTTCTATTCGTTTGAACACTGCTATTTTTATGAAGAATGACATGTTACTGGCTGATAGTGAAAATAAAAGTTGATCCACTAGGAGCGAAGTGCCTGAAAAATTAAGAGAAAAGTGGGAGGGAAACAATGAAGACACGATTCAAGTTAAGGTTAGCCATCCTTTAGAACTGTCCGGAAGCAAAAAAAAAAAGAGTGATTTAGGTAGAGTCCTGAATACAAATGTAGCATTTTTTTGTTTATACAATGTTAGCACAGCGTGGTTCTGATCTATGTCTGCTATAGGGCACCATAGCAATACTATTGCTCCTAATAAAGAATTTATATAACCTACATTTTGTTCAGACCACTCACAAATCCCTTTTTGTACCATGCAACACTGTTTAATACACTCTTGAGAACTGGAAACACATGTTACTCAGGCTACTTCTACATGGTGGGTATTATTTTGGGATAAGGAGGTATCCCAAAATAGTTGCCTGTGTCTATGCAATGCGCCCATTGTCTCGAAACAAATTTTTGAGATAACAGGCATGCTATTCTGGCATCCCTGTAAACCTCATTGCATGAGGAGTACTGGGATGCCTCAAAATAGGGTTTTACTTCAACATGTGGTGCCATTTAGATAATGCCACATGCCAAAATAGCCTATTTTGAAATCTACTTAAAATAAGCTATGCAATTTGCATAGCACAAACTGCGTAGCTTATTTCGAGGTTATAGCACAATCCTAGACATAGTCTCATTCATTATAGGATATTGAAAACTGTTAAATTTTCAAGCTATCATTTTAAATGTCATGGGTTTCCTGGTCATGCTTGATGCTTTGTTGGAAAGCATGGTGCCATCTGGGTCTTTTTCTGCAAAGAACAAGCCTGGAGCACGGTGGGCTGAGTAATGCCTTTCTAATTTGATTTGTCTTTGTCTCTGGTGTACTAGTGTGTTAGATTCTAAGAAAGTGTTACATTACAATCTTCCAGGAAGAATATTTTACATTTTTATCTAACTTGTCTTTGTGTAGGATGTGAACATAATATTTATAAGAGTTCAATATTTTAAATAAATGTGTAACAATTTGTACATACAATTATTACAGATCCACAAAGTTCTGAATTGATATTTTTTGATTATTTTTAACAAATGGGGAAAATTTTCAGTTAGTTTTTTTGTTGATGAATGTCTTTTCTTTATCCTTTCTACTAACTTTCTTTTTTAGAGATTTTTGGAGAAGAACCCAAGCTCTTCTTCTTGTGTATAACGGTACTGCACATCCAAGTCTAAGAAAAATAAAAGTTTATTTGCTAAAAATGAATATCAGATTGCTTTGAATGGAATTCTTTGTCCAGAAACTTACAGCAATTTGTGTCTCTAAATATAAATACATGCTTCTTTAAATGTTTGGCTGCAAGCAGATATTTCATCATTTGGGAGCATTGTGACATTATGCTGAGTGACACAATGTAATGACCTTATGGTTTGACATGATGAATTGCTCACTCCTTGAAAATATAAATAGATATAGCTTTAGTTTGTGCAGATTAGAAGCACACTATTTGCTTCATACAGAAGTATTATAATGTTTAGTACAAGGAAAATGTACGGTTTAAACCATTCTATCCTTTATTTCTTGGCTTACATAGTATCATTTGAGTTAAAGAATGGTGAGCATGCACAGAGCCAAAAGCAAGTTTACACTTAGTCATAAGACTATTGGATCTTTGCTTCCAGCTACTGTTTCTGGAAGTTAAGTCCATTAAGAGCATCATAAATAGCAGAAGAAAGTAAAGCACCTCACTTTGGTATATGCATTTCTTGAAGCAGGAATTCTCAAAGGTGATTTTTTTAAGGTATATTTGCTATAATTTTTATTGACCTTCTGGTCTGGTAATAAAGTTTTAAACTGTGACCTTCATTCAACCAAATATGTTTTGAATGTGGACTGAGATCAACATCAAGCAGGAAGGAAACACCTTGATTCAAAAACTTTGAAGACAATGAAAATCTTTTCATTGACCTCAATTGTCTTTTGGATAAGGCCTTGAGTGAAAAGAGAAGTTGCCAATATACCTGTAATGCTGCCAGTGAAACAGTGTTTGCATACCATATAGGAACTAAATAGTATCCCTTTAAATCAGTGGTGGGCAACTTATAAGCTTTGGGGAAGACACGATCCATCAGGGTAATGGAGTCTGCTTCCCACATCTTTCATTGGCTGGGAATGGCAAACTGTGACCATGGGGACCTTCAGAGGGCTGCTCTTGTGGACAGTTAACATGAACAACCTGTCTCACAGGAGGCC
Organism: Carettochelys insculpta; assembly: GCF_033958435.1. NCBI lineage: Eukaryota > Metazoa > Chordata > Testudines > Carettochelyidae > Carettochelys > Carettochelys insculpta. The sequence goes on from NC_134137.1 coordinate 71,383,401, forward strand.
AATGGCTTACTCTGATGGGTCATTGATTGTCCACCACTCCTTTAAATAGATTGTGAATTCTCTAGGGTTTTGCACTGTAGGAAACAGCCAGAAGCAATGTAGATACGCAATTAGGACTCGTATGTTTACTAAGCAATTATTTGGACCTCTTTGAGGCCTTGTACAAATCTCGTTCTGTAGAGTGAAAAAGATATAACTTTTAGGTTATGTCTACACTACATTCCCCTTTCGGAAGGAGAATGCAAATAAGGCCAATTGGAAATGCAAATGAGGCACTGATTTACATATTGTGTGCCTCATTTGCACAATGGATACCACTCTTTGTTCCAGAAGTGCTGTGTTCAGAAAAAAAGCAAGCAGTGTAGAAGCGGTTCATTCAAAAAAAATCCCATTTTTGAAAGAACCCTTTTTCCTGAAAAATATGAGGAAGAAAGGTTCTTTTGAAAATGGGGTTTGTTTTCAAATGAACTCCATTTGTACAGTTTGTATTTTTCCCTAGAAAACAGCTCTTCAAGTGGCCATGCTTATGCAAATAGATGCAATATATGTAAATAAGCACATCATTTGCATTTCTGATGAGCCACATTTGCATTCCACTGCCAAAACGGGCATGTAGTGTAGAGGCAGCCTTTTTGTGAGTAGTACACTAACTTTGAGTCATTCCTTTTCCATTTTTTTGCAAGTCAAGAAAAGCGTGCACTGTCTTTTTGAATCCTTATTAACATCCATTAGCCACACCAAGGATCAAAATGCACTCTCCCTGCTCTTCCATTTTGCTACAGTATTGATCAGTATTGATTTCAAATGTGAGCGCTGGGAAAGAATTATTGCAGTCATTACTATATGCAATTGTTCATGGCAAATTGCCACATGGTAAAGAAAAGAAAATTAAGAACTACAATTTATTTTTAATAATATGGAGATGGAAAATTATGGAGAAACAATAGCCTCTCCGTGATTAAGGTTGAAACTTATTTTTCATTTTAAGATCAATTTTGGCCCCTGTCAAAATTGTCAAGAAAAGGTCATTCCACTATGATTTTTGTGTCTCTGCTCTTTAGCCGGAAAGGTTTATTTCCTTTCTTTAAATCAGAGATGATTCAGAACAGCTTTTGAAATATGATACTGTAGGGAAATAGCAGAACTGTGCTGGGTTTGAGAATTCTTCTAACGTTTTTTTGTCACAACTTGTCTGAAGAAAATTGCTTGTGCTAGAAATCTCAGAAACATTCTCTGTATATCTAATATACACTCTTCAGCCATTAGTTTTCCAGATAACACAAAAAGTATTTGTTCTTTATAGAAGATGCGGTGTAGGGAGGCTAAACCATGGACAGGGAAGTCCTGGGGTGAAATCCTGGGCCTACTGGAATTTGTCTTTAAGGGTTTGCCCCTCACCTAGCTCTCTCAATTTTTTAATCTGAGCGCCGATGATCAGTATGTCTTTGGCAAAACACTTAGGGCTATAGCCACAGGTTTAGACCCCTAACTGCCACTTCAGGAAAGACTCTATAATTATAGAGCAGCAGTCACTAGCCTCTCAGGAGTTTCTTAACACCCCACTCAGCTGCTGGTTTTTGTGAATCCCATTCTTGAGTAACTAATTCTCCACAGGCATTTTATAGGGATACTCAGTACTTATGTCAGAATTAGGATTCCACAGAGAAGCTGGGCACAAACATTAGGCACTACAACACTTACATACCCTGTTTGGATCCAGGCCAAGATACTGAAGGATAAGACGGAGTTGCTGCATACAGGCTCGGTCTAGATTAGAGCTATCTGTCGACAGAAGTTTTTGTCGGAAGATGTCTTTTGACAAAACTCTGTCAACAGATTGTGGCCAGACAGCAAAGGAGATTGCTCTGTCTATTCGCTCTGTTGACAGAGCAGCCAGACTGCCTGTCCAGTCTCTCAACAAAACAGCCACCCAGAACACCATCAGACAGGGTTTCATGGGCAGCAGTTCATTCCAGAAGCCTTGGTGAGATGTGCCTTTGTGCCCCCACCACCCCCGTTCCCTCCCGACACCCATTCTCCTCTCATTCTTAGGCTTGCTCCCACCATCTGGAGACAGGACACTTGGCTGCAGCACCCCTTCCCGATTGAGAAGCTGGTCACCGGCGCCCTCTGGAAACTCGCTACATCTGACAGCTACTGGTCAGTGGGAAACCAGTTTGGCATAGATGAATCCACTGTCAGGGCCCTCCTTGTAGAGATAAGGCACCTTGGGCTGCAGTCCCTGCATATGGGGCTGTGTCTCGCCAAAGGAGGACTCGGGAAGTGGAGCCAGGGATGTGAGTGGTGGGGTGGTGCGGAGCCCTGTTCCTGGGGAACCATGTCATCCCACCCACTCGCAGCCCTTCTGCCACAGGGTGGCCTCACATGATCGAGGGGGTCCTGGAGTGCTCAAGGAGCAGAGGACAAGAGGGGGCAGGGGACCCCCATGGTCTACCTTTCTTAGGCCACGATGTGTGTGTTCGGTCCCCTCCCCGTGCAGGTCATGACAGCCATCAATGCCATCGTGCTGTGGAGGGTCATCCATATGGGAGACATGGTTACATTTGTGGCTGGATTTGGTGCCCTGAGGTTCCCCAAATGCATTGTGACCATCTATGGGGCCCACATGCCAATCCATGCCCCAGACCATAGTGTGGCCAACTATATCAACTGAAAGGGATACTACTCCATGGTGCTGCAGCTCCTGGTCTACCAAAGGCATTTATGTAGCCTGGCTGGGCTGGGCACAGGACGCCTGGGTGTTCTGCAACTCTGGGCTGTGCTGGAGAATGGAGCCACTCACCTACACTCCTGGACTTGAGCTGGCAGTCAGGGATGTGCACATGTCACTGTGCATTATGGAGGATGCAGCTTAACCCCTCATGCTGTGACTTATGAGGTCTTACACCAGCCAGCTGGATCCAAGCCAGGAACTCTTTAATACCTATCTTAACTGGGCCAGGATGGAAGGCAAATGCACCTTTGGCCACTTCAAGGCATGGTTTTGGTGCCTGATCACCCACCTAGACATGGAGAAGAAAAACATCCCCCCAAGTTGTGGCCACATGTTTTGCCCTGGGATTGGGGGGAAGACACTGGCTGTGGGTATAAGCAGCCAGGTGCATCTCTGATCTAACAGGCACATTGGGATGGGGTGTGGATCTGGGAGGCTCTGAGAGAGAATTTCTCCCACAGCCCGTAAGTGGGACATGAGTTGGTCCCAAGCCCAATATTGCCACTGCTCTCATCCCACAGCTGCTGCTCTAACATGGCAGTCATACTCTAGAGGATGTAATTGTAGCCCCAGTGGAGGTCCTCCTGAGTGCAGCAATGTCTCCTACAGCTGCGGGCCCATACTTGTGCTGGTGGGGGAGAGGGCTGGCTTGCCCTGATGGTGAGGTGGGGCTGGCTCGGCCCTTGGAAGTTGTGGGCCCAGATGTAAGGGAGACAAGAGGGGGACAGTAATTTATTCACACTACACAACCCCTAAGGCCCTTCCCTGCCCCCACCATTAGCAACAACCAACACGCCCTGGGCCAAGAAATGGGAATTTCTGAGGAGCAAAACTATGTGCAGCATGCACAATGGGGCTTGCTGCATGGGGATGTGATGCCTCTGGGACCATTCTGACTACTTTAGCTTCCCATCCCCTAGGGAATAGAATAGCAGGCAAGAGGGGTGTCCAGCCACAGAGGGCTCCATTCATGGGTGGCGAGTGAGCCAGGAGCAGCCTGTCCCCTCACCCTACCCACCGATGTGGTGTGCCGGGAGCTTCACTCCTTGATTTGTCACAGGTCAGGCTGGTGTCCTTGTGGTCAGCCTGCTTATAGCCATGGCAGGTGCTGTCAGTCCTCCCCAGGGCCTGGGGCTCCTCTGGCCTACCACGATTCTGGCAGCAGGCTGTCATCTGTGCTTGGGAAGCTGTCTGTGGGATCCAGGTAGTGCACACTAGCTTAAATGATTCCATGTGCCTGGACCACAGTACAAGGACCTGCTCAAGCCAGCCAGGCTACCCTCATAGCATACCCTGTCTGTGCCCACCTCCTATGCCCTGGTGTGTGTGGTGCATGAAGTACTCAACAAAGGGACCCTCACCCATCTCCGAAGATGCCTGGGAGTTGGTCTGGCTGTTGGGGATGGGCTTCAGGCTTATGACCAGCGTTCTGCTTTTGGCCACTGAGGCTGTGTCTGCCTTCAGCTCTGGTAGCAATTGAGACTTGGAGGCCTGCTCCTCCTACTGTAGGGGTTCTGGCTGCAGTGGGGGGGCCTCCATAACCATGTCAACAGTGTTTGTTGGAGGTGATGGGTCTCTCACCCCCGGGAAGTCATGCAGCCCCTTTTAATAGGGGCAGGTGGCAGGTCCTGCCCAAAAGCAATGGTCAGTGTCCTGGGTCTGGATGTAACCCTGATGTAGCTCCTTCACCTTTGTGCATACCTAGTACATACTGTTAGGGGAGGCTGCCCCATTCTACCAGGGTGATGGCCATCCAGCAATAGGTGAGGGCAATATGGTGCTTCACTTTGGGTTCCAGAGTATCCCTTCCTCACCACACAGGTCCAGGAGGGTCTGCACCTCTTCATGCCCTGGGGTGGCTCCTGGGACCCCTTGGACTGCTCCCTCGCTGGCCCTGGGGCAGGGCGTCTTGAGTGGCTGCCTGTCTGCCATCTGTGAAGGCTTGCAAGGAAGCAGTGACTATGAGGGTGTGGGGCACTACAGAGAGTACCCCTGATGCTTCCATGTCCTCAGCTTTCTGCCCAGAGTTTTCCTACCTCTCTGTGGCTTTAAGAAGGGCCAGAGGCAGGTACTATCGAGTGCTGATTACTGCAGACAAGTTGTCCCCTGGGGCACCTGCACAGCACCCTGTAGGCCTTTTCTATCAACAGAATGTCCCCCTCCCCCCCACAGAAAGTCCAGCCCAGCTTTCCATCAACAGATCTGTCAACATTATGCCTCATGGGGAGTGGGACAAGACTGTCAACAAAAGTGGTATGTTCTGTCGATTTACTGTCAACAGAATGCCTTGGGAATCTGAATGCTCCCTGTTTCTTTTTTGCCAAATTGCCAGTTTTGTTGACAAAACCCTCCAGTGTAGACATAGCTTTAGTGTTGTGTCACCTTATTTAGGGGTGTAAATCACATTTTTCAAAGAGATTTAGGTGCTTGGAGGCAAAATTTCAGTGACACAATGGGATTTGAACTACTAAGTGACTAAATGCTTTTGGGAAACGGGCTTTAACCCTAAAATCAGGTGTTGCAATGCTCAGTACAATAATATCTAAATATCTTATTCCATCTTTGTACTAATCTTCAGCCCTCAGCTTTTATTTCCATTTCCTCCTTTTAATATAAGAATAATAATTCCAAACTCATGAGGCATGTCAGTGAAATTTACATGTAAACTACCTTGAGGATCAAGCTGCAGAGCACCTTTTTGTACATACTAATCATACTGCTCTCCCATAAAAGTCAGGGGGAGTTGACCCATCAATGCTCAACAGAATTAGATGAATGCTAAGTGTTATGTAAGTGTATTGCTCATGCTTCTGTCCACATCTAGGTCCTTAGATATTGTTTTTCTTTAAATATTTAGCCTTTTTTTTTTCAAGGAACTGAAAATCAATCTGCTAGAGGGTAAGTGTCAGGATTGTTTTATTTGTTCTTTTTCAAAGATTGGTATCACATTTCTTTTTTTTATTTTCACATTATCTACTATTTGCTCCAATGCCCAGGACTTTGAGAATAATTATTAACAGTGGCTCAGCTAGTTAATTTGCTAATTCCCTGTGGAAGGCAAAAAGATACAAATGTTGGTTACCTAGAAACCAGAAAAAAATAAATTAATAAAAGATTTACCATGCTTTGTCAGTTTTCTAAGGATGGAAGTCTCATGTGCTTTAGAAAAAATAGGACATATTCACTTTTTTAAATGTACTATTAACTTTTTGCATATCTCTGCTTTGCTCTTTATGTAGTGATAGTTATGACGAGCATAAACATACATTTGATTGATGAAAATCACTTTCTTTTCATGATTACACTTGCTAGCTCCTCATTACTTAAACTGCTTCAAAGGAATCTCCCGAGAGTGGCTTACTCTATTCCCTTAAGGTCAAGAGCTTCACAAGTGGATGTAAGTAATTGAGTTATAGGGCAAAGATGAGTGAAGCCTTTAAGAAGTTAGTAAGAAAAATCCTCTTGATAAAGAAAAGCATCTAATTTACAATGTGTTATTTTAGTACAGAAATTGTCTAATTATATTGTATCTCACAGGCAGATTTCCTATTAATTACTGAAAAATTAGGGGCCCATTCTGTGCTGGCTTGAGCAGTACTTACATGACTGAGTGGAGGAAATGAGCTGCGGAAAAACTGTTCAACTAAATTCAGCATGAGGTGAAATACATTTTCAATCCTATACTGTCTAATAGGATGAGCTGGACTTTGCCCTATAGGCACAAGCCTGTATTGGGAGTAGCGGGGCAGGACAAAGCTGAACTATTCCAGGGCAGACCTAAAGAATCCTGTCTTGGAGAAGAGAATGCCACACAGACCAACCTGTGCACAAGGCAAGTTGGAGGACACTCACACTGGTAGACCATATTCTCCTCATGCATTCTTTTCCCCTGGGAGGTACTATAATGCCCCATGGAGTAAGAGGGGATGCAAGTCCATTAAGCCCTTAGAAAGAGTAGACAACATGAGAACAAGGCTCCTTCTTATTCCCTCCCTTCTCAGCATACGTCTGTCCAAAGGCAAGGCAGATGCTAGACGAAAGGCTCACACTCCTGTTACCTGCTGCACTACTACAATGGAGACTAGGTTAAAAGAGAATATATTTGGAGAGAAGAATGGGCTTGTCTTTGTGATAATGAATTTAAACCAGATCCTTATCTTCACAAATAGGCAACAGATTTTTAAGAGAACATGCTGGGGGATATCACATGCACATCTAGCATAGAGGCAAGCCCCCTACTCAGCTTGTTCTTAATCAGGTAAGGTAGATGTAGGAAAAAAATAAAATAAAAAGCCTGAAGCACGGGCCTGGTGAAAGGTCTGAGGCCTCAATCGAAGTAGGCAAGAGTCATACTGCATGAGTTTGAATATCCTAATTCCCTACTTCAAAGGGAGGATGATAAATAGAGCATCAGGAGATTATTAATGAAGTGCTGTGCTGCATATGCAGTACTTCATTAAGTTAATTCTGCCTTGCGGAAACTCCGAAGTATAAAACTTTGAGGTTCCAGCTCACGTGTAGTCTCTGCTAACCCACTGGTACTTCGAAGTGCCTGGGCAACTTTGAAGTCCCTTTACTCTTCTTTGGCTGTGTTTACATTACCACCTTCCTTCGAAGGAAGGATGGTAATGAGGATGTTTGGAGTTTACTGATGAAGTGCTGCCGTGTATAGGCAGCACTTCATTAAGCAAATTCCCCCGACGGCAACTCCGAAGTTTTAAACTTTGAAGTACTGGCAAGCATCTAGCTGTGGCTCACCCGCTGGTACTTTGAAGTGCTGGGACATCTTCAAAGTCCCCTTACTCCTTACCCCTTACTCCTTACTCCAAAATGTGGAGGAGTAAGGGGACTTCGAAGTGCTGGGGCATCTTTGACGTACCGGTGGGTGCACCACAGCTAGACGCATTCTGGTACTTTGAAGTTTAAAATTTGGAGTTGCTGTGGGGGAATTTTCATAATAAAGTGCTGCCTATGCATGGCAGCACTTTATTAGTAAACTCCACACAGCCTCATTACCATCCTTCCTTCGAAGGAATGTGGTAATGTAGACACAGCTTTTGAGTTGTCAACACTTTGGAGTTGCCGTGGGGGAGAATTAGCTTAATGAAGTGCTGCATATGCAGTGCAGCACTTCATTAATAATCTCCCAACGCCCTACTTACCATCATTCCTTTGAAGTAGGGAGGTAGTGTAGACACAGTCTATGTGTGACAGGAAGATCCCATCAAAAGCAGGTATTTGCCTGCGATCCAGTGCCTGGTTCATGAACCCAGCACTAGTACTGCCAAAACATATGGAACATGGAATACATTCTATCAGGATAGTACAAGGACAACCTAACCTAGCACAAGGTAAAATATTTGTCGAAAAGGATTAGCAGTGATATTTATTTCTCAAACATCCACAGTGAAAACACAATAATAGGTGATGTCATAAACACATAAGGGCTGTGTCTACACGTGCCCCAAACTTCGAAATGGCCATGCAAATGGCCATTTCGAAGTTTACTAATGAAGCGCTGAAATGCATATTCAGCGCTTCATTAGCATGCGGGCGGCAGCGGCGCTTCGAAATTGACGAGCCTTGCTGCCGCGCGGCGCGTCCAGACGGGGCTCCTTTTCGAAAGGACGCCACCTTCTTCGAAGTCCCCTTATTCCCATGAGCTCACGGGAATAAGGGGACTTCGAAGTAGGTGGCGTGCTTTCGAAAAGGAGCCCCGTCTGGACGCGCCGCGCGGCGGCAAGGCTCGTCAATTTCGAAGCGCCGCTGCCGCCCGCATGCTAATGAAGCGCTGAATATGCATTTCAGCGCTTCATTAGTAAACTTTGAAATGGCCATTTGCATGGCCATTTCGAAGTTTGGGGCACGTGTAGACGTAGCCAAGATGATACACAAGGCACATATCATGGATTGTTTGTCTCAGTCCATAAAATCTGGGGACTTAACTCTGTCTGCCCTACGGGCAGTGTCATATTCCCTGGCACTGACTGAGTTGGTCTATTGCAATGAGCATATATGTGTTAGCCTAATGGTAGACCTCTGATCTGTGGAAGCTAATATAGTGCTTTGATTTCATTAAACCTGGCCTGGTGCTTTTAATCTTCATCTGATGTTGTGGTCTTTGCTGGCTCTCTTGAAGTCTACAGGGCTAATGTGGTACACAGCAGGAGCATAGGCACATAGCTGATTATCATCACTGATGGAGAAAACCACCTTTCAAGACACCACATGTGTAGACTTCTGATTACTGCCATAGCTTCACTCTTGTTTGAACAGTCTAAACCAGCATTTCCCAAATTGTGTTCCACAAGAGGTCAATAGGTATTCTGTGGGAAAAAAAATGATTCTAGCAATATTGTTACTTTTAAATATTGAGTATGAAATTATGTGTGTACCAGAAACACAAACATATTTTGAACAAAAAGCAGTCAAGTAGCACTTTAAAGACTAGCAAAATGGTTTATTACGTGAGCTTTTGTGGGACAGACCCACTTCTTCAGACCATAGCCAGACCAGAACAGACTCAATATTTAAGGCACAGAGAACCAAAAACAGTAAGCAAGGAGGACAAATCAGAAAAAGATAATCAAGGTGAGCAAATCAGAGAGTGGAGGGGTGGGGGGGAAGGTCAAGAATTAGATTGAGCCAAGTATGCAGACAAGCCCTATAGTGACTCAGAAAGTTCCCATCACGATTTAAACCATGTGTTAATGTGCCGAATTTGAATATAAAAGCCAGCTCAGATGTTTCTCTTTCCAAAACGGTGTGATAATTCCTTTTCAGTAACACACATACCTTTAGGTCATTGACAGAATGCCCCATTCCATTAAAATGTTAAAACATTAAAAACATGTTTTGTTTTCTTATTTAAAACAGAAAGGGCCCCTTGCCCGCTCCTTTCATGTGAAATTACCCAAATGCAGTCAAATAATTGCACCTAAAAACACTCACACATGTTTATTTATTAAAAATTCCTTTTTATCTTGTTGGTTTAGCAAAATATGACTACTCCACAAAGACAAATCTATTTTCCTTTTCTTAAAATATTAAAGAAGGACTTAAAAATCCATCATGAAGAATGAAATACGTAAGGTTCCAAGTCATTATAGAATTTCAGCAGAATGAGTCATTGTAATTACATGTATCACTTCAGGGTTGTTTCGTATGGAAACACAGATTTCTGCAAAATTTTGTAAGGGATTGGTGAAAGTTGGACCAACTGAGAAAGGTGTTATTATTTATGATTAATCCATTTTTGCTGAGCACCTTAAAGTGTATACAGATTATTTTTTTCACAAGGAGAAGACAGGGACAGTGTTCTCAGGAACTTGATAATATATTTTTGTACATTTTACATACAGTAAGTAGCCCCATTAATTTCAGTGACCATTACTGCTCCGATTTACAAGTTTCTACCATGATACCAAAGGAAGCATGTCAGAATTCAGGAGAAGAGGGAAAATGAGAAGGTTTAATTTAACTAAGTATTTACTGTCTCTTACTTGTGCTTTGCAAATCTAACCAGTGGATCAATGGGTGGATGAACTGAAAGAGAGTATGCTTATTGTAGTTGTTTGCCTGTGTGAAATATTCATAGATTTTACAGCCAAAAAGTGTCATTAGAGCATTAGTTTGTTCACCTGTATAGCATCATAGAATTTTACCAAGTTACCCCTGTATTGAGGTCAATAATTGTGCTTGATTAAAATGTCACAGTTTCTTCTCAAGAATTCTATGTGAAATGGCCAGACTTACTGCAGACTCTTCTAAAATCATGACAGAATTAACCCACCATGTAGGTGAATATGGAATCACCAGCAGTTGTGATGTGTTGGGTCACAGAGCTCATCTTAAGATGGTCATCAGATGAGTGGAGGAGGGCGATCATACTACTGAGACTGCCTACCTGCCTCTGGTGTGTCCCACCATGTGTCCTGCTGAGCTAGAAGCTCTGGTCTCCCCCAGCAAAGGCACAGATCTGAGAGACAGGGTGGGGGGCACAGCCAACAGCAGAGAAGTGCAAATAGTGAGAACAGATCAGCTCTGCAAGGCTCAGTCACAGGGACTTGACACAACACATGGGTGTACAACTCATAAGTCTGCTTCCTTTATTAATAAAACAGAGAGATGTATAATAATTTACACTGTGTTTAATGATAAAAATTGTTTTTACTAATCTAAAAAGTAGGATTCAAGTGTTTGCAAGTGAAAATAGACAGATCAAAGTAAGTTACTAAGCAAAACAAAATGAAATATACCAACTAGGCTTAATGCAAGAAGAAACTGCTACATGTACTTTCTTACCCTAAACTTCATCCTTACTCATCTTTCTTACAAATTATGCAGGCTTCTACTTTGGGCCTGATCCTTCCCCATGTCTAGTCTCAAATGTTTTCAGCAGGCATCTTGGTAGTAAGCAGAGTGTGTTTTGGTATCTTGTAAGTCTATTGTTTGGTTTCCTTCCTATAAACAGATTTTTCCCTAACTTCAAAATTGTTTTCAACACCAGGTGACCTGGCCACATGTCTTGTTTGTACCAAGCCTAGTCCTGGCTTAAGGGGAAGCACAAGTTTATTCACAGATCATTTTCTTGAGCACCAGACCTTTAAGTCCTTTAAGTATCACTAATGGCTTTCACTAGAACATGTAGCTCAATAAACAGATTTTTATTTCATATTTCTAACTTCAAATACAGGAATGATACATGCACACAAATAGAATATACTCATTCAGGGGATTACAGTATCTTCAATGATAAGATGCATGCCCCATTTTGCATAAAACATATCTGAGTTCAGTGTATTCATATTCAAAAATCATTTTAAAATAAAAATAGAGGTGCAACATCACAGTAGTTTTTCCCTAAAATCCAGCCTAGACATCCCACACTTTATCTTGAGACCACTGGTTCTTGTTCTGTCATCTGCCACCACTGATGATAGCTACTGTCTCTGCAAAACCACATCAGGACTCAGGTAAAGGTATCCATGGTCAGATGGCGAGTCTGGCTATAGATGCAGGCAGATGAGACAGAATCAGTGCTGGCACAGGTGATGCAGGTCTTCCTATCCATATTAGGACTACCTCTTGCAAACTTCCTTTCAGATTCCCTTGTTTGCACTCCCCTGTTCACTTTTCTGCCCTTGGCCATTTTGCCTGTGGCTTTTAAAACCTCTCCTCAGTCAGTTCTACTCCCTTGTTAACCATACAGTGGGAGGATTCTCACATGTCTGAGCGAGGCTGAAGGGAACAAAGGTTCAACCACCCCCAGACACACAATTCAAACTGAGATAGTAACAGAAATAACCGAAATCACCTGAAACAGGAAAAATGCAGTCAAGCAAACTCATTAACCCCAAATCCAGTATTCTCACATTGTTCCTTCAGTGGGATGATCTCCTTTGCTCCCTCTCCCTCCCTGTTTGCAGTTCCCTGAATCTGCCGTTAGCCATGCCCCCCTGTAGGGCTACGTCTGGACTGTGGGTTTCTATCGGCAACATTTCTGTTTCTTCTCAGAAGAGATATGCCAGTCGGGAGCATTCTGTCAACAACTCTGTACACCTCATTCCACAATAAAGAGGGGATGTCTCAACAGAGGTTTTTTTTCTTGACATTTGGCTCGGTGTGGACAGGCCAAATGTTGGAAAAACCTCTCCCAAAAGAACTGTGTATCTTTTGCTAACAGCTCCCCACAGTCTAGACACAGCCTAATTGTTGACTTTGCTGCCCTGGTCCTGCAAGAGTTAATACCATTTTTTTTGCGGGGGAGGAAGATCAAGGCTACTTAAAGCAAGATTATTATTAATACTGCACCAAATTGGTGCCTTGTCAAGACAGCTTCCATTATCATTTCCGAACAAGCTTCAGGCCCTGGGTATTTAGGAAGGCTCTTAAGTCCTTTATGTGGCACAAGTGTCCATCCTCACAGTTCTTTGACCTCACATAAGGTCACTCTCCCCCCGGGGTCCACTCCTGAGTGTCTTAATAAGAAGTTCCCTGCTCCTGCAGATAGCTGAATATCTGTTATATATAACATTTGCTGGGATCTATCCATACTTGACATATGAACCAGCTCACTCACTCTAAAAGGTCCAAAGAAGGCAAGAAGAAAAGCTGATTTAAATAAAATAGCCTCCTTCCCATGGCTGCAGAGACAGTTCAGAGTCTGTACTAATCCTGTCAGGGTTTCCAGTGTTTGGGTAACTTGTCATCTCTCTGGCACCTGCCCCCTTCTACACCACCTTTCAAAGAGTTTCGGGACTATGAAAAGCCTGCATGGGTCTGGGACACCCACCAACCTAATCGAGCAGTACAGGTCTGTTAGCCATCCAGAGACAGTGGAAGGAGTCAAAGACTTCACATAACACACCACCTCATATGTAGGAATGGACCACCCATGGTGTTAGCCCTATCTATGTCCTCAATTCCCTGAACTCTGAAAGGCTGACCTTATAGATCCATTGAGCAGTTGAGTCTTCTACCAAGCCAAGAGCTAAGGTTTCAGAATTGTTGTGCTAGTGGTCCTTACTGGCCAGAGAGATAAGTCATAGAATATGTTCTCCTGAAATCAAGGCGGAAGAGCACCATTACCATTATTCTTTCCCAGGACAAACAGTACTCAAACAAGAATGACAAACTACCGGCAGGGTAAAATGAATGTCCTCACCAGACTCATCACCTGAGCAAGCTTTCCTGATTGTCCAGAATGTAGAACAAAGATTTGCTGTCATGCCAAAAATGGACACTTTTGCTCTGAAAAATTTACTCCCCAAACAGAGACTGCTGCTAGTATAGGGGAAAAAATCAAGGAAGGGGATGTGCCCTGAGCCACCCAGCTTTCTGGCCACCTCTGTGCACACTACACTCTTGAAGTTACCCCCAATTCCCTGCCTCCTGAGGAGACAGTCCACTTGTAGCTCAGTTTTGAGCCACTGTTTCAAACACCACACTGAAACCCCGTTAAACTCTTCCAGGAATCTTCCCAACACTTTTAAATCTTCTTTCATCCCCTTTGTCATTCTGATAAAGTGGTGGAGGTTTTGCATTCAAAACAAGGCTGATGCTAGACAGGCAAAAAATGCCGACCAACCACATGCAAGTTTAGATGCTTATGACCATGTATAGTTCGCTTACAGTAATATTATTGCCCCTTTGAGAACTCATGTCACTACCATAATGGATTCCAACATCTCTGTAGAAACACTTAGGAATGTGTTCTGTTCCTTGCACACTTATGTTAAGATTTGGGTAGGCCTTCTGCCTTTTTTTTTTTTTTGGTGGGGGCAAAGGGGATCCAGAGGTGCTCAGTTAGGATCTGAACTGCCTAAAGCATCAATGCTCAGTTGCCCGTACCTAACCTTCCTTCAGCTAGGAAGTTATCACAATAGCACAAGGCATAAGGCAGGCCAGTTTCATACACAATTGTCCACTCCAGGATGGAGCTAAATCTTTCATGAGCAGCACATGACACCAAACACTCTACTTGATGTTGCCTGTATGATAATTGTGGCCCTAACCATGATTCGAGCCTCTCGTGATCTTATAGGTCTCTGCCCAAGTGTGGCAACTAATTAATGATAGTCCATCAATCCGATGATGACAAATCTGTACAGATCATCTATTATTGGTCTCATGGTGTGCCCTCTGGTGACTGTATAAGCCAATTCTAGAGGTGCGCATTTTGTCGCAGATGGTGCATGGGAAGTTCGCAATCAGTGGGTTGTGCGTTACTGATGCTCTGCGATGTCGTTCTTGTGCCTCTTGTAGACGTCAGCAGCAGTCTTCCTCAAAGGCAATGCAGATATTTCTAACTGTTTCATGCCACTGTGTTCTGTCACTGGTGGCGTCCTCAAGGTCCCTAGGTTTGATACTGCTGTACTGCAGATTGGCTTTGATGGTATCCTTGTAGCGTTTCTGTGGATTACCTATATGCCGGATGCCCTGGGAGAGTTCACCAGATAGAAGCTGGCGAGGGATTCTGTTGGCATCCATGCAGCTGACATGACTGGTGCAATGTAGTATGGCAACTAATGCCCTCGTAAAGAATTTGAAAACCAGCTGAAATCCTGCTCCAAGCAGAGGTTCCATCTACTCAGCCCTGGGGGATCCAATAAGTTCCATGACACCTGCATTTTAATTGAAGAAGGAGCCTTTTCCAGTTACTGATTCCTACCCGTAGTATCTCTGGAAGTACAGGGACCTTGTGTGCTTTGCTGACCCTGCATCTCTTCCAAAGATGTTTGTGCTTGAATCAGGAATTAAAACACATCCCTTTGTTAAGGGTAAAGCACGTATTTGCTTTGATGTCTCGATTTTGAAGCCCAGGTTTTGGCACTGCTAACGGAGTCTGTCAATGACAGCTGGGCAAAGGGATAAGGAGTCATATATTACAGCCAGTGTTCTTGGCATATTTTACTGCAAGGTGAATCAGCCGCTTCAGCCACTTCCTGCCTAAATTCTCTGTTCTACCTTAATCATACTGCCCTCCTGCCCCACACATAAGCATCATGAGCCCTCACTCTTAAATCTTTATACTTAGAAAAGGAAACATACTGCACAGGACTCCTCAGACAAACTATATTTGTATAAATGTGAAAGGCTGCAGCCCTTTCAAAGGTTTGGAGCTCCTAAGCTCTGGAGGATTTGTCCTCATTTTTGTCATCCCCTCCTTCCCCCACTTCCTCTACCTGTTCTTTCTTGAACAACAAGATAAATACATCTACAAGTCCCCTTTTCCAATGTTTTCTTCAGCATGTTAGATAAATGAGTCCTGAGTAGGTAATGGATCCCACATAAGCTCTAGGGACAACAGGCATTTTGTCTCCTGAATGTGTTTCATTGAGAATGGTGCACCGTGGCCTGGAAGAGCAGTCCATCTCCAGACACTCTACATCATTTTGGGGGATAGATGTTCCATCCCAAATGTGTGACTCTGCTGTCTGCTCATCTGAGACAGGCCCATTCTTCTCAGGCAGAATGCTCAACCTATAGGCCACCAGTGCCAACATTTTTGCCAGGTCATCCCATATTCCTTGAGAAGGACTGAGGCTGCCACAGTAGTGACTGGTAGCCAAGGTTGGTTATCCCTTCTTCCATGCCAATGGACCAGTGATGAACCTCACTGTTACATGCTGAGGATGCTTGTTGGTCTTTTGGCAGAGCATCAGAGAGAGATGCAGCACTCACCTACCCCTCATGATCATAATCCATCTCTCTGAGCCCCACACCCTTGCTATCCTCAAATTCAGATTCTGAACCCATCCTGTACCTTACTGTTCCAGGTCCCAACCAATAAGGACTTTTAGCTTACTGTGCTCTGCAAATTGGACCATCCCCACTGAGGTCCCAGCTCTCACCCATCTGCTCCCTCTGAACTGTGACTCTCCTTCTGTGTTGTTGCAGGACACTAGTCTTCACCTGATTTCCAGTGCTACAGAGACTGCGCATAGCCTTCCCCACAAAGATCCATGCTCAATCCCTGTAATGAGCCTTTGCCCACCTCAGAGGTACAACTACTACTGATGCCAAAGCTCCTGTTGCCTTGCCCCAAGAGAAGGCAGAAGAGATGCTTGGTCCAAGCTCTATGAACCCTTCTGCTCTCCACAACCAGAAACCAGATGTGGGGGTGGCATAGCCAGACATCCAGTGCAGCGCATTTCTGTGGTAGCCAGGGGATGCCAGCATCCCCTTTGCCCATGCTTAGGGGTGGGGTGGGGGCCAAAGCAGTGGACCCAGTTCCATCAGAGCTTCCTGGGACCCAAGCTCCCTGCAACTGCTGTAGTGGCACTACATGACCCACTGCCCTCCTCTACGGAAAGTAGTGGGAGGGGAGGGAAGGGGATAGAAGAAGGCTGAGAGGCAATAGGCTTGGCTTCAGCTGTATGGCATGGGACCCAGGACAGCTCACTACCATGCACCATGTGGCCCCTGAGCTCCCCAACAAGTTGGTGTGGGGGAAGAAGCAGGTGCCACTGGTTGGATACAGAGACCCAGGTCCCTTCCCAGCCATCTTAGTGGTGGTGCCACAAAGCCCTTCAGCCCCATCCCTCTCTAGTAGAATGACCTTTGCTCACAGGTCCAACTCAAGCTGCACCTTTTAAGGACCTGGCACTTCCAGTGTCTTCCCATGTAGCCCCCTCTCCCAAGCAGGGAGAGTAAGGGCAGTCCCATAAGCTATTTCTCTCCCAGGGGAACAGGGGTAAGAGATTATGCTCTGACAGCTGGGAGATCTGGCCCCCACCCCCGCCACTGTTGTGGTAGACTGTAGTTTGAGTTCCTGCCAGGGAAAGGGCACTCCTGGAATCCTTATCTATCTTTCTGTTCATCCTAAGGAGGAGCAGGAGGAAGAGGACTGCTGCCACAGCTTCTGGAAGCTGTGGAATTATCCTTTCCCTGCTGTAATGCCAGCAAAAGAGGCCCCACATGGCCCCTGCATTAAGGTAAATGTGGGAGCTTGGGAATGTAGGACAACCAGCACCTCTCTGTCACAGACTTCCACATGCAGCAGCTATTTCTTGCCCCTTGGCAAGTTTCCCCCTCCCTTGCTTCTGGGACTGTTTGCCTTTCAGTGCCAGCCCCATCAGTTTCCCTCCTCTGAGCCCCAGCAACCCAATACATTGATGAATGTGTGTGGTATTTTTGTGTAAAAACTTTCCAACCAACTATAGTCTAGTTATAACTTTGTAAGGATTGATGTACAAGAGAACAAAACCTATTGTCTTCTGTATAAATTGCCTTTTGAGACATTTTTAGTTATGCACCACTGTATCATACAAGACACTGAGATGAACAAAGCCATAATTCCACTCACTCATTATTCATGCATGGGGTGTGGTGCATGCAACTGTGACAAAACAAGCTTCCTCACATTGTCTTTAATGCTGAACTGGCAGGACCAATTTCTCCAGGGCTTTTCTCTGCTAGCTCAGTCCTGGGTCTCTTTTGTGTAGAAATGCCAAGCGTACCAAGTTATGTTTACGAGTTCTAATATGCCTTGCTGTCCGCTGGAGATTGAATCTGAAAAGAGCTTGTCTGCTCAAATTCTTTCTTTCTAAAATGGCTTTTAACATGATAGTGAAACATCAAGAATAATTAGACAAAATGATCTTATAAACCCCAAGATAAAAGTGTGACTAATGATTAATTCTTTGGTATTTTGTCAAAGTTCTCCTCATAATTTAAAAGCTTTAGGCAGTATTCTTGTAGCTAATTCTCCTAAGTAGATATTTCTTTCCACTAACAAACTAGATGTGTGGTGGTTTAAAAATGATTCCTAGGCTGTGGCCGCACTAGCCCCTCCTCTCAGAAGGGCTATGGTAATGTGGCACTTAAGAATATGCTAAGAAGGAGCTTTCATGAATATGCAATGCCTTATTAACATAATGGCAGCCGCACACGCTTCCAAACTGCCGGTTTTGAAAAGCACGCTGCTCATGTAGCTGGGGGCCTTTTGAAATGACCCCCCTGATTTCAAAAGCTCCTTCTTCCCAAAACAAGATGGGAAGAAGGGGCTTTGGAAATCAGGGGTCCATTTCAAAAGGCCCCCAGATACATGGGTGAAGTATATTTCGAAAGCAGCAGTTTCAAAGTGTGTGCGGCCAGTATTATGTTAATGAGGTGCTGCATGTTCATGGAAGCTCCTCATTACCATATTTCAAAGTGCCACATCACCATAGTCCTTCCCAAAGAAGGGACTAGTGTGGCCACGGCCCTAAAGATCTCAGCATGTATGCGTAATAGCAGCTCTTTTGTAAAGAGCTGTTTTCCTTTACATTTTGATTTTCAAAATTATATTTATTTTGAGTTTCTAATTTTAAAACCATTAAAATGTACAATAAAATATTGAATTATTGATTCCAGTGACCAGGAAGATGAATAAACTATACTTTTGGTGAACCTGAAGAAATCCAATATTACATTGTAAAGTTGTCTTAGTAAAACTTGAATTGAAAAGCAGTTCTCTTTGAAAAACATTCCAGAATTGTAGGTTTTAAACTCCTGTATACACAAGAGAAAAACAGATAAAGCAAGAATAAATTTAATTTTTTTTCTAATATTAAATTTCAGGATTTCATCTTCTTGAATTTTCAGATTCAGAGCCATCTCTATTCCTGATTCTGATGAACATGATTTACCTATTGCTATGTATAGTTCTGGATCCAAACTTGAGAAATAGTCTACTTCCACACACATGATTCTTTATTTGCTTGTGATAACATCTGCTAAATAGAACCATCTAAGGTGAGTGTAGTACTGACATCAGTTGTATGTTTTTTGTGTAAATATTTCCTCTGACTTATATTTTTCTTCCCTCCTTTAGTTTTAAATGACTGTATTTAAAGGTCAGCATTTTGTCCTATCTGTAATATTGAGCGGAATTATCATCATGGTGGAAAAATCATTAAAATATCAGTCTTTCAGTAACTTCTATCTATAATTGAATTTCACATTTAATTTCCCTCCACTGGAACATAAAATCAAGAAAATTTCATTTTATTCTTTTGAATGTGAAAAAAAATCATTTACCTGTGTTTTGGAACTTGACACATGATTTATTCATTGTAGTGAATCAGGAATCTAAATGAATGAAATCAGGTTATTTTATACAGCCCTTTTAAGATAAAAGTGTTGTTATGGTTCTCATAAAATAGTCACAGTAATAAGGGAATGCAAGGACTTCAGCTGAGGCTGGATACAGATTGTAATTCCCTGCATATATACTTGGAGGCTGCAACAAATCATTTAAGCAAGGAATCACATTTTAGACTATGTAAAGCTTCTGAACAGTCTTCAAGGATAGTCCATGCAGAGGGCATTACAACAGTCCCGTCTAGCAGTTACCAAGCATTAGATAACAGGATTAACATCTATAGAAGAGAGAAATGGCCACAATTATTATTCAGTCCATAGGTTCTCTAACTTTTCCATGGGGCTGACAAGGCTTTAATGGAAAGATCATTAAGGGGATCACCTCCCCTCTTACTCACATTGCATGGGACACTTTTCTTCCATGTATAATAACCATGTGTCATCCCTGTCTGAAATACAGCAATTGTTTACATGGGAAAGGAAGATTAAGGCCACATTTAATGTAATTTTGAGGTCTTATAAGGACTTCAACAGATAAAAAAGGATGAGAATTAGCACTGATGAATAGTCACAGAGAGATGGCTGTGTTAGTTTATATACTACCAAAACAAAAAAAGCAGTCCAGTAGCACTTTAAAAACTAACAAAATAATTTATTAGGTGGTGAGCTTTCGTGGGATAGACCCACTTCTTCAGACCATAGCCATACCAGAACAGACTCAATATTTAAGGTACAGAGAACCAAAAATAGTTACCAAGGCTGACAAATCAGAAAAATTGTAATCAAGATGGGCAAATCAGAAGAGCAGAGGAGCAGTAGGAAGGGGAGAAGTCAAGAGTCAAATGAAACAAAGTATGTAAAAGAGTCCATATAGTGACTCAGGTAATTGGCTTCCTGGTTCAAACCACGTGTTAATGTATCAAATTTGAATATAAAAGAGAGCTCCACACTCTCTCTTTGCAGGCAATTCTTAAAGTTCCTTTTCAGTAAAACACAGACTTTCAAGTCATTAACAGAATGGCCCACTCCATAAAAGTGCTAGCTAACAGGCTTGTGAGTTAAGAGCTTTTTGATGTCTGTTTTGTGTCCATCCATTTGTCGAAGCGTGTTTACCATTTGTCCTGTATACAAAGTATGTAGGCATTGTTGGCACATGATGGCATATATGATGTTAACAGAGGAACATGAGAATGTGCCTGTGATTCTGTGAATAACCTGGTTAGGTCCAGTGATGGCATGTCCAGCATAAATATGTGGACAACGCTGGTAACGGGGCTTGTTGCAAGGAAAAGTTCTGGGATTGGTATTATTGTGGTATAGTCTGTGGTTGCTGGTGAAAATCCTTATAAGGTTGGGAGGTTGTCTGTAGGAGAGAACAGGCCGGTCACCTACAGCCTTCTGGAGTGTGGCATCCTGATTAAGGATGGGCTGTAGGTCTTTAATGATGTGTTACAGTGGTTTGAGTTGGGGGCTGTAGTTGGTTTTTATGGGCCTATCTTGAAGTGGCTGGTTTCTGGTTATTTGTCTGGCCCTGTCGATTTGTTTTTTTTTTCTTACTTCTTCTGGTGGGTTGAATTTTATATTTCTTACTTCTTCTGGTGGGTTTATGAATATTTGGTAGAAATCTTGTACTTTTTGCTCTCTGTCTGTAGGATCAGAGCAAATACAACTGTACCTAACGGCTTGACTATAAACAATGGATCTTGTTGTGTGTGTAGGATGGAAGCTAGAAGTGTGTAGGTAAGTACAGTGGTCAGTGGGTTTCCGGTAGAGTGTGGTACTGATCAGGCCATCCTTGATTTGTACTGTACGCCGTGTCTACACTAGCCCAAACCTTCAAAATGGCCATGCAAATGAGATCCTGAAATGCATATTCAGCAACTCATTAGCATGCCGGCAGCCTCTGCTCTTTGAAATTGCCACTTTTCACTGCTGTGTGGCTCGTCCACGTGGGGGTCCTTTTCAAAAGGACCCCAGGAACTTTGAAATCCCCTTATTCCTATCAGCAGATAGGAATAAAGGGATTTCAAAGTTGGAGAGGGCCTTTCGAAAAGGACCCCTGTCTGGATGAGCCACACAGCAGCAAAAAGCAGCAATTTCAAAGAGCCATGGCCACTGGCCATTTAGAAGATTTGGTCTGGTGTAGACATAGCTGTAGTGTCCAGGAAATGTATCTCTTTTATATTCAAATTTGACATGTTAACATGTAGTTTGAACCGTGACACCGATTACCTGGGTCATTATATAGACTCTTTTACATACTTTGTTTTATCTGACTTTAGACTTTCCTCCATCCTACCACTCCTCTGCTCTTCTGATTTGCCTACCTTGATTACAATTTTTCTGATTTGTCAACCTTGATAACTATTTTTGGTTGTCTATGCAGTAAATATTGAGTCTGTTCTGGTATGGCTATGGTCTGAAGAAGTGGGTCTATCCCACAAAAGCTCACCACCTAATAAATTATTTTGTTAGTTTTTAAAGTGCTACTGGACTGCTTTTTTGTTTTGAGAATTAGCACTGTGTGACAAGTCAAGACTCTGCACATTACCAGTGAGCTTGTCATGTAAAAAAAATTGAAAAGCCTTGCAAGCCAGGGTTAATACCAGCTTCACCATGTTACCTATGCATTGTCCTGCATTACAGGATACCTTTGTATTATCTGAATGTAGCCATAGTCAGATTACTCTCTTCTAAGACCCTGCCAAAGCCAGATGATGGGAAAGGAGAGAAACACCTGAAAATGAGAAAAAAGACGTGCATATAAATGGTACTACAGGCCAGACTGTCTCATTTTCTTAAGAGAGAGATATATACAGTGAACCAAAGGAGGCATGGCAAAATAGAATTCTATTCAATACCTCCCAAGAAATAGGCATTAGCAATTGCTCAAGCTATCTCCTGGATCAATTCCAAAAAGAACAAGGGAAATGTTCACAGTCCATTAATGTCAGCAAAACATCCCAGTCAAAGGTTACAGTCAAAGTCATGGAATACAGGAGAGATTTCAGAAGACTGAATAATGACAAAAATAGTGCCCATCTATAAAATGGAAATAAGGACAACCCATAAAAATACAAACCAGTGATCTTAACTTATGGATGAGATGATAAGGTGATAAGTAGTAATCTGCATGGATATGTAAAGAAGAAAATATGTCATAACATTGATAGCTTTCTTTGACAGGATAATAAGCCTTGTGGATAAGGGGAAGTGGTAGATATGATATAGCTAGACTTTAGTACATCATTTCATACAGTCTTACAGGATCTTCTAATTAATAAATTAGTTGGGTGCCTAAATGAGAGGGTAATTGTTTACTGAGGCTGTGTCTACACGTGCCCCAAACTTTGAAATGGCCATGCAAATGGCCATTTCGAAGTTTACTAATGAAGCGCTGAAATGCATATTCAGCGCTTCATTAGCATGCGGGCGGCAGCGGCGCTTCGAAATTGACGAGCCTTGCCGCCGCGCGGCGCGTCCAGACGGGGCTCCTTTTCGAAAGGACGCCGCCTACTTCGAAGTCCCCTTATTCCCATGAGCTCATGGGAATAAGGGGACTTCGAAGAAGGCGGCGTCCTTTCGAAAAGGAGCCCCGTCTGGACGCGCCGCGCGGCGGCAAGGCTCGTCAATTTCGAAGCGCCGCTGCCGCCCGCATGCTAATGAAGCGCTGAATATGCATTTCAGCGCTTCATTAGTAAACTTCGAAATGGCCATTTGCATGGCCATTTCGAAGTTTGGAGCACGTGTAGACGTAGCCTGAGTGTGGTATCAGTGGTTCACAGTCATTCTGGAAGGGCATAATGAGTAGGATCACATAACATTTAGTTTTGCAACTGTTTTCTGTTCAACAACCTCATCACTTATAGGATACATCTACACTATGGCGCTCTTCCAAAAGATCTTCAGAAAAATATTCTCCAGAATATTATCTTTCAAAAGAGTGCATCCACAAACAAAAAGGGGATCAATCTTTTGGTCTGCCCTTTTAAAAGAGAACAGCCGCACAGCTCCAGACACTCCTTTGAAAGAATGCAGGAGAAATGCCATGGACAAGATTGAATGGCTGACAAACCCTTCTGGGAGCCTCAGCCAGCCACTCCCTTAAAGGGACCCTCCCAAACATCCACTACCTGCACACGCTGAGGCCTGCCTTACCACAGACAACAGAGGAGACCTGATGCAGGGATCAGACACCCAGTCTCAAGTGATATGGATCCTCAATAGCTGCCCAATGAGGTATGGGCCAGACTGCACTGAGCATGTACCGCATCCATGCCCCCAGCAGCAAATATTTTGGGGGACTGGAACACCAGAGGCAACAGTCACCAGTGGGCTGGCCCCTGGCAGCAAATATTTTTGGGGGTGGCTCACCCATTAGGTGTGTAACTGATTGAACCATGTCAACAGGTTACTTAGCTGGCTCCTGCTAGATAATATTTTTGGAGGCTGACCCCCTCAAAGACACCTCGGCTACGTCTACACGTGCAGGCAACATCGAAATAGTTTATTTCGATGTTGTGACATCGAAATAGGCTATTTCGATGAATAACGTCTACACGTCCTCCAGGGCCGGCAACGTCGATGTTCAACTTCGACGTTGCTCAGCCCAACATCGAAATAGGCACAGCGAGGGAACGTCTACACGTCAAAGTAGCACACATCGAAATAGGGATGCCAGGCACAGCTGCAGACAGGGTCACAGGGCGGACTCAACAGCAAGCCGCTCCCTTAAAGGGCCCCTCGCAGACACAGTTGCACTAAACAACACAAGATACACAGAGCTGACAACTGGTTGCAGACCCTGTGCCTGCAGCATAGATCCCCAGCTGCCGCAGAAGCAGCCAGAAGCCCTGGGCTAAGGGCTGCTGCCCACAGTGACCATAGAGCCCCGCAGGGGCTGGAGAGAGAGCATCTCTCAACCCCCCAGCTGATGGCCGCCATGAAGGACCCAGCAATTTCGACGTTGCGGGACACGGATCGTCTACACTGTCCCTACTTCGACGTTGAACGTCGAAGTAGGGCGCTATTCCTATCTCCTCATGAGGTTAGCGGCTTCGACGTCTCGCCGCCTAACGTCGAAGTTAACTTCGAAATAGCGCCCGACGCGTGTAGACGTGACGGGCGCTATTTCGAAGTTGGTGCCGCTACTTCGAAGTAGCGTGCACGTGTAGACGCAGCCCTCATGCCCAAGGCACCAGTACTGTCCCTTCACAATTTGTGTGGCTCAGGGGAAGATGTCCTATGAAGGAATGGGGCTTGTGGGCTCTCTCTCTTTACTAAAAGAGGTGAGAGAATTACTTCATTCTTACTTCAACTTTTATATATTCTAATGCTTCCTTAGCTTTTTTTTTCTCTTCCAGCAGCCACAAGACACCACCACTCTTTGTGATTATTTCCCTCTCTTCTGTTTAGTCTTGGGAATTCACAATGAGTCTGAAGCAAGTACTGCTAATGGTCTCCTTGCCTAGAGCATTCCTCACTTCAACCAGATATACTACCAATACACTACCACTTTTGCATTGTATCTTCTTTCTTTGTTAATAATGTGAAGTCTTTCCCTAATCACACTTGGTTTCCACTTGGGTATCATGGGCTTCACCATCTGAAGCCCACCTGTTTGTTGTGTTTTCACTTGGGGAAAAGTACTTAAGTGACCTGTTGACAGGGTACAGTCAGCTATGTGCTCCCTGAGCTCGTTAGCTCTAGAGACACATTTGGTAAGGTTATTTTGAAAAATCATTGTTCTTTAGAAAGGGACAGAATGAACCACAATCCCAGCAGTGTCCTGTTTGGTGTGTTTTTAGCAGGAAAAACGTAGGTGAGTGACCTATTGAAATGGTACGGTCAGATGGGCACTCCCAGAGCTCATTTGCTAAGGTTGCTTCATCTTCTGATTCCTACCTCTTTGGTGTATTTTCCCTTTGGGGAAAAGTAGTAATATGACCTTTTGAGAAGATACAGTCAGGTGGGTGCTTTCAGAGCTCATTTGCTAAGGGTGCTTCACCTTTGAAGCCCACCTATTAGGTGTTTTCCCCTGGGATTTCCTACATTTACTTCCTTCCTTCTTTCCTTGAGAATAATATGAGGTCTTTCCCTAGTCACATGGAGCCAGTTTGTTCCACTCGGGCATCAAGGGCTTCACCTTCTGAAGCTCACCTTTTTGTTGTGTTTTCACCAGGGGAAAAGTACTTGAGCAACCCATAGACATTGTACAGTCAGCTATGTGCTCCCTCAACTCATTAGCTCTAGAGACACATTTGGTAAGGTTATTTTTAGAAGTCACTGTTCTTTAAAAAGGGACAGAATGAAGCACAGTCCCAGCAGTGACCGCTTAGAAATGTAACTGCTACATGGTGGCTTGGTGGGGAGAGGGATGTAATGTGGATGACTCAAACAAATTTCTCTCACTGGGGAAAGAGACTAGGAAAGTAGGTCATTTGTTTTCATTGAGAGGAGAATGAGGGCAATGCCTCCTGGGAACATGACATTATACACCAACAACCTCTTGTGGGTCATTTTTTCCCATAACTCACCAGCAAGAAAACCCAGAATGCCACAGGGCTGAGGGACATGTGAGACAGTTTCCTACAATTCACTACTGTAACAGGGAATCCAGGGAACTATAGACCAGTCAGCCTTACCTCAATCCCTGGGAAAATAATGGAGGGAATCCTCAAGGAATCCATTTTGAAGCACTTGGAAGAGAGGAAAGTGATCAAAAGTAGCCAACATGGATTCACCAGGGGCAAGTCCTGCCTGACCAATCTGATTAGCTTCTATAATGAGGTAACAAGCTCTGTGGACATGGGGAAGTCAGTGGATGTGGGATAACTTGACTTCAGCAAAGCTTTTGATATGGTCTCCCACAACATTCTTGTCCATAAGTTAAGGAAATATGGATTTGATCCTTGGACTATAAGGCTACGTCTACACGTGAAGCCAACATCGAAATAGTTTATTTCAATGTAGCACCATCGAAATAGGTTATTTCGATGAATAACGTCTACACGTCCTCCAGGGCCGGCAACGTCGATGTTCAACTTCGACGTTGCGTGGCACCACATCGAAATAGGCGCTGCGAGGGTACGTCTACACGCCAAAGTAGCACACATCGAAATAAGGGTGCCAGGCACAGCTGCAGACAGGGTCACAGGGCGGACTCAACAGCAAGCCGCTCCCTTAAAGGGCCCCTCCCAGACACAGTTGCACTAAACAACACAAGATCCACAGAGCCGACAACTGGTTGCAGACCCTGTGCATGCAGCATGGATCCCCAGATGCGGCAGCAGCAGCCAGAAGCCCTGGGCTAAGGGCTGCTGCCCACGGTGACCATAGAGCCCCGCAGGGGCTGGAGAGAGAGCATCTCTCAACCCCCCAGCTGATGGCCGCCATGGAGGACCCGGCAATTTCGACGTTGCGGGACGCGGCTCATCTACACGGTCCCTACTTCGACGTTGAACGTCGAAGTAGGGCGCTATTCCGATCCCCTCATGAGGTTAGCGACTTCGACGTCTCACCGCCTAACGTCGAAGTTAACTTCGAAATAGCGCCCGATGCGTGTAGACGCGACGGGCGCTATTTTGAAGTTGGTGCCGCTACTTCGAAGTAGCATGCACGTGTAGATGCAGCTTAAGATAGATAGAAAGCTGGCTTGGTGGTCAGGCCCAACAGGTTGAGGTCAATGGCTCAATATCTGGATGGCAGTCAGTTTCAAGTGGAGTGCTGCAAGACTTGGCTTTGAGGCTGGTGTTATTCAACATCTTTATTAATGACCTGGATGAAGGACTGGATTGCAACCTCAGCAAGTTTGTGGATCACACAAAACTAGGGGGAGAGGTAAATACATTGGAGGTTAGAGAGAGAATCCAGAGTGACTTGGATAAATTGGAGGACTGGACCAAAAGAAATCTGAGGCCGTTCAACAAGGAGAAGTGTGGAGTCCTGTACCTGGGGCGGAAGAATCCCAAGCATTGTTACAGGCTGGGAACTGACTGGCTCAGCAGCAGTATGATGGAAAGAGATCTAGTGATCCCTTGAGGAAGTTAAGGTGGATGAAAGGCTGGATATGAGTAAACAGTGTGCCCTTGCAGCCAAGAAGGCTAACGGCATACTAGATGACCTCCTGAGGTCCCTTACAGCGCTATGATTCTGTGAAGGCTGTGATGCATGCATTTCACTTATCACAAGCTATCTTCACCAAAGTGACTGGTGTTGAATATTTATAAGTACAGGGCAGGATTATAAACATATTTAGGTGCCTAAAGATGCCATTAGGTGCCTAGGGGCATTTTCAGAAGTGCCTCAGTACCCAAAACATATTGATATCAAAAGGAATTAGGTCCCTATGTCCTTTTGAAAATTATGCTATTGTGTTATTGGCTTCTTTGGGCATATAATTAAAAAATCTGGTAAAGAATGTGTAGGAGTTAGGGTGGCATGGGCAGCAGTGACACAACTATCTGTGCCAAGTACAAAGTCATCTGAACCCACAGATACTTACCAATAGGACTATCCTGTGCTGTCACTCACCACTGCCCTAGCTACATGACTGTATCACAAGGATGCCTGTGTGAGATGGGGGAAATCACACTTCTAGCTCATGGTGTAAATACACCCAAGATTAATTAGTGCGTCTTTCAGTCTCCTGTTCTAAGGTATGGCAAGATCTGAAAAATTCAGCACTTAAAGTGTTGAGTCTGTTTTCCAGTTCTTCCATCCAACAGAAAGATCAGAAAATTGATTGTGCTGAATGACCTTCTAGCACCCTGTGGACCTGAGCAATTCCAGATGAGAGAAATTGCTAGGCCAGTGGATGTTCCCTT
The DNA here is from genome assembly GCF_033958435.1 of Carettochelys insculpta. Classification (NCBI taxonomy): domain Eukaryota; kingdom Metazoa; phylum Chordata; order Testudines; family Carettochelyidae; genus Carettochelys; species Carettochelys insculpta. The sequence goes on from NC_134137.1 coordinate 71,411,547, forward strand.
CTTCCAGTCCTGCTGTCATCTGTGTTTCTATCCAGGCCAGTCCCAGCCCTGGTCCCAGCCCAAGCCCCACCGCAGCCATCTCTGGCCCCAGCTGGGCTGCCTGGCATTGGCGCTGGCCCTGGACACACAGACCAGCTCTGGCCTTGGGCCAGGATGCCTACTCTGGCAGGTCTTCCAGATGCCATCCCTAGCCCCAGCCCCTGCTTCACAAAAGCCAGTTCCGGCCTGATAAGGTTTCAACACTACGGGTAACATCTCCTGGCTCCCAATTCCAGCCCCAGACCATCTGTCCTCCCTGTGGACTCTGGCTCCTGTCTCCCAGCTTTTTAAAGGCTGCTGACCCCATGGGTCCCACTGCCAGCTGGGTTGCCACCACCATGGGTGCCATCTCCCATACCCTAACAGGATCCCAGCTGCCAGAGTTCTTGGCCCTGGGACTCTCTGGTCCTGGAACATCTGGACCATGGATATTGCCTGACCTTAGGAGGTGCAACCTGTACTGTCAAGAGTGCATATATGTGTATGGTCATTTTTAGTGAATATTTCAATTAGTAACCTAATAATTACCAGTCATAGGCATTTCCTTTAGAAGTCGATGCTTTCTAACTAGGATCTCTGGCAAAGAGAAACAGCATTTGTAAATTCCATTCACTTTTAAAATTAATTTTCAGTAATACTTTTTAAGAAAAGAGCCTTGTGGTTTTTATCATTCCACTCATTTCCTTCAGCTTTTAAATCTGTGGGATTACATAGAAGAAAAGATGATGGAATTGTACTGACACTAAAATGTCCCTCCCACTGGGAAAACGCATAATATCTCCCACAGTAAAAATAAAATAAAATAAAATAAAATATATGGCAATGATTCAATGTTTATAACTGACTCTCGTTTTATAATTCAATTTTACGGGAACAGGAATAGATATATTTGAGAGATTAGCTATGAAATAGTGTTATTCCTTTACAAAATCCACTGAGCCAAGAGGGCCTAGAAAGAGATATCAGGCATGAAAATAAAGCAAAGAGTGAAGTGTTTTGGAAATGTTAGAGATGAGCCAGAATAAAAAAAAATCCAATTTGTACCAGACTCCAATGGATCTGTATGTTGTCATGACTCTAGATCTCAAACTCACACTCAGCTCCAATTGAAAGGAAATACTGATAGAAGCAAGAGAAAGCAATGACCTCCTGAGAGAGTCTGAATCCGTTTCTATGCTTCCTATAATGCTCACCACTTTCATTTTGGTGTTTTGCCATACTGGCTATAGTTAGTTTCTAGTTGCTATCTCAGTACATTCAAGCTAAATAATTTGACAGCTTGCTATGTTTTTCCACATGGGAAGGAATGATACATTAATATAGAGGGGAAGTATATAGTTAGTGTAAAATGGAGTAAGCAAGAAGTGAAGGTGAGTGCAATACCAGATTAGTGGGGAAGAGCTGGGAGCCAGAATCCAGGCTACTGCCTGGTTCCCACCTGCCCACCACTCATGAATTTGACTGATGTTAATCCAAGTAATGTGCAGATGAAATCACATAAGATAGGGGTTTTATTGTATAGAGATGTAGGTGGTTCAAACATTTTTTTCTGAAAAGTTTTGAAGACTTCTATTAATGCTACATTTTCATTCTGACAACATAAATAGATTTCTTCTTGAAGATGTATAAAAGTTTTAATTTAAAATATCTATGTTGTACCATGAAAGAAGACAGTGAATGTGTGGAAACTGTTGCAGTACTATGGCATCTCATCCAAAATGATTAACTTGATCCATTCAACATACAAAATTTTGACATACCAAACTGTTTACTATGATGTCTTGACAGAAATCTTCAGTATACTCTCAGGAGTGAGACAAAGGTGCCTATTGTTACCTTTCCTGTTCTTGTTCACAATGAACTGGATTATGAGCAGGAAAACAGAAGACCATCAACAGGACATTCAGTGGACACTTCTCAAACAGCTAGAGGACATTGATGTTGCTGACGTTGTTGCTCTTCTTTCACACCAACATGAAAGCATGGAAGAAAAGGTCATAACACTAGACAAAACTGCTTCAATGACTGGACTAAGCATTAACAAGGGAAAGACCAAGACACTGAGGCTCACCCAGTCCAACAACAACATCACACTGGGACGGATGATCTTACAGATGTGGAGAAGTTGACCTACTTGACGAGTCTTATGGGCAGAGACGGAGGAACAAACAAGGATATCAATGCAAGTATAGTGAAAGCAACAGCTGCACTGAAGACTCTTCATCCCATACAGAGATCACAAAAAAAAAAATCTTCAAAGACAAAACTGAAGATGTTCAATGCATATGTGAAGAGTGTGCTTTTGTATGAATGTGAGACCTGGTGTACTAAAGTATTCAAATCACAAGCTACAGACATTCATAAACAGATGCCTGAGGTTCATCCGTCACATCAAATGGCAAGACTTTGTCATAACTGAAGAGCTTTGGAACAGAGCAGAACAACAATTACTTAATGTTCAAATCAAGAGAGGAAAGTGGGGGTAGCTAGGCCACATTCTCAGAAAGTGGCCTTATGGCATAGTCTGTCAAGCTCTCAAATGGAACCCATAGAGGAAAAACAAAAGTGGAAGACCTTGGACAACGTGGAGAAGATCTACTGAGATTGAAGAACAGCAACTGGCGTACTCCTGGAGTGAGCTAGAAGTTTTATCCTGAGACAGAGTAAAGTGGGGCAGACGTGCAGATAATCTATACTCCACCTGGAGTACAAGGGTTTAAATCACGCAAGTCACTGTGCCTAATGTTGAATAACTGCAAATGGCATCCATTTGGTAGTGAAGCCAAATACTGAGCTGAACAATGTGGATTTTTTTACCATTTTTCCCTTTTCCAATGATTAAGTAAATAAGGCCTCATCTTCTAGAATGTCTACTACTCTAGTATTCAGAACTCAGCTTTCTGGATCTTTTATGTATCTTTTTTACCAAATGTAAGCTTTGTGCCTCACAGAATGATTCTGGATATCCGTTCCTCATACTTTTCCACTTTATTTTATTCTGAATCTACCATGCACTGCACGTTCCACAATGTGTTACTTTTCATCTGCTTTTCTAATCCATTGTGTGCATACTTTCTTCAAATGCAGTTACACGGAGTATAAGCAGAACATACACCAACGCTCCACCAGCTGTAGCTGGTCTCTTAGCAAGTAGGTGTGACTTGGGCTCAGCAGTGCTAGCAAAGGAACACAGGCATTTCCATACTGCCTGTCCCAAGGTTCATCTGGTCCTGTATCTTACCTGAAAGTTGTCAAAAACTTGTGCATCTGAGGAAGGTGTAAGAACCCAGCAATAGACCAATTTGGGAAAATCTGCCTCCCACATTAGATCTCAGACTATTCTCGACTTGAAATTGAAGAAGGACAAAAAGTTTGATACAATGAGTTATGAAAACACTAAACATTGTTGATATGTATGTACATAACATTTTTGAAAAATCTTGTTAAATTCCTGGTCTTAACGACTTCCTCTGGCAATGAGTTCCATAGGCTAATTAGACATTGGCTTTGTCTACACTACAAAAGTAACTTCAAAGTTGCTTACTTTGTAAGCTTACTTTGCTTACAAAGTAAGCAACTTTGAAGTAGAGTGTCTACACACACACTACTTTGAAGTTAAAATTTGAAGTAGGGCACTACTCCATTTCTGGGAATGGAGTAAGGACTTCAAAGTTGGGCTCCTTACTTTAAAGTAAGGAAAAATATGTGTAGACTCTCTGCTGGCTACTTTGAAGTAGTGCCTAACTTTGAAGTTAACTTCAAAGTTAGTTCCTAATGTAGATGCACCCACTGGCTACGTCTACACGTGCACGCTACATCGAAATAGCTTATTTCGATGTAGCGACAATAAAGTCTACACGTCCTCCAGGGCTGGCAATGTCGACGTTCAACTTCGACGTTGGGCAGCACCACATCGAAATAGGTGCTGTGAGGGAACGGCTACACGCCAAAGTAGCACACATCAAAATAAGGGTGCCAGGAACAGCTGCAGACAGGGTCACAGGGCGGACTCAACAGCAAGCCGCTCCCTTAAAGGGCCCCTCCCAGACACAGTTGCACTGAACAACACAAGATCCACAGAGCCGACAACTGGTTGCAGACCCTGTGCATGCAGCATGGATCTCCAGCTGCAGCAGCAGCAGCAGCAGCCAGAAGCCCTGGGCTAAGGGCTGCTGCACACGATGACCATAGAGCCCCGCAGGGGCTGGAGAGAGAGCATCTTTCAGCCCCTCAGCTGATGGCCGCCATGGCAGATCCCACTATTTCGATGTTGCGGGATGCAGATCGTCTACACGTGCCCTACTTCGACGTTCAACTTCGAAGTAGGGTGCTATTCCCATCCCCTCATGGGGTTAGCAACTTCGACGTCTCGCCACCTAACGTCGATTTCAACTTCAAAATAGCACCCAACACGTGTAGCTGTGACAGGTGCTATTTCGAAGTTGGCGCCGCTACTTCAAAGTAGCGTGCACGTGTAGACACAGCCACTGTGAGACAAAAATGTTCCTTTCACTGGAGTTGATTTTCCACATTTTATTTTCATGCACTGTCACTTGTTTTTGCATTATGAGACATGGACAACAGAATTTCCCAATCTACTACTTTTAAATCATTCATTATTTGATATGCTTTTAGCATGTACCCTCTTATTTGTCTCCTTCTCAGTGTAAATAATCTTAACCTTGTCAATCTCTATTCATTAGAGAAAGTTTTCTACGCCTTTTGTTCATTTTTGTCATACTTCATTGAATACTCTCTTGTTCTTCAGTATTTTTGAGATGGGGTAACCATTGCTGCACAAAGTACTCCAGAAAAGGTTAAGCCACTCATTTATAAAAAGGTATTATATATTAATGCACATATTATTCACCGTCCCAGTCCTCCTGCAGTCTAATATTGTTCTGCTTTTGACTGCAGCTACACACTGAGGAGAGGGCTCTACTGAGTGAATGAGGAGAAATTAATCAAATAAATTATTTGTATTAATCATGCATTTATACACATCTGAAAGATGAATAATAGTCTCCTGTTTGGATCTGTACAGGAAGATGAAGGAAATGCTTGTTGAAAGTATCCCTTTGTTAATGATTAAGAAGCAGGTGAAGTTGGTATAGATAGTTTTTTAAAACTGCAATATTAGTTTTTAAAGAACAGTCATTTTTTGAAAGTGACTATGTAAAAATGACACCTTTTCCCTTGATAGATGTGCTCCCTCCTTCTATAACCTAATTCACAAACATGAGATGGTTGTAGCTTTTGTTTGTGTTAATTGTGCACACAAAAGATGTCTGAGGGAGTGAGCTGCCTCAGTTCTTTCTCAGTTGTTACTGAGAAAGGTTTACTGAGTTCCAATCAGTTACAAATACACAAATTCTCTGAAGGCAACAGCATTAGGAAGGTGTCATTAAATGCATAACTTGAGAAAAATAAAGGTATGTGGATGTGACCAATGGCATTATTTGGTCACAGAACTTACTCATTTGGCAAGTTTATCATGGTGATATGCATTTTTCATAGACCTGGAAGGGACTATGAGACATCATTGAGGCCAGTCCCCTGTATTTACAGCAGGACATATCACCACACCTGACTGATTTTTTTTTTCAGTTTCACCTGCTCCAAAACCTTGAAAGGGTCCCTCAAGGATTGAGCTCACAATGCTGGCTTTAGAAGGCCACTGCTCTAATCACTGAGCTATCCCTCCCACTGAGGGTGTGGAGGAAATCATTGAACTTTCAGATGCCACACTGAGTTTTGCTAGATCCATGGAACCCTGCAATGCCATTTTGTGAGTCCAACTGTTTTTGGCGTTTGGAACCTTACATAAGCCATCCCAAGTTCTAGGGGTAGGGACAGATGATTTAAAGATACTTCTGCATCCCTCCTCTTGAGTTGTGTTGTGGTTTTTATAATTGTAAAGAAGACCTGGGTGAAATGTAAAGGAGAAAAAATATGTTTTGGAAAATAAATGTGTGGAGCATGCTTTTAAAAAGGCACAAACAAAAAAACACCTCAAGTTATAGCAGAGAGTTATTAGTTGAAGCATTGCTTTGATATATACTACTTCATTTAGCGAAAGCCCCTATAGGTTCACAAAAGGATATCAAGAATTTTAAATTATTTAGATCCCTGGATACAGTTAACTGCTTCCAGAGTCTTGTGGTTAGTGAAATATTCACCATTGTAAAATATCTGTGTATGATAAAATTTGCTTATATACAGCAGAGATATAAGCCTCTAAAACTTATTTGGATTTTTTGTATATTTCCAGTTCTAACAGAATTAACAGAAAACTAACATAAAAATGAAAATCATTTTTTAAATAATTTCAATGTACAGTTTCACTGATGAAAAATAAATAGCCTGTTTTTGTGTTTTGTATTTTTTTCTTCAGATCAGAGCTCTTTAATCAACTGAAAAACAAAGTAAGTGTTTGAAATGAATGCTATGGATTGAACCATACTGACTGAGATATTGATTTTTGCTCTGTAACTAGAAGCTTGCAATTTCTCTTCCTGGTTGTCCCCTTAAAACCACCTGAGTCTTTCTTGCTTTCACATTTGCAGCTTGGGCCTTAATGATGTAGTAAGAATTCCATGGCAGAGCCAGATTTTTCTTGAGCTGGGGTTAGAGGGAGACAGGAGAAAGGAGATTTGGCAACCAAACCTGCCTCACACTCATTCAGTAGGGGAGACTCCTGTCCTGTGGAGCTGTGACCTGGTGCACAGATTTAGTGATGCCATTCTGGTTTGTGTAGGCCTCTGTCCTGACAGAGAAGTATCCAGGGCAAACCTGAGTGAGTAGCATTGCAGTGTGGTGTCTGTCACAGTGCCACCTAATCCCATATGCCACATTCAGGCCTTCTGATGGAGGCGGGTGAAGGGGCTCGTGAAGTGGCAAGATGCAGGGAAGTTGCCCCAGGAACTGGCTTTGCAAGGGATCCCACATTTCTGGCTGATGCTACTTTGGCAGTGGTGGTAGCTGGCACTCCAAGCCCGATTGAAGTGGCATTAGCACTGTTCCTCTGCTTTGTGTGGCTGTGGGGAGCCCAGTGCTGAGGTCCTGGCAGCACAAAGAGTGACTGCTCTCGTCCCCACACCTTCTGATTTTGGCCCCTCCCCTTCTGGGGGCATGGAGTCAGGCTCCCCTCCCTCTTTGCTCTGAGGACAACAGTATCTATTGCCCTCGCTGGCCATGTCACAATGTGCAGAGCAGGGAGCCAGCCCCAGCCCCTTGGGACCTGAGCAGCTGCTACCAGAGAAGGGTAGGGTGGCTTGCTCTCCAGCCTATGTGAACACTTGTGTTGCATAGCTACTCTTGAAACTAAAAGGCGCCACACATACAACAAAGGGCTGCCATGGGTAGCAAGTGCCACTCCCCAAGTCTCTCCATGAGCTCTGCCACAGTAAAGACTGTATAGGCAGATCCCGGTGTCCATCCTGAGAACCATAGACTTCAGTGGTCTTCCATGATAGAGATCCAAGCAGTATCAGATCTTTGGATGTCATCATATCCAAGAGCAAGATGAGAAAACACTTAACAGACAAGGAAGTGCCAGCTCCCAAGGCTAAAGGATCCCACATTAGAAAGAGGCCTTGTATTCCCATTCTTCCATCCTGCTAATGAAGGGGCTATTGTGAAGATCAGAACTTTAACAGGATTAAAAAAAGAACTAGATAAATTGCAAAGATAATAAAGGGATCAATTTTGTTCAGAACAGCTATGTCTACAGCAGAGAGTTTAGTTGACAAAATGTGGCTCTCCACTCCCTCTTTAGAATGAAGCTCCCCACCCCCTGTCCCAAGCCATCCTCCAAGCTCAGGTGTCCACCACCCCATCCCAAACCCTCCAATATATATAGTTACCTATTTTTACACATTGTACAGGGATTTTATCACATTTATTTTTTCACATATTTTTCTCCCCCATGTTCCTTTTTATTGGGGAGGGTTAGGAAGGGGTGAATGGATGAAGGGAGAGGTCATAGTTGGGATGGGGTAGGGTAGCCAGCACAAGGCCGCTGCTGGGGGGTGCACTGGGGAGGGTCATTGGGAGCCATGGGAGAAGCTCTCCCATAAGACATCCCAGATCTGCAGCCCATCATGATGGGCCTGGTGGACCAGAGCTGTGTCCAGCTGTTCATAGCCAGGGATGGTGTCCCCACCACCACCTTGGGAGGAAGGCCTTGCCCTTCCCATCCACAATGTTGTGGAGGCACAACAGGAGGCCACTATTTGGGGAACATTGTGCTTTCTCATGTTCAGCTGGGTCAGGAGAACCTAAAATGTGCCTTGAGATGGACAAAAGCACAATCAGCCTGGTTCTGTGCCCAGTTTAAGTGAGCATGAAACAGGTCCTGAGTTGGGTCCAGGTGGTCTCATGAGCCAGGGTATGAGATGGCAGGCAGCATCCCCCACCATGCAAAATGGCATGTCCATGTCCCCAGCTGCCAGCTCCCAGCAAGGGACACAGGTGCCTGTTTCCAATCTCTGGCACAGGCTGCAGTTGCAGAACACCCATGCATCATGTGCCCAGACTGACCACCCAACATAAATGTCCAGGAACTGTCCCCAGTGGTCAAGCTGGGCCTGCAGCACAATGCAGTGAAATTCCTTGTGGTTGATGTATCATGCTGCACTGTGGTCCAGGGCATGGATGGGGATATGGGTCCTGTCAATTTCCCCAAAGCAGTTTGGGAACCCCAGCTCAGCGAAGCTGACCACGACCATGTCCTGTCCAGGTGTGTGAAGTGGATGACTCTCCAGAGCAGGACATATTAATGGCTGTCAGTACCTGCAAGGAGAAGAGACTAAACACACACACAAGGGACATAGGGAGGGAGTCCCAGCCCTGGTGGACTCCCCTTCCCCCTCCCCGGCTAGGCTGTACCCTGGCAACGGGGCTGTGTGAGGGTGTGATAGAATGGTCCCCTGTGGATGGGGCTTCCTCCCCTCCCCAACCCCACTCTTCACACACCTAAGCCTGCTCCCCAAGAGTCCTGATAGGGTGGTACTTCTTCTAGGGCAGGACCTGCCCTCCCTTCTTCCCTCCCCATGCAGGGCCTGCAGCTCAAGAGTGTCTTACCTGCATGGAGATGGTCCCAAGGGTGGATTTCCTCAAGCCACGCTGATTCACGATGGAGCAGTACCTGTCTGGAGTGGCAAGCTTCCAGAGGGTGATGGTGAACCATTTCTCTAAGGGGATGGCAGGAAACATTCAAGTGTCCTGTCTGCGAAGGGTAGGGGCGAGCTAGGTGCAGAGCACCTAAAAAGGTGTCCTTCCTCATTCACAGCTTTTGGATCCACTGCTGGTCATCCCACTGCCCGATGACAAGGTGATCTCACGAGACATCACTGGTGATGTACCTGTAGACCCGCCCGATCACCTGAAGGCATAAGTGCAGGTGGGCCCCTGGGGCACTGAGGTGTACTCCTCAGTCCCAGTGTCACGGACATCCTCCCAGAGGAGGTGGAGGATGGCTATGATTCGGGTGAGCTGCAGCTCAAGCAGCTGTGAGTGGATCCAGTGCAAGTCCAGGGCCTGCTCTGGCACCATGGATATCTGGAAAGTGCAAAATCTCTCACAGAAAGTGTGTGAGCCCTGTGGTAGCTATGCTGTCCCTCAATGAGGTAGGTAAAGCTCAGCATGGGCAGGGAACATGTGTGTGGGGGGATCCCATTAAGTATGTGGCTGGCCAGGGCTCCCAGAAGGGCTTGCCAGCCATGGTACCCTGTCTGACAGTGTTCCAGTGCCCATTCTGTTGAGAGAAGAGCCAGGCAGTATGGCCACTCTCTGTCAACAGAATGGATTGACAGAGTGATCCACTTTCCTTTGTGGACACACTTTGTGGACAGAAGTTTTGTCAGAATATCTCTTCTGCAAGTAAATTCTGTTGACAGATCACTCTAGTGTAGACATAACCACAGAGAACTGAGGGTGCTCAGAACTTCACTGAAGATCCTCAGTACTCGATGAGACTGTAATCAAAGGGTATGTCTATACTTTCCATGAATTCAGCATGACACAATTGATCCTCCAGAGTTTAATTTTGAAGTGTCAGTCTCTCTGTGCTCAGCCATCAACCCTGGTAATAACATGTAGAGTAAGGGATGTCAGCAGGAGTCCGAAGAGCCCCTATCTTCACTAGGAAACAAAGTCAAATATGCAATTCTAGCTGCACCCTCTCTCCTAGGAGACTGACTTTATCAGTGGAGCACACTTCACTTTCTGACCCTCTCCTTTTTCCTTTCAAGTTGCTTCTCTGGCAAGGATAAGACAGCACATCAGCCCCTCCTCTGCTCACCTAGCTCCACGTGTCACCAGCCTTGGCTCTAGTTCTCTGGCTTAGAGCCTCCTATTCTCTTTCCTTTCAAAATTCTCCAGCTTTGGCTCTCTGGCTTGAGTAGGCCTTCCTCTGGTCCAGGAGCACCCCTCTTCCAGCACTGCTCATTCAGAGCAACAGAGCCATCCCGTCCATATAAATAAATGGGGCAACTGCCCTGGGCCCTGTGCTTTGGGGTGTGTGGGGTTGGGGGATGCTTCAGAGGCATGTGGAAGGCAGAGAGGGGCAGGTGCTGGCAGCAGGGCCCCCCACTTTTTTTTTTCTTTCAGCCATGGGGATTGAGCTTTTTGACAATTCTCTGCTCTTCCACCTGCTGGACTTGCCTATTGGCTGCCACAGGATCCTACTGTTCCACCTCACTAGTTCTACTCCAGCAGCTTGCAGAGGAAGCCTGAGCTGGCCCGGCCCTTCCCCTGCCCTCCTAAGCTTCCACCTTACAGGGACAGACCCTTCCCTTTTCTGGTAGTGGGACCCTTCACCAGTCCAGAGAACCCCTTTGAGCACAGGTGCATGCCAGCTGTCAGTCTTTTTCAGGGCTCCATGACAATAGCCCAAAACTGGTGTCTCCTAGTGCTCCACACCTCCACCATTGACTGCCCTTTCTCCCCTCTTCCCTCACTGGATGTGGTGGCTCCAGGCCAGGGAGGCCCATTCTTATCACCCCCTTCCTCAGAATCTTCCTTGCCTTTTTCAGCTTTCCAGCATCAGACCCCTCTCTTGAGGTCCCCCTCCTCACTGTACTAGGAACTAGAGTCCCAGGGGGCTGGTAAATGACAGAAACACAGCAGAGTGTTTTCACTGACTCACACCATTTTATGAGCTTTCAAGTGTTCTGAAATCTGATTGCTTACTCTGATTGCTTGGGCATCTGCCTCCTGCTGATGTGGAGTAGCATTAGTCATTCAATTTTGGGGTCATTTCACTGCGGGACCCCTGAGTTACAGGCTGCTCCCCAAAGCTGTTTCCTTCTCTTCTGTTAAACAGGGAGTGAGGTACCAAGTGTGTCTAGATGACTCAAAGACAGACTTCATTGAGATAGATGGCGTGAACTCACCCCACCATCAATCAACATAACTAAGGATAAGTCATGCACAACCCTATTAGACAAAGGGAGTTTTGCAGTAGATGTCTGCAGCCTGCTACAATCTGTGGTGGCCATTTGGTTTGTTGAGAATGTAATCCGTCTGGAGGGGCAAGGGGGAATTAAGCATGCAAATAATTCCTGGGCAGGACATATCTTGGGACTCAGGGGAGTGGAGATATTAGTGGTGGTGTGGGGCAAGGGGAGAAGTGATTGTGGGGAAGGAGATAATTGGGGATGGGTGGGAGGGGAGAAAGATTGGAGGTTAAGGTGCAGAAGACATAGCATATACTCCCTGCTCCCTCTACTTCTCGTGACTTCATTTTGCTGCTCCTCCAGGGTTCGGTGTATCCCATCTTTCCAGCCAGCACACCTATGCCACTATTAGCGTACAATAGATAGCCAATAGCAGGCACAGAGACAAATGGAGAAAATACAGCTTCGGGTGGTACAAGAATTCATCCCTGAGGGAACAAATACTTCACTTCAAGCCCTTCATTTGTTTAAATTACTTGATGCGCCCTTCCGAAACATTACAATGACCTACATGCTTTTGCTGACAATCCCAGTCACAGTGACTTCAAGGTTGTGAAGATTGTTCCAAATAAAAAAATTATTAAGAACCTATAGCCAGCTGTGTCTCAAGAGAGGCTGGGTGGACTTGTCATTCTGTCAGCTGAGGAGGAAGTAGCATCAAACCTGGATTACCATGAGGTGATAGTGGAGTGTGCTTCAAGGGAGTCCAGGAAGGTGGATTTCAGAATGTAAGCAGTGTGACACTGATGATGATCAGTACGGTTTTTTTAATTACTTGAACTTCATTACATCTATAAAACAGCTACCATCGAACAATATTATCATTATACAGCTGGGTGTTACCAATATTTAACCTGCAACCAGCGGCTGCCATTGAAGTAACCACCTGAATAAAAAATATTATTTTTTAATAAAAATAAAAATAAAAATAAAAAATATTTTTTTAATAAAAATATTCAGGTCAATATTTCACCTGAATAAAAAATATTAAGTGGGACCCACAGAACTGATTTGTCCCAGGTCCTGCACCTCTCCAGGGAGGCCCTGCAGAGCAGATTCAGAATGCTCAATGCCAGAACAAATGTAGTAATATCTCCCTGCTGATATCCCACCACTCTGACCTGTCAAGTGGGAAACATTCTGAAATTACCTGCTATCGCCATTGTTGAGGTCTTTAATGGTGAAATAATTTGGAAGCTGTGGTCCAGTTCCTGAAGAACAGGAACCTGCATCATTAACTACACCCACAATCTTAATAAGTTGCACCACCAGGCCCGTGTCTACACTACCCCCAAACTTCGAAATGGCCATGCAAATGGCCATTTGGAAGCTTACTAATGAAGCTCGGAAATACATATTCAGTGCTTCATTAGCATGTGGGCGGCCGCGGCACTTCAAAATTGATGCGCCTCGCCGCCGCGCGGCTCGTCCTGATGGGGCTCTTTTTCAAAAGGACCCCGCCTACTTCGAAGTCCCCTTATTCCTATGAGCAGGTGGGAATAAGGGGACTTCGAAGTAGGCAGGGTCCTTTCGAAAAGGAGCCCCGTCAGGACGAGCCGCACAGTGGCAAGGCACGTCAATTTCGAAGTGCCACGGCCGCCCGCATGCTAATGAAGTGCTGAATATGTATTTCAGAGCTTCATTAGTAAACTTCAAAATGGCCATTTCCATGGCCATTTCGAAGTTTGGGGCTAGTGTAGACATGGCCCAGCAGGGCTGATAGGGTACAGTGGGCCCTGGGGCAAGGTGGGAAGGGACCCAGTTCCACACTCCTGGAAGGGATGAGGCCAACAGCAGATGGGGTAAGGCTTAGGGCAGTCAGTCCTTAGATCCTCTTGGCCTTCAGTGTTGGCCCCCACTCCTCACAGCTGTTCAGAGCAGCACTGCTGAAGCAGTTCAAAGGGGTGTGGAACTCAAGCTCCTTTGAAATACCAGGCCTTATACAACTGCCTTCTTGCCCCTTGTCCCCATTGTTGATGGGCCTGGGCACCCCTGTTGGCAGTTTGAGGAAGACAGAAATAATACTGCCAGTGCCCCCACACTTCCCTCTTGCACTGCCCTTTCTCCCCTCTTCCAGCACTGGATGTAGGTCCTTTAGGTCAGGGAGACCCATTCTTAACTTAACAGAGAGGGGCAGTCTCTCCTGGCTCCTGGCATAGGACAAATAGCACTGCTATGGATCTTTCTGTGTTTAGTCCACTGATGGAGGAGGCCAGTTTCTCAAGTGCTGTCATGTGGCACCTTTCACGGTGAAGCAACGCTGATTCTAACCTTTACTGGACATGGTCAGGTCATTAATTCAGGAGCTAACTGTTCACGAATAATTGACAGGCTAGGCAATGTGAGTACACATGGTTAGTTTTTGTAGCTGCAGGTCTGAGCAGATGCCAAGCACTATTTTTTTTTTATTTCTATTAGATAGAGAATGCTGTGAAATGAAGAGAAATAGCTCTGTTTCTTAAAAGAGGAGGGTGCTCTTATATCTAGAATAACCAGCTGGGTGTTATTTCCATTACAAATCTAGAAATGCTAACTCTTTTCTCCTTTATTGTTATATTTTACTCAAACACGCTAGAGTTTTCTGTATTCTCAAGGGGATTTCACAATTTAAATTTCAGTTGCTGCCTAAGAGAGCTTGCCTATCCTAACTTAAAACTGATGAGCGTGTGCATGAGACTGAAAATCATTGTTCCTATGGTAGGTAAATAGTTTAATTAGTCTGGCGTTTCTTGTGAGTAATTTTTTATAAGTCCTTGATAGTACAGGCTCAAGATTAATTGAAATTTCAATTATTTTGAAAGAGGGCTTTTCTTAACCCAGAGAAGCACTTTCACAATAACAACTTATGCACTGCTGAAATCAGAATTAATAAGCAATGCAATTGGATGGAAAGAATTATAACCAAATAACTCCGTCTCTGTATGTGCATACCAATTTGTTTAAGTACAAAGAAATGGAAATGAAGATTGTCTGCAGACTTGGAATATTACCAAATTTAATGGTTTGGGTTCTCGTTTTCTAGTGAAATTGAAACAGTGGCTTTTCCATACTGACTGCAGCTGCAGTGTCATGAAGAATTGCACATCACAACTGCATGACAAAAATTTTTCTTATTATTATGTGAAGCTGTTTCAGATGCTCCTTGAACACACTCTGGTGAAATATACAGTCATTTTTAAAATGTGAAAACAATAAGTATAGCAGTATTGCATAATTAAACTGAAACAGAAAAATTATATTTTTATTGGGGTCCATGAAATATCCTCCAAGCTATTAATAAACTTTGTGACTAATTTCAATTTACTGAACATTCCTAGAAGATTATATACTTTTTAAAATAAAAATCTTACTATTCAGTTTCTGTGGTTAATTGCTTTCTGAGATTGTCCTTGGTCAAACATCACAAGAAATGCTTTCTAGAGATGCATCATATCATTAGGTTTCTAAATCATCCATGGAGACTCTTCTTCCCTGAGGCGATGCGTTTTTGAGAGCTAGCATTGCAGAAGAGACAATTACACTAACCACATTATGCACTAACAAGCCCACTTATACCTTCCATTAAATAAACATTTTTCAGCATCTCAAGCTCAAGTTTCTTGTCCTCGACATCCAACCCTTCATAAACCCATCCTTCCTTTCTCTTACAGCAGTGTCTCCCAAAGTATGGTACACATCCCACAAGTGGCATGCGAAAGTATTTCAGGGGGTATGTGGCAGAAAATAAATTATTAAAAAGCAGGAGACAAACACTGGGACACCAGTGGGAGAGGGGAACACCAATAAGGCTGAAATGCAAATATTTAAGTTTGGGAAACTGTCTTCAAGCATTCCTATCTACCTCTTCTACTCTGCTTATACCAGCTTCTTATCCCCACTTGGTATTTTTCCCACTGTCTTGCATAGTGTACAATACAGAACCTCCCTAAGCTGATCCGCTTCTCAGGATTTATCACTGCCATGGCACCTATAAGAAACCAGCCAACTAATAATCTTACTTGGAGTGGAAATTGGGGCTATTTTGCACTTATATTATGCATAATATCAAATAACATAGCAAATATACCTTTGCAAAAAACATGGTGCACATTGGATCTTAGCCTCTTCCTCCCATCTTTCTTTGGTCACTTGTTTTCACATACAGTATCTTTACAGGGTACTAACCATTTCTTCACATGTTGGAGTGGTTTTTAACTTCATAATGTTGTGAAAATGGCTACATCTACACTAGGCCCAAACATCGAAATGGCCACGCAAATGGCCATTTCGAAGTTTACTAATGAAGCGCTGAAATGCATATTCAGCACTTCATTAGCATGCGGGCGGCCATGGCACTTTGAAATTGACGCGCCTCGCTGCTGTGCGGCTCATCCCGACGGGGCTCCTTTTCAAAAGGACCCTGCCTACTTCGAAGTCCCCGTATTCCCATGAGCTCATTTTTATTGAGGTCCATGAAATATTTTCCAAGCTATTAATAAACTTTCTGACTAATTTCAATTTACTGAACATTCCTAGAAGATTACATACTTTTTAAAATAAAAATCTTACTATTCAGTTTCTGTGGTTAATTGCTTTCTGAGATTGTCCTTGGTCAAACATCACAAGAAATGCTTTCTAGAGATGCATCATATTATTAGGTTTCTAAATGATATGAGCTAAATGAGCCCATGGGAATAAGGGGACTTCGAAGTAGGTGGGGTCCTTTCGAAAAGGAGCCCCGTTGGGACGAGCCACGTGGCAGCAAGGCGCATCAATTTCGAAGTGCCGCGGCCGCCCGCATGCTAATGAAGCACTGAATATGCATTTCAGCGCTTCATTAGTAAACTTCGAAATGGCCATTTGCTGGCCATTTCAAAGTTTGGGGCTAGTGTGGACATGGCCAACGACTGCAATGAAACTCAAAAGGCTACTGGGAAAATGTAGTATTTTTAGTTTTAGAACAAGTCATTTATTTTTCATTAGAATCATGTAATTGCACTAGTTATATATATATATATATAGATAGATAGATAGATAGATAGATAGATATGTAGTCCTACCAGTTATCTGGGAATTCCTGTATAACTGTATAATACATATCAGAAGCATGCCAAAATGTGCTTGTATGCTAGTCCCACTGAAAACCACTGGAACTATCTGCATGAACAAGAAGAATAGAAGATGAAAGAGCTATTCAACATTTCTATAGGGAAACCTCACATATAGCAAAAGTCACGTTATGTGATGTTTCGTTATAAGCTAGAGGTCAGGTTTGCCGAGGTGCTTGAATTTTCCATTGATTTTTGGCGGAGTTTATATGTTTAGGCAACAGCAAGTTGAAGCTTAGCAATTGTTTCATGTTTTTGAAGCAGTTTTCAAAGGATTTTCCTTTGAGTTAAATTGGAACCTGACACACAAAGCAAAATCTGTGGTGCTGTGAGACCACACAACCTGGAACTGAAATAAGGTTACCATGAATCTCAGTGAAGCAAAATCACAGGTTCCAGAACAGATCTAGTATGGACTCCATATTCTTGTTAATTTTTCTGGGCTTATGTTGTGATTAGTCTTAGCCTCTAGACCAAGTGTTTCTACCTGTTTGTCCGCTATACATGAGCTTTTTAACCCTGTATAAATTAGAATGATTTAATTTAAAACTCAAATGGCTTGATATTGAATTTAATCTGCATTCAATTTGTGTGCAAAATAATAGCATGCTGGCTCAGGTCCATCAAGTTCTAATTCTAAACATTTTGATCTATCTGTAATGACATATACCTTCAATATTTTCTCCTTCCAAAATCAAGATGAACAGTGCTATTTTCTTCAAAAGCCCTGTTCATATGAACAGCTCCTGTTAATGTCTGTTTGTGTCTTCAGCCAAGTCTACACTACATTCCAGGCTGATACTATGAGATCAATCTACCAGAGGTTAATTTCGGAGGCTTTGTGAAAACCTGAAAAATCTTGTGTAGATTGCTCTCTAGTCAACCCTATTACTGTACCCTGAATAAGAAGAGTAAGGGAAGTTAATGTGAGAGGATTTTTTTCCCTTTAACACACCCCACACAGTACAGACCCTGCAGTAGCTTATAAGGTTCTTCAACTCCAGCTATGTTATTAATGTGGCTGGAGTTGTGTAGCTTATGTTGATATTTTGCTATAGTGGAAATGTAGACCCCTACCAGACCATCCTGACATCCCACACATTTCAGCTTTGGCAAATACCCCATAACTATGAGATATTGTAGCTCTTTAAAATGGCTGGAATTATTGTTGAAACATGACTCATGAAATAAAAGCAAATGCATTGTCAAACAGTTCATAAAAAATACCAAAATAACAAAATGTGCACCAAACAGAGGGTCCTTGGGTTTATTTTTTTTCAATTTGTTGATTTCTTTTCTCCCTTTTCTGTGTTTTCTCTACTGAGCCTAAGGGCCAGATTTTCTCTACAGCCCAGTATTCACTGGTAACAAAAGGAAAAATGGTACGCAGAGAGAAAAAGAACTATCGTGGCTTATTGATAATAAGTCCACTACTCTCCTGGCTCTCACACAGTTTGCAGTAGCCTGTTCCACTTCTCCATATCCTAAGGGATTGAGGCCTTGCCTATACTTGCCTTTACGTTGGTCTACTTCAGATATGCAATTTGAATACCTGAAGTCAACATACCTACTGTGGTGTCTCCCATGCAGTAAGGTCAATACTCCCCTTGTGATATGGGGCTGCTCTTCTTGTTTTGGAATACCAGCATTGACAGGAATAAACTCAGAGATTAATTTATTGTGTCTTCAATGCTGGGATAAATCAATGCCTGCTGGATCGATCCCTGCTGGGTTGATCCCTGGCATAGTGTAGACCTACCTGGATATGCCTCCAGGGAATATTTGGAACACAGTAATGCTTCAGCAATGCTCCTCTTGGCTTTCCATATCTCTGACATGCTTGCTAGAGAAATCTGGCTGTATTCCAGCCTATTTGTATTTCAGAATGTCACAGAGGTACAGAAAAGAAGATGAGAATCTATCCTTAATATCTCTGGGTCACTGTGATTGTATTTGTATGTGTCTACAAAGTTCTAGGCACAGCAGCGGAGATATAGAAATAATTCTTAGGGTTAGCTACTTAAGTGGTGGGTTTTCTAGAAATAGTAGAGGGACAGACAAAAGTAACTGTAATAATAATCTTGGGGAAAAAATGGTCTAACACCCATACTGGCCAGGGGTCTCTAAAATCCCCTGAAAGTTTTATAGGAAACATTTTAAAAATATTGTGTCAGTGTCTCATAATATACTTAATCCATGACTGGTTTACCCATAATAAACGCAATGTAATTTAATTGAATAAATAAAGTCTGCAAATACTATTCCCTTCACACAAACACACACACAGCACAAACGTCTGGCGGAATCAACCAACCAAATAATAACCACATTGAAACATAATCAATAGGAAATACAACTTGATGTGAATTGAATTTATGTTTCTGTGATAGATATTGGACCTATACCTCAGAAATGGTAGCTGATTTAAACACCATTAATGCATCTCAGAAAGAAAAAAAATAAATAGTGAGTTTGAGATATTTCAACAACAATGCAAAAGCCAAAATAACGGTAACCTGCTGCTAACTGGACCACTCAGCCAGCACTAAATGTTTTGGTGCTGTAGGCTGAAAGGTCACTTCACTTTTATATATAATTTTCACTGTTGGGTTCCCAAAATCTGCAAAATGGAAAATACCAAATATTTAAAAAAAAACCTAAAACTCAGTAGAAGATGCAACTCTTGTTGTGTAGACCCTGAGGACTCCTGGAAGCTATACACTTGTATGGTGGAGAGCTTACTCAAAGTAGTTTGAATGAAAGTTCTCTAAGCATAAAGACTGCAGGCCTGAGCCTCATTAGTAGCAAAATGTTAAATCAGCAAGGTGAAAACATGCAAAACTTGAATTCAACTCAAAAATTTGAAACTCCAGGCTCCTATTCAGTATGTGAATGGGACCATTACATGGGTTAATAAGGAGAGATGGGCTTTAGGGCTTTTAGCTGGCAGATGGCAGCTACCTTTATATTTTAATCTTACTAGATGCTGGCAGTTGCTACTGAACATTTGGTTCAGTTTTTGCAGAAGTTAAGATAGCTGACTGAAACTTAACTTCAATTAGATTGAGATGATGCTAATAGCTTAAGGAGAACCAGAAGGTACAGGGAGGATGATACCCTATCTTTTGCTGAGAGTTTATGGCCACCCTTTGTTATTCAAGTCCACCATCTGGAGATCATGTTGGATCCCTAAATGCTGTTAAATGATCATATAATAGCAGCGTCCACCAACAATGCTTTTGTCCATCTGTGCTTGGCTATCCGTTTCCATTTCTTTTAGATGCACACCTTGCTGTAAGATCCATGCCTTTTGTCCCCTTAAGAGTAGGTGACTGCTGTATACTCAAACTGGGGCTTCATAATAAGCCAACCCCCAAACTGAAGCTGTCATATAAAACAGCAGCCTACTTATTACATTTTGTATTGCACCAGAGGCACATGACACCAGTGTTCTGTAGCTGCCTATTGGTTTGAGCGTGGAATTTAAGATGTTTTAACACTGATAACACCCTAATTTGTCTGAGAGTGACATGCTTAACAAACCACTTTTCTCAGGCAATACCACTGTCACAATCAATATAATTGGGTGAACTGGAGTCCTCTCCGTTTAAAAGAGAGGGAGGTAGATCATTCTTCCTGAGGGACCATGGGATTTGGAGTCAACTGTCATCCATTATCCAAAATAACTTGAGTTTATTGACCTTCAGAGTACACTGCAAAGTCTGTATTCTCTGAGGTGAGACTGTCTTGATGAGAACGTAATGGATATTCACCTGTATCAGGGCAGAAGTGTTTTCACTAAATGAACGGTTTTAAGTTGAGGGGTTCTGCTTTGTTGAGGTGTTGGCAGCTTGTTTAAGACACTTCTTTCATATATATTGTAAGAAAGCTAAATAATTAAAAATATAAGGATAAATGTAAAGATAAACCAGAAAAGTAATAGAAAACTCCTGCAATAAATAAGGCTTACAATTTACTGCAGTAAAGTTCCCTGGCCCATTGATGGAGTGGAGAAAGTAGAAGCTCCCCAGAAAAACACATGTTGAGGTTTGCATGTGGACCAGGCACACCAGAGCCAATAGCAAGCTTCACCAAAGTTCCTGAGGGGAAGGAAGCATTAAAAGGTAACCTAAATATTTTCTAGTGCTATTATGTGTACATTCAGCGGTTTTGAATTCAGCTAGCTTTTTTAATAAACAATTCTGTTAACCTTTAACTTGTACAGTAAACTTGTCAAACTCTGCTCCAAAACTTTGCCTGTGACCTTTTGTAAGCTATAATTAATGCTGAAGTTGATATTAATATCTTGTCTGTGTGTCAATGTTCTCAGAATCTAATTGAGCAATTTGTTGAGAGCACATATAAAGTACATTTGACCAATCTGCTAAAGTATGCATTATAAGCTATTGAACTACAAGTATAAATTATACTGAGTGCAGTTATTTTAAACTTTATCTTCTGGAGAGTGTGCTTTGGAAACATGAGTACCTATCTTCAACAAAGTTTCCTGCTTATCCTATTTTCCATCAGTATGCTGGTCTACATGTTTGCAATAAAGTATGTTGCGTCCTAGATGAATGCAAAGCTGTGAATAGAGTGTAATAAGAGTAAGCTCAAAAGAAGAGGTATAGAACCAAATTTTGGCTCTTGATACAACATTAAGGCTGTGCCTACACTAGCTAGTTCTCTCAAAAGATTTGTTTGAAAGAAGGGAGCTCTTTCAAAAGAGCCCAAAGAGTATCTACACACAAAAAGCATTCTTTCAAAAGTAAATCAAAAGAATAGGTGCTCCTTTTAAAATCACTCTTCCTGTCCCATTTCAGAAAGACCATCCCCTTTCAAAATGTTCTTTCGAAAAAAAAAAAAACATGTGTAGATGCTCTGCAGGACCCTTCTTTTGAAAGAAAAGTCTTCATTTTCAATCCCTGGCCAATTCTTTCAAAAGATCGGCAGCTGTGTAGACGCTCTCTTTCGACGGAGCAGATCACTATTTTGATCCACTTTTTTGTGTGAGGACACATTCATTCAAAAGAAGTTCTTCTGGAAGAGATCTTCCAGAATGGCTTCTTTTGAAAGATCTCTGTAATGTAGACATAGCCTAAATGTCTGGCCACTGGCCAGACAACCAGTCAGACATTTAATGCTCCTCAAAGGCTATGTCTACACTTGCCCCCTCCTTCAAAGGGGGCAATGTAATCAGGATGAAGTGAGACTGCTAATGAAGTGCTCTGATGCATATGCAGCACTTCACTAGGCAAATTCTCCCCCATGGCAACTTTGAAGTGTCGAACTTTGAAGTGCCAGCATGTATATAGCTGCAGGCCCTTCGAAGTAGCACAAAATTTTGGGGAGCATGCTGGCACGTCAAAGTTTGACATTTCGAAGTTGCCGTGGGGGAGAATTGGCCTAATGCAGTGCTGCATATGCATCACAGCACTTCATTAGTAATCTCCCACCACCCCGATTACCACGCTTCCTTCAAAGAAGGAGGCAAGTGTAGATATAACCAAAGAGTTGCATATCTAATTATTTACATCAGAACGATAGGGTGGTTGGGCTCCTTCTGATGGCAGCCCACCACATTGCTGTGAGGGGAACACCAGCCTCTGTATTCACAGGTATTTTATTTCCTTTGGCCTCCCTGGCACACCTCCTGCATACTGATCAGTTATGCCTTCACAGAAGTGGATACTCCAGCACTAACTCCACAAGACACTCTATCAGCTTAAACATAATCGCTCTCACAAATAGGTGGAGCTTTCTTGGGGCATGTGAAAATTGAAATACACTTTGCCCAGCGTCTAACTCAGAACTGAGCAAACTTTTTACATCAGACCCCAGTTTTCTCCCTTGTATTTAGCTGGGCCTCCTTAACCTGTCTAACGTAATGCTAACCGATGGAAATTTCAGTTATTTTCATATAACAAAATAAAAAACCTTTTGGCATATGTAAGATGATCAGTCTGTAGAATGTATAAACTTTATTAATTGGTATATAAATTTTAGTACACATACGTGAAAAACAGTAACGTATTTCCACATTTATAATGGGATGAATGATCCTGAGACCTGGCAGCCAATTGTGCTGTGCTCCTCTTACAAAATTTCATGCTCTCCCAAGGGGGCCCTCCCTCCACTTTGTGCACCTCTGATCTAAATCATTATTGCTCTTTCACAAGAAATAACAAACCGTACATGTATTTCTCTATCTCAATTTCCTCATCACTCTGGAATATTATTTAAGATCTCATCAGTATCCCAATCTCCATAAGAATCTGAAAGAGAACAATCATGAACTAGTGTTCCAAGCTTCTCTTCATTTAAAGGGTGGCAAGACAGCTTCGAAGATGCTGACTATTGGAAACGTAGGCACTTGTCTAGCTGTTTTGGTACCTAACTTCCCTTCTAAAAATCTGTTCCATAGGTGCTTTTTTTAATTTGAGACCATAGTCAGAATTTAGGATTTAAGACATGGGTGTAGTTACAGCAATGCAAATACCTTGCTTAGACAAACAATACTGTGACATAATTTTGTACATCTTGTCCTTTTTTGGAGCCCAAATAAGAAGCCCCATGAAAATCATGACGTATAGTGGCCAAAATGACCACCAGCATCATCTAGTCTGACCACTTGCACTTTGCAGGCCCCAGGATGCACTCATACCCTCTTGGAATAGATCCCTAATCTTTGTCTGAGTTACTCAAATCAATTACGTCTACACTATAGCAATCTTTTGAAAGAAGATTTTCTGGAAGAGAGCTTCCAGAAAATCTTTTTTCGAAAAATTGCATACACACATCAAAAGTGGGTCAAAAGATTGATCTGCTCTTTCAAAAGAGAGCAGCCACACAGCCCTGGCCACTCTTTTAAAAGAACAAGCCAGGAAAAGCTATGGATGGGTTCACATGGCAAGCCCTTCTGGGAGCCTCGGCGAGCCATTCCCTTAGAGGACCCCTCCCAAACACCCCCTCTCTGCACACGCTGAGGCCTGCCTTGCTGCAGACATGAGAGCACACCTGATGTAGGGACCAGACATCCATTCTAGAGGGACATTGATCCCCAGCAGCCCTTAGACTTGGACATTGTTGACACTGTGGTTGACCCACTCCCTGGGGCCCTATTCATTTCCCACCAGGTGCTCCAGAAAGTCTGGAGCCACTCTAGCAGCTCCGAGTGGTAGGATTGACTTATGATGGTCAAGTGGGACGAAATGCTCTGGCTTCAGAACAACAGGACAATGAAGCAGACATTCCTGCAGCTCTGCAACTGGCTCGCCCCAGCCTTCTGACACCAGGACACCCTCATGTGGCCCACTCTCCTCATTGAGAAGCCGGTCTCCATCCCTGTGTGGAAGCTGGCCACCCTGGACAGCTCCTGGTCCATGATACACCAGTTTGGGGTGGACAAGGCAACCATCAGGGCCATCCTTATGGAGGTAAGGAATGCTAAGATCATACACTTGACACCAGGAGTGGGGATGAAGTCCAAGGCAAGAGGGACCCTTGGAGACCCAGGGCAAGGTGCAAGGGGTCAGGGCAGGGTAGATAGGGAGGCCCATCCTGGGGAACCATGCCACCCCATTCCCACACATGCCTCGTGGGGGTGGAGGGCTCAAGGCAGGGGAGGAGAGGCCTGGGAGGGGCAGATAAGGAGTGGATTGGAAGGGGGCCAGGGAGCCTGCCAGGCCCCTGTCATGCCCTCACAATTGTATGCCCTCTCCATTCTGTGCAGGTCATCAAGGTGATCAGCACAATGCCTCTCTGGAGGGTTGCCCATGTCAGGGAACTAGATGTAGCTGCATGTCACAGGGCTGCTGGCTGCCTGCTATTGTGGGGCTTCAATTGAAATGTCAGCTCCAGGGATTGTACTGAGGGCATGAGGATGAGCAGCCCATGTCCCCGCTCCAGCCATGCTCTCAGCTTCCTACCATAGGGTTTCCGGGTCCCTGCAGCTTTAAAGGTGGCCAGAGGCAGGGAGCATAGAGCTCCCATAGCACTGTCCAGGGCTTCTTTGTGCTCCAGCTGATTGGTGCCATAGAGGACTCCTCTTTGTAAAAAAGGGCCCATGGAGCAGCTATGCATTTTTTATTTTTATTTTTTAAGTTTCTTTCGAGAAAAAGATGCTCTTTCTAATCCGGGAGATTAGATGAGCACCTCCAAAAGAAGCCAAAAGAAGTGCCACTTTCTTTTAATTTACTTTCAAAAGAATGAGTTTTGTGTGAAGACACTCCACAGGATCTTTTGTAAAAGCACCTAGCTTTTCTGAAAAATCTTGCTCGTGTACATGCAGCTATTATGATTTATGGGCTTCAAGTTACAGAGAATCCACCAATTTTTGAAGTTTAAACCTGCAAGAAAAGTGAAACCAAACTAAACCGAAAGGGCCTCTTGCATTCTGACCTGTGGGAAAAATCCTTTCCAAAAACAAATATGGCAGTTAGTTGAACTGTGACTATGTCTACAAAATCCCAGATATCTGGGAAAATGTTCCCTGAAGTAGCTCCCCAGTTAGTGTCTCATCTCTAGCTGTTGTGTTATTTGCTACTACCAGTCACAGATGTTCCATATACCATTGTAGGCTATATCTTCTCACCATCCCTTCCATAAACCTATCAAGGTTAGTCTTGAAACCAGTTAGTTATTTATTTTGCCTTCACTGCTCCCCTTAGATGATTGTTTCAGAACTTCACTCTTCTGGTGGGTGGCTACAAACCTTCATTTAATTTCAAGCCAAGACTTGATGGCAACCAGTGTACATCCATTTGTTCTTCTGTCATCTTTTACACTTAAATAACTTCTCTCCCTCCCTGGTATTCATATCCTTTCTTACTCTTCATTTGGTTAAGCTAAACACATCAAGATCTTTGAGTCTCTTCGCATAAAATAGATTAGAAGCTCTGTTCAGCACCGGTACCAGTTTGAATAAACGTTCCTTAAACAAGAGCATACCAGAACTGCATATAGTATTTCATATGAGGTCTCACCAGTACCTTGTATAATGATACTAACAATTCCCTATCTGTATTGGAAATACATCACCAGATACATCCTATGACAGTATCAGCCTTTTTCATAGCCTCACCATATTGGTAATTCATAGTCATGCTGTCATCCACCAATACACTCAGTATTTTGTCTTCCTCTCCTTCTTCCAACTCATACATCCCCAGTTTAGAGAAAAACATTTTTCTTCCATATAAAAGCATAATACTGTATTTTGCACAATTGTATTTCATCCCATTTCTAAAACAAGAAGCCCTGTGGCACCTTATAAACAGATTTTTATGCTCCAAAAGAACTGTTTGTCTATAAGGTGCCACAGGACTTCTTGTTTTTGCAGACACAGACTAACACAGCTACTCCTCTGATATGCATTCCATTTCAGTTTCTTCAGTTTTCAAGGATGTCCAGATCACCTTGTACACCATTTCAGACCTCCTATTTATTGGCTATACCACCCATTTTTCTGTCATCTATAAATTTTATTAGCACAAGCCCACTTTTATATGCCAAGATCAGTAATGAAATATTAAATAAAATTAGTCTCCAAACCAGTCCCCGAAGACCTCAACTAATAACCTCCCTTAAATCTGGCAGTTCATCTTTCAGTGCCACCTGCAGTAGTCATAAGTACTTCCTTAACCCCATTTAAGTTCTCATATTAATCCCCATCTTCTGCAATATAACAGATATTTTCCCTCATGGGAAATGGCTTATTGAAATCTAGGTAGAACAGATCTGATGTACTCCCCTTTTCTAAAAATGAGTTATCTTCTCAAAAAAAGAGATCAGATTGGTCTGGCATGAACTACCTTTAGTAAAACCAGGCTTTATTTCATCCCAATTGCAATTTACCTCTATGTCCTTAATTACTATCTCTGCACTTAAAATGAGTTTATAGCAATCAGCTACCCTGGCAATGAGAACAAGTTGAAGTACCTGAAGCTAATTGTAAATGTAGGCAAAGTATGTGTTTTTGTTCAGCTGCTTCCCAAGTGAGTGACATAACCACTGTACTATTGACTATTCTGTGTGTGCTCTCTCTCTCTCTCTCTCTCTCTGCAGCCACCCCTCTGTCAGCCGATGGCCGGGTAATAAGTGGTCTGTGAGCCTATTTTACATCTGAGTCTTTAGCTGCTAGGACAGCCCAACCCTTCTGAGTGGGTAGCCAAGATGGCTTATGGATGCCCCCGAGATTCACCCGAGTCTTTAACTGCTAGCACAGACTGTCCCTTCGCAGTGGGCAGCCAGTGTGGCTGACTGGTGCCCCTGAGACTGGTGCAGATTGCTTATTCCACCCGAGACTTCGACTGCTAGGACAGACTGTCCCTTCGCAGTGGGCAGCCAGGGAGGCTGACGGGTGCCCCAAGAGTCTGCTCCGTGGAGGCAACACGACTCAGCACCCAGCTTTTACTGCACCTTACTATTGACCAGGCTGAATATAGCCAAACCGGCTAAGGTTCTTTTTTTTGTGTTTGGCTGAGTTACAGAAACTAGAAGGAGTCAGGCTGATGCTTAAACATGGTTACTATTTATTACAAAGCAGAAATGAAAATCTTAATGTTTACAGAATTATATAAAGTCTTAATGGTTACAGTTGCAGGAAAAGTTAGATAAAATCTTAATGGTTACACTGCTATTGCTCTATTTGCTTAGCTACTATAGTAGGATGATACAAATGACATGTCAGTTAGAGAAAGTTACCCATTTGAGGACCAGACACCTCAGACTAAAGAGCTCTTTACTATTAAATGTGCACCAAAAAAAAAAAAAAACATTGCAGGTATAATTCTCACCCCTGTGTTCTTTGACTCTGGCGTAGCCAACGTCATTCACTGAATCCCTTGGGAAGAACAAACAAGGAGAGCATCTCCTGGATGTTCGGGAAGCAACAACCTTACCCGACCAGCAGGTGTACGTAATTGGAGCTCAGTTAGAGTAGGCTGCCGGGCCCTCTTTATACCCCCTTGGGGCACGTTTAGTCTTCCTTATCTATAAATTACCAATTGTACTGGTTCGTCTTTGTGATGTCAGCGCTTACAAGGCAGTTACACTTGTGAGACAGAGATAACTAGATTTATAGAAACGGGGCAAACTTTCACATGGGCAGTAAAATTCCCCCCTCCTGGGACAAAAACGTGGACAGTCAATTATCTATACCATCCAAGGGCAGCTTGAAGCCCTGAGGCCATCAGCTAAGACCGTTAGCCCTCTTATCTGTATTCTTCAGTCCAGGGTCATGCTGACTGAGCACATCTGCGTTTGTGAGGCACCAACAGACGATGTTTGAGATTAGCGCATCTGTGCTCTCAAAACATTCCAATACTGTGCTGTTTCTTTGTGCTGTGTGCTCTGAGGCACCAAAGAGGGGCAAGATGGAATGAAGCAGGGGGAGTCTGTCTGGCTACACCCACCCAAAATTACATTCTGAGCTTGAGTGAATTTCCTATGAAAAATCATGTTGTCAAAAAGTTCCTAATCAGCTGTATTTCTGACTTAATTCTGCTCAGGGTGAAATTTAGGATGAAATTCTACACCCCTTTCAATATATTAGCAAAACTCTCATTTTTCAAAAGAAGCAGGATTGCCATCCTAGATATTTGTCTTTTGCACTGGAAGCCTACCCATCTGTATCCTCCACACCTAGTTCACCAACAGGGTCATCCAAAGACCATTGAACACAGTGGGAATGTGTCCACTCACATCCAAAAGGCTTGGATATGGCCCTTGGAATGCAACAAGCTCATACTTTTGTAACTGCCCACAAGTAGACTAAAACATGGGACCTCTGTGCAGGCATCTCTACAGCTTGAGCTAAAGGCCAGGTGGCTCTCAGCATAGGCTGCAGAGGACACTTAACTCTTCTGCTCTGAAGTGGGCTAGGTACCACTACACGGCACAGTTATCCACACATAGGTGTGTAGGTTACACTTCACAGTAGGAAAGGCAATATTACAGCCACAGAAGCTAGAATATTGTGGTTCTCTGCATTGGCTAAGCTTCCCAGCTTTGTGCCATTCCCCAACTTTATGAGGACACAGTTGATCTAATCTACCTGGATTGATCTAATCTACCTGGAGTTCCACATCAGAAATTATCTGGTATACTGGAGAAGATGGGTATTAATACAAGGACTGAAAGGTGGATAAGGAACTGTCCATAGTGGGTTTATCTGAGCATATAGAACAGGGCCTCCATATTCAATCTGTGCAGCTCAGTATTAGTGTTTTCCTCAACCACGAGGATCAAAGCATTCAGTAAATTCTAGTGTAGTAATTAATAATACTGCTAACCTTTAACACAGATAGCATTAATGTTTGAATAAAAGAAAAGTAGATACTGTTGCTTTAGTAATTACCATATTGTACTTCCCAGAATATAAACATTAATAATATATCTTATCCTATCCTATGCTATCCTATTCACAGTATTTTGTAATAATTAAGTTGTCACTATGCTTACTCAGTATTTAAAATAAATTTTATCATCTTTGTGCTTACCTGGAAGCAAAATCTTTTCCTCCCTAAAAGAATACCAGTGAAATTATTTATTTCACTGTGTTTCTTTAAAAAGCTATATAAAATATTTAATGAAGGTTATAATCCAAAAGATTTCTTTAACACATTTTTAAACTGAAAAAAAAGCCCACATATATGCATTGCACTGCATGTACAATTTGGTGTGCTTTAAAATACTCCTTTTTCTCATAATTAAGTGCGGGTACATAATGTGGAAACCTGGTGCTGAAACAAATATTACATGTGCCTATAAATTAATGTGTCCCCTTAGGAAAATGAAATTTCACAGTGTAATTACCCCATTTCTTCATAGAAGACATAAAGGAATTTATGGAACTAATTACTCTGATAATGAAGAGGGATTTTTTTCCCTCTTTCAGTGCAATCTCACCTAAAAGGAAGAAATGGGGAACTGAAACTCACTGAACTCCCCAGCAGCTTCACTGTTGTATATTTATTATTATTAGAAACTGAGACATTTTAATACTTGTGTCAGTACTGAATATAAACATCAAATATAAGGCAAGAAATTTTGTAGTAAGTTTTTGCTAGCATCTCAACAATTCATCTCCAAATCTTAAAAATTATATTACAATAGATTAACCAAAATCAATATTTAAAGCATTATTACAAGATTCATGCAGTTTGTCTGTCTTCTGTTCCAGAATTGTAACAGAGAGATAGCCGTGCTAGTCTATATACTATCAAAACAAAAAAGCAGTTAAGTAGCTTTTTGGTACATTTATTTTGGTAGTCTTTAAAGTGCTACTTGACTGCTTTTTTTGTTCCAGAATTGTCTGTAATGTAATCTGTGAAGGACCTCATTAAATTATTTTTTCTTTCCTCATAGGAAAACTTGAGTGGAAGGTATGGATGGTCACCTACAGAACTGTCCTGTAGGACACCATACTGACCACTTTTCATTTGAAGATCTGAAAGCCCTTTAAAATTGTTAACTATATTAATTTCTAGAGGCAGTATTCATATGTTTACACGTGCAAGTGTCTCTTTTGAGTCATCTTTCCCAGTTCTATTTTCTCTTTTTTGAGATGGGGTGATCAGAACTGCATGCAGTATTCAAAGTGAGAGTATCCTGTGTTATTACCACATATTCTGTTTTATTTCTTTCCTTATGATTCCTACCATTTGGTTAGCTTTTTTTTTAATGCTGCTGAACACAGAATGTCTGAATGTGCCCAAGGTTTCACAGAAGATTGTATTTGGGGCACCTAGTGCATATTCTTGCACAGACCGCCATGTCTACACTGCTATTTTTAGTGACTTGACTTAATCCCTTATACTCTGAGTGGAGCAAAGGTCACCTACAAGTCTCCTCCACTTTACTCTGTTTTGAGATAAAACTTCTAGCTGCCTCCAGGAGTACCCCAGTTGTTGTCCTTCAGTCTCAGTAGATCTGCTGCATATCATCTGAGATCTTCCTCTTTTGCATTTCCTTTGCAGATTCCATTTGAGAGCTTGACAGATTGTGCTGGAGGATAGTGTTCTGAGAGTGTAGCCTAGCCATCTCCACTTTCTTCTCTTGATTTGAATGCCAAGTGGTTCTTGTCCCGCTCTGTTCCAAAGCTCTTCATTTATGATATCTTGCCATTTGATGTGAAGGATGTACCGCAGGCATCTCTTTATGAATGTCTGTAGCTTGTGATTTGAAGACTTTTTAGTATGTCAGGTCTTCCATCCATGGAAGAGCACACTTCAAATTTGTGTGGGGTGGCAGATATGCAATTTGTCATTGCAGATATCATTTGTGAACTCCATCTATGATGAAAAGTCCTTAATGCAGCTGTTGGTTTCCCTATCCTGGCATTGCTATGTGTATCTGTTCCTCCATCTCTGCCAATAATACTCCCCAAGTAGGTGAACTGCTCCACATCTTCCATGTCATCCCCTCCCAGTGTGATGGTGTTGTTGTTGGACTGGTTGATTTTCATTGTCTGGGTCTTTCCCTTGTTAAGACTCAGCCCAGTCATTGAGACAGTTTTGTCTAGTATTGCAACCTTTTATTCCATGCTTTCATGCTAGTGTGAAAGGAGGGTGATGATATCAGCAAAATCAATGTCCTCTAGATGTTTGAAAAGTGTTCATTGAATGTCCCAGTGATGGTCATCTGTAGTCCTGCTCATAAGGCAGTCCACTGTGATCAAGTGCAGGAAAGTTGATAATAGTAACCCTTGTCACACTCCTGAGAGTATGCTGAAGGATCCTATTAAGACTCTAAGACTCTGTTGTGAACAATGTAGCATGTTGAGGGTTCATACACTGAACAAATCAGGTTAATATTTTTAGATGGGATGCCACGGTGTTGCAGCATTTTGTATAAAGTAACTCTATCAATGCTGTGAAAGGCTTTCATAAAGTCTACCAAAGTCATGTATGGGGCAGGAGAGAGGGAGTTTCACTTAAGTTCTGTGACCACTCTGAGAGTTGCTATTTGGTCAGTACAAGATCTGTCACTTCAGAAGCTGGACTGTTCTTCTTGAGCTTACTCTCATTTTTTTATCTCCATTCTCTCCAAGGGAATCATACTGAACTCTTTTCATGAAATAGACACTAACATGATGCCCCTCCAGTTCTTGCACTCCTTCAGATTCCTTTCTTTGGAAGCTTAATAAAGTAGCCATGTTTCTGATCTTATGAGATCTCCTCAGTATCCCAAAGTTTCCGAAATAGATTATACATCATGTTGACTGATGTCTCACTACCTGCCTCGATTGCTTCTTCAGGGATGTTGTCTGGACCAGGTGCTTTTCTGCTCTTCAGATGGGTAATGGATTTTCTGATTTCTTCTTTTGCAGGTCTGTTGCTGTTAATTTGCGGAGGTATATTTGCAGGTGGTAACACCAGAGGTTTTATGTGGTCAAGGCAGTTCAGTAGCTCTTAGAAGTGTTCCTTCCATGTACTGAGCTGCTCACTTGGGTTTGTTAGCACATGCCCCTCCTTATCCTGGACTGGCTGATACACTGAATGATGCAACACAACTAGCTTCCATGTGATGTCATAGTGCTCTTTCAAGTTCTTCCACTCTGTAGCTTTTTCTGCCTGTGCAAGGTGCAGCCTTTTTAACTTCTTGGTTGGCCTCTGAATACAGTCTGAGCTTCCATCATGGCTGTTCTTGTTTTGTTGTTGTTGACTGCTTTAAATTGTTGAAATATGCTCACCTGAGGTGCTTGATATGTCCCTGGCCATGGGCTGTGGTGTCTGTGTTTCCCCCCACATCTTAACCAAAACCCTTAGGAACTGAGCATTTAAACATCTATGTTGTTTAATTCATGACTTTATTCCCTATCAGGCCCATAGAAGCACTTTATAAAAACTTTACTGCAAAAATCCCCCTTGAAAAACACCATAGAACTTTCTAGAATAGAGTAAACAAGAGTGACAGTTGGGAATGACAGTTGGTGTTAATATTCATGAGGGGTAGTTAATATGTATGAGTTACAGTTTAAAATCCTGATAATCAATTGGTTAGTTTTGGATACCTTATAAATATGGAACTCAGGACTTTTCTGGTTGCTATGGCAACCAAAATGCAACCAGAATGTAACAGGACTTCAAACAGGTCCTCACAGGCCCTATAAAGTTAGGGGCCTGAGGCCCTTGGACTCACTCCTTCTGGGGATCCGGACTTGGAAAAAGCTGAAGAAGAAAGAAGACAGAAGAAACAAGGTGACAAGCACCGTACTCTAGCGTCGCACCCTAGCACCATGGGACGACTACTGGAATTTGGACTGTGCTCCAATAGTCATCGAGGGACAGAGAAGAGCTCCTGAACACCATCACAGAAGAGTTCCTGCTTGCCGCCATCTTGAAGGCTCCAGTTTTTCCCGGAGGGTTTGTTCCGGCCAGTGGCACGCCTAACCAGCACGTGCTCAGTGACAGGGACAAACCGCAGCAGCGGTCCTGCCCTTCTCCTTATTGACCATTGCCGTGGCCAGTGGGGAGAACTAAGGCCGTCCTGAAATCACTACAAATTTCCTTGTTTATCTGCAAATTTGTTACAGGAGGTTTTTGTGTACCAAGTCGGTTCCTTTCCTCCTGGTTCTTTTCTTCAATCCTCTTTCCTATCAGGCCAGTGTGGCGCTGTAAAAACGCTCCTGTGCAGACATACTTTCCTAGCTCCTGAAAGAAGCGATTGCAGGCCCAGCGCCTGGAAAACAGAGCTAAGGAAGGAGAGGTAACAAACAAATGTCCTTGTAATGACCTGGTTAATGTGTGTATTTTACACGTGTTGTTGTGTCTTTGCCTGCTGCTGGATGTGCTAAGCAGTAGCAGCAAGGCACTATAGGTGGTAGGCTGGGACTGCCCCAGTTCTGCTAACACAATTCAAACTGTGTAACCCTTTGTTTCTACTAGCCCATGTAAAGCACAGGGGAAGCTATTTATAGCCAGCCCGAGATTCCATCAACCCTCAGAGCATTCTAAAAGCATATTTTACTTTGCCAGTAAGAGGCAAGGAATAATTTGACTGGCCCGTAATAGGGACGGATATTGTATTTGGAAACTACCAGAAAAGGTGTTTCTTACCTTGGGCTAGCCGTTAACTGGCAGTCCAATCTAGGGAGTCGTCATAAAAGGCGACCCCAAACGTCAGGAACTGTCGTAGGAGGCAGTCCCATTCCATCTCCTCCCCCCTGTTCGAGAGGGAGGTTGAGCGCCCGGGTCATCGTAAGAGGTGATTCCGGAATCAGGGTTGAGAGCCTAGTGGTTCTTCCCCCTGCTTGTAAGGGGACAATACCCCACAGCAGGTAATCTAGCCATTAACTGGCACCTCTCTAAAGGAGGATTTTTGTAATATTGTGCTTTAACTACTTTCCCCTTGCAGCACGCAGTGAAGACTCCATGGGATCCCTGAGATTCACTGTAAGTAGTGGGACATTCTAAGGGTGCTGCTTATAGCGGCTATACATAATTTGAAGGCTGGTGTTATAAATAAACAAACTCTGTGCTAAACAACTAGTAGAGGAAAGGGAAAACCTATAGTCTGTCAATTTAGGTTATCCCAGTGTGTAATTCCTCTCCCCTCAATAAACTCTTCTTGCGGTTGCACCTTTAAAGAGACTCACTCATTCTTTCAGGGCAGACAGTGTTCAGCACCATTGACTCAGATCCAAGCACAACCCTGTAAACCCCATTGGAAGCAACCACCGTCTACAGCGCGCTGGGTTGCAGGGTAAAATCCAGTGAGACAGTCCACCAGCATCCCTAAGGGTGTGGTCAGGCGTCTCGGAGGCAAAAAATCAGAATAAATTAAAAATTTGTGTCATGCCTCAGTTTCCCCAATCGCACACACATTGCTTAAAAGCATTGCCTCTCATGATATAAATAAAGTTAAGTAACTGGAGATACACATCTCCTAGAATTTGGAAGGAGCTCAGCTATCTTTTCTGTCCTTTATCTGCTTAGCAGGGCTAAGCACCACTCATGATATGTTTGCTGTAACCTCTAAATGGCCTCCTGAAGGATTGAACTCATCCCCCTGGGTTTAGCAAGCCAATACACAAACCACTGAGCTATCCTTCCTGCTGCAGTTTTACTGTTCTTTCATCCCTTCACTTTTTTTCAGAGTTTCTGCTGTGGTCCATTCTTTGTGATGTCTTCACATCCTTCCCAGTGTTTATTGCAGGTCTCTTTCCAGGATGCTTTGGTGTGTTCCCAAGTTTGTTCCACAGTAGCATCTCCAGGATGAGATTTGTCAGAAGTGTGTATCTGTTGGAGAGCTCCACTTGGAAACCAGATCTTGCCTCTGCATTCTTCAGTTGCTTCATGTTGAATCTCGGTCCTGGCTTGTTTGCTTTTTGTGGCATGCCTCTTGAGTTTAAACTTGAGTTTTATCATGACCAAATGGTGGTTTGAACCTAAATCTGCTCCTCTTTGTAGTGCGGACGTTCTGCATCGATCTTCTGAAAGAACTGCTGATACAGATGTGATCAATCTGGTTTTCTGACCAGTGGTCCAGTGAAACCCAAGTGAACTTATGGATCCTTTTGTGTGGAAAAACACAACAACCTATAACCAATCCATTTAAGGAGCAAAGTCACTGAAGTGCTTTCCATTTTCATTCGTGATGCCTGGGCCTTCTTTTCCCATGGTTTGTTCTCTGCCTGTATTTATGCTTCCAAACTTTTTGCACTGAAATCGCCCATCAAAATCAAGATATCCTTCTTTGCTTTCTGGTTCATGCCACTTTGTATTTTCTCATAGAAGTCTATTTTACATTCCTCAGCTGCTTCATTGATTGTTGCATAACATAGCACAATCAGTGCCTTGTACATTCGGGTGTAGAATCTGGCTGTGATGATGTGTGAGAATACTGCTGTCCACTCCATTAAAGCACCAGATGCCTCTCTTGATAACATCAAGCCCACACCTTCTGTCTGTGGTGCACCTTCTTCTTCATGTCCTCAGTAGATGAGGGGTTCACCTGTTGCCAGGCATAGCTGCCTAGATGGGGTTTGTCTTGTCTCGCACAAGTCCCAATTTGCAAGCTTGTACTGTTTCATCTCTGCTGCAATCTGTACTGTCTTCCTAGCTTGATACATGGTCTGAATGTTCCACGTACCAAACTGAGTGGCTGTCATGGGTGAAAGAATAGTAGTCTGTGGGGCAGCTTCATTTCAGCTTTCTCTATCACACTTCATACTCAATCCAGCTCCTCTCAAGACTTGTGTAGTTAGTGTAATTATAGGTTTCTTTGCAGATGTTTCTGTAACCTTTTTTTTTTTAATAGATAGGGTTGTTAACCCTAAACCAATCCCTTTTACCTCAGGCAGAGGTGATCCAAACTTTGACCTGTCCAGTTTGGGTGACCCTTCCAGGAACCTTTGCTCCCACTGGCTCCCACTGATGAGGTGGCTTGAGCCACACAAGCCACCTCACCACAACAAGGAATGGACTGTGGGGTGAGCTATTTTTAGTACACTATCTCAATCAAAGCAAGAACATATGTATCTACTAGAACTGGAAATTACAGTATGCTATAGTGTAGATAGACTCTAAGAATTACATTGCTTCTGATTCTAAGGGATAAGTACACCAAACTGAGGCTGTATGTTTTGCAGTGTACATCCTCAGAATTCTGAGACAGCTATGTTAAATGGCACATATGGGGATGTTTACGAGGTCTGTCAAGCTCCAGTCTAGATTACCCAGCATCAGTGTACTTCTTACGTCCATTCTACAGCAACACAAATGAACATCAATCTAGCCCCTAAATAAGGACATTAATTAACACAACAATTGAACTTTTTTCTATGCAATAATACCAGTATTATTCTCATTACTCACACTGTACCCATTATAGAACTCCAAGCCCTACTATGAATAATAAGTAGAATTAAAATGTCTACCTAGTTGAATGTTATTTGTCAAAGTTAACAACCAAAAAAAAATTCATTCATTTGTGACACAGTGATTCACTTATCATTCCTCTCTTCACTGTACCTACACTGACAACCCATGAAAGCCAAAAATAAAGGCGGCTTTACAAGGATTCCAACTGTGGGATAATGGCCACACAAAAGCATAATGTCTGCTATTTCACATGCAAAGTTAATTAATTTAATAGAACACATCTGGAGGCAAACTAATAAAGGCAGAGTCTGTCAATTATCACAATATTTTTTAAAAAAAACAAAGATTTTTCATTTTATGGAAATGTTATTCCTTCCTCTAAAAGCCAGCTTCTGAAAGGCAAGACTATGAATTCGCTGAAGTTTTTATTTGTAAAACTATGCTTGTCTACACACTGTACATGTATTTTTGAGTGTGTATGTGTGCACTAGATTACTTATTTATATATGTCGGTCTGAACGTATTCAGGTACATGTATGTAAATAAATAAATTCTCATGGTATATGCATTTTATTAGAGCCCCCTTTATGGCTCCTTACCTGGTATTTATTCAGGCGAAACTCCAATGATTTTCAGGGGAGCTTTTCCTGGGTAAGAATTACATGATTTGTATTTCAGGGCTAGATTATGATCCAGACCCTCACCTGAAGCTCACAGCTGAGATTTGGACCTTGTGGCTTTAAGGTATGTTTTCTTCTTAAGAAGACACAGAGAGAGAAAGAGAGGCAGAGCGAGACAGACATTCTGATGGCACTGTGTATGAGGTGGTACACATAGTATACATGCTCATCACCTGGCCAGACACAAGCTAACCCTTCATGCCCGAAGACCTCTAGCTATATAGAATCATAGTAAATGTGTACAGAAAAATTAACAGTTCTCCAAGTTAATAATGTGACAAATCTGGAAAGAGCAGGAAGCTTGGTTCTTTTGTGGTGTCGTCCTGAGTGAAGGATTTGTCCAGGTACAAATTGTCTGAAGAGGCTGTTAGAATAATAATGAGCACTGATTTTCAAAATTATCTTTGTGCATTTTGAAGATTGTGTTTCCTCCTTTCTTAAGAGCTAATTGTGAAGGATTTCTGAACACCAGGCCTTGACAGTGGGGGTGAGGGAAAGGGCCACTTGCTCCAGGGCCTGACATTTCAAAGGGGCCCGGAGCTCCAGCTACTGCTGCTGCCACTTTAGCAATGGAAGCATGAGCTCTGGGCACCATTGAAATGTCATGGCAATGCTGCTGTGCCACTCCTTGCTGCTCTGAAGGAATTGGGGGACAGACAGCACCATAATCTGAGCAGCAAAAATGGCTGTCTGCCCTTGCCTCTTCCTTATTCCCAGGGTCTGCTCCTTCCACAGCTGCAGAGCCAGACCCCCTTCCCCACCTTGCACCAGGCCCATGGTGGCTGTCAGGCCCACCGCTGCACACTCTTGTTGACCACAACAGAAGATGTTGGGGCTTTGAACCTTTCAGGAGTCTTCTTGAATAAATGCTTTTATTATATACTCCTTAAATATATGTTTGTTTTTGTATTTCACTTCTGTGCTTGTTCTCCCCTCATTCATTCCTAGCACCCTTCTTGGCCTTTTCTGTCCCTTTAATAACATTTCACTTCCATATGTCTGTGTCTGGTCTGATTTTGTCTTCTGGAACTCTTTCCTGTTTCAGTCTCCTATTTAGTAATCATTTTCATTTATTGGTTGAATGGTAGGATGGCTCCTCTTCTTTGTTCAACCAGTTCTGATAGATGGTCCCCCTAATGCTCAGATTAGCTATTTCAATCAAATAGACATAGTTCTAAGTTTTGCATATAAATTATTATTTATTTTTGGAGAGTGCCAATAGCATGAACAGTGCTGTAGAGAAGACAGAAGAAAACAGTTTAGACTCAAAGGTATATGTGTATATGGATGTTTATGACAGAAAATACAGAAATACAGCTCTTGGATTTAAATGCACTGGTGAAGCACAAAATGCTTAGTATTAAAATGTAAATCTTTTAAACTTTTATTTTCCGAATAGTTTTCTTTTTTTGTGGATTATCGTGCAAAGATCTCCTAGAAGTGTGTTTAGAAGTGGAATTTGATTAAAGTGAGTAGTTCTGAATAGTGAATGAGTACAGTATAATTGTCCCAAACAAGGCAGAATTCACAAGGTAGGATAGCAAAAAAGATGCAAAGACAACAAGGTGATAAAAATGGCCAAGTCAACAGAGGGCAAAAGAAAAAAAGGAAAGCAGAAATGTAACTGAACAGCAGCCAATTTGAAGGTGAAGGCACCTCTGTTTGTCTATATGTCTCCCAAATTTCAAGCCAGGGCGCTGAACAGGTGTCAGCATTTCCATAAATGATGTGCCAGAGAACAAGTGGCATTGATTTATATTTAAGAGCTGAATCTCTCCAAATATTTTGTACTATTGACTGTGGAATATTGCTGCTCTGCCTTTGTCATGTAAAAAGGGTTATTGGGACCATAATAAAATGAAAATAAATAAAATTCCTTCCTCTCAGATGTGTCACCTACATGCAGTGGTTCCATATTCAATTTTTAATCCTTTCTCTTGTGACTCTTTCTCTAACCTTTCATTAGTTGTTTATTTCACTTACTCACTGAATTGTTGAAGTAGCACTAGATATAACTGTCATCTTTCATCCCAACCACTGGAAGGCATATAGTATGTTGGTACTATCCGTAACCCGATTTCACAATCTTCCTTTTTCTGTAATTTCTTGTGGCACATGGAGAGGCAGGTGTGGAGCAGAAAACTGTGTATTGTTAAAAGAATGTGATCGGTAATGGGGGCCCATTCACAATTATAAAGGGTTGAGCTGATGCAAATAGCAGAATATTTGGAACATGAATTAAAGGTCCCCATTTTAGTCAGTAAGGAGACTGGGACAAAGGGAGGACTTGAAGACCTCTTGAGGTCCCCTCCAGTTCTAGTATTCTGGAATTCTATGATTCTATGAAGCCAAAGCATGTGTTTCCAAAAGACAGTGACTTAACAGCTTTTGTACTATTCTATCAAATTAATTTAAATAGATTTTTTTCTAATATTGAATAGAAACATTGCATTTGCAATTTGTATTCAGCATTTTGACTCTGCCCTAATAAACTGAGTTCCTTTAGTACCCAGCCTTCTGGTACTTCACAGAGCAAGTATCACATGCAGGTTATGAGCTTGAGAAGGACTAGATATACAAGAGAAATGGTATTTAGACACCAAATGCATGAACTGGAAATGACAGATGAGCAATGCATCTAGTGTTTCAATTTGAACAGCAGAGACAACTTGTACTTCAGGGATCTAGTCTCCAGGCAACTGGAAATTGGAATAAAGCATTCATTTCCTTCCTTTTCTACAATAGTAACCTCTGAATAATGTTAGCAGAGAACAAGAGAAGGACATTTTTGGTACTGGGTGTAAGACACTATAAAGAATGTTTAGCAGAGACAGTGATATTTCTGAGTCCATCTATGCATTATTTCATTCCTAATTGCTGAGTTTGTACATGGTTCAATGTTCATAGTTTCCAAACACATTACAAAGAAATATGACACCTCA
This sequence comes from Carettochelys insculpta, assembly GCF_033958435.1. NCBI lineage: Eukaryota > Metazoa > Chordata > Testudines > Carettochelyidae > Carettochelys > Carettochelys insculpta. The sequence goes on from NC_134137.1 coordinate 71,451,580, forward strand.
AAGAAGGATTCTGCACCTTTCTTCTACCTAATCTTTTAGTCTACATCTAAACTTATGAAAAACTTTGAAATGGCCATGCTAATGGCCAAATCGAAGAATACAAGTGAGGCACTGAAATGAATATTTAGCACCTCATTAGCATGCTGCTGCCCACAGCACTTCAAAAGCGCCATGGTTCGCTCGCCTGTGGCTCGTCCACACAGGGGTTCTTTTCAAAAGGACCCTGCAAACATTGAAATCCCCTTATTCCTATCAGCTGTCCTGTATATGGGACAGGAGATATGGTTGCCCTAGTGATATGACAGGCAACACCTCTGCAGGAGAAGCTTGTACTTTGATAGTGCATGATGCCTGGAATATCATGGCTAAATTTCTTTCTGTCTCGGCTTTAATGATGTAATATTTACTATTAGTCAGAAGTGGAAATTCTATTTTCCAAGCTCTAATCATGCATGATATACAGTGATGATTACATACTTTTACAATGGATATCTTAAAATGTGTGTCTTTTTACTAAAACATAGTTTGGACTAGTTTGAGAATTACACACTTTAACATTATAATGGTAAAGTGTGTCCCCCTTTATAATCTACCATAATCCTGTCAAGTATCAGAGGGGTAGCCATGTTAGTCTGGATCTGCAGAGCAACGAAGGGTCCTGTGGCACCTTATAGACTAACAGAAAAGTTTAGAGAATGAGCTTTCGTGAGTTAACTCACTTCTTCAGATGCTGGTCCTGGAAATCTGCAAGGCCAGGTATAAATAGGCCAGAGTAAGGCTGGGGATAACGAGGTTAGCTCAGTCAGGCAGGCTGAGTTGTATTGTCATCAGTAGGTCTGGAGGTGTGAACTCCAAGAGAGGGGAAGCTGCTTTTGTATTTAGCCAGCCATTCACAGTCTTTGTTTAATCCTGAGCTGAGGGTATTGAATTTGCAGATGAATTGTAGCTCAGCAATTTCTCTTTGGAGTCTGTTCTTGAAATTTCTTTGCTGCAGGATAGCTACTTTTAAATCTGCTACTGTGTGTCCTGGGAGATTGAAGTGCTCTCCTATGGGTTTTTGTATATTGCCATTTCTGATGTCTGATTTGTGTGCATTTATTCTTTTACGTAGGGACTGTCCAGTTTGTCCGATGTATATGGCAGAGGGGCATTGCTGGCACATGATGGCATAAATTACATTGGTAGATGTGCAGCTGAATGAGCCCACAATGGTGTGGCTGATCCGGTTAGGTCCTGTAATGATGTTGCTGGTGTGTATATGTGGGCAGAGCTGGCAACAAGGTTTGTTGCATGGATGGGTCCCTGAGATAGAGTGACTGTGGTGCGGTGTATAGTTGCTTGTTAGGATTTGTTTTAGGTTGGCAGGTTGTCTGTGAGCAATGATAGGTCTGCCTCCCAAGGCCTGTGAAAGTGGGGGATCATTGTCCAGGATGGGTTGTAGATCCCTGATGATGCGCTGTAGAGGTTTTAGCTGAGGACTGTAGGTGATGGCTAGTGGTGTTCTGTTGGTTTCTCTCTTGGGCTTGTCCTGTAGTAGGAGGCTTCGTGGCACACGTCTGGCTCTGTTGATTTGTTTTCTCACTTCCTCAGGTGGGTATTGCAGTCTCAGGAATGCTTGGTGCAGATCCTGTAGGTGTTTGTCTCTGTCGGAGGGGTTGGAACAAATGCGGTTATATCTAAGTGCTTGGATGTAAACGATGGATCGTGTGGTGTGTCTGGGATGGAAGCTGGAGGCATGGAGGTAGGAGTAGCGGTCAGTGGGTTTACGGTACAGGGTGGTACTGATGTGTCCATTGTGTATAAGCACGCTAGTGTCAAGGAAGTGGATCTCCTGTGTAGATTGGTCCAGGCTGAGCTTGATGTTGGGGTGGAAGTTGTTGAAGTCCCGGTGGAATTCCTCCAGAGTCTCCTTCCCATGGGTCCAGATGATGAAGATGTCATCAATGTAGCGTAAATAGAGCTGGGGTGTTAGTGGACGAGAGTTGAGGAAGCGTTGTTCTAGGTCAGCCATGAAAATATTGGCATATTGAGGGGCCATGTGGGTACCCATAGCTGTGCCGCTGATTTGAAGGTATATATTGTCACCGAATCTGAAATAGTTGTGTGTGAGTATAAAGTTGCAGAGCTCAGCCGCCAGATGTGCTGTAGCATCATCAGGGATACTGTTCCGGACAGCATTTATTCCATCTTTGTGTGGGATGTTGGTATACAGAGCCTCTACATCCATGGTTGCTAGGATAGTGTTTTCTGGTAGGTCACCAACGTATTGCAGTCTTCTCAGGAAGTCAGTGGTGTTGCGGAGGTAGCTGGGGGTGTTGGTGACATAGGGTCTGAGGAGAGAGTCCACATAACCAGACAGTCCTTCAGTGAGAGTGCCAATACCGGAGATGATGGGGCATCCAGGATTTCCAGGCTTGTGGATTTTGGGTAGTAAGTAGAATAATCCTGGACGGGGCTCTAGAGGTGTGTTGGTGTAGATCTGTTCTTGTGCTTGTGTAGGGAGTGTCCTGAGCAGACGGTGTAGTTTTTTAGTGTATTCCTCGGTGGGGTCTGAGGAAAGTAGCCTGTAAAATCTGGTATTGCAGAGTTGTCTGGAAGCCTCCTTCTGGTAGTCAGACCTGTCCATGATGACAGTAGCTCCTCCTTTATCTGCCTCTTTGATTATAATGTTAGGGTTGCTTCTGAGGCTGTGGATGGCATTGCGTTCCGCACGACTGAGGTTGTGAGGCAAACGATGTTGTTTCTCCACAATTTCTGTCTGTGCGCGTTGGCGGAAGCATTCTATGTATAGGTCCAGACTGTTATTTCTGCCCTCGGGAGGAGTCCACGTGGAGTTATTCTTCTTGTGCTGCTGGGAGGTTGTCTGTGTAATGGTGTGTTGGTCAGTGTTGTGTTGAAAGTATTCTTTGAGTCTGAGACGGCGAAAGTAGGCTTCCAGATCACCGCAGAACTGTATCATGTTTGTGCGTGTGGTGGGGCAAAAAGAGAGTCCCCGAGAAAGGGCAGACTCTTCTGCTGAGCTGAGTGTGTAGCTGGACAGATTGATGATATTGCTGGCTGAGTTAGTGGTACCACTGCTGTGGCTCTGTGTGGCAGGCAGGAGTTTAGAAAGTTTGCAGTCCTTTTTCTTCTGTATAGTAGTGAAGTGTCTAGTGTAAATCTCTTGTCTTATTTTAGTAAAGTTCAGCGGCGTGGAAGTTTGTGTTGAAGGTTGGTTATTGATGAAAGACTCCAGATTGGAGAGCTCTTTTTTGATGTTCTCCTGTTTGTTGTACAGGACGCTGATCAGGTGATTCCTCAGTTTCTTTGAGAGTGTGTGGCATAATCTCTCACTGTAGTCTGTGCAGTATGTAGATTGCAAAGGATTTTTCACCTTCAGCCCATCCTGGACAATGATCCCCCACTTTCACAGGCCTTGGGAGGCAGACCTATCATTGCTCACAGACAACCTGCCAACCTAAAACAAATCCTAACAAGCAACTATACACCGCACCACAGTCACTCTATCTCAGGGACCCATCCATGCAACAAACCTCGTTGCCAGCTCTGCCCACATATACACACCAGCAACATCATTACAGGACCTAACCGGATCAGCCACACCATTGTGGGCTCATTCAGCTGCACATCTACCAATGTAATTTATGCCATCATGTGCCAGCAATGCCCCTCTGCCATATACATCGGACAAACTGGACAGTCCCTACGTAAAAGAATAAATGCACACAAATCAGACATCTGAAATGGCAATATACAAAAACCCATAGGAGAGCACTTCAATCTCCCAGGACACACAGTAGCAGATTTAAAAGTAGCTATCCTGCAGCAAAGAAATTTCAAGAACAGACTCCAAAGAGAAATTGCTGAGCTACAATTCATCTGCAAATTCAATACCCTCAGCTCAGGATTAAACAAAGACTGTGAATGGCTGGCTAAATACAAAAGCAGCTTCCCCTCTCTTGGAGTTCACACCTCCAGACCTACTGATGACAATACAACTCAGCCTGCCTGACTGAGCTAACCTCGTTATCCCCAGCCTTGCTCTGGCCTATTTATACCTGGCCTTGCAGATTTCCAGGACCAGCATCTGAAGAAGTGAGTTAACTCACGAAAGCTCATGCTCTAAACTTTTCTGTTAGTCTATAAGGTGCCACAGGACCCTTCGTTGCTCTACATAATCCTGTCATGACTAGAGTTGTATGAACTTTCTTGTTTACACTTTGCAACTCTTTTGCAATGAGAACTTTCATCAAAATATATGAATTTGTTCTAGAACAAAATCTTTTCAAATTTACCAATGAAATTTTGCACTTGAAAAAAAATTGTCTTCTCTACAGTAGCAAATTTACAGGCAGGCAAGATCCTAAAAGCTTCATAGAGTCATGATCATAAACATGGGGACATTCCTTAACTTCTTTGTGGTACTATGTCACTTCAAGATTAAACTCTACCCTTCTGAAAGCCATGATTCCTTAGTTATGCATTTTGTGACATATACTTATAACTTGCAGTGTGCCTATGATGGAGTTAATCACAGAACCATAGAACACTAGAACTGGAAGGGACCTAGAGAGGTCATCAAGTCCAGTTCCCTGCCCTCTCAGTTGACTGAAAAGTCATCATAACAAATAGGAGGAATGAACAAATGAAAATTGCCATGCTCTATTAAGAAAAAGCACATGAGAAAAATATCAAAATTTATATCCATTTGCAAAATATAATTAAAATCTTTGTATACCACTTTTATTAATGATGTAAACATTTTTCTCACATTTACTCTTTTATTTCTTTTCAGCAAGTCACACATTTAGGCTCACCAATCAGTTTGTTTTCCTAAATATCATGTTTCATATGTGGACTCTGTTAGTATTCTTTAGTTTCTGTACATATGGAGATCACCACTATTTGACAATAGAAGATAGTGAAGAAGGAAAATGCAAGGGGGGGGAATGGAAGCTTGAAACAGCTAGATAGCAGAACAATGCCCATCTTATTACTATCCTCATATGTTCATTATCCTTCTCGCTATTTTTCCCTCTTGCTTTATGATATGGGGAAGTTACAGCAGAGAAAAACCATGGGCAATTGTGATCTTTCAAAGGTGCTAAGCATGCACAACTCCTAGTTAACAGGATAAATCAGCACCTTTGAAAGTCAGTCCAGGAATTGCAACTGAGCACATTTAATCATATAGTTCAGTACACGTTGAATTTCTCTAGTATGACACTCTCACATCCAACAACATTTGTAATCTGGTATGATTTTAGTTAGCCAGATAATGACCACTTATCATGGGTCTTGCCAAGTTTCTCATGGTCCTATAAAGTTTGTTTACAGCCACCAGTCCTGGCTTCCAGTGTTCTGCACTGCTATTTAGATGTAATTTACCCCAAAATTACTTCTAAGAGCCCAGTAAGCAGTAAAAGTGTTCGTAATGTTTTAAACAATATTGACTTCCAGTGATTCTGAAGGTGCCAGATGAGAGAAATTCAACCTGTAGTTGTAACTCCATGGTAAGTACAATGGAAGTCCTAATACTGTACATGATAACTTTCACTTTTACTATGTTAACTCCTGGTATATGTATGTACTCCACATTTGCCTTAGTTCTGTTCCCAGTTCATTGTGAGGCAGCTTAAGGACTGCTGAGTTACTAACATTATTGATTACTCATTAACATACTCAATAATCCTTTTGCATTTGATTGCTTAATAACCTGTATCAATCTGTATAATAACTAACCTAAACCAACCAGGCCATTATCTATTTGATCTAAATCATTTTTCATATGGCATTATTTGTACTGCACCAGACTGAGCCAGAATGTCAAATAGTAGTTCTTAATGTGATCTTTCAGTGTCCACTCTCTTCTAGTCCAGATCCACCTCTTTATTCAGAAAAGCACTTAAGAATTTTCTTAGGTCTATGGATGAAATCCTGGCTCAGTGAAACCAAAAGGAGTTTTGCTACTGGCCTCAGTAGAGTCAGCATTTTACCCTATGACTCTTTAGAACAGTAAGTCGGTGCATAATTAAAAGTGTGATTCAGTGCAGGAAGATAATGGAGCTTAAATGTTGTCCTCAACAGGGAAGTTTTCCTAAGTCAGGGTCTGTACCATGGAGATTTTCACAGTGAAAATCTTTGCATGATGCATGCAACTTGAACACCCTGAGACAAGTATAATTAACACGAAAGGTGGATGTCTCATTTTCTCCTATTTTCAGATAACTTGAGTCTTGATCCTAAATTCAGTGAATGAACAGGAATGACAGAATATGGGTATGCTCACACTAGAGCCAAAGATGTAATTTCCAGCTCAGGTAGATTCTCGGGTTATATCTAGATGGCAGAAACTAGTTCAGGATACAAAGATATCCCAAAATAGCTGCCCACATCTATGTATCACACCCACTACCTCAAAACAGTTTTTGAGATAGCAGGTATGCTATTCTGGCATCATGGTAAACCTAACTGCATGAGGAGTACAGGGATGCCTCAGAATAAGGCTTTATTTCAGCGTGTGGTACTCTTTAGACAGTGCCACATGCCGAAATACCCTTTTAGAGCTTACTGTGCTCTCTAGACATAGCCTAATTGACCTAACATACTAAAACTGGGAGTGCAGCCACAATGATGAGAGCTGCAGAACTATCCCATTTGAAACCATAGGGAGGTATTTGAATGGTTAGCCTACCCCATCCTCCAGCTGCTGTGCCATTCTGTTTTCAGGACAAAGAAATATTCACCTTAATCCTTGCTGTTTGTACCAATATTTACTCCTAAGTAAGTTCTGTCTGCTGAGTTTTGAATTGGAGGAGCAGACATGCTGGACTGTATTAAAGCTGGTAGGTAATAAAATTGGAGAATAAATTAGGGATTGGAAAGGAATGAGATTTACTATATCAATATCTTCTAGTAGCATGAGCAGCTGCTATTATTTTTCCTTCTGCCAGATTCTCCTTACATCTTGTCTGGCTTTCTTTGGTATGCCCGCCATGTGTAGCATGATTTGCACTGGTAAGCCTAATATCTTGTGATTCTCCAACTATATCCCGAGGCTTTGGAGATTTGTGCAAAAGAAGAGGAACCTTGCAGTAAAAATATAACTACATACCATGGTAAAATCCTGTGGGAGTTATTTGTTTTTACTTTTCACATACACAAATAATCAATACAAGAATCTATTGCCTATGGGTCTATACAAGTATACCAAAAATATTAAAAATATTTATTTTTGTGATATATAAAGGAAAATAATACTGTGTTCATCTTAGCATCAAATTACACTGCAAAGTGACTGATTAGAAAAAAAAAACCTCACTAAACTGTTGATTATGATATTATAGATGGCAGCATCAAATATTATGCACATATTTCAAATAAGATTCATGACTACGCATTTGAGGGAAAGTATTAATGGAATGATCAATGTTTGTGATTGGATGTAGAAACATTTTCACAAACATAACATGGATATTTATGTCGAGCCTTGGTGGGGGAAAGGAAACTTGAACCTCTCTTTTTGGGAATAATATTATTTTCAAGTCACTAATGAGGATATGTCTGCCTATCCTTTCACCCAGTCATGAGGTACTTATTAATTAGCCGCCAAGACACTTATACGTGTCTGTTGCAGTTTGTGTCTCTGGGCCATCCTGGATGTTACACGGTTCCAAACATGCTCAGGCTTGATATCCAAGTGCTCAGCAGCAACCCCTAATATCTGTCTGTTTCCCTACATTTCTCTGCCTTAAAAAAAAAATCATTTCATGGCAAATGTATCTTTGAAGAATCCCCCCATTTCCTACTTTCTCTTAACTTTCCTTCATGGGTCTCCATTGTGGACTTTATGACCGAGTGTTTTAATGTGGACTATATTCCTAATATAACCCCACTCCCCTGCATCTTTCCTCCAAAGGTTAGTTGAGAGCAGGCAACACTCACTTAGGTGCCTGTGCACCTGTTGGGTTTAATATTAAAGGAGATACTGAGTTTCTGAGTGTTGATGTTGCATAGTTGGGAATTCCCTTTCTGCTCCTTTGCTCCTGCTCCTTTTTAATAAAGTTATGTAAAATGACAGTGCATCCACCTTGCTGGTTCCTGTACACACTTAATGGTGTGTCTCAAGAGCCTCCAGGAATACTTATTCCAGTTATAGTCTGGGTTTAACTACCAAACAGCAATTATAAATAGTATATATCTAATGGATCAAATTAGAATTAACACACACCTTTACTTAACAACTTAAGGAAATGGTTACAGACTAAGCTTGAATAAAATCAATTAACAATGTACACAGAAATAAATGAAACTGATCTATCTAGAATGTGCAATGCCAGCAGTTATCCCAACCCAGAGCGTATACTCCTCAGCTACCAGAGTTGCAGTTGCTTGCTTGCATTGATGTGCATTCATGGTGTTCCACTGGATTGCAAATAGTGTGGTAAGGGTTCTGTGTGTTAGCTCAGGCAAGGCAACAACCTGACCAGCCCCTCTGACATTGGAGCTGGCTCTTCCTGAACCTTAACAGGCATAGATAATTACAGTTCCTGCTCTGCAGGACATCTCTTCAGCATGCTGTAGCATCCCAAAGCAGTTCCTGGACTGGGAAAAAGCGCCACACCTGCCCTGAAAAGGTCTGTTTAATCACAAGCAGCAGTGTGTCCACAGCAGCAGCCCTAACTCCACAAAAAAAGGAGATCATGATCTTCTCCCTCTTCCTTGACAAAAAGGCCACACTTTCCTTCCTTTTTCTTCCCAAGTCATGGGAGTTGTAGTCTTTACAGCCATATTGTAGCACAAAGGATCCTCCCAGTAAAGGCCAGAGGCCCCTATAGACAGAGGAACCTACACTCATTTTTACACCTTTCTATTCAGTAATGTTATTATATTCAGTCTTTTATTTTTGAACTCTGAAAAGTTATTTTTTGAGGGGGGAGTGGAAGAATACACTTTTTATGCCATCCTTATATAAAGTTTTTTACTGTAATTCAGAATAACATCTAGTCCATAGAGAATATATGCCTGGATTGTGAAGGGGTCTTCACTTTGCCTAATTACAGAAGAAATGATGATGGAGAAGGACTTCTCTATGGATAATGGTGAAATGACAGTTCTAGGCAAGTAAGAATAACCATAATTTTTCATTTGTACCCAAATCAGCCCAGCAGGTACTGCTCTCATTCCTGGAAACTGAATTTGAAGGCTGTTTTACGTTATGTTCTGTTTTATTTATTTATTTATTTATTTATGTGACCTACACTCTCTCTCACTCCATGGCCATGTCTACACTAGCCCCAAACTTCGAAATTGCCATGCAAATGGCCATTTTGAAGTTTACCAATGAAGCACTGAAATACATATTCAGCGCTTCATTAGCATGCGGGCAGCCATGGCACTTCGAAAATGATGCGCCTCGCCACCGCGCAGCTCGTCCCGACGGGGCTCCTTTTCAAAAGGACCCCACCTACTTCAAATTCTCCTTATTCCTATGAGCAGATGGGAATAAGGGGATTTCAAAGTAGGCGGTGTCGTTTCGAAAAGGAGCCCCATCGAGACGAGCTGTGCGGCAGCGAGGCGTGTCAATTTCAAAGTGCCACGGCTGCCCGCATGCTAATGAAGCGCTGAATATATATTTCAGCTCTTCATTAGTAAACTTCAAAATGGCCATTTGCATGGCCATTTCGAAGTTTAGGGCTAGTGTAGACATGGCCCATCATGTGCCACACTCTCTTACAGGATCCTCAAATGTTACAGTGGGAAACTGGGTGTCAGAAATGAATGAGTTCAGATTTTTGCACCAGGATTTTCTGTTCCACACTCTAAGGCATGTGCAATGGATTCTAATCCATGGTTTTAGCCCTACCACTGCAACTATACTGATATTGTTAGCCAAAGTAGCTTTGAACTGGCTAAATCAAAGTTACCTCATATATATCTGCATGTTTAAATCACACCTCTTAATTGCAGTGTAAACAGACCCTAAGTTTCACAGTTATCTGTCACAGAACAGCAGTGATTATACTAATCTGTAGAATGGGAATGCTGATTTTCAGCTAGCTCTGGTAGTGGTGAAAACTTGTAGAGGCTGATACAAGGTCAGACACATAATTTGAATTAGTACCTGCAAATGGTTTTGCTCTGTTCCCTTACACTTAAAAATAGAGGTACATTATAATTAATTTGTTATTGGTTTTGCAATAGTTCCTGGAACCAATTAGAGATCCATTGTTCTGGGGGCTACACACTTTTTTATTATTTTTGTTAATTTCTATTGCCAAAATTTACTTTTACTGAAAGTGTTTGTTCACTATTGATTCCTCCCTTCAGATTTAAGTTACTTTTTTAATGTTTATTATGTGGGGCATTTTGAGGTCCTTTTCCCTAAAACCTTAAAATTTCAGTTGTGTTTGCAGTTTCCTGACTCATAAAAAAGTTCAATCTCTCTCTCAATCCCCTGTTCCAGCATCAATTTCCCAAGTTCTTATTTATATATTTTATTTTATGCTTTAGTAAAATTTAAACATATTGCAGTGTAATGTAGGTTCACAAACCCCAAAAGACATGAGAACCACAAAAAGCATTATTGGAATCTGATGTAAATAAATCACAAGAGTCAATGGCAACAGAAACTAGAATAAATGTGTCAAAATGTTAAGCTGTTTTCTTTCTAGGTGCATGTTGTTATTAAACAGTTAATATGTGAGCACCTGGAGTATAAGAGAATTATACAAAACAGTCAACATGGATTTGTCAAGTACAAATCATGCAAAATTCCCCCTGCTCCCAGTTTTTTGCTTTGGCAGAGATAACAATGCCGTAGAAGGGGGAGAAGCTATAGACAGGCTATATCTTGATTTTAGTAGGGCTTTCGACATTATCCGATATGATATTCTCATAAGCAAAGTAGGAAAGTAGCCTAGATGAAATAACTATAAGGTCAATGAACAGCTGGTTGAAAGATCACATTCCAAGCATAGTTACCAATGGTTCACTGTAAAAAATCGAAAGGAATTTTATTGGGGTCCTGCAGTGGTCTGTCCTCAGACTGATGCTATTCAATGATTTCATTAATTTGCTTGTATAAGACAGTGGTATAGGTGTGGTCTGTTAATAAAATTAGTGGATAAAACCAAACTGAAGTAAGGAGTTGCAAGCATTTTGGGGGACAGGATTCAAATTCAAAACAAATAAACAATTGATAAATTGGAGAATTGGTCTGAAATCAACAAGATGACTTTGAATAAAGAAAGGTTCAATTTACTACACTTAGGAAGACAAAACCAAATGCAGAGCTACAAAATGGGAAATGACTGGCTCAGCCTGGAGCTAGAAACAGCTCCCAAAGCCTTTAAGCCAGCAGTAGGTCTGTAGAGGAGTCAGAGATTCAAGTGTTGCCCCTGCCCCCTCAGGAAATTCTTTTGACTCCTACTCACTGGAAATCAGACAATGGGAATTGAGAAATTGGGCTGCACTTCCCATCCCCCAGCAAATCCTCTCAGTTCCTATTCAGCATAATCAACAGCCATAAGCTCAGAGCCCTTTAGTGTAGTGTTCAAAGCCTCTCTCACTGTTCCCTTCCATCTTTTCCTGTCCAGTGCAGAGTGACTTCGTTTCTGTAGACTAGCTCCACGCCAATCTACCATATCATCTACCCATTCCCTGTGGGCTCTACCGCTCCTATTCAAACCGTCCATTGCGCCAAATACCAGAGTCTTGACTTTTCACCCATTGTATAATCTTTTGCGGTAGTTTCTCGTTTGGCTATACAGTAAACACTCCATTTAAAGGACTATTGGGAGGAAGGGGTGCCCATTGATGCCAAAAGCCCATTATATCTGAATGGTTATACTATATGATGATACACTGATCTTCCCAGCCCATCACTCACTCCTGTCCTCTGCCCTCTGCTTCTGTTCCCACTTCCTGCCCCATTCTTCCCCTCACACTTCCATCTCCCTCTCCCAATTACCAGGAGAGGAGCTGAATGATGGCCTGTTTCCTCCCACTTACTGCAGCTCTCAGAGCTGTGGCTCCTCCAGTCCCTGCTGAGCCATCTAAGCAAAGGTAGAATGTAGCCACCCCCCAACCTACCAGCAAGCAGCAGCCTCCAACGCCATGGCACTGCTTAGCGTCATTGCAAGCAGCGGAAGCCAGGCTCCAACATGCTCCACGCACATGAAGCAGGAGGCAAAGGGCTCCTGTGCTCTGCAGCAGCCTGCTCCCTGGCTCCTCTGGCCCCAGTGGCCCCAGACTCTGCAGTGGCCCCTCCAGCCCAGGTGGTCCCATACACTCTGGCAGCTCCTCCAGCCCTGGCAGCAACTCTGATGAGTCTCTGACATTTATTTAGGTGGGGCAATGGAGCTGGCAGACAGCATCCGTTATTTCTGAAGTCCAATATATCAGGGTCCATTGAATTGAGGGTTTACTGTATCTTCCTATATCCTTTCTCATTGGTGACCTGCATCCATCCTATTCTCAAGATCTTTCTATAACAACTCCTCCCGAATGCCAGTATCCTTCTTTTCGAATCTTTCATTTTCATCCATGTCTCACATCCATACAACATGCTGCTGAATACATGTTTTCAAGATGCATGACTTTGTTCCTAAGCTAATCACCTTGATTTTCCAGATCATGTCCATCACCTTCAAACTCGCTCTTGCTTTCATTATTTCAGTCACCATGTCCTTCTTACAATCTGGATCACGTGTCAAGTTGATCCACCTTTGCATGGACTTTTCTATGTTCTTAGTTCAATCCCATCTACACTGATCTTCCTTCCTATTTGCTTATCTCCACATACCATTGTCTTTCTTTTATCTATGTTTGTAATCAGTCTGTACCGCTTTTCTTCCTCAGTTAGCACCTGTGCCATTCTTGCTAGCTTCTCTTCATCTTCCTCAATTATAACTATATCATCCATGAAACTCATGTTGTTAATTCTCATCCCATTCATTAATATCCCTTCTACCTTCTCCTTGATCTTGTTCATTGTGCTCCCTCGGGCTATGTCTACACTTGCTCCCTTCTTTGAAGGGGGCATGATAATCAACCAGATTGAAGAATACTAATGAAGGGCTGTGATGAATATGCAGCACTTCATGAGGCTAGTTCTCCCCGTGGCAACTTTGAAGTGTCAAACTTTGAAGTGCAGCATGCCGTGTAGCCTTTGGGGAATAAAGGCACTTTGAACTAGTACGGGCACTTTGAAGTGCCTGCAGTTACATGGCATGCTGGCATTTCGACTTCAAAGTTGGTTCAGGGAGAATTAGCCTAATGAAGTGCTGCATATTCATCACAGCACTTCATTAGTATTCTCCAATCTGGCAGATTACCATGCCCCCTTCGAAGAAGGGGGCAAGTGTAGACATAGACTGGGTGTGTGATGAAGATACTTGGCAAGATTAGATCTCCTTGTCTCATACTGCTACTCTTTCTAAACGAACTTCCCAACTCTCTGCATTTTCTCACTACTGCCTTCACATTGTCATTGATATCCTTTAACAACCATATCAGTCTGCTGTCTACTCCACAGGACTCCAACACTGCCCAAGTCACTTTCTGATCTATATTGTCAAATGCCTTCTGAAAGTTAATGAAGCAATTGTAGATGTTCTTGTTCTTTCATCAAGCTTTATCCTCTATCAGCCTTAGTGCAATATTTCCTGTATGGTACTTCTATCTTTCCTTAATCTCGCTTGCTCATCTGCTACATGTTCTTCTATCTGTGATCTCAGTCTCTCCATCAGTATCATCATCAGCACCTTGAACAGATGACTTGTTAGGACAATTTTTCTGCAGTTCTTGCACTCCAATGCACTTCCTTTCTTGTGTATTGTCACTAGCACATATCTTGTCCATTCCTTAGGTGCCTTATCATTAATCTGACCAAACATAAATCACAGTAGTAATTTAGAAATAAGAAGTCTGCAGTCTCCAGATAATTTAGCTGACCAAAGTAGATATTGGAAATTCAATTTTATTCACCTTACAGGCCTACTAAAGTCAAAACTCACAGGTTCTGATGTTTAGGGTTTAAGCCTACTTCCACTAAAATAAATGGCAGTTACTTTGCAGTAATCATTCTTTTATTCCAACACAGGGAACTTTGGGGACATGTAGTGCCAGGGAGGTGAAAGAGGTAGTGGGAGCGTACCCACGTTCTCCATGCCCCACTGCCTTCTGGGTTAACCTGGAAAGGAGCAAGGCTAAGGGAGTAAACCCTGACAGAAAATCTGGAGGGGAGTCCTAAGGCGGTTCTGTGCCAACTTCTGACATTGACCTGGCAACTCCTGCAGCTGAGCTGGTACCAGACATAGAGGTTATCCTCTCCTTTGGACTATATCAGTAAAGCCAAGAGGGGAACACTGGCATCTGGGCAGCCCAGGGTCCCAATAATCACCCAAGCTCGCGCCTGGAGAGGTACTCCAGCATCACTAACAGCATTGAACCAACATGAGAGGTAACAGATACCGGTTATAACCTCTTGCTCGATTGGTGTAGAGAATGAGTGCCAGGGGTTGCCTCCGACGGTGGGAGAGATCATTGCATCTCACTGGACAGTCACCACCCGCCTCAAGCTGGGCAGCCTCCAGCCAATAGGGTACTGTCCCGCCACAGTTCACCTGCCTCACTGGGTGCATGAGGCTTAAGGTTCCCAAACCTGACAAGTGACCTGAAAGCTGAGCACCAGGTAAACCAATAAGAAAATCAGCAAGAAAAGGAAACTGTCAAAGTTTTAAGCTTGCTTGCTGGAATGTGCGGACCATGCTGACAGGCCTGACTGAAGATCTTCAGGACATCAGTGACACCCGAAAGACCGCTGTCATCAATGAGGAACTGAAGAGGCTCCAAGCTGACATTGCTGCTCTGCAAGAGACACGTCTCGCAGATTCAGGATCTCTAAAGTAAAAGGACTACACCTTTTTCTGGCAGGGTAAAGCCCGACAAGAAGCCAGAGAGCATGATGTTGGCTTCGCCATCAGAAACACCCTTCTTCAAATGGTGGAATTAGTCATGGGTGGATCAGAAAGACTCCTTCAGGTCATACTTCAAACTCGCGCTGGTCCTGTCCACCTGATCAGCGCTTATGCTCCAACCCTGTACGCCACACCAGAAGTAAAAGACAAGTTTTATGACGTGCTTAGTGCTGCCATAGCGCAAATACCTGCTCGCAAACAACTGTACTTTCTGGGTGACTTCAATGCGAGAGTTGGAGCTGATCGTGACTTGTGGCTTTCCTGCTTAGGCCACTTTGGTGTGGGAAAAAGGAATGAAAATGGACAGCGTCTTCTCAAACTTTGCACGTACCACAATCTGTGCATCACAAACACATTCTTCCAAACCAAGCCACCGCACAGAGTGTCATGGAGACACCCACACTCAAAACACTGGCATCAACTAGACGTGGTCATCGCTAGACATGATAACCTCAAAAACACCCTTCTGACAAGCAGCTATCATAGTGCTGACTGCGATACAGATCATTCGTTAGTTTGCTCCAAACTCAAGGTGATTCCCAAGAAGCTGCACCGCTCTAAACCAACTAGAAGGCCCCGCATCGATGCCAGAAAGATGGCTAACTCAGAGAGAGCTGAAAAGTTCAGAGCGACCCTCGAGGAGAATCTGCACAGCAACCCTGGGGGTGCTGATGTGGCATCCAGATGGCAGCATCTGAGGGATACAATGTTCAACACGGCCTTGTTGGTGTTTGGATGAAGAGCTAGAAACACAAATGACTGGTTCAAAGGTAATCATGAGATGATTCCAGCCATCTAAAAAAAGCAAGCTGCGCTCCTGGAGTACAAACGTTCGCCAAGCCAGAATACCCTGCAAGTGCTCAGAGCAGCCAGAAGAACAGTACAGCAGACAGCCAGGCACTGTGCCAGCAACTACTGGCTCGATCTATGCAGCAGCATCCAGACCAGTGCTGACTTTGGTAACCTCAGGGGAATGTATGAGAGCATCAAGAAGGCATTAGGACCCACCCAGAACCAGATGGCACCTCTGAAATCCAAATCTGGTGAAGTCATCACTGACAAAGCCAAACAGATGAAGCGCGGGGTCGAGTACTACTCCAAGCTGTACTCACGTGAGAACATTGTGGTCGACTTAGCCCTCGATGCAGTTGAACTCCTGGAACTGGACCAGGAACCAACTGTGGATGAACTGAAGAAAGCCATCGACAACATTGCAGTAGGGAAGGCCCCGGGACAGGATGGTATACCACCAGAGGTAATCAAGTGTGCCACAGACACTCTCCTGTAACCCCTACATGAGCTACTGTGCCTGTGCTGGAGAGAGGGAGAGGTTCCACAGGACATGCGCAATGCTAACATCATAACCTTGTATAAGAACAAAGGAGACAGAAGTGACTGCAACAATTACCATGGAATCTCCCTCATAAGCATCACTGGTAAACTGTTCACTCGCGTCATCCTCGGCAGACTCCAGAAGATTGCTGATAAGGTGTATCCTGAATCACAGTGCGGATTCCGCGCAGAGAGATCTACCGTCAACATGGTCTTCTCTCTGAGGCAGCTGCAGGAGAAATGCAGGGAGCAGAGGAAGCCACTCTAAATTGCCTTCATCGACCTAACCAAGGCCTTTGACTTGGTCAGCAGGGATGGACCGTTCAAACTGCTTCACAAGATAGGATGTCCGCCACGGTTACTCAAGATGATCCAGTCTTTCCACGAAGACATGAGAGGAACTGTTCAATACGATGGCACATTATCAGATGCTTTCAGCATCAGGAGCAGTGTCAAACAAGGATGAGTCCTTGCTCCAACATTGTTCGGGATCTTCTTCGCACTCCTCCTTAAGCACGCCTTTGGATCTTCAACAGAGGGCATCTTTTTGCACACAAGATCTGACGGGAAACTGTTTAATCTTGCAAGGCTGAAAGCTAAATCTAAGCTGCGGGAAGTCCTCATCAGAGATATGCTTTTCGCAGATGACGCTGCTGTCGTGTCACACACAGAAGACCAGCTTCAGAAGCTGCTGGATCGGTTCTCCAAAGCATGCAAGGACTTCGAGTTTTCCATCAGCCTAAAAAAGACAAATGTACTTGCTCATGACGTTGCTGTTTCTCCATCAATCAGCATTGACATCTATACTTTAGAGGTCGTGCACGAGTTTGTTTACCTCAGGTCCACCATCACTGACACCCTGTCGTTGGACACTGAGCTAAATAGGAGGATCGGTAAAGCAGCCACAGCTCTGTCCAGACTCAGCGAGAGAATGTGGAATAACAACAAGCTGTACACTCACACCAAAATGCAAGTCTACAGAGCCTGCATCCTCAGCACCCTCCTTTACGGCAGCGAGACTTGTACCCTTTACGGCCGCCAGGAAAAGAGGCTGAACGTCTTCCACTTGTTCTGCCTCAGGCACATCCTTGGAATATCGTGGAAGGACAGAGTGTCCAACACTACCATCCTTGAGAAAGCTGGAATCCCAACTATGCACACCCTCCTCAGGCAGCGACGGCTCTGCTGGCTTGGCCACGTCCACAGGATGAATGATGGAAGGATCCCAAAAGACATCCTGTATGGGGAGCTAGCCTCTGGCAAAAGACCTCCCGGATGCCCCCAGCTGCGCTACAAAGATGTTTGCAAGAGAGACCTCAGGGAAGTAGACATCAAGCCAGACAGCTGGGAGGAGCTGGCAGACGATCACAGCAGATGGAGGCAGGAACTATACAAGTGCCTTCAGAGGGGGTGAGTTGAGGATCAGACAGCTATCAAAGGAGAAGCGAGCCCACAGAAAGCACAGCAAGGACCTGCCAGACACCCATTACATATGCAACAGATGCAACAAGGACTGTCACTCTTGTGTGGGTCTTCACAGTCACAGCCGACGCTGCAAATGAGGATGCCAAATGGAACTACGAAGGGAGCTTTCCATAGTCTATGTAGACTGAAGGATGCTACACTCCTATACTATTCCAACACTCTCTCTTATATATATGCTATTATTCATATATAATTGTTAATATATAAACACAGCCTATTCCCTTTTAGTATTTTGAAATCATAGAAGCCCCAAATACTTACATTTGAAAACTGATGTATATGCATTAAAATGACTTTTGATAAGAAATTACCGAGGAATAGTTATATATATATATTCCAAATCTTGAAAAAGAGAATTTTAAAAGCCTTTCTTATTCTCTAAGTAAATAGTGGTGCATGCTTTTAAAATGTGCATCATGCCTATGTAAAATAGCTTATCACAGTGGCTCAATATGGTCTATTATGAGCATTAGTTAAATAATATGAATTAAAAGAAATCCAAGTTATCAATTTCATGATATACTTAATGGCACTAAAGAGACTTTTTAAGTGCCTGACATGTATACTGTAATCCAGGTTTTGAAACATATGATAAAACACATTTTAAACAAGAGATTTTAACTGCTCATGAGCCATTATAGTATCTCCTATCCATTCATGTTTCAGGCAGCTCTTGGAGGTTATTTTTCTGTTTAGCTGGCTTTTGGAAATTACTACAGTAAACTTACATGAAATGAAGATATAAGACATATTTCTATCATATTAAAATGATCTTGTAATTAATGCAACATAGTTGTAATAACACAAGTCAGATACTCTTTTAGGTGAGTAATTTTGCATTTTTGCCATTTCATTGTTTACTGAAGATTTGACTGCTTTCCTATCCCAGCCATTTTGTCCTTTACCGTTGGCAACAGAGTTCATCAGGCTTTTTATGTGCTGCACAATTCAAAATGTGTCTCTTTTGGATGGAATTCAACTCTTGTGAAAGGCTGGTGCAAGATTATTCAACTCTTGTGAAAGGCTGGTTCTGTTCTAATCAATTAGTGCAGCACATCTGGCGTGATGCTGGGGTGAGAAAAATTCAGGGAAGGACTGCAAACCAGCTTGATTGGGCTGAAACGAAATGCAGATTTGAAGGCAGGCCCAAGAAGACAATGGACTGAAACTGAACAGATGTAGGGTATGCAAATTTCCCCAAAGACTTGAACAGTAAAGCAACATCCCATTCTGGAATTTAAGAAGCTGAATTTCCTCCTGTGAAATCGTTGTCCATACAGCTTCATAGACTCCCATATATTGAGGTTTTATATGATAATACTGAAGTTTATTTAAAATATCAAAACAAAAAAGCAGTCAAGTAGCACTTTAAAGACTTAGACTTAGTCTTTAAAGTGCTACTTGACTGCTTTTTTGTTATGATAGTATATAGACTAACACGGCTTTCTCTCTACCTTTATTTAAAGTAGTCTGTCACTGGTTGTTAACCAATCTTATCAGCAATATTGGTGGGAATGTCATGGTTACTTAATTTAATTAATTATTATTCATTCATTATAACAAGGAAGAAGGAAAGTACAGATAAATGTACTTACTCTTATACAGAGTAAGGCCTCTGAAAAACAACAGCCTTTAGGAAAGAAAAGTTGTAACAAAGAATGATGGTTTTCCATAACTAAGAGGGATTGTTTTACTATAATAATCATTTGAAAATAGGTCAGATTTGGTGCCTCAAAACTGCTTGACAGTACTCCTTTAGGCACTGATCCAACAAAACACTTTAATATGTGCCTAGCTTTAAGTAAGTCCGTCAAAGCCAAGAAGATAACTGCTGTGATTAGAGTCAGGCAAAATCTTAAAAGCTTTGCTGAATTGGGGCCCTCAACATTTCTATTCTATTTTACGCCTATAAGTATGACAAAAGTCAATGTGCGATCTTACATACCGAAAACTGAATAATGAAGGGAAAGTGGTATAGTCACTCCACAATGTCACTTGAAATTGTGTCTCTATATAAATTGCAAAAGTACTTTCACAGCATTTCCTCACTCCTACACTTGTAGGAGAAATGTATTGTATAGTTTGCTCAACAAGATGCAAGTAACAGTCACTGCTCTGTTAGGGCTCATGCACAGAGTTAATTATATTCCACTGGTATCTAAAGGTCCACCTGAGATCAGAATCCAACTTTGCAACATACAATAGGAAATGGTCTCTTTGTCAAAAAGTTTATAATCTAAGCTGAAGTCGAAGAGGAGTGAATGACACTAGTTTCACATTTGGTCAGGGGCACACCCAGAACTTTTCACTCTCACTCCAGTGTCCCCTCTAACAAACATCTGACAAAGTGGGTCTTTGCCCACGAAAGCTTATGCTCCCAAAAATCTGTTAGTCTATAAGGTGCTACAGGACTTCTCATTGTTTTTGCAAATACAGACTAATATGGCTACTCTGCTGATATTGTCACAGGAACAAATGGTACAAGTTAAGGCCCTGCATACAAACAGTATTGAAAGATCTTGACTCTAAATTTTATTTGGAGATTATACAAATAAGCAAGGCACCTAATGATTCTATGGATTAATTAGGAGGTGAAATCCATACAAATGTCCATGAAAAGTAACTCATTTTCTTTTTTATAAATTAGTTTTGAACATCATGGGGTGAAACGGACACAAAATAGCAGCTGCATTTGAATAAACTTCCTTCATCTCATAGCTAAAAATTTACTGAGGAGTCATACAAATGTCCCTACATTTAATTTATAGTATGAATTAAATTGAAACTTCTTTTCTGATAATTTCCATAGCAGGAGAAAGAATCTAATAAAAATCAAGTTGTGTTTCTTACAATGCGAGACTAGAGAATGTCTATTTTCCCTACAGCCTTTTTTTAAAAATATAGTACATAGATCAGTTTATGATGTGTAGTCAAACTAATACATTTTTTCATCTCTAACAATTTTATTTTATAAAATAAATAGATTAAAACACCCCTAACAGCTAAAACTTATAAAAGCAGATTTATAGGTGAACCTAGCTAATTTAATTTTTTTCATATTACAACTCTGTTCGCGGTTAGGTAAAAACGTTCAATAGTCATGCTTCCTTATTATTTCTTAACTGTCAGACTACAGAATGAAACATTTCACTCAGATGATGTCTTGGTTAGCACCTCAAAGGAACAGACACACTATGAAATTTAGGCATCTAAGTTCAAAATTTAATTTCCCAAAATTTAAATTCCCAAAATTTCATTGCAGCTTCAACCTAAACTAGTAGGGTTATTTCCACTGGAAAAGTTTCCTAGATGCCTATGTTTCTGCCAGTGGACATGTGCAAAGCTATCTACTGATACTGTGCTGTCTGGGCTCTAAGTGCCAGGATAAACATGCCACATTTACACTTGCAAGTGAGGAGGTGATTCCCAGCTCACATTACTTGCCTGAGCTAACTTGAGCTATGCACTGAGCATAGCACAGACTGCCTAAGTACATTCTAACACAGATCCTAATGCAGATTTTTTTAAGCAAATACTGATATGGATTTGGCAGCCAGCTCCAGAAGAGGAATCCCTAGCAGATATAGAAGTAGAGAGGTAGCCAAAGTGCTACATTTCTGCTGCTTTGTTTTGTTACAGATAGAATAGAATCATAGAATCACAGAAAATTAGGACTGGAAGGGACCTTAAGAGGTCATCGAGTCCAGCCCCCTGCCCTCATGGCAGGGCCAAGTACTGACTAGACCATCCCTGGTAGACATTTATCAAACTTGGTCTTAAGTATCTCCAGGGATGGAGATTCCACAACCTCCCTAAGCAATTTATTCTAGTGTTTGCCCACCCTGAGAGTTAGGAACTTTTTCCTCATGTCCAACCTAAACCTCCCTTGCTGCAGTTTCAGCCCACTGCTCCTTTTTCTATCTTCAAATGACAAGAACAACAAGTTTTCTCCCTCCTCCTTGTGACACCCTTTCAGATACCACAACCATTATCATGTCCCTGGCTCATTCTTCTTTTTTTCCAAACTAAACAAGCCCAATTCTTCCAGCTTTCCTTCATAGGTCATGTTCTCTAGACCTTTGATCATTCTTGTTTCTGTTTTCTGTACCATCTCCAATTTATCCATATCTTCTAGAAATGCAGTGCCCAGAACTGGACACAACACTCCAAATGAGGCCTAACCAGAGCAGAGCAGAGTGGAAGAATGACTTCTCATGTCTTGCTTACAACACACCTGTTCATGCATCCCAGAATCATGTTTGCTTTTTTTGCAATAGCATCACACTGTTGACTCGTATTTAGCTTGTGGTCCACTATAGCTGTGTCTACACGTGCACGCTACTTCGAAGTAGCGGCACTAACTTCGAAATAGCTCCCGTCGCGGCTACACGCGTCGGGCGCTATTTCGAAGTTAACTTCAACGTTAGGCGGCGAGACGTCGAAGTCGCTAACCTCATGAGGGGATCGGAATAGCGCCCTACTTCGACGTTCAACATCGAAGTAGGGACCGTGTAGACGATCCGCGTCCCGCAACGTCGAAATTGCTGGGTCCTCCATGGCGGCCATCAGCTGGGGGGTTGAGAGATGCTCTCTCTCTAGCCCCTGCGGGGCTCTATGGTCACCGTGGGCAGCAGCCCTTAGCCCAGGGCTTCTGGCTGCTGCTGCTGCAGCGGGGGATTCATGCTGCATGCACAGGGTCTGCAACTCGTTGTCGGCTCTGTGTATCTTGTGCTGTTTAGTGCAAGTGTGTCTGGGAGGGGCCCTTTAAGGGAGCGGCTTGCTGTTGAGTCCGTCCTGTGATGCTGTCTGCAGCTGTGCCTGGCACCCTTATTTTGATGTGTGCTACTTTGGCGTGTAGACGTACCCTCGCAGCGCCTATTTCGATGTGGTGTCGCGCAACGTCGAAGTTGAACATCGACGTTGCCAGCCCTGGAGGACGTGTAGACGTTATTCATCGAAATAGCCTATTTCGATGTTGCTACATCGAAATAAGCTATTTCGATGTTGGCTTCATGTGTAGACGTAGCCTATAAGCCCTAGATCCCTTTCGGCCATACTACTTCCTAGACAGTCCCTTCCCATTCTATATATGTGAAACTGATTGTTCCTTTCTAAGTGGAGCACTTTATATTTGTTTTTTATTAAACTTTATCTTGTTTACCTTAGCCCATTTCTCCAATTTGTCCAGATCATTTTGAGTTATGACCCTATCCTCCAAAGCGGTTGCACGCCCTCCCAGTTTGGTATCATCTGCAAACTTAATAAATGTACTTTCTATGCCAATATCTCAATTGTTGATTAAGATATTGAACTGAATCAGTCCCAAAACAGACCCTGCGGGACCCCCTTGTTATACTTTTCCAGCAGGATTGAGAATCATCAGTAACTACTCTCTGAGTATGATTATCCAACCAGTTTTGCACCCAACTTATAGCAGCCCCTTATAATTGTATTTGATTGGTTTATTGATGAGAATATCATGTGAGACCATATCAAATGCCTGACTAAGGTATACCTTACCCTAGCTAGTTTTACCACATCCACGGCTTCTCTTTTATCCATAAGGCTCGTTATCCTATCAAAGAAAGATATCAGATTGGTTTGACATGATTGTTTTCTTTACAAATCCATGCTGGCTGTTTCCTGTCACTTTGCCACCTTCCACGTGTTTGCAGGGGATTTCCTTGATTACTTGTTCCATTATCTTTCCTGCCAGAGAAGTTAAACTGACTGGTCTGTAGTTTTCTGCATTGTTCTTAGTCTCCTTTTTATAGTTGGACACTATATTTGACCTTTTCCAGTCTTCTGGAATCTCTCTTTTCTCCCATGATTTTCCAAAGATGGTTTTCCAAAAATAATAGCTAAAGGCTCAGATACCTCCTCTATCAGCTCCCTGAGTATTCTAGGATGCATTTCATCAGGCTCTGGTGACTTGCAGACATCTAATTTTCCCAAGTGATTTTTAGAAGTGCAAGTCTCTTTGATAGGCAGCAGCTATGACTCTTCACTCTCCTCAGCTTTTCCAACAATGTAGCCAGGCGGCATTTTGCTCAACAAGCTGACTTTTTTTAAGCCCATGCTTAGATGCCTAGCCCTTGATATTGTACAGGGAGCCTGGGCACCTAACTCAGGTTTTACAATGCTGTGTCCAAGTTTACTTTGCATAGCTGCAAATGTTTTGATAAATATTTGGCATAATTATCATGTGATAAATTTGGTTTGGTTGTTGTCCTATGAAGATAGTTTCCAGTAGCTATCTTTTGAACAGTAGCTTGTTTAGAGGTAAAGAACATAGACTCTGTTTGGTTTGATGGTGCATTCAGAAAAGAAATTATAGATTTGGCATTTGCCTCTGTTGTTCCAAATTGTTTTGTTTCTATCTCGCTGCATCCTCAGAAACTCCACCCTGAAGCCTCTATGAGCTCCATGCGAGTCCCAAGCCTGGATGAAGGAGGAGGGTTGGTCAGATGTGTGTCAATGTGCTGACCGTCAAGCAACAGTATGAACAATATCTGATGCCAGTATAACTAAATGATAAAAGATGCCACTCAGACGTCGCCCGGACAAACAATGACGTGATACCAATCAAGCGATCGGGGTTGGGTTGATAAGTTGGCTACCGAAAGAAAATTGCATCTAACAATTATGCTATCCATTGGAACATAGAAAGTACAAACACTGTGGGCAACTGGAGAGTTAGAGCTGCTTCGGAAGGAGATGGAGAGATACTGATGCAACATACTTGGACTGTCAGAGATGCGTTGGAAGGCATCAGGAGAGATATGCAGTTGTGAAATCATTTGGTCAGGAAATGAAATGAAGCAGGAGTTGGATTCCTTCTTAGCAAAACAGCTAGAAGAGCATTATTAGGATACAAACCAGTGAGTGCAAGAATGATGGTAGCAAGATTCAAAGCAAAACCATTCAACATCTCAGTTATTCAGGTGTATTCATCCATGTCAGAGAAGTACGGAGGAAGAGATTGAGCTATTCTATAAAGACTTGACAGAGACGGTGGAGGAGATGCCAAAGAAAGCTATGTTGATCATCAGATGAGATTGGAATGTGAAGGTAGCAACAGATACCGAAGATAGAGAGAGAGTCATGGGAAGGTTTGAATATGGAGAAAGAAATGAATGAGGTGAGAAACTACTAGAGTTTGCTACAGAGCATGAGTTGGTGATCTGCAACACGAGATTCCAGCAAAAGGACTGTAGGAAGTGGACATGGCAATGAATGATGGGAAGTCCAAGAATATTATAGCTACGACTTTGATAAGAAGAAGATGGATAACATCAGTACAGCAGTGCCGAACTTTCCAAGGAGCAGACATAGACTCAGACCACAGTCTAGTGATCACAAACGTCAAGATAAAACTCAAAAGAAAATGTATTACACAGTTTAAGAAAAGAAGAGATGTGGCAAGGCTATGTGAGGAAGAAACAGGGAATACATACAGAGCAATGCTCAAAGTGAAGATAAAGAATATTGCCACAGAGAAAGACCTAGATAAGAGAGTCGCAGAGATATGCATTGCTATGGAAGAGGCAATTGAGCAGACTGTTCCAGAAGAAGAAAAGATCAATAAGAAGTGGATTGCCCAGGAGACACTGAAGTTGGTTCAAGAGAAGAGAGCAGTGAACATCAGAAGAGATGGTTCTGAGATGGCAGAACAGCAATATAGGACCAAATGCAATGAGGTAAGGAAAGCAGACAGAAAGGATAACAAGAAATGGTTAGAGGAGCAATGTGAAGATATAAAGAGGTATTACCTCAAATGTAAGACCAGGAAGGTGTACAAGAAAATGAGGAATATTAATAGGAAATGGCAACCGAAGCAGATGGTGATCAAAGATGAGAATGAAGAAGTGCCCATGAACAGGGAGAAGATTGTGCAGCGATGGACGAGATATTGCACTGATCTATACAAAGCACATTTGGACCCGACTGTCTCAGAGAGACTGATTGAAGAACTGAAAGAGATGTCTCCACCGAGCATCATGAGCAAGACCTATATTTCAAAGGAGGAAGTAGAAAAAGCCCTGAAAAGACTGAAGAACAACAAGACCCCTGGAAAAGATAAGATCACATGAGAAATGATCAAATACGGTGGAGAAAGCATTATTCAGGAAATACACCAATTATGTAATATAGCATGGAAAGAAGGAAAGGTGTTTAAGGAATGGACAAGATCTGTGCTAGTGACAATACGCAAGAAAGGAAGTACATTGGAGTGCAAGAACTACTGAACGATTGTCCTAATGAGTCATCTAGGCAAGATGCTGAGATGATATTGACTGAGAGACTAAGATCACAGATAGAAGAACATACAGCAGATGAGCAAACAGTGTTCAGAAAAGACAGAAGTACCATACAGCAGATATTGGTATTAAGAATAGTAGCGAAAAAGCTCGATAAAAGAGCAAGAACATATACACTTGGGCCGTGTCTACACATGCCCCAAACTTCGAAATGGCCATGCAAATGGCCCTTTTGAAGTTTACTAATGAAGCACTGAAATGCATATTCAGCACGATATTAGCATGTGGGCTGCCGCGGCGCTTCGAAATTGATGCGCCTTGCCACCGCGCGGCGCATCCAGATGGGGCTCCTTTTTGAAAGGACACTGCCTACTTCGAAGTCCCCTTATTCCCATGAGCTGATGGGAATAAGGGGACTTTGAAGTAGGCGGGGTCCTTTCGAAAAGGAGCCCCATCTGGATGCGCCGCGCGGCGGCAAGGCGCGTCAATTTCGAAGCGCCGCGGCAGCCCGCATGCTAATGAAGTGCTGAATATGCATTTCAGCACTTCATTAGTAAACTTTGAAATGGCCATTTGCATGGCCATTTCGAAGTTTGGGGCACGTGTAGACGTAGCCTAGATTTGTCAATTTTCAAAAGAGATTTAACAGTATAAATCAGAAAGTGACTTGGGCAGTGTTGGAGTTATACAGAGTGGATAGCAGACTGATATGGTTGTTGAAGGATAACAATGACAATGTGGGAGCAGCAGTGAGAACATGCAGGGAGTTGGGAAGTTGGTTTAAAACAAGTAGAGATATGAGACAAGGAGTTCCAATATCGTCAGATATCTTCATCATATATCTGGAGAGAGTGATGGACAAGATCAAGGAAGAGGAAGAAGGGATATCTGTGCACAGGATAAGAATTAACAACCTGAGGTTTACAGATGATATAGTTATCATTGAGGAAGGTGAGGAGAAGCTCGAGAACATGGTGCAGGTGTTAAATGAAGAAGGGAAGCAGTACGGACTGATTATGACAAAAACAATGGTATTTGGAGATAAGGAAATAGGAAGGAAGATCAGTGTTGATGGTATTGAACTAGAAAATGGAGACAAGTTCACACATCTGTTGGGCAACATAACGTATGATCTAGAGTGTAAAAAGGAAATAGTGACTAGAATAGCGAAAGCAAGAGTGAGTTTGAAGGTAATGGATAAGATATGGAAAAGCAAACTGATTAGCTTAAGAATGAAGCTGAGCATCTTGAAAATGTGTATTCAGCAGCATGTTGTGCAGATGTGAGACATGGGCGATAAAGAAATATTCAAAGAGAAGAATATTGGTGTTCGAAAGGAGTTGTTATAGGAAGATTCTGAGAATAGGATGGATGCAGAAGGTCACCAATGAGGAATTATATAGAAAGATACAGCTGAAAGAGAACCTGCTGCAGAAGGTTATAAAATGGAAGCTACAACTATTTGGGCATATTTACAGAATGAATGATGAACGAAAAATCAAGACCCTGGTATTCAGCATAATGGACAGTTCGAATAGAAGAGACAGACCCCACAGAGAATGAACAGATGATATAGTAGATTGGTGAGGAGCTAGTTGACAGAAACCAAGCCACTCCACACTGGACAGGGAAAGATGGATGGAAATAGTGAGAGAGGCATCAGACACCAACGGACGCTGAGCCCACAGTTACTGTTGATGATGATGATGATGATGATGCATCCAAAGAGGGAAGTGTGCATTTCTTCTTTCACAATATTAGAAAATCTTCAGCAGGCATATGTTTACGTCACAGGTATGGATGCTTTATTTACACTTAGTTGAAATTCACCCCTGCTCAGACAACCATGAAAAAGCTTATGCCACACCAAATCCTATTTAAGTCCCCCATGCTGGTAAGTGTTCAAGTAAGATGAGCATGCCCATATTATGACTTTCTTTTCTTCCACTTTCTCTGTATATTTCTTTGTTTTTTGCCTTTTCTCAGCATCCATATTCTGTTTCAAGACAAGACTGACGCAGAATATCAATAATAGTCTAAGGGGGGTAGCCATGTTAGTCTGAAGTTTAACAACAACAACAACAACAAAAACAATAACAAGCAATCCTGTCATGCCTTGAAAACTAACAATTTTATTTATTAGGTAATGAGCTTTCATGGGTACGACCCACTTCATCAGTTATGGAGCAAAAATAATATGGCTAGACTGCAAAGGGAGACATCTGAATTGGAATTCATTTGCAAATTTGACACATTTAACCTGGGGCTTAACAGAGATCTCAATTATCTTATGCATTACAGGGATAATTTCTCTCCCACTTAATTTATTTTTTCCATGGGTCCTATTAATGGCAGGTGACTTCCAGTTCTATTTTCCCCTTCTCCTTCTTCCTTTCCCCACCCTACTATTTAAACTCTGGATTCTTAGTTTTGCTCCAAGTCTGATTACTCTAACCCTATTACTCATGAATGCTCATTACCTAGTAAATAAAATTGTTAGTCATTAAGGTGCTACAGGATTGCTATTAAAATAACTTAATAGTTTTCTACAATTTTTTCCCATTATGCTCACATTAGAGCTTGTCACTTACAAGGAAATGTTAGGTGACCCAATAATTTTCAGAGCAAATTCAGCAACAATACTGGCCTCCATGGTGTCTCAAATGAGTTGTGTCCTAAACTTGCAATTAGCTAGAGCAATTTTCTTTCTAGCAGAACACTTATAAAGTAAAAGGTGATTATGTTTCATTAGATGCCCTTCCCTTGTCTCAGTGGATTTTCTTTGTGCTGTTACACTACAGATTAAACCTCCCTATTCCGGCACCCTCAGGACCTGAACAGTGCCTAATGAGAGAATTTGCTGAACTTCAGAAGATCAATACTGTCTAGCAGCATTACTAACATTTCCACAGTTTACTGGGCTCTTATTAGAGGTAAAATACAGCTAAATAAGAGCATGGAACTGAGTTGCAAGATGAGACAGTGATAGACTAGAAAAGCTCAATCTATATTTTGTTTTCTTGCTTAAATTGCTCCTCCACCCTCATCTCATTCCCCACCCTGAAAATAAACATGAATGGCACATCAACAAAACATAATTTCATTTGAGACCAAGGATTTTTTTAAACTGAGGAATTAAAAGTTGTTACCTAACTACAGATGGGAGAGGTGCAAGTCATCAAGTCACCAACACAAAAAATTCACTGGCAAAGCCAGATGAAAGTCCTACCAAGTGGGTCACTGTAAGAATTCATTTATGACACATATACCATGGAAAAAAGTGATAAACAGCTTTTCAGAGAAAACATGGTGGTAAAATTATAACTTTGATCTACAGGTTTCCTAAATGGATGTTCAAAGCAAGAAAGAAAAAGAAGCGGACACTATAAAAATCTAGTGTTTGTCACATGAAAAGGTTTTTAAAAAATCCCTATTTCCTAGTAAGCGCATGTGAGAGAATTTTGATTAGCTCCATGTGAATAGTAATATACCATAAGCAATTACAAATTACCCCCTTGCCGCAAGTAACCTGACATGACAGGATGACAGTTATCCCAAAAATGCCACTTGCTCAGTACCCTACATGAAACCTTTTAGCAGATTTCATTTTGGGCCTTGGACACTTGACCCACATCTTCACAGATAAATGACAGATAATGATCTCTAGCTAGGAAGAGATTTTTTTTTTATAACATCAGTAAGTCGAAGCCAAAAAGAGCAATGTTATTACCAAGTTCTCTAAATGGTCATGCTCATTAGTTGTATCTACTTTGTACTTCACCAGCGGCCAGTAAAACAGTCAGAGCAGGAGCATACTCCTGGTTACCATATAATAGACCCAGTGTGGTACTAGAATTGGTTGCTTCCAAAATATCTCATGAGTACCCATCCTGCCTGCACAGGTAGACTAATCGTAGGATATTAGTCTCTTGCTCCACTATACTAAGAAGGGGTTGTGTCCCCCACGGAGAAGCCAGAGATTCTGGACTCTGATGACCCCAGGTCATTTTCCAGGGCCCATTTGCAATGGGCTGTCCTTTTCACAAGTTCAGGGAATGAAGCAGTTAACTGTTCTGTAGGTTTCATATCTTCTTGTAGGTGCTGACACTTTTTTGTTTTAGCTTCATCGTCTGCTCTGGGTAGACCACAGGGTAGAGTTTTCATATGGATTACAAGACTCAGTATCCAACTTGTGCTGCTTCTCAGTACGGAAACATCATAACTGTCCTTGGCTGCCTTGTAGTGTGATTGTGTTTACAACACAGTATAAAGGTGCATGAAAATTGCACCATATTTCTCTGTTCCTCTTTTTCTTCTCTTTACAAGATATAATTGCGAGTGATGCTTACTATAGTAACTTCATACAACATTTAGAATGTCTTAAATTTTGAAAATGTGAGCTGTCAAGCTTGAAGATTTTTCAAAATGATTGCTGTAAAATATTGGAAACTTTGAATATCACAGGAGACAAAACCTTAATGAATTAAAAAATCAAATTAAACATGCTAAAAATACAGTATGAAATTCATCAGTTTTGCTTAGCTGATATTCTCAGTAATTCATTGTGATCCCTTGCTGGATCACGAAATGGAATGTGCCTGAGTTGTCAAGAAAACTAGGGATGAAAAGTGTTAGTTAAAGAAATTGCAATGGAGATGCTATGTATAATATATATTGGAATAAAAAAAAAAGTATTATTCTTTTTTCAGTCTTTTTTGGCTAATTCATGTAATTGGACACTACTTGTTTCGTGAAAGAAAAGATGCTTTATAGCCTTTTTTTTTTCTTTTGTGGTGAAAGGACAAAAGAAAAGAATTTCAAAGACTAGTTACAAACCACAGAGTGCTTGTGTAGCCAAACAATTTGGGTGAAATATGAGAGGAAGCTGATTCTGAGAGAACATAAAGAATGTGCCAGGGATATGCAGGAAGGAGAAAATCTAGAAGAAAAGAAAGCCATTAAAGCATTTTCATGAGAGAAAAAAATTGCATAGGAAGATTAAATTACAGTAGCTTCAAATAACAATGAATCCTAAACCACCACAGTCAGTTATACTTGTTAAGACTGTAGCAACAGGTTGCCCTTTCAGCTTACTCTAAAATCACAAACTGAGAAAAAATGGTATGCAATGATAGGCTTCCAACATTGTGGAGAGCCTTTTTAGGGTCAAAATCACAAGGACTGCTTTTAAGTGAACTCCAGGCTTGTGGCTAGCTCTCTGTTACCATGGATACATCAAACAAGTGAGATAACAGGCTGTTCTTATTATCTGTGTAGTACTTCTCAAGAAAGCAAGGCATCAAGCAAGACTTTCTTGATTTTTTGTTTTAATTTAGATGAGAATGAAATGAGTAAAGCAATATGGGATATCATTAAGGAGAACTGACTGAGCCCAGAGTTCATTTCATTACATTCTTTTAATATTGAATTCCTGTTTGCAGATACTGAAATAGTTTAAAGAACTGGTATAAAAATGATGATGATGATTATTATTTATTTGCATTTCACTCATATCTTGGACTTGGTTTCTCAAAGGAGCCAAAGGCAATTCGGCTCCCAGTCCCCTGAATTCTTTTGCTCCTTAAAATTTCCAGCTAGCACACCACAATAGGGAATCAAGGTTCATTATATCAGCTGCTGTACATCCATGTGCAGAACACAGAGACTGTGACGCAAAGAGTTTACAAATTACTCTTATAAAACTAAATTGAAAGGACATATTTGTAAAAGTTTGTACCTAAATTTGCACACAGTGGCCACTCATACACATGCACTATCTTCCAGAAGACGGGAACCTTTTTCTAGAAGATCAGTGAAGCGTGTACGCATTCAAGGCACTCTTCCAGAAGGAAACCGGAAGAATGTGACTTATCTTCCAGATTCTGTACTCCACTGTGACACCAGGGGCCATTTCTATACATGCCACTTTCTTCGAAAGCAGCGTGCTAATAAATGGCCCTAAATCTGCTAATGAGGTGTGGCTGCAAATTTCCCATGCCTCATTAGCATAAGGTCACATAACTTGGAGTCCGGAAGACGTTCTTCCGGGCTCCAAAATGCCATTTAGAAGTGCAGTCCCCTGGGGGTCTTACAGAAGGAAGTCCTTCTGGAGGCCCCTTCTTCCTGAAAAGTTTTGGGAAGAAGGGGACTCTGGAAGAAGAACTTTCTTCTGGAAGACCCACCCGGGAGCCGCGCTTCTAAACGGCATTTTGGAGTCTGAAAGAAAATCTTCCGGACTCCAAATCATGTGACCTTATGCTAATGAGGTGCAGGGAATTTGCATCTGTGCCTCATTAGCATATTTCAGGCTGTTTATCAGCATGCCACTTTCTTTGAAAGTTGCATGTGTAGAAATGGCCAGGAAGAGCACTCCTTCCCGAAGAATCTTCTGGAAGAAAGCATGTATAGATGCTTGTCGAGTGCTTCTTTCAGAAGAAGCAGTCAACCATGGCAGCAGCCTGCCAGAGAGTAGAAATGCTCAAGACAACCCCAGAAGGGTTCTATGGTCTCCAGGTCCTGCAGCTTTTCAAGATGCAAGGACCTGGAGACCTTGTGGCAGGAAGCTGAGAATGTGGAAGGTGGCAGCTTGTGCAGGGCTGCCAGCCACACTCCCCTGAGGGCTTGAGTCTCCCACCAAGCCAAGAGCCTGAGAGATGACCAGCAGGCCAGCACCCCATAAGACCCCGGGAAGCCCTGGGAACCTGGAGGAGGGCAGCCAGGACCTCGACCGGTCTCGCAGATGGAGGGCCCCCTCATAGACTGAGCCAGAGCTCCAGGACCTCCTGCAACTCTGGCACGAGGAACAGGTGATCTGGGACACCAGTGGGCACCAGAGGAATGCCCCTGCCTTCACCCACATTGCACAGGGCCTGGCTGCCCATGGCCACCCCTCCTGGACCTCCAAACACATTCGGTGTAAAGTAAAGGAGCAGTGTCAGGAGTACCTGCGGGCCCAGGACAGTGTCCGCAGGTCTGGCCATGCACCAGTCAGCTACCCCTTCTACAACGAGCTGCAGGACCTCCTGGCTGCTGACAAAGCCTCACCACCCCAGCTCACCATCGAGACTGCCATACTGGAGGCCCCTGCTGCACCGTAGTGGGAGGAGAGCCCTACCACTGTGGATGTCCCATCTGGCGGGGAGTCCTCAGATGGCTCCATGGTCATAGAACTGCCCTGTGCCACAAACAGCCAGGCATCCTCCAGTCAGGCATCAGCTGAACTGTCTGAGGTTACCTTGGGGAAGTGCACACCAGGGCAAAGCCCTGGAGGGTGGGGCACATGCAGGCCCCAGTGCCAGTCTCCGACCCCAGATGGCCCATCCCTGTTTCGGTCCCAGGGCATGCCCATGCCTTCAGGCGAGATCCAGCTTCCTCCTCCATAGAAAGTCCCTTGAGCATGCTGAGGACACCTCAGTTGGCATGGCAGTGCCCAGCCAACCCACTCCCCAGTTAGGGACCTCCCCAAAGGCCAAGCCTCCCCAGTCTGCAAGCCCATTGTGGGAGAGTACCATGCACAATATCTGTGACCCAGCACCATGCCCCAGGGGCCAGCATGCCAAGTGCTCAGGTTCCTGCATGGTTGCATTCCCTGGGACATGGCCATCCCATGGGTCCAGTTTGGGGGTAACCACCCAGAGGGGCAGAAGTCTTGCCACTCAGGACCCAGATGAAGCACTGACCCTTCCCTCTCCCCCCACCCTCTCTCTTACAGCATCACAATCCAAGGGCTGGCGGATCTGGATGAGAAGCCCGGGGCCCATCTGCCCTGCCCATGCTGGAGGACCCAACAGCCAGACCCATACTGGTCCAAGTCCCTGAGGCACGGTGACCATGGGTGTGTCAGACCAGATGCCGGGGCCACAAGGATGAAACCACAGCCTACACTGCTGCCCTCCACCACCAGGACACCCTGGCAGAGAGGCTGCTGGCCCTCATCAAGGCCAAGCTCAAGTGGAGGCAGGAGACATGAAGGGAGGTGGCGAGGATGCCCTAAACAGTATGTGGAGCCCTAGCAAACCAGCCACCCCACTGTTCCCCATTGCTTCCCCTTGAGGAATCTGCTGCTCCCCCCTGCCCCCATGCTGCCCCCCACCATGATTCCCACTCCCCCAGCCTATAGGCCCGAGGCCCTGGCCACCCTAATGCCCCCTAGCCTGCCTGCAGTCTCCCTGAGGGACCTTGCAGCTTGGCTCATTGCCACAGCAGGCCCCTTGGAGGGTCCTTCGAGCTGCAACCCCCTCATGCCCCTGCAAGGCCAGGCCTGCTGCAGACTGGCCATACCTACCGGTGCTCCCGGCCCCATCAGAGACCCACAGGGGACCGCACTTCTGGGGCAGGAGGGGCACACATGGGTGCTGGGGCTCACAGCCCTCCTCCCTGTCCCTTGACTAGGTCCCCCACCATCCCTGTCCCAGGCCTCGTCCCAGTTCAAATCCCTCATTCCCCAACCCCCATATATATAGGTAGTCAGCGCTGGGTTCGTACATGTTTGTTTTACTATTTCCTGGTTACTATATACACAAGGTTTTATACCATTCTATGTTCTGGGTTAAACAATAGTTATATTTTACACCATCCTCATGTCCCTGATTATTGTGGGGGAGGGTAGGAAGTTGGGGATGCGGGGAGGTTGTGGGGGGCATATGGGGGAGTGTGGGGGGGTTAGTAGTCCCCCGGGTGGTTTTTTTTTTGACTGAGGAGTGTGGGAGTAAAGATAGCATGACAAATTAATAAAATTTGATTATGGGTGTTTAGGGATATTAAGACACTACTCCTATATTTAGAGCTTGTATCATTCAATCAGGGAACAGAAACTTCCCATATGACTTACATGCCCAAATTTCAAAACTCCAAAGCTAGTCTTAGGACTTCCAAGCACATCCACAAAAAGCAGATCTTAATATTTTTATTTTTGAGATTTTTTTTAATTTCTTCATAAGATTATGTAATGGGGTGGACTAAGCTCAGATGCCCTGTACAGGAGACCAGAGATCTTGTCACACCCCATTCCAGGGAGAGGAGCAGACAAGACGTGCTCTAGGGAGGATAGAGCAGCTGTCTCCACTGCAGCCAATCAGGGCCCAGCAGGCTAATGTAAAAGAAGCTGCTGGTCTAGGGTCAAGTAATTCCTTTCATGAGCTTGACTCAGGCAGACCTCTATACTGCCTGGGAGACCAGAAGCACTTTGGACAAATCCAAGTGAATGCTGAACATAGAACTGGGCAAGACCCAGGCCCTGTGGCTGCAGATTGGCCACAAACCTAATAGAAAAACAACAAGAAATCCTGCGACACCTTATAGACTAACAGATATTTTGGAGCATAAGCTTTCGTGGGCAAAGACCTGCTTTGTCAGATGCATAAGTGGGTGCAGGGGGGTCAGAGGAGAATTTAAAAATGGGGGGGGTCTCAGTAAAGGGAAGGGCCAGAGCTGACAAGGTCTATTCAGTCAGGGTGGAAATGGCCCATTATTGACAGTTAATATGGAGTAGTGAACATCAAGAGAGGAGAAAACAAATCAGTTCATAGTTGGGATGTGTTCCATTGTCACATGCCAATGTGGAGGTGTGAACATCAAGAGCAGAGAAACTGTTTTTGTAATGAGCCGACCATTCCCAGTCTCTGTTCAATCTTTGGTTGATGGAGTCAAATTTGCAAATGAATTGCAGCTCAGAAAATTTTCTCTCCCATTTTATTTTTGAAATTTTTGTTGTTGTAAGACTGTTACTTTTAAATCTGTTACTGAGTGTCCAGGGAGATTGATGTGTTCTCCTACAGGTTTTTGTATGTTACCATTCCTGATGTCTTATGTCCATTTATTCTTTTATGTAGGGACTGTCCAGTTTGGCCAATATAAATTGCAGTGCATCATTGCTGGCACATGATGGCATATATTATATTAGTAGATGTGCAGTTAAAGGAGCCCCTGATGGTATAGTTGGTGTTAGGTCCTGTGATGATATCGCTGGTGTAGGTATGTGAGCAGAGTTGACAGCGAGGTTTGTTGTAGGGTTTGGGTCCAGGTTTAGAGTTACTGTGTTGTGGTCTATAGTTGCTGTTGACAATTTACTATTGGCAGGCTGTCTGTAGGTGACGACAGGCTTGCCTTCCAAAGTCTGTGAGAGTGAAGGATTGTTGTCCAGGATGGGTTGCAGATCACTGATGATGCATTGGAGAGGGTTTAGGTGGGGGCTGTATATGATGGCCAGTGGTGTTCTCTTGTTTTCCTTGTGAGGCCTGTCTTGAAGCAGATGGCTTCTGGGTACACATCTGGCTCTGTCATTCTGTTTCTTCACTTCCATAGGTGGGTATTGTAGTTTTAGGAAAGCTTGGTAATGGTCTTATAGTTGTTTGTCTCTGTCTTAGGGATTGGAGCAAATATGGTTGTACCTTAGTGCCTGACTGTAAACAATGGACCGTGCAGTGTGCCCAGGATGGAAGCTGGAGTTATGTAGATAAACATAGTGGTCTGTGGGTTTTCAGCATAGAATGATATTTATGTGATCATCATTTATTTGCACAGTAGTGTCCAGGAAGTGGATCTCTTGTGTGGACTGGTCCAGACTAAGGTCCATGGTGGGGTGGAAATCGTTGAAATCATGGTGGAACTCTTCAAGATCCTCCTTCGCATGGGTCCAGCTGATGAAGATGTCATCAATGTAGAGCACGTAGAGGAGGGACACTAGGGGATGAGAACTGAAGAAGTGCTGTTCCAGGTCAGCCATAAAAATGTTGGCATACTGTGGGGCCATGCGGGTGTCCATAGCAGTGCCACTGATTTGAAGTTATAAGTTGTCCTCAAATCTGAAATAGTTGTGCGTGAGGACATAGTCACAAAGCTCTGCCACCATTTGTGCCTTTGTCTCATCAGGGATAATGTTCCTAATAGCTTGAAGTCCATCTTCATGAGGGATATTTCTGTAAAGGACCTCTACATCCATGGTGGCCAGGATGGTTTTCTCAGGAAGGTCACCAATGAACTGTAGTTTCCTAAAGAAATCAGTGGTATCGCAAAGAAAGCTGGGAGTGCTGGTAGCATACAGTCTGAGTAGAGAGTCCATATATCCAGACAATTCTGTAGTAAGAGTGTCAATGCCTGAGGTGATGAGGAGTCTGAGATTCCCAGGTTTATGGATCTTGGGCAGAAGGT
Source organism: Carettochelys insculpta (assembly GCF_033958435.1). Lineage (NCBI taxonomy): Eukaryota > Metazoa > Chordata > Testudines > Carettochelyidae > Carettochelys > Carettochelys insculpta. Next base: position 71,488,787 of record NC_134137.1, read on the forward strand.
AGAATAAACCTGGTTTGAGTTCAAGGGGTGTTCCTGTGGAACTGACAGAACCTTGGATTGGGCTAGTCAGATACCACCCTCAGAATCCTGAAAACAGCAGACAATAACTTATGTGGTACTCTTGGCCTCAGAAGGGTGCTCAAGAGTGGGTGGACCCCATCACAGATACTGATAAGAATTTCTGCATGAATAAGCCTGAAACATTCCACTTACGTCAAAAGCATGAGCCTTCTGTTCAGATTAGTATTTTAACAATGTAAATGCCATTTTTTGCATTTGCATTTAAGAAATGGCCCTGTGTGTGCCAAAGGGACTATCAGTGATATAGGGGTTTGGATGCTTGATTTCCAACAAGGTAAGTGAGGAATTTACCCAACAGGCTAAACAGTGATTCCCAAGTTTGCATGTTGTCTATCTCTAACCAAATTAAATTAATTACACCTCAGTGTAACATCTTCAACAGGAGAGAATGAGGAAGCTACAAATCAGAATATCCTGTCGCCCAGAGTTGAGAGCATATGCCTGAAAGGTAATAAATCTGTTTCAGTGTCTTTCCCTCATCAGGCAGAGGGAAAGATACCAAGGGTACCCCCTTTTCAGCTGAATGTCCAAACCACTGAGCTAGAACTCACAAGGCAGGTCAGTCTCCAAACACCTTAGGAGCCTGACTCTGCATGAAGACAAGGTAGCTGACAATCTAAGGTGCAGATAGGTACTTCCCTCAAGCCTAAACTTCAATGATGAAGAGGACAAAATTTATAACACATTTGTCTTCTTTGGCATTGAGCATTCGCTAACTTAGGGGACAAGGTGCCTAGAATTATGGCTTTTGTGTTGCTCATTCTTAGATATCTATCTCTTTTGATTTATTGAATATGCAGCAGAACATTTATCTCAGCTTTGTGAATCCCATTTTTTTAGGTACCTAAAAGTTAGGTGTTGATACCAAGTATCACAAACCCCATGTTTCTATGTGAATCTTGATCTTAAAATCCATAGGTGCATAATATCCAGTTAAAATTGCCAGGAAGGCCAAATTTTAGTATGTGGACATGTGCACAGTCACCTATGTACTGACATAACCCAGAAGCACGCAACCAAACTCAGGCTTCGGAAACTCAGCATTTCCTCATGAATCTTGCTTTTGCAGAACAATCTGGGAGATGTTCTGAAAGCATGCTTAGATCAGTTGCAGAGAAGGAGAAAGTGTGCTCTTATAACCTGTATATATAGCTCTCCCACCTCTCTTGAGAGTGCTTTAACTGCTAGCTTATGGAATGTTCTGTTCAGGTTTCTCTCACTTTCACTGCTGTACACAACTTAGTCATTCGGCCAGACAGAGTTACAATGACACTGCAGCCCAGTTGTTCGGGTTATAGTTCAGTGAACTAGAGTTCAGAAACTGCCATTTTTCCATTTTCTTGGTGAACCATAAAAGCACTTGGGGTCTAAATAAAAGTTTAACATATATTTGTTTTGTTTCCAGTTAAAATTCTAAACAAAATTTCATGTTTAATTGAAAACCCAAAAAAACAGGTTTAGATTGAAATGGTTGAAATTAACCATTCTGACTGTTAGTTTTTTTGGACAAAACTGTTCAGTGACTTCAATTTATGAACAGCTTTGGTGACCCACAAAATGCATCTTTGTGCTAGGAAAAAGGCGACTCAGGTCTTTTTAAGCTACACCGATGGTATGCTGGAAGATCCAAGTTACAATTCCCACTGCTCTTCAGAAAGAGCGGGGATCCAAACCTACACCCCTCCTGGGTGCTTTGACCTCTAGTTTAAAACCTGAAAAGGAGGGACAATATTGGCACCTCCTTTTTCTAGGTGGGAAAATAAAACAAAAAAAACTAAACTTGTATAGGTCCCTAGCTCACTGTAGCTGTGTCTACACGTGCACGCTACTTCGAAGTAGCGGCACTAACTTCGAAATAGCGCCCGTCGCGGCTACACGCGTCGGGCGCTATTTCAAAGTTAACTTCTACGTTAGGCGACAAGACGTCGAAGTCGCTAACCTCATGAGGGGATACAAATAGCCCCCTACTTCGACATTCAACGTCGAAGTAGGGACCGTGTAGTCGTTGCGCATCCTGCAACGTTGAAATTGCCGGGTCCTCCATGGCGACCATCAGCTGAGGGGTTGAGAGACGCTCTCTCCAGCCCCTCAGCTCAATGGTGGCCGCATGGAGCGGCCCCTTAAACGTCCCCTCCCCCTCCCTTCCTGTGCAGGAAGCTGAGAGATCGTGCAGGCGGCAGCCCACATACGTGGCCAGCCTGCTCATCCCTCAGCCCCCCACCCAGCTGCAATGGCTGCCTGGCAGCCCCCCCAGAGCCCCCAGGGGACCCCCCCCAAGGGGAGCCAGGGCAGCCAGGCTGGCAAGCAGCAGCGGGGTCCCTCCTGGACACAGGCCGAGCTGCAGAACCTTCTGGGGCTCTGGAGCAAGGAGGAGGTGCTCCAGGTATTGGGGAGTAAAAGGCGCAACGCGGATGTGTTCGCTCGGCTGGCCGACGGCCTGGCTGCCCGGGGTCACCCTGCCCACACTCCTGATCACGTCAGGAGTAATGTGAAGGAGCTGCGGCAGGGTTACTCCCAGGCCCGGGATGCGGCCAGCCGATCTGGGGCCGCCCCCGTCACTTGCCCTTTTTACAGGGAGCTCAGGGACATCCTGGGCCCCCGGAACACCTCCTCCCCTCTGGCCACCCTTGACACCTTGGCCGACGAGCCCCAGCAGGCCCTGCAGCCGGAGTCCGCCCCGGAGGTAAGCCCCGCACCCCAGGGCCCCCCCCCGGAGGCCACCCCCGGGACATCGCGGCAGGAGGAGGAGGAGGAGGAGGAGGGGGGCTCCTCCTCTGCAGAATCCAGCCTGCAGATCCTCCTCCTGCCATCCTGGAGCAGCAGCCAGGCCTCCGTCCCCAGGGGATCTCCGGACCGTGGGAGCGGACCGACAGGAAGGTACCCCCCTCTGGTGTACACCCCTGGGCTTGAGGGGCGGGGGGTAATATGTGTCCCGGGACCCCCACATGCTCACATGGCCATGGCCCCAAGGACAGCAGGGCCATGGCCCTCACAGCCGCCCCCGGGGCGGACTCCGGCTGCAGGGCCTGCTGGGGCTCGTCGGCCAAGGTGTCAAGGGTGGCCAGAGGGGAGGAGGTGTTCCGGGGGCCCAGGATGTCCCTGAGCTCCCTGTAAAAAGGGCAAGTGACGGGGGCGGCCCCAGATCGGCTGGCCGCATCCCGGGCCTGGGAGTAACCCTGCCGCAGCTCCTTCACCTTACTCCTGACGTGATCAGGAGTGTGGGCAGGGTGACCCCAGGCAGCCAGGCCATCGGCCAGCCGAGCGAACACATCCGCGTTGCGCCTTTTGCTCCCCAATACCTGGAGCACCTCCTCCTTGCTCCAGAGCCCCAGCAGGTTCTGCAGCTCGGCCTGTGTCCAGGAGGGACCCCGCTGCTGCTTGCCAGCCTGGCTGCCCTGGCTCCCCTTGGGGGGGGTCCCCTGGGGGCTCTGGGGGGGCTGCCAGGCAGCCATTGCAGCTGGGTGGGGGGCTGAGGGATGAGCAGGCTGGCCACGTATGTGGGCTGCCACCTGCACGATCTCTCAGCTTCCTGCACAGGAAGGGAGGGGGAGGGGACGTTTAAGGGGCCGCTCCATGCGGCCACCATTGAGCTGAGGGGCTGGAGAGAGCGTCTCTCAACCCCTCAGCTGATGGTCGCCATGGAGGACCCGGCAATTTCAACGTTGCAGGACGCGCAACGACTACACAGTCCCTACTTCGACGTTGAACGTCGAAGTAGGGCGCTATTCCGATCCCCTCATGAGGTTAGGGACTTCGACATCTCACCGCCTAACGTTGAAGTTAACTTCGAAATAGCGCCCAACGCGTGTAGCCGCAACAGGCGCTATTTCGAAGTTAGTGCCGCTACTTCGAAGTAGCGTGCACGTGTAGACACAGCTTATATGGGTTTGTCTGTGTGGGTTTTTGTTTTTCCCCAGTTTTAAATGAAATGTCAGTAACTGTTTAAGATTCTTTATCTTGCCAGAAGGAGATCTGTTTCTGGTATTGCAGAGACTGCTTTAAAGAGTAAGCCTCAGAATGTAACTTTCATTCTGTTGGGAATTTTTCAATAAAATTCTGATGCCTGCTTCTGGCAATCTAGATTTCATTGTTTGAGAGCATTTACTTGCTGCTTACAAATAAGATATATAGTGATTTTATTTAGTTTACCTCAAATTATAGATTTATTTTATTTTTTTAGAGAAACCTGGAAGGCTTAGTGCTCTGTTTCCAACCTACCTTTTAAGTCCCTGTATTCTGTAGCCTCCATTTGTATGTGTGTGTGTGTGTGTGTAGTTTATTTTTTAAGGCACTAAGATGAGCCATTTACACCCCAATCATGTAGCCAGCCACATTTCAGTAGAGAGCAACTAAGAATAGATCAGCTGAGAGAAAAGGGACAGAAAGAGCTCTTTCTGAAAATATAGGTAAGTAATGGATGGTACTGTTAGGTTTTGAGGTGCTGGTGTAAGTGCATTAACAAACAAAGAAGTATTGAACCAGAAGTGTTACTCTTAATTGGCTGAGATAAACCTGTGGCAAGATTGTGCTGGCCTCAGACCTGGCTGCAACGAGAAGGACTTTCCCCACTAAAAATACAACATGATGTTTACAGAAGCATGTGAAATTTTCTTTCACAAAAATGCCCTTCTTTTCTGTAGGGCAGAGCTTCCTAGCTCCAGTGCTTTCTGAGCAGTTACAGGACTCTTACTGGCTGTACTAGAAATGACTGAAAATACAAATGCTGATATTACGATAACTCAGCCTCAAAGGGAAACTTAGGGACAGATTTGTTTGCCATATAGTATTTTTCTGTGTCGAGGCAGAAGGACGTGGAAGTCATTTTCATCTACCAACACTAAATGTAGCTTTGAGCATGGAGAAGGCAGCTAGCATAAAGCCCCTGTGTTGCTTCTCCCAATGCATGCAGATGGGAGTAAGCAGTAAGAGGTGGAAAAATGGGCCAAGGCTCTACCACTCTATTATGTCAGTCAACTTAGTTCACATAATGCACTGGAACATACGGTGAACAAAATAATTGTGATTATGAAGTTCTCCATGCCCTCTTCTAGAGCAGTGGGGTAAAGCAGGAGTGAGCATATGACTGCCCTGGTGTCATAAACAAAAGGCCATAAAGGGTTAGACACAGAGACAGTGGCTTCTCTGCTAGCAAGAAGCTACTGGTGGCAGGGAAATCTCCACAGTATTCTGTCGATGGAATTGCATATGCATGCAACTTTCTCTGTCGACAGAGAACTGCCAGGCTGAACTGCTCCCTGGAACTGCCCTCTGGTGACAGAAAACAGAATGGAATCTCTGCAAAGAGGGCTGCCTGGCAACCGGAATCCCTTACCGTCAACAGAAGTGGCCACGCTGCACGTTTGTCAACAGTATTCTGTCTAGAGAGGGTGTGTCTACACGGGCACAGATCTTCTAAATGGCCATGCTAGTAGCCATTTAGACTATTACTAATGAGGCGCTGAATTAAATATTCAGTGCCTCATTAGGATTAGGACACTTCCAGCCGCAGCGCTTCAAAAGCGCTGCTTTTGAAAGTGTGCAGCTTAGCGCAGCTACACGGGGGTCCTTTTCGAAAGGACCCCACACCTTTCGAAATCCCCTTATCCCGCTCACTGATCAGAATAAGGGGATTTCGAAAAGTGCGGGGTCCTTTCGAAAAGGACCCCCATGTAGCAGCGCCAAGCTGTGCACTTTCTAAAGCAGCGCTTTTGAAGCTCTGCAGCCGGAAGAGTCCTAATGTTAATGAGGTGCTGAATATTCAGTTCAACGCCTCATTAGTAAGCTTCGAAATATGGCTATTTCGAAGATTTGTGCCCATGTAGACACAGCCAGCTTGTTCTGACTCAATTTTTTGGAGGGATAATAGTGTCGAGAAAAATGCAGAGTTCTGTCGAGAGTATGCTTTAAGTGTGTGGAAGTTCCCTGAGTTATGTCGACAGAATGCCCCTGCTATCGACGAAACTCTGTACTGCAGACCCAGCCTCCAGGAAAATGCAGAGTTCTGTCGAGAAAGCCTCGACAGAAGGCTTTAAGAGTGTAGATGGTCCCTGAGTTATGTTGAGAGAAGGCCCATTCTGCCAACAAAACTCTATAGTGTAGACCCAACCAAAGTGTTGGAACTTAGCATCTTACAGGTGGCACTCAGTATCTTACAGCATCAGACCTTAAAGAGACTTAATTAGCTAAGGCAGATTTCAGAACGATGGAATTCTGCTTTTTTGAATGTATTAACCATAAATAACATTTGAAAGGTTTCAGCAAAAGCATCATTATTTCATCATTTGACATTTTAATGCAGGAAATTGCTCACTATATTTGAAAACATATGTAGGAAATACACCAACATTATATTGGCAGTATATGTCAAATGTAAGTGGAAAATCCCATACTTTAAAAATATTTCAAGTCATGTTTCATATTTTTGTATCTATATCATTATCCTCCTGCACCCTCAGATGCAATTTCCATAATTAATTTTGGTCTTGTGCTGGTCTAAGTGTCATGTTGATGGATTCGGCTTTTTTTCTCTAATGTTCTGCCGAATATTCCTGTAAGTTGTCATCTTTTTTCTCTTTTTCTTGATGGTGCTTATATTACCAATTGCCATGAAAGTCATATTGCTGGTATTCTTAAAATATATCTTAAATCTTTGTTTTCTGACTGTATTTGATTCTTGAGATTGATTTGCTCCACTTAACATTTCTGATATTGCAAGATATTCTGTCCTATAAAATGCAAAGTTTTACTGCAGGGTTTTACTTTGGAATGAATTGATGGGTTATTCTTCCAGGTTTCCACCACTCTGCTCCATAAAGGAAGACAGATGTGATGCCACTTCTGGGCTGCTACATTTAATACTTCTCATGAAATGTCAGTGTTTGCAAAATACATGCTTTTGTCATAGAGGTCTTTCCGTATGACTAAAATATCTTCCATGAAACATGAAAAATTCAAATGTAGGTCTATTAAAAAATGAAAAACCTTCAGAGATTGATGTGGGTGTTCTTGGAACAACTAGTGACTTTCTTTTACAACTGCACTTGAGGGGGGTTTCAGTGATAAGGACTTGTACCCACCTGCTGTTTTCAGAGAATTCAGAAGTAATGGTCTGGATATTTTTTCCAGAATCAAAGCCTTTTCTTGATTAGTTTTAATACTGTTTGTTAGATACAGAACACTAATTTAGGGTACATTCTGGACTGTTAAATTGTGATTGAGGGGATATCTTGTTTACAGTAGATCAAAATCAATGTGTTGAGCATATTAATGGCCAATTCACTCATAAAAAAATCATCCTAGAAAACATGGGCAGACATATACCAGTTCTTACTTGTCTGTTCACATGTCTTTTCTTATAAGTAAATCTCAGTAACTACTCCACCACGTGAAAAATTTAGCCAAAACACGTTGGTTATGTGTACACTACAAATTAACTTCAAAGTTAACTTTGAAGTAAGGGGCTTCTTCAAAGTAGCCTGCAGAGCATCTACACACGCTTTTCCTTACTTTGAAGTTAACATTGAAGTAAGGGAGGCTAACTTTGAAGTCACTACTCCATTCCCGGGAATGGAGTAGTGGCTTAATTCGACCTGCAACTTCGAAGGTAATGTGTGTAGATGCTCTGCACTCCTTACATCGAAGTAAGGAGTCCTCCAAGGACGACCCCTCCCCCCGAGGATGGACACAGTCTGGCCAGCCCAGGCAGGGGTCTATGGTCCCTGCTGGCTTCCTTAAAGGAAGCAGCTCCCTGGCAACCCCAGGAAGGAAGCTGAGAGTGTGCCACAAGCAGGTGCAGCACAAGCTCTGCCTTGGACTGCCCCTGCTCAAAGCACCTGCTAGCCTCCACAGCCCCTACCCACCATGGCTGCATGGCAGGATCCCTCTCCCCTCTGGGGGCTCCAGAGGAGGGGTCCCAGGACTCACAGGGCCCAGGCAAGGGCGGCACCAGGAGGGAACCCCCCTGGACAGATGCAGAGCTGAAGGACCTCTTCGCTCTGTGGAGGGAGAAGGAGGTCCTGAGACAAACCAGAACCTGGCAGAGCAATGCCAAGGCATTTGACTGGCTGGCCAGTGGTTCTGCAGCCCAAGGACACCCTGACTGCCCTGGTAGCAGCATCTGAATCGACGTAGAGGAGCTGAGCCAGGCATATATCAAGGCCCGTGATGCTACCAACTGGTCAGGGGCACACTCGTTCACTGCCCCCACTACCAGGAGCTGCACAGGCTCCTGGGGCTGAGTGAGGTGGCCAGCCTGGAACACCTAGTAGACACTTCCATTCCACACCCCGGCAGACAGCAGTGAGGAGGCACCACCAGCCCCCGGCACGGAGACTGACCCACTGAGACCGAGGGCAATGATGGGGGCTCCAGTGACAGTACCATTGTCATTTCCCTCCCCTCCAGAACACCAAGCCAGGCATCATCCAGCCAGGCCTCACCCCAGCCCCAGGAGGTCACAGCTGGTACATTCGGGGCAAGTGGGACATCGCAAGGGTTGGGGATGAGGCCCCTCCCAGAATAGCCCCACAGTCCACACACCTGAGGATGGGGGAGGGGGTGAGAATGGGCTGATCCCTGCCAGGAGGGAACACCTGGACATCTGGGATCCCATGGGCCATCGGGCGGAAGAGAGGTGGGGCAGGGGGCAAGGAAGTGGGAGATCCAGCTCCCCCCCAAGTCAGGAGGCTGCACTCACAGTCCGTCCCCCTGTCCCTTCCTGTCTTCACAGGTCCCTTGCCACCCAACCCAGCCACACCTGCAGTCCTGAGTGGGCCACAGTTGCAGAAGGCAGGGAGGCCGCCCCATTTCCCCAGCTTGCATCCTCTCACGGCTGTGGACGGGACCCTTGGAGACGGGGGTGGAGGGATGAAGAGGCAGCTGCTGACCAGGCGGTCGTACAGGAACTGACTGGGTGCTGCAGGAATGGCTGGTGATGGAGTGGGACATGGGAGTGAGGCTGGCCAACAGCATGGATGCTGTGCTCCAGGTCTTGGCTGACCGCCTCGCCCAGCCTCCCGCCCCCTCACCAGCCCATCCTGCGGCCACCCCTCCAGCCGTGGCTGCCCCTCCAGCCACAGTCACCCCTCCAGTCACCTCCCAATGTGTGGCAGACCTATTGCCAGCTGAGCACCTTGAGCTGGCCCAGTGGCTGCTGAAGGAGGCAGGCGCTTCTGGCCCAGCCCCACTGACCCCTCCAGTCTACCCTGTGGGGGAAGAGCCTGCGGCACACCCTCCCCAGCCCTACCTCCCCATGGTCCTTGCCCCATTATAGCCCCGCAGGGGACCCCAGTCCCGGGGCGGTAGGTGCGGCTGTGGCTAACGTGGCTCCCAGACCCCCGTGCCTCAAATGACCCAACCCCCATCATGGCCCCCCTCTCCAGTCTAGTTCCCCCACCCGAACCCCTGCCTCCCCACTGCCAACCAGTCTCCCTGTGTGCACAAAAGTTTCCACATTCCATTCAGTATTGTATGTTACTTTATATCCCCCGTTAAAGCTTCCCATTCCCACCCTAGCCTGCATCCCTGGTGCTTCCTGGGGGCAGGGGATGTGGGTGTGAGGGGTGCAGGGTGCTGTGGTGTGTGGTGTGGTGGTGGGGTGGCGGTGAGGGCTGGCCCTGTGTGAAGACCTGGCAAAGGGCATCCTGGACCCTGACCCCATCCCGCTGTGCCTGACGGCACAGGGCAGCGGGCAGCTGCTCATAGCCAGCACCCTGATCTGCAGCCCAGCCCTGCAAAAAGGTCTCCCTGCAGCCCTGCACAAAGTTGTGGAGTGCACAGTAGGTGGCAATGACCGCGGGGATGTTCTGGAGGCTGACAGCCAGCCTAGTGAGGAGGCAGCAAAACCTCCCCTTTAGTCTCCCAAACACCCGCTCGACTGTGCCCCTGGCATGGTTGAGGTGACAGTTAAAGATGCCTTGGTCCAGCATGGTGTGGCCAGTATAGGGCCACATGAGCCATGGATGCAGTGGGTATGCAGCATCAGCCATGATGCAGGGAGGCATTGTGATGTCCCCAAGTGGGAGCTCCTGTGGGGGGACACGTGCATCTGGGGTCCCAGCCATGAATTGTGGAACACCTGGGTGTTGTGGGCCCTGCCTGTCCACCCCACACACATGTCCACGAAATGGCCCCTCACATCCACCAGGGCCTGGAGTACCACTGAGTGGTACCCCTTCCTGTTTATGTGGGCGGCCCCACAGTGGTCTGGAGCCTGGATCGCAACATGCATCCCATCCAGGGCTCCAAAACAGCTGGGGAAGCCCAGGTCCATGAACCCAGCAAGGGCAGTGTCCAGGTCCCCCAGGGTCATGACATGTCGCAGGAGCACTGTGTTGATGTCTTGGACGAACCTATGGGGGAATGGGGGCTTCCATGACCACTGGAATGGGGGCCCAAGCTCCCCACTGGGTGTCCCCTGCCCCTCACCAGGAGCCCCCTGCCCACCACCAGGTTTCCTCTGTCCCTGCCCTGCACCAGGATCCCCCTGCCCCCTGCCTGGTTATCTCCTCCCTGGGGTGGGTCCATGGTGTGGGCTTGCCATACCTCCTTCAGCACTGATGCAACGGTGGCCTTGTCTGTGCCAGATTGGTGGCCAACAGATTTGTGGCTGTAGGGGGTGGCCAGCCGCCACAGTGCAATGGCCACCCTCTTCTGCACCGGGAGCGCTGGCTGCATATGAGTGTCCCGGTGCTGGAGGACTGGTGTGAGCCAGTGGCAGAGGTACTTGAAGGTCTGCCGGGTCATACTGAAATTCCTGAGCCACTGCTCGTCATCCCAGTCCTCCAGCACCAGCCGATCCCACCATTCAGTGCTGGTGGCTTATGCCCACCAGGTCCAGCTCGGGGAGGGGGGAACCCGGGAGGGGCAGCATGAGTGTGGTAAGGGCCTCAAGGCTGAGTCCCAAGAGAGAAGGATTGCAAGGGCATCGTCCTCGCAGAGAGGGGGAGCTGGCTTGGTCTCCGGCTGTTCCCCTGTGTATGTGCTGCTGCTGTCTTCAGCCTGTCAGCCTTGAGTGCATGTGGGCTGTGGGTGGTGGGAGGGGCCCTTTAAGGGGTTGGCTGGTTGGGAGCCCAGAAGGGCTTGTCAGTCATGAGACTCCATGCCTTCATCATTGCCTGTCTCCTTACTTTGAACTAGGGAGTATTTGTGTGTGGACATTTAACTTTGAAGTAGGGGAAAGCCTACTTCGAAGGGAGTGGTATTTTGTGTGTGGATGCTCTACTTCGAAGTTGCTTACTAAGTAAGCAACTTCGAAGTTATTTTATAGTGTAGACACAGCCATTTTGAATCACAAAATGCTGATACAATAAAAGCAAATGTTGAGGAAACACATTGGTTTCCACAAAGTTTTCACCTGGATGGGTTCTCAGGTGCAGGACAAAATTTCTGGTCAAATCCAAAGAACAAAGAGTGATCTTCTATGCCACCCAAGAATAACCATTAGCCCAGTGTCTAGAAGTAGGAGAGTGCTGGTCAAATCTTTGATTTGCAACCCTACATGCTGGGCTATAGTGGCTCAGTCTTTTCAGTTGGAGCTGTTCCAAAGTGTAAAATTAATTCAATTTTCACTGAGCCAGAAAAAGAGAGAGTCTAGGCTGGAGATTAGGACATTTATTGGGGATGTAGTAGGTTCAGATTCAAGTTTCAGGGCAGTATCTGGTGAGTTCTTCAACCAGTGGACATGTGGAGTGGTCTTTCTGGCTGCATCTACATGTGTTAGATCTTCTGAAAGAACACTGGCTTCTTCTGAAAGAGCTGGGGAGTGCACACATGTGTAAGGCACTCTTCCAGAAGGAATCCAGAAGAACACACCACTTGTTCTGGATGCCTAATGCTGGTTCTGTAAGGGGAATAGCACCTTCTTCTGCAAGATTCTTCCAGAAGACAGTTCATGTGGACGCTCATGGACCACTTCTTCTGGAAAAAGTGTTCCGCCATGGCAGCTCCCCGCTGGAGCCTGCAGACAGTCTATCAAGCTCCTGGGGGCTCTATGGTGCCTGGTTGCAGCAGCAGTTAAAGCTGCAAGGACCTAGAAACCCTGGAGCAGGAAGCAGGGGCTGTGAGGATGGCAGCAAATGCTAAGCTGCAGCACCCAATCTACTGCCACACCAGACCCAAAGGCCAGCAGACAGCCCCTCCCGCACTCCCCAGGGACGATGGCAGCCCAGAGTGGGAGTGGTCCCAGAAAAGAAAGGCCCCAGCCTGAATGAAGCCAGAACTTCAAGACCTCCTTACACTCTGAGGTGAGGAAGACATCCTGAGGGACAAGTCAGGGCACTGCCAAAACACCCCCACCTGCACCTGCCTGGCCACAGCCTTGGCTGCCCATGGCCATCCTGCCTGGACCGCAGACCATAGCTGTGTCTACACGTGCACGCTACTTCGAAGTAGTGGCACTAACTTCGAAATAGCGCCCGTCACGGCTACACACGTCGGGCGCTATTTCGAAGTTAACTTCGACATTAGGCGGCGAGACGTTGAAGTTGCTAACCTCATGAGGGGATCGGAATAGCGCCCTACTTCGACGTTCAACGTTGAAGTAGGGACCGTGTAGACGATCCGCGTCCCGCAACGTCGAAATTGTGGGGTCCTCCATGGCAGCCATCAGCTGGGGGGTTGAGAGACGCTGTCTCTCCAGCCCCTGCTGGGCTCTATGGTCACCATGGGCAGCAGCCCTTAGCCCAGGGCTTCTGGCTGCTGCTGCTGCAGCAGGGGATTCATGCTGCATGCACAGGGTCTGCAACTCGTTGTCGGCTCTGTGTATCTTGTGCTGTTTAGTGCAAGTGTGTCTGGGAGGGGCCCTTTAAGGGAGCGGCTGGCTGTTGAGTCCTCCCTGTGACCCTGTCTGCAGCTGTGCCTGGCACCCTTATTTCGATGTGTGCTACTGTGGCGTGTAGACGTTCCCTCACAGCGCCTATTTCGATGTGGTGCTGTGCAACGTCGATGTTGAACATCGACGTTGCCAGCCCTGGAGGACGTGTAGACGTTATTCATCGAAATAGCCTATTTCGATGTCGCCACATCGAAATAGGCTACTTCGATGTAGGCTTCACGTGTAGACATAGCCCATGTGTAGTACAAGATTAAAGAACTGTGCCCAGGTATGTGTGGGCCACGGACAACAACCACTGTTCCAGGGCTGGCCCAGACAAGTGTCCCTACTATGGGGAGCTGCAGGACATCCTGGCAGGATGTGGGGCCATGGGCCTGTGCTACAAGGGCATCCGGGTCCAGACTTGGGGGAGGTGCCTGGGGGAGGTCAGGGGCTGCGACACAGGGCTTGATTGGGTCCCTGATCCCCTCTCTTCCCCACTTGTATTACAGCAGCTCCATCCTGGGGATGGGAGAGGTTCTGGAGGAGCCTGGGGCCTGCCAGCAGGGTCCAGGCTGGAGGAGCAGGAAGTCCCCTAGGACCCTCACCAGTGTATGTGGCTGTCCTCCGCCACCAAAATGGTGTGGCAAAGAGGCACCTGGTACTGGAGGTGGAGGACCTGCAGTGTCACTGGGACACATGAGGGGAGGTGGTGGGGTGCTCTGCCAGGTGTGCAGGGCCCTCATGGTGCTCCCGCCAACCCTCTTGCCACCCCCCACTGCCCCCGCTGCCCACTCCTTCCACTGCCCCTACCACAGCCCCCAACTGCCCCCTGGCTTCCCCTGCTGTCCCTGAGACCCTAGCTGCTCTCCTTACCTGGGGGCTTCCTGTGGCAGCCCTTTGAGACCTGGGAGCCTGGCTTCTGGCCACAGAGAGCCCTGTGGTAGGACCCCTGCCCCAGGAGCCTTCACCTCCACTTCCTCACTGGGGATGTACCACAGGCTGCCCACCTGCACTTCCCCATATGCCCTGTTCCATTGGGGCCCTGACAGGGACTGCACACCTGGGGTGGGAAAGGCAGCTGTGGGCTCTGAAGTTCACCCTCCACCCCATCCCTCAAGTAGGGGTCCCTCCCATTCCCTTCCCCACCCAGATTTTTATGCTTCCACTGCCCAGATGCTCCACCCTTGTAAGTAGTTGGCCCTACTCCCTTGTTTTATAGCAAACCTAGATTTATTGTTGATACAGTGCATTCTCTAGTTCTTTATTTCTATATATAGGGTTTTTTTGGCACCCCTGTGTCCCTGTTCATTGGGGGGCAGAGGGAGACCTGTACTGGGGGCCCAGCTCAGAGGTTTCCATGGATAAAGGCCTTCTGGAGAGCCTCCCACATGTGGACCCAGTCCCAGTGGAGTTGCCGGTTGGGGGCTGAGGGTGGCTGTTCATACTCCTGCAGTGGTGGTGCCAGCCTCCCCTGGTGCTATGCCCCCTCACTTGGCTCAATGAAGTAGTGGAGAAAGCAGCAGGCAGCCATGAGCTGCAGGATGTTTTTCACCCCCACTTTGAGGTGTGTGAGGAGGCATCTGAACCTCTGTTTTAGGTGCCTGAAGGCACACTCCATGGTGTTCCAGAAACATCCCAAGTGGGGTTTGAAGAACTCCTGGGGTGGGGTCAGGTGCCCTGTGTAGGGGCACTACAGCCATAGCTACAGGAGGTACACTGGGTCAGCTACAAGGCACAGTGGGATGGCGATGTCGCCAATCATGAATTCCTGCTGTGTGACATATGTGCCCGCCTCCATCTGGTGACAAAGGGAGGAGTTCCTAAAGATATGGGCATCATGTGCCTGACCAGGCTAGTTGACATTGACATCAGTGAACTAGCCCTGAGCATGCACCACTACCTGGAGAATGACTGAGTGATACCCCTTCCTGCTGACATATTGGCTAGCATGGTGGGCCGGGGCCCTGATGGGTGTGTGGGTTCTATCCACTGCCCTGAAGCATTGGGAGAACCTGAGCTCAGCCAATCCTGCTATGGTAAATAATGCCAAAACAAAATCACAATTGAATGTATAAAGTTAATTTGCCACCTTTAGACACTCTCAACAGCTTTTGTTTCAACAGCTTTTGATCTAGGTAAATACAGTCGGATTTCTATATAGCTTCAAGAATGTAACATAGTCTCTCCCTTTCCCCCTGAATTTTCTTTTTGGTTGAGGAGCATACCGCTGTGATGACACTTTTAATTTTGAAACAAAGTATTCATAAAAAAATCAAATTTAGCAATTGGCTGAAAACATCACTTTTGTATTTCTTAAAATAAATAGTATTACTTTGAAGAGGGAAGTATCACAAACTCAGCACCTAACTTTGTAAAAGTTTTAATAGTACATCTTATAACCTACTATCTGGAACCCTGCGGCATGATCAGAATAAAGGCCATTGAAAGCTGCACAATTTGAATAGCACAGGGCACAGAGGGTAATAAGGAAAGGATTACAAAAGATGTTTCAGTTTTGGATACAGATGTAGCCTGTATGTTCTCACCTTCATCAGTTTCAGACATCCATGGGATATAATACACACCAAATGTAAACCTGGGGCTTCGTTGTCATTCTGTTTGTAGTTGCACATTTATAGGAACACAAATTCATGACATGGTAGGTGCATGTAGATATTGCTCTTATAACTCCTTGAATATACTAACCCATAATTTCTATACTGTTATACAAGTCAGAAGTGTGAAAAGTCAGCATATTTATGTGCATCTGCAAATACACACCTAGGCCGTGTCTACATGAGCCCCAAACTTCGAAATGGCCACGCAAATGGCCATTTCGAAGTTTAATAATGAAGCGCTGAAATGCATATTCAGCGCTTCATTAGCATGCGGGAGGCCGCGACACTTCGAAATTGACGCGGCTTGCCGTCGCGCGTCTCGTCCAGACGGGGCTCCTTTTCGAAAGGACCCCACCTACTTTGAAGTCCCCTTATTCCCATCAGCTCATGGGAATAAGGGGACTTCGAAGTAGGCGGGGTCTTTCGAAAAGAAGCCCCATCTGGACGAGACGCGCGGCGGCAAGCCGCGTCAATTTCGAAGTGTCGCAGCCGCCCTCATGCTAATGAAGCGCTGAATATGCATTTCAGTGCTTCATTAGTAAACTTCGAAATGGCCATTTGCATGGCCATTTCGAAGTTTGGGGCTCGTGTAGACGTAGCCTTAGAGAGGTATTCAAAAATGAAGGCCCAGGGTTTCTTTTTTTGTTTGTTTGTTTTCCCTTCTGGTTTTAGACTGATCTACAGGAGTGCAAATGGGGGGCGAACTGAAAGAATTCCCTCACAGTCTGGGACTGTAATCCTTATTCTCCATTGCATCTGCATCTCCCAAAATTGTACACCACTTTGGTTCAAGATTTCTCTTGTGACTTTTCTTCTGTCATAAGCAATAACTATGATGATCATCAGGGACAATTTTGGGGGGGCTTTGATGCTAGTATGTCAGCTACACTTGGTGTGGAATTTGCCTATCAGCAATAATGATATTAAAGCAACTATTCAGATAATGTATCCCAATTAATGAAACCGTGCATGGATATGCTTAACTGAAGTATGTGCTCAAAGTCCCAAGATGGCTACGTCTACACTACCACAAAACTTCGAAATGGGCATGCAAATGGCCATTTTGAAGTTTACTAATGAAGTGCTGAAATACATATTCAGCACCTCATTAGAATGCTGGCAGCCACGGCACTTCGAATTTGACACGGCTCATCCAGACAGGGCTCCTTTTTGAAAGGACCCCGGCAACTTCACAATCCCCTTACTCTTATCTGCTGTTAGGAATAAGGGGATTTCGAAGTCGCCCGGGTCCTTTCGAAAAGGAGCCCCGTTTGGATGAGCCGTGCGGCAGTGAGCTGCATCAATTTCAAAGTGCTGCAGCTGCTGGCATTCTAATGAGGTGCTTCATTAGTAAACTTTGAAATAACCATTTGCATGCCCATTTCGAAGTTTTGGGATAGTGTAGACATGGACGATGACAATGGGTCTTAAACACCTGTTAAAGGGGTTGCATGAGTTAAGGCCTTTGTCCTTACTTAGCCCAGGGCTACAAAAGCAAGATCTTTGGGAAAATCACACCCTTTTCCAAAAGAATGTGCCCTATGTCTACACATAAAATTCATTCTTTTGATCTGAAATCGAAACAATGTGCCTCTTCTTCTGGAAGCCCTCTTCTGCTCTTTCAAAGATCTCTTCTGGAAAATCTTCTTTCGAAAGATCGCTGTAGTTCAGATGCAGCCTTAGAGATAAAGCAGCTGTAAGTTAGACTGTTCAAAGTCAGTTTTTCATTGCCATCCCCAAAAAGCAAAATTGCCCAACAGATTACTTTATTTATGGCTTGGAGTGAATGCAGAAGCAAATTGCAGATGTGAAAGTAGCTGCTGGGTTAAAATCCCTTTAAAACTTAAGGCTATATTTCTGTGTAATAATTCTGTGTAATAATTAATGTCTTGCTAACGACATACAGGAAGACAGGCGACAAAGAATAATTAAGTTTTTTGAGTTCAAATTGCTTTTCTTCAGCCTATGAAATTCATGTTGTATTTCTTCCTTTTGAATATGCACTACTAGATTCTGTTATTCTTGTAACCATTGCACTATATCCAGAGCTCCTAAATTACACAAGACTATTCGATATAACTGAACATAAAATAGTGTTTATGCTTAGATCTTGGAAAATGCGTGCATAATTTTCCAATTTATTGTGCTTGAAATCCATTTAATTCTTATGATGTATTGCTTTAGTCAATGTCTGCAAAATAATTTCCTTGAGCTTTCAAGTATTTCTTAATGAAATAAGTGAAATTTCCCTAACATTATGCTAATTAACAAATAAAATACACAAGATTTTTGCTTCCCATTCTTTTAGGTTTTAATTAGAGCTGGTAGAAACAACTGATGAGCCACCTCACTTTAACATAAGGCAGAAAGAATTTACCCTGTCTGGGTAGCATAACCAAAACTGAAAAGAAACTGAAGAGTTATCTGAGGGAAATGAGGTACAATAAACACATAGGCTATGTCTACACGAGAGACTTTTTCTGGCTAAACTGGGCTTTTGTCAGGAAAAAAACGTGGAGTATCTACACTCAAAATGTGCTTTATTGACAGTTTGTTGGCTAAACCTAGCACATCTGCCAGCATGTTATGTCTTTTCCTGATCAGTTATAACACTCTTTCAACAGTGTTCTGTTGACAAAACAGCCTTGTAGACAGTCTGGGGCCCTTTTGTTTACAGACAGAGCTTCCAGTTCCCCGGGCAGCCCTGTTTGCAGAGCTTCCAGTCAGCCATTCTGTTGGGAGAAGGCTGTGCAGTCTAGTCCAATGGTGACTTCTATTGACAGAGGCTTCTCATGTAGACATAGCTATTGAAAATATTAGTAAAAGGAAAAATGCTGAATTATTAAAAATTAATAAATAATCAGGTGAAGTGGTTTGCTTTGTCTGGTTTTTAATTCAGTCACAGAGCATTCAGTGGCATTGTGGGCTAAAAGGATTTTCCTTCCTGATATCAATAAGTCCTATCACTCCTTCCTGTGAGTTCTAAAGAGGAGGACATATTTTGTAAGGTTATGTAATAAAATTGCTCCTGGGTTGTTTTTCAGAGGAGCAGAGTTGGAACAGAGTGCAGGATTGTGTGCACAAATAGTATATCCAGTAACAGTAAGGAGGCCAAGGTCTGTAATGTTTTAAGAGGTCCTGGGCTAAGCTGAGAGAACTAACCATGGACAAATTGCTTAAAACTGGGCCAATTACAGCCCAGGCCAGAGTCCCCTTCTTAATAAGGCGAACCAAGCCAGGCACAAAAGAATGTCCACTGCCCATCTGGATAGCCAGAAGCTACACAAGCTAACCTACAGATTCTGCAGCTGCTCTTAATGCCTAAACCAGTAACCTTCCTTACTCAGGTGAGAGGTTATGAAAACCTATTTCACCAAATCCACACAGATTCTTCCAGGCCCCAAAGGGTCTAGCCACATTCACAGGTCAATATGTACTTAGATGTTAACCAAAATAGCATGCTGTCTCAGTCCTTTAAAATCTAAAATCTAAAGGTTTATTAACAAAGGGAGAAAGAATAGGGTGTGAGACAAAAATTGTTGAAGTGTTAAATTGTTACATACATCAATTAAAGCTATTGATACAGGTTACAGCTAATGGTATTAGCTGCTACTCTTGAGAGTTACTGAAAACACATCTTCTGAGAAATGGGGGCCTCACACACACTGGCTTAGCTCATGAGGACTGAAGAACAAAATGGTCACTGCCAGGGTCGTCTTTATAGATTTGCCCCGTGGAGAGGAACACCCTTTATTCATCATATAAGCAATGAAGGATTATCTGATTAGGTTTCCTGTTGTTGCATTCTGTCATTGGCCTCTGGGTCAAACGGTATGTTTCGGTCACTGTGAATTCAACGTCTGGGTCTCTGTTCCTTTGTTCCTTTGTCCATATCACCTGACTGGGGAGGTGATGACACCTTCTGTCAGGGATCACTTCCCCCTCTCTACACTCCAAGTGCAGAAAATGGGGGCCCTGCAAAGATTGGAGACACCTTGCTTATATTCAGGCTCTACCTTAAAACCTCCCAGGATCACACATTTCCTGGCCCTAGGGGTAGTTTTGATGCCACCACCAAGTGAGAAAAAAAAAGAACACCTTACCCCAAGAAGACACACTTGGACATCTTCCTGTGGGAGTACCCAAGCTCTTAACCCTCCCTCCAGATGGAGCTCAGACACAGAGGAATTTAATTCAATAGCTGAGCATTTGGCCTGAGGCACAGAATTTTCTTAGGACACAGGGATCAGATTAATTGCTTAAAAACAGAGATTTATTCACAGACCCAGGGGAAATAAATCATGGGTTGCACACAGAGAAAAATATTTCCCTGGGATTTAGTTTAAAAGTTATAGGGGAAAACCTCAAGTCAAACAACAGCACAAAACTGAATACAGAGCAGAGAAGTCCAATCAATTTTAAAATAAAACACAAATTGAATGTGTCTAACTATACATTTCCCTTGTACTCACACCTCTATGGCTGATTTTGCGATGGTCAGGATACTTCATTCCAATTGCCTGGGAGGTATTTCCCTCTGGGTCTTCCTCCCTGTCCCATGCAGAGACAAAAGCCCCAGGAACTGCAATTGTTCTTAGTTTAAACAGAATTACTTCATCCCCATTGGCTCACCTTGGTTTCAGGTTACCTCAGAAGATTAACCCCTTCCCTGCACTTATTCATGACACCTTCCATTGTGAATCCTTAGCTCTAAAACATTTCTAATACAAGTATAGAGCCAATATCTATAAATTTACATACAAGCATGGCACAAATATACAAGTAGCATAACAGATTCAGTGAATCACCAGCTTTCAGTAGACACCTCACTTGGTCCATTTGGCACAAGATTTGGTGCAAACTTAGTACAGTGATACAGTGTTACTGGCCATTATCGAAGATGGCATAATTGACTAGCTGGACCATGGGTCTGATGGTATTTCCTAGGTTCTATCCATACAGGTGACCCCTGTTGTGAGCTTTGTGTATAAGAGTCCCTGAAATAAGACTATACTGAGGCCAAGCTGACAGAGCTATCGTAGCTAGTCACTTTCTAAAGGATCCACAAAAAGGAGGGAACTTGAGAGGTGCTGCATGAACTGCTGCCTGATGGCCCTGTTATAGTTCCACTCCAATCCATGCTGATGGAAGGAAAGACAAAGTGTATTGACTTGTCTGCTGCTTTCCAACACTTTCTTCATGAGCACCCCAGGTCTACAGAATATCTTAGGTCAAATCTGTAAGGAAAAAGAAGATTCTGGTAAAGTGGGTCAGACCCTCTTTTGCAAGGAGTGGGATAGCTATGCATAGATGCTGGAGACACAATATATTTACCATTTTGTTGTGTCATTTTATTAAAAAGGGTTATTTCCCCTTTTTGTACAGGTTACATATGAGATTCCAGGATGCTACTGTAGCAAATGGATGAAAGGGACCCAAAAGAGCATTTCTAATTCCTCACATGGGAATGCAGAACACTACTCAAAGCCCACCACAGTCCTAGTTTTCACAGAAGACACATGAGCTTCACCACACTGTCAAATCTATCCTTGTTACATAAGTCAAATCAAGTTCATGCACGAAAAGAGACTGTTACTCTCATGCTCATTCATTTTGCAGGTGAAAACAAGACAGAACATGCACACTATATCAAAAGGTTATAATTTTAAAGAAATTCTGTGCAATTCAGAAATGACTAAAAGCAAAGAGCAGGTAAAGCCCAACCTGAAAAAAAAAAACAAAAGAAAAAAAAAAAAAGCCCTGTTGGGAGTAAGCAGGCAAATATTTCTTCTGGATGGCTTTCAGAAACACACACACTGTGCATACTAAGTTGCTATGTTCATTCAGACTCTGTAATTGTACTATGCCCCTGACATTCTCTCCAAAGCTGTCTAGGGCTGAAGTACAGCATTATAGTGGCTGGAAACAATTTTCTACTGATAGAAACTCTTAACAAGAAACAGTGGAACACCATTGCTACGCCTACACTACAGAGATCTTTCTGAAGAAGCTTTTCTGGAAGATCTCTTCCAAAAGAAATTCTTTTGAAAGAGTGTGTCCACACACATGAAAGCGGATCACAAGAGTGATCTGCTTTTTCAAACGACAGCATCCATGCAGCCCCCACTCTTTCAAAAGAACAGGCCAGGGATCAAAAAATCAGGCCCCATGAGGACTGCTCTTTCAGAAAAAAGGGCCTGCAGAGGATTTACATGTGATTTCATTTGAAAGAAGCTTTTGAAAGAGGGCGCTCTTCCTGAAACAGGAAAGGAAGTGCAATTTCAAAAGGAGCACCACATTGTTTTGATTTACTTTCGAAAGAACTTGCTAGAGTAGATGCCGCTCTTGTGCATTGAGTGTCTGCTATATACTACTGAGCCATAGTAGGTTCACAATAAAGTGTCTTAAAAACTATAATGATTACAAGTTATTATAACCACTTAGCTGAGTATACAGCTTATAGGTCTCACTAGGGCTACATCTACACTAGCCCTTTGGGAAGGGGCATGGTAATGAGCAAGTTGGGAAGATGCTAATGAGGTGCTGCCATGTATATGCAGTGCCTCATTAGCATAATGGTGGCCACACGTGATTTGAAAGTGCCACTTTTGAATCATGTGCCGCTCGTGTAGACAAGGACCTTTCAAAAGGACCCTTCCCCCCAGTCTTCAAAAGCCCCTTCTTCCTATTTGGTTTTAAGAAGAAGGGGCTTTCGAAGTCTGGGGGGTCCTTTTGAAAGGCCCCTGTCTACATAGCTGGCAAGCGATTCGAAAGTGCCACTTTTGAATCAAGCACAGCCTCTGTTATGCTAACGAGGCACTACATATTCATAGAAGTGCCTCATTAGCATCTTCCTAACTCACACATTACCATGCCCCTTCTGAAAAGAAGGGGCTAGTGTAGACGCAGCCTAGGTCTCCTTTTTCGGGAATTGGGCTTTGGATCTTACAAATACAGAGATGATCTTATTAATATTTCAAATACAGTGTATATTTAATCACAGGGCAGGAATTCTTCAGTTTCTATTTCCATTTTTGTTATTATTTTATTACTCTTTCTTTATTTTTCAACCGTGGGTGATTTTCTGTGTATGCAACCCTGTTGCTTAGTTGTTTAGTCCTTGGGTTTACTGCATAACTGCATTGTCTCCTTTCTGTCATTCTTCCCAGGGCATACCTTCCCATGCCAAGTTCTTTAGCTCAAGATGATGCTCCTGAGTCTTCCATTCTTATTGCACAGGTTCCCTTGGAGAATTAGTCAAATTGTCTATTCCTCTTATTTACCAACAGCTCTATAATTCTTCAGGCACATCTTTGGATCTGGTCCCATATGACTACCACTTATCCACACACCACAATTGTCTATGGACCACAATTTGTTAACTGCTGCCATAGAAAATATGGACACTTAGCTTTGTCATCCACTTTTGCTTTTCTTGCAAAACAGCAAACTGGCCTTTCATCAATGTGCTTAAGCACTAGTGTAGAGTGGATCAATTACTATTGGGATATTAGCATTGTGCATACTTCTGTGATTTGGTACTATTACTAGACTGTAGCTTTCCAGAGTTTCCCTCATTGGCAAGGTGGCAGCTGCATTAACCAGCTTAAACAAGATTTGGTCACTCTTAAATCTACAATTTATGGAAATTCAATTGAAATGTTATTTCCATCTGAATACAGGGATGTGAAAGCTGTCAATCACCACATAGACAGATGGACAGGCATCCACATTCAAAAGCAAATGCAATAGAAAAACACTAGGTATTAAATGGTGTTGATATAGACCTAAGGCTATGATCTAGAGAGGTCTGATCAGCATTTCTCAGAGCAGATTCTGATTTCTGAGTTGGAGGAAAGACAGAGGAATGTTGGGGGCCAGAGGAAGTGAGATAAGGATATGCTGAAGGAACACATGAAAAAGTGCAGCATCCGTGTTGACACTTGGCAGAACCTTGCCCAGGACCATGAGGACATTGGTGCAATTTGAGAGGTCCTACTGCAGTGCAGACACAGAAAGGTGAAGAAGAAGAGAAGACCAGCAAAAACTGCCCTGCACACCTCCAACAGCTACCGACACCTGTCTCTTCTGTGATAAGATCTGTGGCTCCAGAAGTGGGCTGGTCAGCCATCAACAGACTCACAAATAAGAGGGTGATATGAAGATACCCTGCAAGTTATCGAGTGACCACCAAGACAAGCCAATAAGACTTAGTCCTTTCAAAACACATCTGTGTTTCATTATAAAGGAAAGATTTCATACCATGATGTATGCCTTCTCTGGGGCAATCAGGTCAGTTCAGGAACCTCATTTCTGTATTCAAGTGACAACATACATCAGCATGTAGAGGAAATGGACTGGCTTACGTTGCCCTGACAACCAGTGTTGCCAAACAACAGCCTTGTAAAATCTGTGGGGTTTAAAATTTCAGTCTGCTGAGTGACTGACTGAAGTGAAAACAGAACCAATACCTTTTGCTGGATATTTTCAAGATATTAATAATAATCAGATATGTTTTGCATAATTATCACCCCCATTCTCCATGCTTAGGGTAACATGTATTCTGTCTGCTCATTGGTAACACTATAATTTGTCTGAAATTCATTCATTCCAGACTCCCTCCTTCTTTCAATTGCTCAAAACTGTCTCAAATTCTTTCTTACATACAACACAGGTGAGATTACATCTTTTATTGGACCAACCAGAGATATTATATCACCCACATGTCAGTTCTTCCAGAAGAGGATTTTCCAGAAACCATCTTCAGGAAGATGATCTTCTGGAGGAGAGCGTCCAGAACAAAGTGGCATCCAAAATAACTGCCCAGTCTTCCAGAAGTTCATGTGCACACATGCGCTGATGTCCTTTCAGAAGAACAGGGCAGGAAACACCATAGATGGGGTCACAAGGATGGAGAGCAATTCCAGGACTCCAGCCATGCAGCCTGTTAAAGGACTCCCCCCAGCAGACCCTCCCCACCCTAGCTGCCTAGGCTGCTCCCTGTACAGCTTGCCATATTGCTGCTCCTGCAAAAGCTCCCTTGCCAGCCATAGACCCCAAGGTCCTTCATCAGCACAGGCTCAAGCCTGTGTTCTTCCAGAAGACCTGACATGTTTAGACACAGCCCTTCTGTTACTAATTTCCTTGGCTATGTCTACACTGCAGTGCGATGCAGCGTGATGCAGAGGAGGGCTCTCAAAAATGAAAATGGCTGCACATTTGCATAGTCATGTGGCTAATTTGCATACTTCTGTGAGCTCACCCTGCTGGCAGAGGCTGCTGTGGTTAGAAAATGTGCCGTGTAGGTGTGGTTCTGTAGATGAAAGCCCCCTTCGCCAGCAGCCCCTTACCCGTCATTTTTTCCAGTCTGCTGACAAAGGGGTATTTCATCAACAGACCCACACCTACATGACATGTTTTCTGATGACAACAGCCTTTGCCTGTAGGACAATCCCACATAAGTACGCAAATTAGCCATGCAAATATGCAAATGACCATCCATTTGCATTTTTGAGAGCTCTCCTTTGTATCATGCTGCCAGCAGCATGACTCTGTGTAGACACAGACCTTGTGACCAACATAGTTCCAACTATAGTGCATACCTCAATTATTTTAGTAATTTTTCTAAGCACGGGCTCTGCACAATAATGAGCTAGGATGGGAGGTTGTACAAAATCAGTTCATTTTTCATTATTTGTGTCATCAGAATAAATGTATATATTGCTTGCATATTCTGATTGGAAACTGTCCACTTATATAGCTCAAAGATGGCTGAAAGTCATGTCCTTCAAACCCTTTCTTTGTGCACACTTCTTATCAAAAAAAAGAAGAATCATTGAAATTTAAGGTAAACTGATATGGCTGGGAAATCCTGGCTTTCTTTACTCACCTTATTACTAAGGCATGAACCTCTTGATTCTCCTCCATAATCTTTGGGGAGGTAGAAATTTAATTAGAAGCCATCACAACCCTCAGAGGTACCTCCATAAATTTATTGGCTATCCAGTAGGCAGGAGCACATCCAGAATTACAAAAAGAAATCATTAGAAGACCCTAAGGGAGCTGCACATATAAAAATCCTTGCAACAATACTGTGTAAGTGCAATACACAAAATTCCAAAAAGATATAAAAATCACTACCTATCCAAAATTCAAAGAGTCTCACCTGTCCAATCAATTGTGTTCAATCAGCTCCACATTAAGAGTTAGATATGTCCAGCTTTTCTTTGTGCATTAGCGGACAATGCTTCAGTGCAGTATAAGTTTATAGCGCTGACACTAGGTGATCACTGCATCACAAGGAATCCAGCCTTGTAAATCATCATGCTGACTTCCAGGGCTTCCTTTGCTGTAGGCCAGCCTAACTGGAATTGAATTTGTAGAGCTGTTTTCTTAGTCCATCATATGGCAGACAACCTGGCCTAAAATTACCCTATCCCTACTGGATATGGATATGAGTAGTGCTGACTCTGCACTACCCACTCAGTTTTATTAGGTGCCAGATAACTCTGTGTCTCCCAGCTGGGACCTTTTAAAGCTGGTCCATATAAAAGAACCTTCTTATCTACTCGGAGGCAAGTGGCTTGCTAACTGCAGGGTCTTCAGATCTGTTTTAAGATAGCTTCTAGCTGGGCTTGGGCAGTTTTACTAATCTCTTATTTGTCATTTATTTGATGACACATAAAGGCTGACCCTAGGATTGTTCTGTGCTCAGCCTGCATTGGAGCTTTTGTGCCTCTGGAGCTGGGCACGTCCATCTGCTGTCGCATTGTCTCCTTCCAGTGCCACTCACAGGCCATCTTTCAATTGTCATCCAACTGGCTCAGAGCCAGGCAGCCAAAAAATCTGTTACCCATTCCAGATTAAAGGGAAATATTTGAACTCTTGCTTTGTGGTGGGCATTTCCATCCTCCATTAGGATAAGGGCCTGAGAATAAGAACTCCAGCTGAGGTTTCTTGACAGCTATCTAGCCAATCAGGTCTAGGCAGTGGAGAGGGTGAAGAGAGACCATCGCCTACCCTCTGGCTGATTCATAACCAGTCAGGGTGTAGGGCAGAACTGGACTCTTCATGAAACTATTACATGAGTTTGGAGTGCAGGTTTCAAAATGATCCAGTATTTTGAAATTTAAGAGTTTAAAATAATCACACTTTTTTTAAATTTTAAGCCATAGATGTATTTTTTTTCCTATTTCAGGTGGCATCTTCTGAGCACAGCTAGTCTGTTCAGACCTATACAAGATACATTTGCTGATTTGGGGCAGGGCAGAGGTGGAAATAAGTTGTTACTGCTCTTTATTTCCTCATAGAACCAGACTCGGTGAGAAAACAAAATTATGTTCTGGCTCACCTGCCAGAATTGTCAACTGAATTTTAGTTTAAGAATTTTATTTCAGGGTTCACAAAGGTATACATGCCATCTCCAGTCTATTTATTTTAGGTACTTATATGGTCCCGTCACTGCAGTATCTGAATACCTCACAACCTTCATGTATTTATTCTCACAATCCCCCTGTGAAATGGGGAAAAACTGTCATCACCATATGACAAAGAGGGGACCTAAACCACAGAGAGTGTTTTTTAAGGTCACTCTTCAGGAAGTCTGTGGTACAGCAAGGAGTTGGACACAGGCATTTTAACTCCTAAATTGGCATCCTAATCACTGGATCATCCTTCCTCTCTTCTTTAGTTCTGTCAAGCTAATTCCAGCTAGCACTCAGGTGACCTTTGGTCAGGATTATTACTGTTGATGCCTGAATACTGAGGACACATAACGTGCTTCAAACCCTAAGTTAATTCTGCACGGCTGCCAGTTAGATGAAAACCACTGGCACATTTTTTTCTTTATAAATAGCTTATTCAATCTGGAATTATCACAAGAAACCTTGTACTCCCAACTGTGTGCAATATTTTCAGAGCAGAAGTGTATTTTATGTATTCTAGAATGCATTTGTTAAGGCACTGTTTCAACGACACATTTTTAAAGACAAACTCGGATAAAGATGCTTCAGTTGAAGGATGTGTCACTGAAGAAGGTCTGATGAAAATAAAGGTGTTATATAGGTGATGTTCAAAAGCAAGGCTTCTTCTTCATTATCCTGGAATTGTTATTATCTAAATTTACTAGATTAAATTTACACAATATGTTGTTTATGCAAGAACTCAAAACAAGGGTAAGTACATTAGCAGCAGGCATTTCTGATTTATTTATTTAGCCAGTGTGATTCCATGCCAGTAAATGAGAGGTCAAGAACCAAGACTTCTTAATAAAAGCATTGCAGAATACAAGATAGGGATAGATAAAAATTTGCCATGAATAAATTTGGCCTGGAAATTAGGTTTCTAATAATCAGAGAAGGCATATTTCACAACAGTCCTTCAATATAAATGGTGAGGGCAAACAGCTTAACTACTTTTAAGATGGAGTTTTCCAAGTTTATGAACAGGATTGTATTATGGGTTGCCTGTGATAGCTGGGGACTTGAACTGATGATCCAGGTGACACCATCCAATCCTATGGTCCTATGACTGCAACAGCTGGGGAACATTTCACTGGCCATACACCAAGTAACAGTGTTCTTCATCTTATATGCATGTACTGTAGGTAAAAGAATTTGGTAGAAGATTATAGCAGTGCTCATTCTGCTTTGTCTTACAAAGTGGCTTGCATGGCTCTGAATGAGATGTAGTCTTAGAATATGTCAACACAGCAATTTAGCACCCATGGCGAGCCCATGTCACCTCACTTGGACTTGCAGGGCTCATGCTGTGGGACTAAAATATCGTTTTTAAAGTAATTTCTTTCAGGCTTGGCCTGCAGAGTGAGCTTGGCACTCCTATCTTTGGGGTGGTCCCAAAAGCTGGATATCAAGCTGAGCACAGATGTCTAGACAGCCTCTCCCTTGCTCTCAACGATGTTGTGGAGCATGCAGCATGCTCCCACAACCTGGGGGATGTTTTGGAGGCTGATGTCCAGTTGGGCAAGGAGGCACTGCCAGCGGCCCTTCAGATGGCCGAATGTCCTCTCCACCACCTGGCAGGTGTGGTTCAGGCAGGTGTTGAACCACTCCTGGCTGGCATTGAGGTGACCGGTGTACGGATGCATGAGCCAGGGCTGGAGGGAGTAGGCCGCATCCACCAAGAGGCAGAGGGGCACAGTGGTGTCTCCCAGAGGGATCTCCCTCTGGGGGATGTAGGTCCCCACCTCCAGCCAGCGGCACAGTCCCAAGTTCCTAAAAACAAGGGCATTGTGTGTGCTGCCGGGCCAGCCCACGTACACATCCTGGAAGCGGCCCCGACTGTCCACCATGGCCTGCAGGACCACGGAGTGGTAGCCCCTGCGGTTTATGTATCTTCCTCCGCTGCGGTCCGGGGTGCGGATGGGGATGTGGGTCCCATCCAGGGACCCGAAGCAGTTCACGAACCCCATGGAGGCGAATCCAGTGATGACTGAGTCCAGTCCCTGAGTGGGACAACCCTCTGGAGCAACATGGTGTTAAGCGCATGGACCACCTGTGGGGAGGGAACACAGGCACCCATGAAGCTGTGCAGGGTATCCCAGGGCCCTTCCCCCAGGTCCCCCTCCCGGGCACCTCCCCGGGTACCCCACCCACCCAGTCCCTCCCTCCCTGGTGCCCATCCCTCCACAGCCCCACACCTGGTCCCTCTGTCCCTCCCCAACCCTACACCCAGCCCCTCACGCCCTCCCCAGCCCCATACCCGGCCCCTCCCTCCCCAACCCCACACCTGGCCCCCCCGCCCCCCCAGTGGGTGCATGCCCGGGCCTCCTTACCTCCATGACGACAGCCCCAGCTGTGGCCTTTCCCACTCCAAACTGGCGTTCCATGGAGCAATAGCTGTCTGGAGTGGCCAGCTTCCAGACCGCTATTGCAACCCTCCTCTCGGTGGGGATGGCGTGCCACATCTGGGTGTCATGGTGCCCCAGTGCTGGGGTGAGCCACTGGCAGAGCTCAAGAAAGGTCTGCTGGTGCATGCGGAAGTTCCAGAGCCACATATCATCATCCCACTCCTGCATGACGAGCTGTTCCCACCACTCGGAGCTGGTAGGGTAGCTCCAGAGGTGCGGGAGCAGCCGGTGGGGGAGGAAGAGGAAAGCCTGGTGATCAGGGGCGTCCCCATCTGCCTCCAGGGAGGGATCCTCTGGTAGGAACCACTGGGCAGCCTCCCAGGCAGCACCTAGCAGGGCATTTGCCCCTTGGATGACTACCTGGAGGGCTTCCTCTTCCTGCTGCTGCTGCTGCTGCTGCTGCTGGGTGTCCATATCTGCTGTGACTTGGTCTGCGAGAGAGTGGCCACTGCTCTGCAGACCTCGTGCTGTGCAGGCCGAGTGTGTCTGGGAGGGGCCCTTTAAAAGACTGGCATGCTGTTGCCCCGGAAGGGCTACTCCAGCCTGAGACCCGGTCCGTGGGCTTTCCTGGCCCCTTATTTCTAAAGAGGATGTTTGTGTGTGTGGACGCTCCGCATTTCCTTCTGGGGCAGCTCCTTTTGACGTATCCCATCGCTACTTCGACGTTGAACGTCGACGGCACCAGCCCTGAGCCGCGTCTACACGTGCCGGCTACTTCGAAGTAGCTGCACCAACTTCTAAATAGCGCCAGCCACTTCTACACGTGGCAAGCACTATTTCGAAGTTGAAATCGACGTAAGGCAGTGAGACGTCGAAGTTGCTGTCCCGAACAGGAGATGGATATAGCTCCCTACTTTGACACTGAACGTCGAAGTAGGGCATGTGTAGCCGATCCACGTCCCGCAACATCGAAATAGTGGGGTCTGCTATGGCGGCCATCAGCTGAGGGGTTGAGAGACGCTCTCTCCAGCCCCTGCGGGGCTCTATGGTCCCCGTGTGCAGCAGCCCTTAGCCCAGGGCTTCTGGCTGCTGCTGCTGCAGCAGAGGGATCCATGCTGCATGCACAGGGTCTGCAACCAGTTGTCGGCTCTGTGGATCTTGTGCTGTTTAGTGCAAGTGTGTCTGGGAGGGGCCCTTTAAGGGAGCGGCTAGCTGTTGCCCGGGAAGTGCTAGTCCGCCCTGTGACCCTGTCTGCAGCTGTTCCTGGCACCCTTATTTTGATGTGGGCCGCTTTGGTGTGTAGACACTCCCCTGCAGCGCCTACTTTGATGTGGTGCTGCACAACGTCGAAGTTGAACGTCGACGGCACCAGCCCTGGAGGACGTGTAGACGCTATTCATAGAAATAGCTTATTTCGATTTCGCTACATCGAAATAAGATATTTCGATGTAGCATACACATGTAGACGTAGCTCTGGAGGACGTGTAGACAATATACATTTAAGTAGCCTATTTCGATGTTCTTACTTCGAAATAGGCTACTTTGATGTAGTGTGCTAGTGTAGGCATAGCCCTTGTAGGAGCACAATGCCATATACTTGCCTTGGAACCTGTTTTCATGCTGCATGGCACACATAACTGTTGTTGAAGCCAAAGGGCATTATTCATATCCTGTAGAGTAAGAACTGAGCCCAAGACTCTCCTTCCTGATTTCTAATATTTCATTTATGGATATGTTGATTTGTATTTGGCTGCTTTTCAAACACAAGAGTTATTTCTGCATGCATGTGTTGTAAGAGGCCCCATTATTTTCTATTAATCAGTTTACTAAACTAATTAGTCTCCCATTTATATTGTTCTGTTGATGTAGTGCACTTTAACAACTGTTTATGCAGGAGCCTGGTGAGGAACAAGCTGGATTAGTTCTGTTTCATCTTGTACTACTGCTTTTGTGTGATGTGAATTCCATGCACCTTACTTTCTCCTGTTTTTTTTTTTCCTTCAGTGCCCTCAGATGCTTATCTGGGGCAGTTAGTCTATTTCTAGTCCATTCAGAAGATGGAAGGCCAGTTCCTCAGCTGGTGCAAATTGTTGTTGCTCTGTTGACTTCTGTAGAACTACACTAATTTATCCCATAAAGATCAAACCTCCAGTCCAGTAAAGCAGTCATACCAAATAGCTGTCATCCACTAGAAGTCCATAGTTCATTCAGGACTTTCATCATCATCATCAACACTCATGCCCTCAGTGCCTATTGGTGCCTGATGCCTCCCTCACTATTTCCTTCCATCTTCCTCTGTCCCATGCCGAGTGTCTTAGTTTCTATACACTAGCTCCGCATCAACCTACTCTATCATCTACCCATTCTCTGTGGGATCTTCCTCTCCTGTTTGAACCATTCTTTTTCAGTTGTTTTTCATTCTGCAGATATGCCTGAATAGCTGTAACTGCCGTTGTATAACCTTCTGCGGTAAGTTCTCTTTTGGTTTTATCTTCCTATATAATTCCTCGATGGTGACCTTCTGCATCCATGCTATTCTCAGGATCTTTCTATAACAATTCCTCCCAAATGCCAATATCCCTCTTTTCAAATCTTTCATTATCACCCATGCCTCACATCCATATAACAAGATGCTGAATACACGTTTTCAAGATTGTCAGCTTCATTCCTAAGCTAATCACTTTGCTTTTCCAGATCTTATCCATCACCTTCAAACTCGCTCTTGCTTTCACTATTCTAGTTACTATTTCCTTCTTACAGTCTAGATCATATGTCGTGTTGTTCCCCAGATATGTGAACGTCTCCACTTTCCCTAGGTTGATCCCATCTACACTGATCCTCCTTCCTATTTCCTTATCTCTAAAAGCCATTGTTTTAATTTTATCGATGTTCACAATCAGTTTGCACAGCTTCTCTTCCTCATTTAGCACCTGCATGATTCTCACTAGCTTCTCTTCATCTTCCTCAATGCTAACTATATCATCTGCAAATGTTGAGTTATTAATTCTCATCCTGTGCACCAATATCCCTTCTATGTCTTCCTTGATCTTGTCCATCACGAAATGAAGCATGAGGCAGGAACTGAATTCGTTCTTACCAAAAGAACTAGGGGAGCAATGTTAGGATGCAAACTGGTGAGTACGAGAATGATGGTTGTGAGATTTGAAGCAAAACCATTCAATATCTTGGTCGTATGTGCCCACATTGGACAGTACGGAGGAAGAGATCAATCTATTCTATAAAGATTTGACAAAGATGCTGAAGGAGATACCAAAGAGAGATGTATTGTTCATCAGAGGAGATTGGAATGCAAAGGTCAGAACACATAATGAAGGTTGGGTAAGACTCATGGGAAGGTTTGGATCCAGAGAAAGAAATGAATGAGGCAAGAAACTACTAGAGATTGCTACGGAGCAAGAGATGGTGATCTACAACACGAGATTCCAACAAAAGGACTGTAGGAAGTGGACATGGCAATCAAATGATGGGAAGTCCAAGCCCACGATAGATATGATTTTGATAAGAAGAACACCAGTGCTGAACTTTCCAAGGAGCAGATATAGACTCAGACCACAGTATAGTGATCGTGAACATCAAGATGAAACTCAAAAGAAAGTATAAAACACAGTTTAAGAAAAGAAGAGATGTGGTGAGGCTAGGTGAGGAAGAAACAGGGAATGCATACAGAGCAGTGCTTGAAAAGAAGATCAGGAATGCAAGCACAGAGAAAGACCTAGATACGAGAATCAAAGGGATAGCCATGGCAATGGAACAGGTAATTGAGCAGTGTCAGATAAATGGCTGCATCTTTGTCATTAAAGGGATAGAATGCATACAGTGGATCTGACAGATATTTTCAAGATGAACTACCAAAGTACTTCCACTAGTTTCACTGTGATCACAGGTACTGTCCTTTATATAACTCTGCAACCTTGTTCATCAGTGTCCATGGAGCTATATAGAGATGAATAAGCATGTCTTATTTTTCCCTCCCCTCTCCTCTCTAACTGCAGTTGATCACATTTTAGCCTATTTTTAATCTAATTCCCATGTCTACTTCTCCTTATAAAATCAAATATGCGAACTTCTAAAACCTGACCAGGAAAGTTTTATTTTCTGTTTGTGCTTACAGGCAGTGAAACCAAAATCAAACCTAAAACCAGTAAAGGTTTTTGTTCTGTTGCTAGGAAGGTAAAATATAATAGTTACACTGTTATACCTGTAACAGTTATACTAGTGAGTTCTGCTGACAAAAGCTAGGTTTTGCCAATGAAACTAGTAGGACATCCACACACAAAATGTGTTTTGCTGACACTTTGTTGACAAAACTCAGCACTTTTGCCAGCAGCATTCTGCCTCTCAGCCGTGAGGCATAACACTGCTGCTGACAGATTCTGTCAACAAAAAAGCTGTGTGTACACTCTGGGGGGGCCTTCTTTCAAAAGACAGGGCAACTAGAACAATGGGCAGTGTGTGTGCTGTTCTTCTGGGTGCCTGTTTTATCGAGAGAGCAGCCAGGCAGTTCAGCTTCTCCATCAGCAGAGCACAGCACTCTCCGGATTGGCGTTAGTGTGCAGCTGCACTCTGTTGACAGAAGTTTTGTCAGGATATCTCTTCCAACAGTGACTTCTGTCAACAGAGTGCTGTAGTATAACCATAGCCATTGACTGGGGCTAACTAATCCAAAATACAACTGTGCAAACCCATCTCTTCACTTGCAGCTGCCACAGATTAATATCGCCTACTTATTAAGCATAATATTATTTATGGACAAATGGAAAACTTTATACTGCTCATTTCTTTGGAACAGCACATAAATGAACACTTATATTACTGACAGGTCCCAAACAGGAGTTTCATGAACATTCTTAATAGACTCTAGTTACTTTGTTGTCCATATATATATTTATTCTTAATAAAACCATGCATTATCCATCATATATAAAAGAAAAAGAACAAAAAATGTGATTAGTTCATACAGCTCCCCTTTCAAACTTACTCCCTAATGTGCATCCCAGAAAAGAATAAGTTAGTAATTCTAACCATTTAGAAATATTAGTTATATTAATAAAATGTTAATGCAATTAAAAATTAGGGACAAACTTCTCCCTCACAGCATAGGAGCAACTCCTAGGAAAGTCAATGTGGGTTACCTGTATTCTTTAGAGACAGTATGGCTACGTCTACATGTGCACGCTACATCGAAATAGCTTATTTCAATGTAGCGACATCGAAATAGGCTATTTCAATGAATAACGTCTACACGTCCTCCAGGGCCAGCAAAGTCGATGTTTAACTTCGACGTTGCGCAGCCCAACATCGAAATAGGCGCAGCGAGGGAACGTCTACATGCCAAAGTAGCACACATCGAAATAGGGATGCCAGGCACAGGTGCAGACAGGGTCACAGGGCGGACTAGCGCTTCCGGGGCAACAGCTAGCCGCTCCCTTAAAGGGCCCCTCCCAGACACACTCAGCCTGCACAGCACACGGTCTGAGAAGCCATAGGCACACAGACCCCAGGCGACGCAGGCATGGACCCCCAGCACCAGCAGCAGCAGCAGCCAGAGGTCCACCCAGCCCTCCCGGCAGGAGAAGGGCTTGCCCTGCTCCATGCCATGTGGGAGGCAGCTGAGCACCTCCTTGCTACACCAGAGGAGGAGCTGCCCCCAGGGCAGCAGGGCTCAACCCCTAACCCTGCAGCACCCCGCACCCCGCCCCGACTCACACGCCGGTGCCTGTGGAGCTACCCCACCAGCACCAACTGGTGGGAGCGGCTGGTGCTTGGGGAGTGGGACAACGACCGCTGGCTCAGGAACTTCAGGATGAGCCGGCAGACATTTATGGAGCTGTGCCAGTGGCTCACCCCCGCACTCAGGCACCAGGACACGGCCATGCGGCGTGCCCTCACAGTGCAGAAAGGGGTCGGCATCGCTATCTGGAAGCTGGCCACTCCCGACAGCTACCGAACTGTGGGACAGCAGTTTGCTGTCGGCAAGGCCGCCGTCGGGGCTGTCCTCATGGAGGTAAGAGAACCCACAGGGGGAGGGCAGGGCAGGGGAGGGGGGCCCGGGCACAGGAGGGCAGGGGAGGGGAGGGGAGGCCAGGGTGGGGGAGGGCAGAGGAGGGCAGGGCAGGGGAGGGGGGCCCGGGCAGAGGAGGGCAGGGCAGGGCAGGGCCACGTACACCCTGCTCACCCCTCATTGGTGCTGTCCCATGTGCTTCCCCTGCAGGTTGTGCGTGCCATCAACACCATGCTCCTGCACAGGCTCGTGAGGCTGGCGGACCCAGATGCCACCATCGCGGCCTTTGCCACCCTGGGCTTCCCCAACAGCTTCGGGGCTCTGGATGGGACTCACATCCCCATCCGCGCCCCACATCACAGTGGAGGACGATACCTGAATCGCAAGGGCTACCATTCTGTGGTCCTGCAGGCCTTGGTGGACAGCCGGGGACATTTCCAGGACATTTACGTGGGCTGGCCTGGCAGCACCCACGACGCCCGGGTTTTCCGGAACTCGGGCCTGTGCCGCCGGCTGGAGGCGGGGACCTACATCCCCCAGCGGGAGATCCCTCTGGCGGACACCACCATGCCCTTCTGTGTCATCGCAGATGCGGCATACCCCCTCCGCCCGTGGCTTGTGCACCTGTACACGGACCATCTCTCCGCTAGCCAGGAGCACTTCAACGAGCGCTTGAACCACACGCGCCAGGTGGTGGAGCACTCATTTGGCCGCATGAAGGGACGCTGGAGATGTCTCCTGACCCGCCTGGATGCGGGCCCCAACAACATCCCCCAGATTGTGGGTGCCTGCTGCGCCCTGCACAGTTTGGTCGAGAGCAAGGGGGAGACCTTTTTCCAGGGCTGGGCTGCGGAGGCCGCCAGAGCAGACGTCCAGCCACCTGCTGCCTCCAGTCTGCAGGTGGACCCCGAAGGGACCCGGGTCCGGGAGGCCCTGCGGGCCCACTTCAATGATGAGGCCGCGGGGTGAACTCTGCCCAGGCCCCCCACTGCCCGCCCCTTCCTCCACCACACTCCTGCCCCAACGCCCACACCATGGAGCACCCAACTGCACCCCCACTCCCACTTTTCCTGGACAAATGACAGCACGCACTTGTGGCTGAACTTAAACTTCTTTTTCTTTCAGAACTTTTTTTTTTAACTGTAAATATATGAAACAAGAACAAACTGTATACAAACGTGTGGAAACAAACTAATATGTACAAATAAAACAATACTAAGAAACAAGTGTCCTCATTAATAAAAAGAAAACCAGGGAGGATAAAGGGGAGAACTATTTACATGGGGGGACGGGGCAAACGGGGGGCACCAAATAATAAGTTTAAACTATATGCAAGTGGGGGGGCCACGTCCCGGGCCCCTCGCCCCTATAGTCTGGCACTGGGCATGGCCGGTCGGGATCCCTGCCGTGGTCGCAGCCCTGTCCGGGGCTGGCTGGGGGTGGGCCGGACCGGAAGATATGATGCCCGGCGAGTCTCAGGTGGCTCAAGGGGTCCCTCGGCGCTCCGGCCCTCGGCGGTGGGTGGCGGGGCGACGGCGGACGGGACAGTGATGGGCGGAGCAGCTGGTGATGGGGCTGGTGGAGCAGGCACGGCGGGCGCTGAAGCTGCCGGCGCAGCATGGGGGGCCAGGTAGTCCACCAGGTGGTTAAAAGTCTCCATGTAGGCCCCCCATGCCTCTTGGCGCCAGGCCAGCGCCCGCTCCTGCAGCTGCAGGTGCTGCTCCGCGACCTCCACCTGCTGTCGGTGGATGGCCAGCAGCTGGGGGTCCATCGCCGTCGGCTGGTGGTGGTGCGGGGTCCGCCGTCTAGCCCGCTGTGGGGCCGGTCGGTCCTCGGCCGAGGGGCTGGCCTGGAACGATGGTCCTGGAGGGCTCTCCGGGACCACTGAGGCCTCACCAGCGCTCTCTTCCGGTCCTTCTGATGGTGCAGGTGTGGGACACGGGAGAGGAGTGGGGGAAGAAGAATGGAGACAGGTGTTAGTGTGGGCCCCGAGCCATGGCCTTTGTCTCCCCAGCCCTGTGCTGCAGGTTCCCCATCCCCGTCCCCGGGAGATGCTGCTGTGATGGATGGGGTTCAGGGGTCCCCCTGCCCTGCACCCCATCCCATGGTGGGAGCGACTCTCACTTCACCCCTCAGGGTCTGACAGCAGGAGAGGTTTCTTAGGCCACAGATGCCCAGTTTCTGCCAGGAGTGACAGCACCAGCTGTCGGAAGAGACAGTCCTTCCAACCCGTCGTGGGGAGAAGACCCGAAGGGGTGCCCCTCTGGGATGCAGCTTTCCCCCTCCTCAGGCTGGCTGCCTTCCAGCTCTCCCTTCTCCTAGCCTCTACCTGTGGCCCCCGCCCCCCCCCCAATTCCAAGCCAGCTCGGCTCCTCCCTCCTCTTTGTTCAGGGCAGAGGTGTCACTTTCCAGCTGTAGCCCCAGGATCCTCCTTTGCCCCTGGGAGCTATTCGGCTCTTGCTGCTCATATTTAGCCTGAGTCTCCCTTTTGCACTCCCCCCACTCCATCACATGCTGCTGCTGCTGCTGTTGCTGCTGCTGCTGCTGTGGGGTGTCCCACCCCCTCCTCCCGGGGGACCCTCAAGGTTCCGCTCCCCCCTGGCCCGGGGATGGGGCATGGCACTGTCGTGCGGGGTGGGGGGGGCAGGGGCTGATGCACTGCTGTGAGGGCCATGGCCCTGCTGTCCTTGGGGCCATGGCCATGTGAGCATGTGGGGGGCCCTGGGCACATATCTATTACCCCCCACCCCTCAAGCCCAGGGGTGTACACCAGAGGGGGGTACCTACCTGTCGGTCCACTCCCACGGTCTGGAGATCCCCGGGGGGTGGAGGCCCTGCTGCTGCTCCGGGATGGCAGGAGGAGGATCTGCAGCCCAGATTCTGCAGAGGAGGAGCTCCCCTCCTCCTCCTCCTCCTCCTCCTGCCGCGATGTCCCGGGGGTAGGCTCCGGGGGGGGGCCCCCGGGGTGCGGGGCTTACCTCCGGGGCGGACTCCGGCTGCAGGGCCTGCTGGGGCTCATCGGCCGAGGTATGAAGGGTGGCCGGAGGGGAGGAGGTGTACCGGGGGCCCAGGATGTCCCTGAGCTCCCTGTAAAAGGGGCAAGTGACGGGGGCGGCCCCAGATCGGCTGGCTGCATCCCGGGCCCGGGAGTAACCCTGCCGCAGCTCCTTCACCTTACTCCTGACGTGATCAGGAGTGCAGGCAGGGTGACCCCGGGCAGCCAGGCCGTCGGCCAGCCGAGCGAATGCATCCGCATTCCGCCTCTTGCTCCCCATTACCTGGAGCACCTCCTCCTCGCTCCAGAGCCCCAGCAGGTCTCGCAGCTCGGCCTCCGTCCAGGAGGGGCCCCGCTGCCGCTTGCCAGCCTGGCTGCCCTTCTGGCTGGGCTGGCTGCCCTGGCTCCCTTTGGGGGGGGTCCCCTGGGGGCGCTGGGGGGGCTGCCGGGCAGCCATCGCAGCTGGTTGGGTGGCTGTGCTGGCTGAGGGAGGTGCAGGCTGGCCGCGTGTCTGGGCTGCTGCCTGCACGTTCCCTCAGCTTCCTGCACAGGAAGGGAGGGGGAGGGGACCTTTAAGGGGCCGCTCCATGAGGCCACCATTGAGCTGAGGGGCTGGAGACAGCGTCTCTCAACCCCTCAGCTGATGGCCGCCATGGAGGACCCGGCAATTTTGACGTTGTGGGACGCGCAACGACTACATGGTCCCTACTTCGACACTGAACGTCGAAGTAGGGCGCTATTCCTTTCCCCTCATGGGGTTAGCGACTTCGACGTCTCGCCGCCTGACGTCGAAGTTAACTTCGAAATAGCACCCGACGCGTGTAGCCGTGACAGGCGCTATTTCGAAGTTAGTGCCGCTACTTCGAAGTAGCGTGCACGTGTAGACATGGCTTATAGGACCTCGGGATTGCCAGGCAAGAATGTGCAAAATTTCATGGCTGGAAATGTTTGGAAAAATATTTAATGGAACAGTTTATTTTTTTAAAAATGTTGTTTTTACACACTCAAAATGTCACACAGTCTCACAGACTTTAAGGCCCAATGGGACTACCAGGATCCTCTGGGCTGATATCTGGCCTATTGCAGATCACAGAACCTCATCCATGCATAGAACCTCATCCTCCCACCCCTGTGATAGATCCTTGCCCCTCTGGCTGAGATAGCTAAGCCCTCAAACCATGGTTTACATATTTCAAGTTCCAGATAATCCTCCATTTACAATCATTTAAACCCACAAACGATCCATGTTTCATGCTTCACAGGAGAATGAAAAGCACCCCAGGAACTGTACCAGTCTGACTCTGAGGAAAATTCTTTCCTTACCTCAAATATGGACAGTAATTACACCCTGGGCATGTGGCCAAAACCCACGCACCAGACACATGGGAAAGAATCGTTGTAGTTACTTAGAGCCCTCTTCATCTGGTGTCCCTTCACTAAAACATTGTTGATGTTTGCTGCTAGCTGTTGTAGATCAACTGCATGTCATTGAAAACAGTCACATCATACCTTACCCTCCATAAACGTACCAAGCTCAGTCTTGAAGTCTGTTAGATTTTTTGCCCCCTAGTGCTCCCTTTGGAGGGTTGTTTCAGAATTTCTCTCCCTGGATGGTCAGAAACCTTCATCTACATTCAAGCCTTAGATTTATTGAAGGCTAGTTTATATTTATTTGTTCTTGTGTCCACATTTCTACTCAACATAAATAAGTTCTTTCCTTCCCTGGGACTTATCCCTCTGATCTCATTCTAGAGAGCAACGCTGACTCCACTAAGCCTTCTTATGGTTCAGCTAAACAAACCAAGCTCTCTGAGTCACTTCTTATAACATGTATGAGAGGGGTAGCCGTGTTAGTCTGGATCTGTAGAGCAACGAAGGGTCCTGTGGCAGCTTATAGACTAACAGAAAAGTTTAGAGCATGAGCTTTCGTGAGTTAACTCACTTCTTCAGATGCTGGTCCTGGAAACCTGCAAGGCCAGGTATAAATAGGCCAGAGCAAGGCTGGGGATAACGAGGTTAGCTCAGTCAGGCAGGCTGAGTTGTATTGTCATCAGTAGATTTGGAGGTGTGAACTCCAAGAGAGGAGAAGCTGCTTTTGTATTTAGCCAGCCATTCACAGTCTTTGTTTAATCCTGAGCTGAGGGTATTGAATTTGCGGATGAATTGTAGCTCAGCAATTTCTCTTTGGAGTCTGTTCTTGAAATTTCTTTGCTGCAGGATAGCTACTTTTAAATCTGCTACTGTGTGTCCTGGGAGATTGAAGTGCTCTCCTATGGGTTTTTGTATATTGCTATTTCTGATGTCTGATTTGTGTGCATTTATTCTTTTACGTAGGGACTGTCCAGTTTGTCCGATGTATATGGCAGAGGGGCATTGCTGGCACATGATGGCATAAATTACATTGGTAGATGTGCAGCTGAATGAGCGCACAATGGTGTGGCTGATCCAGTTAGGTCCTGTAATGATGTTGCTGGTGTGTATATGTGGGCAGAGCTGGCAACGAGGTTTGTTGCATGGATGGGTCCCTGAGATAGAGTGACTGTGGTGCGGTATATAGTTGCTTGTTAGGATTTGTTTTAGGTTGGCAGGTTGTCTGTGAGCAATGATAGGTCTGCCTCCCAAGGCCTGTGAAAGTGGGGGATCATTGTCCAGGATGCGTTGTAGATCCCTGATGATGCGCTGTAGAGGTTTTAGCTGAGGACTGTAGGTGATGGCTAGTGGTGTTCTGTTGGTTTCTCTCTTGGGCTTGTCCTGTAGTAGGAGGCTTCGTGGCACACGTCTGGCTCTGTTGATTTGTTTTCTCACTTCCTCAGGTGGGTATTGCAGTCTCAGGAATGCTTGGTGCAGATCCTGTAGGTGTTTGTCTCTGTCGGAGGGGTTGGAACAAATGCGGTTATATCTAAGTGCTTGGCTGTAAACGATGGATCGTGTGGTGTGTCTGGGATGGAAGCTGGAGGCATGGAGGTAGGAGTAGCGGTCAGTGGGTTTACGGTACAGGGTGGTACTGATGTGTCCATTGTGTATAAGCACGGTAGTGTCAAGGAAGTGGATCTCCTGTGTAGATTGGTCCAGGCTGAGCTTGATGTTGGGGTGGAAGTTGTTGAAGTCCCGGTGGAATTCCTCCAGAGTCTCCTTCCCGTGGGTCCAGATGATGAAGATGTCATCAATGTAGCGTAAATAGAGCCGGGGTGTTAGTGGACGAGAGTTGAGGAAGCGTTGTTCTAGGTCAGCCATGAAAATATTGGCATATTGAGGGGCCATGTGGGTACCCATAGCTGTGCCGCTGATTTGAAGGTATATATTGTCACCGAATCTGAAATAGCTGTGTGTGAGTATAAAGTTGCAGAGCTCAGCCGCCAGATGTGCTGTAGCATCATCAGGGATACTGTTCCGGACAGCATTTATTCCATCTTTGTGTGGGATGTTGGTATACAGAGCCTCTACATTCATGGTTGCTAGGATAGTGTTTTCTGGTAGGTCACCAACGTATTGCAGTCTTCTCAGGAAGTCAGTGGTGTTGCGGAGGTAGCTGGGGGTGTTGATGACATAGGGTCTGAGGAGAGAGTCCACATAACCAGACAGTCCTTCAGTGAGAGTGCCAATACCGGAGATGATGGGGCGTCCAGGATTTCCAGGCTTGTGGATTTTGGGTAGTAAGTAGAATAACCCTGGACGGGGCTCTAGAGGTGTGTTGGTGTAGATCTGTTCTTGTGCTTGTGTAGGGAGTGTCCTGAGCAGACGGTGTAGTTTTTTAGTGTATTCCTCGGTGGGGTCTGAGGAAAGTAGCCTGTAAAATCTGGTATTGCAGAGTTGTCTGGAAGCCTCCTTCTGGTAGTCAGACCTGTCCATGATGACAGTAGCTCCTCCTTTATCTGCCTCTTTGATTATAATGTTAGGGTTGCTTCTGAGGCTGTGGATGGCATTGCGTTCTGTACGACTGAGGTTGTGAGGCAAATGATGTTGTTTCTCCACAATTTCTGTCTGTGCGCGTTGGCGGAAGCATTCTATGTATAGGTCCAGACTGTTATTTCTGCCCTCGGGAGGAGTCCACGTGGAGTTATTCTTCTTGTGCTGCTGGGAGGTTGTCTGTGTAATGGTGTGTTGGTCAGTGTTGTGTTGAAAGTATTCTTTGAGTCTGAGACGGCGAAAGTAGGCTTCCAGATCACCGCAGAACTGTATCATGTTTGTGCGTGTGGTGGGGCAAAAAGAGAGTCCCCGAGAAAGGGCAGACTCTTCTGCTGAGCTGAGTGTGTAGCTGGACAGATTGATGATATTGCTGGCTGAGTTAGTGGTACCACTGCTGTGGCTCTGTGTGGCAGGCAGGAGTTTAGAAAGTTTGCAGTCCTTTTTCTTCTGTATAGTAGTGAAGTGTCTAGTGTAAATCTCTTGTCTTATTTTAGTAAAGTTCAGCGGCGTGGAAGTTTGTGTTGAAGGTTGGTTATTGATGAAAGACTCCAGATTGGAGAGCTCTTTTTTGATGTTCTCCTGTTTGTTGTACAGGACGCTGATCAGGTGATTCCTCAGTTTCTTTGAGAGTGTGTGGCATAATCTCTCACTGTAGTCTGTGCAGTATGTAGATTGCAAAGGATTTTTCACCTTCAGCCCATCCTGGACAATGATCCCCCACTTTCACAGGCCTTGGGAGGCAGACCTATCATTGCTCACAGACAACCTGCCAACCTAAAACAAATCCTAACAAGCAACTATACACCGCACCACAGTCACTCTATCTCAGGGACCCATCCATGCAACAAACCTCGTTGCCAGCTCTGCCCACATATACACACCAGCAACATCATTACAGAACCTAACTGGATCAGCCACACCATTGTGCGCTCATTCAGCTGCACATCTACCAATGTAATTTATGCCATCATGTGCCAGCAATGCCCCTCTGCCATATACATCGGACAAACTGGACAGTCCCTACGTAAAAGAATAAATGCACACAAATCAGACATCAGAAATAGCAATATACAAAAACCCATAGGAGAGCACTTCAATCTCCCAGGACACACAGTAGCAGATTTAAAAGTAGCTATCCTGCAGCAAAGAAATTTCAAGAACAGACTCCAAAGAGAAATTGCTGAGCTACAATTCATCTGCAAATTCAATACCCTCAGCTCAGGATTAAACAAAGACTGTGAATGGCTGGCTAAATACAAAAGCAGCTTCCCCTCTCTTGGGCTACATCTACACGTGAAGCCTACATCGAAGTAGCCTATTTCGATGAATAACGTCTACACGTCCTCCAGGGCTGGCAACGTCGATGTTCAACATCGACGTTGCGCAGCACCACATCGAAATAGGCGCTGCGAGGAAACGTCTACACGCCACAGTAGCACACATCGAAATAAGGGTGCCAGGCACAGCTGCAGACAGGGTCACAGGGAGGACTCAACAGCTAGCCGCTCCCTTAAAGGGCCCCTCCCAGACACACTTGCACTAAACAGCACAAGATACACAGAGCCGACAACGAGTTGCAGACCTTGTGCATGCAGCATGAATCCCCTGCTGCAGCAGCAGCAGCCAGAAGCCCTGGGCTAAGGGCTGCTGCCCACGGTGACCATAGAGCCCCGCACGGGCTGGAGAGACAGCGTCTCTCAACCCCCCAGCTGATGGCTGCCATGGAGGACCCCACAATTTCGACGTTGCGGGACGCGGATCGTCTACACGGTCCCTACTTCGACGTTGAACGTCGAAGTAGGGCGCTATTCCGATCCCCTCATGAGATTAGCGACTTCGACGTCTCGCCGTCTAACGTCGAAGTTAACTTCGAAATAGCGCCCGACGCGTGTAGCCGTGACGGGCGCTATTTCAAAGTTAGTGCCGCTACTTCAAAGTAGCGTGCACGTGTAGACACAGCTTTGGAGTTTACACCTCCAGATCTACTGATGACAATACAACTCAGCCTGCCTGACTGAGCTAACCTCGTTATCCCCAGCCTTGCTCTGGCCTATTTATACCTGGCCTTGCAGATTTCCAGGACCAGCATCTGAAGAAGTGAGTTAACTCATGAAAGCTCATGCTCTAAACTTTTCTGTTAGTCTATAAGCTGCCACAGGACCCTTCGTTGCTCTTCTTATAACATGTTGACTGTATTTTCAAAGGGAAGACATCCAAATGAAATATTTTAAATGTCTAGTTTAATTTTGATAGTTGTTTCACTTAAATCTGATGGAATATTTCATAATGATTTCATCATTTTATAATGTTGCTTTGACTTTTATGTTATATAATAATTTTAATAAAAGCAAATGTATCCAATTTGACATTATGT
The DNA here is from genome assembly GCF_033958435.1 of Carettochelys insculpta. NCBI lineage: Eukaryota > Metazoa > Chordata > Testudines > Carettochelyidae > Carettochelys > Carettochelys insculpta. The sequence goes on from NC_134137.1 coordinate 71,533,404, forward strand.
TTATACATAATACATAATACATACAACATTAAAGCCTTTATAAAACATTTTTACCTCAGAGTCACAAAACTTTGATGGTCGTGAACTGATTTTTTTTTTGTGGATTTCTGTTTTGGTGTCAGATTTTTAATTTTTGACCTTCTGTCCTGAAAGAAAAAACTTCTAAAAAGCTTGGATTTTTTTAATCTTAAACAAAGATTCCAGTTCTGACTTTCTCTATAAGTCATTAAACTTACAGTTTAGCAGTGTGTTACATTGATGTCAGGGATACTCCGGTTATATGTTCTACTGACATCTGGAACATTATTCAGGTCATGCTTCCAGTTTCATTTTTAATAAATAAAGAATTCAATAGGCTTAAATTACCAAACTATATTGTTTACAGAATTCAGAACTGCTTCCTATTCTACCCTTTCAGCTGAGCATACTCCCTGCAATGATACTTGAGAGTTTTCATTTTTTTCAGTGAAAAGATGATAAAGAAGCTCTACTCTTTTTCTAAAACAAACCTTTTCAAAAGTCAGGAGATGAGAATTCTATTGCTGTATGAAAATCATAGTTCTGGTCCTCAGGCAGAAAGAAGCTGCCAGTTTATAGATCATTCATAGCTACTACTTGTAAGCCAGCAAGTGCTGTTGGAAATGTAAGCCCTCTTGAGTAACTATTTTTTAAGGTAAACAGACCCTGGGTGATAGCTGATGAAAATGTTTACTGTGAATAATACATTCAATTAACTTAACCCGTGTATCTGTTTATGAACAATAAGACCCTGATTTCAGCCTATAATAAAAATGTGATTGACCATTTCTGTCAATTGGAAGACCGACAAAAGCAATGTGAAGTATTAACTTCAAGACCATTACTGCCTCAAAGAATTAGGGAGTAAAAAAGAAAATACAGTGAAACTGGAGATGAAAGAACACCTGAAGGCCGTGGAGAAAATATCTCTCAAAAGAAATAGTGAAAGGAGAAGCCAATGAACTAGGCTGCCCAGTGGGAGGGGAAGGGGAATAAAAATGGAATGGAGAGCGTTGGGCAGGTGTAGGTAAACTTTCAATGGCCATACTAGAAAGCAGGCCAATATGCAATAAGCTAGTGTCTTCTCACTAACTTAAAAAATATTTCAAATAAACTCCATGAATCTATCAGGTAACATTCTATAGGCCCCATACTTTGACTTTCACATGAAACCTACAAAAAGAAAATCTTAATGCAGGAAGAGAAAAAGAGATATACAGATGAGTCCCAGGATGTTGGGGTGTGGTTAATGCACAAACCCAGGAATCAGAGCTCCAATTGTGTCCTCTGTCTGTGCGTGACATTTGGATATTGTGAAGCAGAGGCTGGGTCCTTACTTGCCCCCAACTTCGAAGGGAGCGTGTTAATCAGGGCAAGGGGAGATTACTAATGAAGTGCTGCGGTGAATACTCAGCACTTCATTGGGTTAATTCTCCCCTGTGGCAACTCGAAGCTTCAAACTTTTGAGGAGTAAAGAGACTTCAAAGTATCATGAGCACTTTGAAGTACCCATGGATATACACATACTGGCACTTCAAAGTTTGAAGCCTTGAAGTTGCTGTGGGGAAGAACTAGCCTAATGAAGTGTTGCACATTCAATGCAGCACTTCATTAGTAATCGCCTGTCACCCTGATTAACATGCCCCATTAGAAGTTGGGGGCAAGTGTAGACAGGCCCAGAGAGAGTTTTCACTTCCTACTGAAATGTCCTGGAATTGAAGGTACTCAACAGCTTGCAGTATCAAGGCCTTCCAGTGCAAAATAAGTTCAATGGCAGTCCTCTCACAGGACTTTTGTGAGGTTAAGGAGCTGACTCTGCAACTGTGGCTGTTCTTGTCAGTAAGTTTTACTCATGTGAGTGAAGGTTCCAGGTTCAGGTGACTAACAAATATCAGTAAAGTACTATGAAGCTCTTGGATAAAAGGTGTTGTAGGAGTACAAAGTGTTAGAATTAAAACATCAGATTTATATTTACAAGTTGGTCATGGCTTTTATTACATCAAAGTACAACAGATCTGGACCTTAAGAAATTTGAGAATGATTTCTTCTCATATAAGCCTCCTTGTATTAAAGCACTCTAATCTATACAATAACAAAGATAAAATGCGATAGCAGTTGACATTTTTGGAAATGTAAGGAAGCCTGAAGGAAATGTACTTTGCAGTCTATACTTGTAAAGCAAAACTTACCATTCACCAGGTGCAGCAAATTATTTGCTACTCACGAGGCATTCAAAGTGGTGAAGGACATCAGGAAAAGTCTCCAAGAATATAATAATAATCATATCCCTTCAGGCCAATATACTAATTTGGCAAAGTCAGATTAACCATTAAGCATAAAAAGATCAATCATTCTTGTCTGATTTCTAAAGAATTGCTCTTAGCCATGTGAACACAGGTTAGAAAATGAAGGAGTAGCATTCAGAAATATTGCTTTCCACCCTCTCGTTTTCAGTATTAGTCACATGGTGCAGATTTTTAAACTGCTGGAATAAAAGCAGAAAGTGAAAGGTGCTATAGTTTATGCACTCCTTCTGGATAAAACATAAAACACATTATTTTGTCACAAAAATCACAGCATTTGCAAAATATTAGTCTTGAAGAAGCATTGTGAGTCCCCAAAGAGTATTTAAGTGCTTTTACTGCAAACGTTTTCTTCTTTTCTTACGACATGAGACAGAAAGATTGTCAGATGGAAAGACTAGAAAGAAGGGAAGCATGCAATATGGAAGTCTGATACTAATAAACAAATAAAAGTCATTATTTTGTCAGCAAACTGCAGAATCTTTAAAATATTATATTTACTTAACTCCAAAAAAACAGATATAACATGCCTTTCTTTTGCATATTAGGTGAATTCTCAAATTTATTCTAATTGGTAATAATTTTGCATTTTTTATGATTAACATGTATGATCACTTCACTAAAAAAAATATTGTGTTGTTACTAATTGCGTACAGTATTACCCTGCTCTGCAAGTAACCCACTTATGTGAATGGGACCATTCATATAGTGAAGTACTATTAAACGATATCAGAATCTGGTCCTAAGCTGAACATAAATATTATTTATTCATGTCTAACCCCCCCACCCCAAATCATGCTTGCTTGCCAGGTGGTATTTGCAAGCTCTTACAGCTTTGTTCTACACTTCTCATTATACAAGGATAGTTCCCATGGTAACTATTACCTCATTTGGCACGCATACTACCTGAGAAAAACAGAACAATTTAATAAAGAAACACACATCCACCATTATGCAATCTAAATTGATTTAACTATTGTATAATTATGTTTCACCAAATAAACAGAAGAGTGCATCAGTCCTCAGTATCAGCGTGACCACTTGTCTCTTAAAAGTTAACATTTGTCTCCAGTTTATCCCATGCCCAAATCTCCCTTCATCACTCACATTGTAAAAAAAACCTTGACTGTACTCAACTGTTTTTTAAATTTCTCTTTCCTCCTGTAACCCTTCTATTTCCTTCCATCTATCTTTACATGACCCCCTTCTCCCAGCCACTGCATCCTTAACAAGAATTGGGTTTTGATTGGAGATTTGTTTCAAAAAGGAAATAAAAACTCATCCATGTGAAGTTTGAAAAACCAAAAACCAAAACCCCTCAGTAAAAAACCTTCAAGGGGAACTAAGGACATTTCCCAACCTCAAAATAAACACATAGATCTGGTGAGTGGCAAGTTTCTGATTTCTTCCCATCTCTGCCACTAAAGCCCAGCTCCTCAAAGGAATTAGGTGTCTAACTCCCAATGATATCAACAAGACAAGGATGCTTAACTATCTCTGAGCATCTAAGCTTGTGTGACTTTCATATATGAAGTTACTCATAGAACAAAATCTTCACTGAGGTGTGACTAAGGCTCTGATGGCATGGCTTGCAGCCCAGATACCAACAGCTAGAAGAGAATATGGAGTTCCCCCAGCATCGCATGGTGTGCAGCCATGGTTCATCACAGCGAACAGGAAGAGCTAAAAGGGAGTTTGCCTGGGAGTCACCTTGCGGGGAGCCCCATATCAGTTTTCCTTTTCTTATAGGCTTGTTTCACTTGTCCCCTTCAAGGCGGCACTCGGAAAATCTAAGGGAACCCTCTGAAAAGGGAGAAAATGGATGGTGACATGGCTACTTAGAAGTCTGCTGTTGTGACCTGTATGGCATGTGCCATGTTTGTCTTCCTCCTGGATGACAGAAAGAATTTTGTGTGTACCAAGTGCAAGCTGGTAACCATTTTGGAAGAGAAGGTTATAGGAGTTGAGGACCAAATATCAACCGTCAGGTGCATCAGAGAAGGTGAAGACTTTCTGGACAGAGGGCACCATATAATACTGCAGGAACAGCAGGCTGTTCAAGACAAGGAGGAGAGATGGAAGCATGTTACCTCCAGGAGGAGAAAACCAATTCAGGTCTCTCCTATTCCAGTGGAGTTAAGTAACTGCTTTCAGCCTCTCTGCACAGGTGATACAGTGGAGATAGCTGGAGGTGATACCTCACAGGGAATGGATCAGAAGGAGACCCCACAGTTTCTAAGGAACGGTATGCGCAGTCTTAGGGAAACAGGTTCTACGACCACCATCCCTAAGAGAAGAAAATAGGTAGTAGTGGTCGGGGACTCCCTCCTAAGAGGAACAGAGTCTTCCATCTGCTGTATGGACCTAGAATCCTGAAGTTTGCTGCTTGCTGGGAGCTAGAATCCAGGATGTTACTGAGTCTCTGCCAAAAACTGTCAACCCTGCAGACTATTACCCCTTTCTACTTCTCCATGTAGGAACTAACGATACAACCAAGAACAATCTTGACGTGATCCCGGCAGAATATGTAACCCTTGGAAGAAAGTAGATTTCCTGGGTGAAGAGGAGAAAGTGGGCCAATCATTCACTTCTCTAAGGTGCTTGTATACAAATGCAAGAAACCAAGGGAACAAACAGAATTAGAGTCCCTGGCACAGTCATAAAAGTATGAGGTGGTTGGAATAACGGAGACTTGGTGGGACAATTCACAAATCTGGAGTATTGGAGCATCTGGTCATGGAAGTGTATAAACTGTTTAGGAAGGATAGATGGAAGAAAAGAAGGCGGAGATGTGCTCTATGTGTGGGAGCAGTGTGATAGCTCAGAACTCCAGTATAGGGAATGAGAAAAACCAGTTGAGTGAATTTGGGTTAAACTTTGAGGCAGAAATAACAGAGGTGATGTTAAAACAAAAAGCAGTCAAGTAGCACTTTAAAGACTAGCAAAATAATTTATTAGGTGAGCTTTTGTGGGACAGACCCACTTCTTCAGACCATAGCCAGACCAGAACAGACTCAATATTTAAGGTACAGAGAACCAAAAACAGCAATCAAGGAGGACAAATCTGATAAAAATGATCAATGTGAGCAAATCAGAGAGTGGAGGGGTGGGGAGGGAAGGTCAAGAATTAGATTAAGCCAAGTATGAAGACGAGCCCCTATAGTGACTCAGAAAATTCCCATCCCGGTTCAAACCACGTGTTAATGTGCCAAATTTGAATATAAAAGGTAGTTTGGCTGTTTCTCTTTGAATGGGGGTGCAAATTTTTTTTTCAGTAACATGCATAGTTTTAAGTCATTAGCAGAATGCCCCATTCCATTAAAACATTGACTAACTAGTTTGTGGATCTGGAGTGTTTTGATGTCTGTTTTGTGCCCATTAACCCTTTGTCTAAGGGAGTTAGAAGTCTGTCCAATATACAAAGCATCTGGGCATTGTTGGCACATGATGGCATATACGATGTTAATAGAGGAGCATGAGAAAGTGCCCATCATTCTGTTAGTAACCTGGTTAGGTCCAGTGAGGGTATTTCCAAAGAAGATATGTGGACAAAGCTGGCAGTGGGCTTTGTTGCAAGAAAAGGTTCCAGAACTGGTATTCCTGGGATATAGACTGTGGCTACTTGTGAGGATCCTCATAAGGTTGGGAGGTTGTCTGTACGAGAGAACAGGAATGTCACCTAGGGCCTTCTGGAGTGTGGCATCCTGATTAAGGATAGGTTGTAGGTCTTTAATAATTTGTTGCAGTGATTTGAGTCGGGGGCTGTAGGTGACGACCAGTGGTGTTCTGTTCGTGGCTTTTTTGGACTGAACTTGAAGCAGCTGGTCTCTGGGTATTTGTCTGGCCCTGTCAATTTGTTTTTTTACTTCTCCTGGTGGTTAATTCAGGTTTATGAATATTTGGTAAAGATCTTGTAGTTTTTGGTCTCTGTCAGTTGGATCAGAGCAAATGCAATTGTATCTAAGAGCTTGACTGTAAACAACGGATCTAGTTATGTATGCAGGACGGAAGCTAGAAGGGTGTGGGTAAGCATAGCGATCAGTAGGTTTTCGGTACAGTGTGGTACTAATCAGGCCATCCTTGATTAGTGCTGTAGTGTCCAGGAAATGTATCTCTTGCATGTTGTAATCGAGGCATAAGTTGATGGTGGGGTGTAGATTGTTAAAGTCTCTGTGGAATTCTTCTAGAGTCTCTATACCATGGGTCCAAATCATAACGATGTCAAAGGCGATGTTGTAGTTGGTGTCTGCTATAGACTGCCAGATCAGTGAAATCTGATGCTGTTCAACAAGGAGAACTGTAGAGTCCTATATCTAGGATGGAAGAATCCCAAGCATTGTTATAGGCTAGGGACCAACTGGTTCAGCAGCAGTATGATGGAAAGGGACCTGGGGTTATGGTGGATGCAAGTCTGGATATGAGTAAACAGTGTGCCCTTGTACCCAAGAAGGCTAATGGCATACTAGGGTGCATCAGGAAGAACATTTCAAGAAGATTTAGAGAAGTAGTTGTTCCCCTCTCTTTGGCACTGGTGAGGCCACATCTGCAATATTGTGTCCGGTTTTGGGCTCCCCAGTATAAAAAGGATGTGGATTTGCCGGAGCAGGTTCAGCGGAGGGCAACAAAAATGAGTAAGGGTCTGGAGTACAAGACCTATGAGGATAGGCTGAGGGATTTGGGCTTATTTAGTTTACAGAAGAGAAGACTGAGGGGTGCTTTAATAACAGCCTTCAACTTCCTGAAGGGGTGTTCTAAAGAGGATGGAGAGAAATTGTTCTCAGTGGTGTCAGATAGCACAACAAGGAGCAAAGGTCTGAAGTTACAAAATGAGAGGAGTAGGTTGGACATTAGGAAAAACTACTTCACTAGGAGGGTGGTGATGCGCTGGAATGCATTACCTAGAGAGTTGGTGGATTCTCCATTCCTGAAGGTTTGTAAGTCCCAGACTGACAAGAACCTGGCTGGGATGACTTAGTTGGGATTGATCCTGCTTGAAGCAGGGGGCTGGGCTAGACGACCTCCTGAGGTCCCTTCCAGCCCTATGAGTCTATGATTCTACAACACCAGTAGCTTGCCTGCAACATAACAGAACCAATCAGGTAACCACCAATCTTGACAACCACTTGCAGGCTGAGCCCAAAACACTCCCAGCCCTGACCTTCCCGAACATCATAAGCTCTGAACTATCCTGCTCTCTCTTGGACCTGACAGAATTAATAACATACATCGCTCCTTTAAAGAAACACAAGCATAGCAGCTTTTACTTTAACATAAGTTAAAAATCAATTCAAACATGACATAGGTTTCATTTAGATTAAAAGTGAAACAAGTTTATTTACAATAGGAGAGGTTTTAAGTGAGGGATAAAGGCAAATAGTTATAAGCAAATGAATTTAAAAGACCTTTCTAATGGCTAAGACTTAACAGGCTATAGCACTGGTTCAAGGAAGATTTCTTACCAATCAATCTTTTTTTTCCCTCCAGACATATTTCACTGTCCTCCAAGTCAAGCCCTGTCTTCCTAAATGAAAGGAGGATTTGCCTAAGTTGGTTTCTCATCTTTACTGAGTTGCCAGAGATGTCAGCTCAAGGACCCACCTATCTCAGCTTGCAAAAGCTCTGGGCTCTTGTGTCTGTCCATTCATAGCTGCCGAGAGGGCTTCATCCCTCTGTATTTTCTCAAACTCAGGGTTTTACCCCAGGCTAAGGATGATCTTATGCTGTTTTTTCTCTCCCGTAGACTTCTTCCTATCCCCAGTCCAGTTCACAAGTTCTATTGTTTTGATTACATCATACTTACTTTACAAAAGGAGATTGAAAGGAGATTGGTAAAGTAGGTTCTCCAATCCTCTGAGCATCCCAATAACCCTTCTCTTCACCTGTTCTGTTTGAGTTCATCATTTTATTAAGGATGAAAGACTGGAATTGTACCCAGCATTACAAATGAGATCTCACCAGTGCATTTTATAATGGTAATAGCATTACCCTAGCTCTACTGGAAGTAATTCACCTGATTCATTGAGGATTTTATTAGCCTTTTTCATGGCCACATCACAGCTGCAGCTCACACTTGTTCTGTGATTAACCGGTACAACCAGGTTTTTGTTCTCTGTTGCTTCCAACTGATATATCCCCACTCTGTTGCAAAAAAATTCTTGTTGTGAGTCATTAAGCACTTTGCACTATTACCTATAATCCCATTTCTATTTCAATTTTCAAGTTTATTCAGATTTTCTTGTATGATATTTCAGTCTTCCTCCTCCATATTGGTTGTCTCCCAATTTTGTCTCATCAGCAATTTTTTTTAAAACTACCCCACTTTTTGTGCCAAAGTTATGAATGAAAATGTTAAATAAGATGAGTCCCAAGTCCAATCCCTTAAGAACATTGAGGCATTAGTAACTTCCCTGAAGCTGGACATCTCACTTTTCAGCATGACTCACTGTAGTCCCCATGTTACCCAATGCCTTACCCTCCTTTCACTTCTCATATTAATCACCATCACTTCTCATGTACCTAATAATTGTCCATGTGGAACTCGATAAAATGCCTTATTGAAATCCATGTAGATAAGATCTACTGCTTTTGCCTTCTCTAAAAACATCAGTTAACTTCACAAAAGAAGATGTCAGGTTGGTGTGGCATGATCCACCTTTTATAAAATTATGTTTTATTTTATCTCATCTCAATTGTCGTCTACCTCTATATGTTTAACTACTTTCTCTTTCAAAAGTTGTTCCATGACTGTGCATTCAATTGAGGTCAAACTAATGGAACTGTAGTATCTTAGATCACTTTTCCACTTTCTTAAAAATAGGCAATACAGTAACAGTTCTCCAGTCATACGCTATGACTCCTGAGTGTATAGATTTATTAAAAATCCTTGCTCTTGAATTTGCAATGTCATGTGCCCAATCCTTTAATATTCTTAGGTGATGATTATTTGGATACCCCAGGTTTTGTCCCCTTAAGTGGTTTGTGTTACTTACATATTGGATGAGGAACTTCTATTTCCATACCTTCATTTCCATTAGTTACCCTGCCACGACTACTAAGCTCCTTGTTACCCTTAATAAAACCAGAGCAAAATATTAATTTAGGTGCCAGGCCATGCCCTTTTTTTCATTGCATGCCCTATATAAAGGTGTTTGGGATCCATAGCTATATTCCTGAATTACATGTTCAACAAATAGACAAGCAACTGATAATTTCATCTTGTGCTTATCCTATGCTGCTGTCAAATAATCTTCTGTCTTCTGATACTCACCCTACATCTGTGCTCACACTTTGAGACTTCAGTGCTGCATTTAGTTCTCTAAATTATGTCATTCTTTTTCAGCACCTGGCATTATTAACTGCAAGCTTAGGCATCTTTTCCTCCTTTTATTTTCTTTTTTTTCCTTCCTGTTAATCATTATCACTCCTTATGTGTATCTAAGTGACTTCCCAGGCTCTTCCTTTTGAATTCTTTGTTGCCTGTTAGCCTTCTTTTTGATAAAAACAAGAAAATGCTACTGATTGTATAATTCATAACTTGCTGAATGGCCATTTAAATTTGGATTGTATTTTATGAAATGTATTTGAGAGTTGTATCAGGACATGTCAGTACTTGTCACTCTGAGATAAATTCAGGGTCATCATTTAACTGCATTAGCCTTGGTAACACAGACAGGCAAAAAGACTCCAGCAAACCATTTCTATGTTGAACTAGGATTTACATTTTCTAAAGACTGAAGCAGCAGTCTTTAGATTGAAACACAAAGGTGGATACACAATGTGTCCACAAACAATAAGATTCTGAAAATCAGTCTGCCAATTTCACCCCTGTCTATTTAAGATAAGCGCTGTTTAAAATTGTTAATTTCCTGAGAAATAGTTTTCTGATCTATCAAGGTAAATATGCACATGGGAGATGCAGAATTAACCAAGAAAAAGGAAATGAAGCAAATTTATTGTTAGTTTATATCAAAGGAGTCACTCCCTGTTATTTCAGTAAACTAGAGCGCATTCCATAACCTACTGACAGTGGGGAAGTGAAGGCTAGAGCCCAATGAACACTATCTCTCCCTTGGGGAGAAGAGGACCCAAGTAGAACCAAGGACTCAGCAGCTGTCAGGTGAGCTGGAGCCCAGAGAAAAGTATGGCCAGAGGAACTTAGCTGGGGAAGAAGAATGTGGGTTCTTCTTGGAAGCCAGAGATTATGCAAAACTCAACCTGCAATCTGTGCCAGGTCTTTTATTCTTGCTCCTGTGAATGGACTCTGCAAACAGAAGTCGAGATTTTCAAAAGCAACTAAGGGCTTTTGGAATGTGTTAACATTAAATGAGAATTTTCTCATTTCTTTACAAACTTCTGAAATCTTCCCCCTTAAACATCAGTCAGTTAGAAGTCCAGTTTTAGTTCCCTTGGGTTCAAAATGTTGGCCACAATACATATGTCAGTGGGTCTCAAGCTGTGAGTCAGGATGCCAAAGTGGGTTGTGAGCCCATTTAAATGGTGTTTCCAGATCTGGTGGTACATGTGCTGAGGCCCAGATCCAAAGCTGAAGACTGAGCCCCACAAGCTGCAGCCAAATACAAAGAGCTTCAGACCTGGGTGGCAGGCCTCAGTCTTTGGCTTCAGCTATGGGTGCCATTATTCCAGGTACAGCCTCTCCTCACCAGAGGCTAAAGCCCTGGGGTTTCAGATTTACTCCCCCCAAAGCAGGGACAGGGGAGTGTGGGTGGTCTCAGGCTTTGCCACCCACCTGCCCTCAGGGTTCTTCGGGTGATTTTTGCTGTCAAAAGGATGTTGTGGCAAAATGCATTTGAGAACCCTGGATTTATGCTGTGTTTAATCCTATCCTGATAACATAAACAAGGAGCAGACTGGATTTAAATCTGTCTAACTCGCACATTCCAAATTACTCCACAAACCCTTGAATCCCTAACATTAACCAGGGAAATGTCTACTATATATTTTAGAAACTTCATATGTCTCTTTGTGTGTCCCTCTGTCTCTGAGTCAGTTTGTTCAAGGAGTCATCCTAACAGTAAGAGCTAGGAACACCAAATTTGGTATGCATCTTCCTCTGATCATACCTTGAAATAAGTTAAGGGTTTGGGTTATGTAGGACATAAATCTGGAGTTCTCAAAAAGAACACACTTGGGATGCACTTGGAATCTGATTGTTTTCCATTAAATGGAAAGGAAGATGTCTGATAGCAGGGATAGTTATGTCCCCAGAATCATCACAGAGGAGCAGAAAGCATAGGGGAACAGTTGTACTGCCCAGTGACTTCTGGGAGGGAGATGTACTTGTAACAGAGTAGATGGCTGGGGGCACGGTTCCACATGCTGCTGGCCACTGTCCCACAGCTGAAGCTCAGACCCTCAGCCACAGCCCTCGAAACCAGAGTGGGAGCATGGCCAGGCACCACAACCCCCGCTGCTGTGGCACCCTGGGGAAGCATTCACCAACGGGTCAACATGGCTCCAGCTGGCCTTGGGGAGCAAGCGTCACCTGGTAAATCCTTGAAATATATTGAGACATCTAGTTCAGGTTTATACTCTGCCCATCCCAGCAAATTTAAACAAACAAACAAATAAATGAATACAAATCAGTTATCTCCAAACATAATGTCCATTTCAGATTACGGTTTGCACACATTTCTGATATGTACCAGAGCAAGATTATCAACATGTATTCTAGATAGCTCCAGAAGAAAAGTTGCTTGATGTCTCATTGAATGACTCTGATTCAAAAGCATAAAAAACAATCCAGGGCCATCAGCTTGAATTGTTTGTCAACAGGAGGCCCAATTCATAGAGTAATAAGTTCCCTCGCTTCCTCGCTTCACAACGAGTATGTGAATTTGCAACTTCTCAGCCTTACCACAGGGCCAAAGGAACAGAGACTCATCTCTGTGGAGAATTATGCATTGTAACATTCAAGAAGATGGGCTTGAGAAACCAGTAAGGGCTCATTCTAATTTGAGAAACTGACCAGGCCTCAGCCTCGCCAAAAGGAGCTATATCAGAGCAGGGAAGGGTTATTTCAGACTTATTTTGCAAAGATCTATAACTCTTGAGGCTTTTTTTTAAAGCATAAAGTGACTAGGCAAAGACATTTCTTCAGTAAGCCTTTGCTCCTTGCTTTTCTGTCACATTGTAACTGAAGAGTTTAACCCTGTCATCCAGACGCTCTGGGGGAGCATAGTCAAACAGCTGGGAACTTAGGAGATCTGAGACAGTGCTTCTGGAAACTAGCATGACTCAGTTGGACTAGGAAGTCCTGTGCTAAGGGAAGACTCAGAAAAGAGGGTCTGAGTCTGGGAGTATACCCTAGAGACTCAGTCCTAGAAAGAGTGACTAGATTCCACACAGGGCCAATCATAGGTGACACACTGGTGGGGGGAAACAGGTGGGATCCCGTACATGTGTCACGTGTGTCCCCAGCTCCTCCCCCCTAGTTTAGCTGCTAAGGCTGGGTTCCCTCACCTTGTCCCTCTGTCTGCCCTCTCCACCTGCAAGCACAAATCACCTGGGGAACCAATGGGCTAGGAAGAATATGAGGCCCAGTGATCTGGATCTACTTGAAACAGAATGTCAAGAGGGTGATTTATACATTGTGTTCATGGCATGCACGGGGAGAGTTGCAAATAAAACATAAATAACCTTCCTGAAAGGTTGCATACTAAAACCATTTAATTTTCTCAGAATCTAAATATAACCACAAAAACACCAAATGCAGAGAATTACATACTGGATGCTAAGACAACTTATCTCACCTTGCTGTTGAGGGTACAAATACAACCTGCCTCAGTTACTCCTGGCCTGCAAGTAGGACCAGAAAATGAGATGGATTTTTAAAGTGATAGCTTGTAATCTTAAATGCAGTTTTCAATATAATCTACAGGGGCTGGACCAGCCTGTAATGGCTTTTATAGGTATATTGCCATAAATTACAGCTATTCTTTCCTGACAGAAGTCCTGGTGGAGAAAGATAATTGTGCCTTCATCAGCCATCTCTTGGGCTGAATCACTTCTCTGCAGCTGCTAGATGGTGAAACCTTCACCCCCTCTATCCCAGAAGGCATTAATCAAGCATAATATGTTATTTTTAATATCCAAGGGCAAGTTGGATCAACCCAACAAGGACTAAATAACACTGTCATCCTTAAGTCTACAAATATTGTAGCTCCTGCTCGGCATTCTTTGCTATTCAAAGAGATAGAAGATGAAATTCATCCTGTTGGTTTAAAAAAGTTACAGAAAATCTAAAGTGAAATTCAATGTCAAACATTCAGTCAAAAACTAAATTACAATCTCCTTTGTGGTTAGTTCCAAGAAAATGCATCTGACTGCGGGAACAAGAAAGTGGAGTGATGCAGCTACTGGCATTTGTTTTTAATTCTATAAGGATAAATGAAAGTGTTGTTTCCTGTGTCTTTCATTATAAGATGAAGTGAGACCTCAGTCCTGATCTAAAAGTGAAATGTGTGGTGAAGTCAGTAGACTTTGCCATTAACTTTAGAGGGGCCATGATTTCCCCCCTGTAATTCAGTCCTTACTTTGAGTGGTACTGAAGACAAACTAAAAACTAGGTCTGTTCCCAACCTTTTTATAATACAGTACAGAATGTAGGGGTAAAAATGTAGGGGTCTGCCTGCACTGATGGGCTTGCAGAATTTGAGCTTAAGGCTGTTGATTCTGAATTAAGATCCACCAGTATAGAACACTGCACCATGCAGGGTCCCATTCAAGGATACTATATGGTAACAAGAGGCTGAGCTCGTGGAACCCAATAAAGATCATAGCTTGGAGCTTTATTTTCTTCTTCTTTTTTCTTTTTGTTTTTTAACTTTCCATCTTTTCAGTGTGTGTTAGGGTGGCGGGAATTGGGCCTTTTTCTAGCTGTCTTTCCATCCTCGTACATGTCCCCTTTGTTTTTACATTTTTGACCTTTTTTTACTAACATAATCACAGTCTCTTGAGGGCTTGATGTTGACATATGTTCAGAAGATACAGAGAATGCTTTAGGTGGTTTTAAGAAATGCCTAGGCACCTAACTCAGGTTGACTTTGTACACTTTTTCTTTAATTCTCCCACCCCTCCAAATAGAATCAAATGATGAATTATTTTGTTCATTTACTCATTGCTCATTTTACTTACAATTATAGAACACAAAATAAGGGATCTGCATATACAGCATAGACAGTTAAACAGGTGAATACAGCAAACATTCATGCACATGTGTGTGTGATATTTTAAATTGAACTTGTTTTGGTCATGATCTCTCTCTTTTGCTTTCCATGGTCACGTGACTGATGAAGTTTCACTGGCACAAATGCTCACAAAATGTGAACTTAAGAATTAGTGAGAATTGAATATATATTTAATATATATAGTGAGTATATTAAATGTTAAATTCATGAATGAATTTGATCAAGGCAGAAGTTCTTCCACACTTACCGTGGGACAGATGAGGAAGAAATGAGGGGAACAGTCCACCGGACTTGCAAGGCTGACATCACAACACAGCCCAAATTTTAAATGCAATAGAGTTAATGTATGAAAAAATAGCATGTGACAATATAAGTAGCGTGAAAGCAAAAATGTGTAAATGCAATGTAATATCCTGTTTGCCAAACAGGTCTAATTAGACCTAATGATCAAATTGCAAAATCTCTGTCTCTGTCTGTCTCTCTCTCTCTCTCTTTCTCCATCCCCACCACACCCCCTCTCATTCTCTTTCTCATTATTTCATTTTTCTCTAGGCTAGCCAGGACTCCTTGCTTTCCATGCTTGTCTGTTGAGTGAGAAAGCTGGTGTTGTTTCTGGCCACAAATATTGGTTGACAGCATGGAAAAAAATATGCAAACTTAGTCTTTCAGTGTTTCAGTGCCACCCTCTTTATAGATGTACACATCTTATATTTTTCAAAGCAATTTTTCTCTCCTTCTCTATTAAACACCCAGGATACTGTACCAGCAAAAGGTGGGATTTTTCACATGATCATAAAACAGCAAAAAAGCCAGCATTTTTTCCTGATTTCCCCTTTAGTCTGAAACATACATGAATTTATTTAATTGTTTAATCGGTTATTTTGTGTGGTTGTTCTCAACACCAACTTTTATAATGCTATCATGGTATTTTCTTGTTGTCCTCACCATATTCGTTGGCCTCCCAAGCTCACTAACGAGAGTCAAATCATTACAAATTAGTCTCACACACACATGCACACAACAGATTTAATTTTTATGGCGGTCTAGACTTTTTTCTCTTTTAATTAAACTGAAAATGATGACCTCCTAGGATCAAAAGACTACTGGCAGAGATGGAGCAAAAGACAGCAAAAGAAATATGGATAGAACCAATATCTGGATTTGAAGCTGAGTTCCTCATCTCTACTTCTCAGACCAGAAGACAAGATTTTATTTATCTGTTTGTTCTTTTTAATGTCTATCAAATACTCTATCACTACAGTAAACAGTTCAGATATGATCTAGTAGATAGAAATGGCCATACTTGCTCTCACATTTAATCCAGTACCCTCTCTTCTGAAAGAGGCTGATGCCAGATGCTTCAGAGGGAATGTACAGAACAGAGAAATTAGTAAGGATGTACCCCTCTGTCATCTACTGTTTACAGACTCCTAGGGCTTGGAGTTGTATCCCTGACTTTATTGGCTACCAGCTGGTTGTGAACCTACACTCAATGAAATTATCCAATCCTTTTTTTTGAACTCAGATATAGTTTTGGCCTTTACAGCATCACCTGACAAGGTTAACTGTGCACTATATAAAAAAAGTACTTCCTCATATTTGTTTTAAAATTGTTCCCTGCTAATTTCATTGAGTGACTCCTATTTCTTCTTTTTATGAGAAAGGTAAACAACACTTTCCTATTCACTCACTCTATATTCTTCATGATTTTCTATCCCTCTATCATATAGGCTTTCAGTTGTCTCTTTTCTAAGCCAAACAGTCCCAATCTTTTTAATTTCTCCTGATATGAAAGCTCTTCCACACTCCTAATCATTGTAATTGTTTTTTCTCTGTATCTTTTTTGATTCCAATGTATGGGGTTTTTGAGATGAGGGGACCAGAATGACATGCAGCATACAAAGTACTGTGTTTTACATTGGCTTTATATTATGTCTTATTATTTATCTCTTTCCTAATAATTTCTACTGTTCTATTAGCTTTTTGACTCCCACAGTATAGTGAGTGGATGTTTTCAGAGAGCTATCTATCATGTCTCCAAGATTCCATTCTTGAGTGGCAATAGCTAATTTAAACCCAATCATTTTTCATGCATAGTTGGTATTCTGTTTTCCAATGTGAATTATTTTGCATTTATCAGGATTGAATTTCACCTGACCTTTTGCTGTCCAAAATCACCTAGGTTTTGACAGCCCTTTGTAATTCTTCATAGTCAAATTTGGACTTAAGTATCTTAAGTAATTTTGTATCGCAGTATAATAGTGCAGTAAATATACCCACATGTTAAATAAATTAGCATTGTAAATAGGAGAAAAATGAAGAAATCACCTTTGGTCTTTTCCATGCCTGACCCAATAAGTGAGTGGCTGAAATGGCTGGGGAGTGTAATTCTTTCTCTTCACCTATCAATAACATTAAATCACTGAAAATATATATACAGTTTTGAGAGGCAATCCTTTTTCTTTGAGCTGCACTATTTGCTGGCGTGACATAGGATTAGTTAGATGTTTCAGTGATTTGAAGTGTTTATTGCTCTCCTCTCTTGTTGAGAACCTGCAGGCAGTATGCAATTGAAATACACATTTGAACATTTGGGAATTTTACTATATCTCAGTCTTGGATTATCTGGTTGTTCTCTAGTGATATATATATATATATATATATATATATATGTATGTATATATATAATCCCTTTGTTCTCTTTCAGTTTTGTCAATTTCTGTTGCTTAAGGAAGGATCTGTATGTTCCACTGAAAAAGCACCTCTCTTACAACTGGAACTTATACCTCTAAAACAGGGATTTGTCACAAGGTAGAATTACATGTATTACAAATTGTGGTATTCCTGGAGCAGCAATTAGCTGTGCATGATTACCTTCTAACCTTATAAATGTCTGGTTCAGATCTCCTCCTATTGGCAAACAACGGTGGTCTGACTGAAAGTCTTTTTTGTCATTATGAAACCCTTTGATACATGAATGTGCCAGTGTTGACTTTCCTTTTGATCTCTGTGTGATCTTAGAACAGGTGAACAACTTAAAGAAACAGAAAAAAAGCAGCAATATGAACTACCTGCCTATGATGTTATAGAATATCCTATCTGAATATAAAAGACTCAATAACAATACCAGATATGCACAGAAGCAATATAACTTGTATACACCAGTATAACATTTTTCTCTAAGCAGGCTTTGCTATGAAACACTGCAAAGCCATTCTCTTTCTCTTTAAAAGAAAATTTAATATTTATAGAAGAAGCTGGATTGATAAACAAAATACAACTTCGACAAAGAGCATGAAATGATGAGAGTGTTTGCCTCCAATGTGGGAAATGTAAATTTAAATCTCTGTTCCTCAACTAAAAAGGAAGCAGGAATTTGGTCTTTCATGCACATGCCATGGGACTGCCTCAACTACTGGCCACAGTCAAGTTCAAAAGTGCCAGAACTGGGGGATGAGAGGTTAGGAGGAAAGGGAGCCATGATTTGGTGACAGGGGTCCCCCTATCTTTAGGGAACCTCCGTCTCTCCTTGTGCAAGCACTGCTCCTCTGTGTTAGCTGATGGCCGGGTAATGAGTGGTCTGTGAGCCTTATTACATCTGAGTCTTTAACTGCTAGGCCCAGCAGTCCCTTCGCAGTGGGCAGCCAGGGTGGCTGACGGATGCCCCAAAGGTTGGTGCAGACAGCTTATTTCACCCAAGTCTTTAACTGCTAGGACAAACTGCCCCTTTTGTAGCGGGCAGCCAGGGAGGCTGATGAGTGCCCCAGGAGTCTGTCCCATCGAGGCGACATGACTCACTGCTCAGCTTTACTGCACCTTATCATTGACCAGGCTGATATAACCAGACAGCTGAGGTTCTTTGTTTTGTGTTCGGCCAAGTTACAGTAACTGGAAGGAGTCAGGCTGAAAGCTTAAATGGTTACTATTTATTAAAAGACAGAAATCAAATCTTAATGGTTACAAGGTTATTGCTCTATCTTCTTAACTACTAGTAGGATGATACATATGACATGTCAATTAGATTACAAGTGACAAGTTACCCATTTGAGGACCAGACGCCTCAGCCTAAAGAGCTCTTACTATTAAATGTGCGCAAAAGTACATTGCAGGTATAATTCTCACCCCTGCATCCTTCGATGCCGGTGTAGCCAAATGTCGTTCACTGAATCCTTCGGGAAGAACCATGCGAGGAGGGTGTCCCATGGGACCTCAGGAGGCAAAGACCTTACCCGACCCGCAGGTATAGGTAATTGGAGCTCAGTTAGAGTGGTCTGCCGGGCCTTTCTTTATACCCCTTGGGTAAAGCACATTCTTCCTTATCTAAAGGTACCAATTGTGCTGATTCGTCTTTGTGACACCAGTTCTTACAAGGCAGTTGCAATTTAATTTACACTTGTAAGATAAAGATAACTAAATCATTAAAACAGGACATTCTTTTCATATGGGCGGGAGGTTCCTCTTCTGGGATGATGTGTGGGCATCTCAATTATCAGTACCAGCCAAGGGCAGTTTGAGGCCCTGTGGTCAACAGCTAGCCTGTTAGCCCCCTTGTCTGTATTCTTCAGTCCAGAGTCATGCTGAGACAGTACATCTGTGTTTTGGAGCATTAAAAGACTGGGCTTGAGATAAGTGCATCTGTGCTTTCAAACATTCTAAGACTGTGCTATTTCTTTGTGCTTTGTGCTCAGAGGCACCTAAAAGGGGTAAGATGGAGTAGAGCAGGGGGGATTCTGTCTGGCTACACTCTGCCACCACCAGCCATTGTGTGAATTTCATCCTTCACTTTCTTAACTTTTTTTTTTCCAGAAAGATGCCTAAATACCAAACATTTCATTTTGGATTGAACAAAACCTTTTTTGTGACCTAAAATAGAAAAACAAAAAATAAAAGTTAGTGACCTTTTCATTTGGTCAAGTTATTTTTGGAATTTTCAGTTCCATTTTTAGTCTAACCTATTTATTTATTTATTCATTTATTTATTAATTTGTTTATTCACTTATTTATTACTTTTTCAGTAGTAGTAGGCATCCTTCAGTCTGCATAGACTATGGATCTCACCCTTCAAAGTTTCAATTGAGGACTTCATTTACAGCGTCTATTGTGACTATGAAGACCCACACGAGAGTGACAGTCCTTGCTGCATCTCTTGCAGATGTAGTGGGTGTCTGGCAAGTCCTTATTGTGTTTTTTGTGCGCTCGCTTCTCCTCTGCTAGCTGTCTGATCTTCATCTCGCCCTTCTGAAGGCCCTTGTGTAACCCCTGCCTCCATCTGCTGCGGTCATCTGCTAGTTCTTCCCAGTTGTCCAGCTCGATGTCTACCTCTCTGAGGTCTCTCTTGCAGACATCTTTGTAATGCAACTGGGGGTGTCCTGGAGGTCTTTTGCCAGGGGCTAGCTCACCATACAGGATGTCTTTTGGAATCCTTCCATCATTCATCCTGTGGACATGGCCAAGCCAGTGGAGTCAATGCTGCCTGAGGAGGGTGTGCATGGTTGGGATTCCAGCTTGCTCGAGGACGGCGGTGTTGGTCACTCTGTCCTTCCATGATATTCCAAGGATGCGCCTGAGGCAGCGCAATTAGAAGACATTCAGCCTCTTTTCCTGGTGGGCATACAGCGTCCAAGTCTCTTTGCCATAAAGGAGGGTGCTGAGGACGCAGGCTCTGTAGACTTGCATTTTGGTGTGAGTGTACAGCTTGTTGTTATTCCACACTCTCTTGCTGAGTCTAGACAGAGTTGTGGCTGCATTTCCAATCCTCCTATTTAGCTCAGTCTCCAATGACAGGGTGTCAGTGATGGTGGACCTGAGGTAAACGAACTCGTGGACGACCTCTAACGTATAGTTGTCAATGCTGATTGATGGGGATTCAGCAACATTCTGACCGAGTACGTTTGTCTTCTTTAGGCTGATGGTAAGCCCAAAGTCCTTGCATGCTTTGGAGAACCGATCCAGCAGAGAAATACCAGTAAACTAAACATGAACAACTCAAACAAACAACAACAACAACAAAACCCCTGCTATTTTCTGAGCTGTAGTGGATATCTTATCCACTAAGAATTAGACTATGATAATCAATTTACTATTCATAGGCCAAAGACGTGCAAGATAGTAACAACTCCTGCTTATTACTGACTTGAGCTAGATTTAAGCTACTGATCTACAAATATTGTTCTCCAGCTGACTACCAAAGATCTGAGTAAGTCAGTCTACAGCAAATGGTATGCAGTGCATACGAATAGTTGTTTTTAATGCTATTATAGCAAGTACAAAAGAAGGCAGTGGGGGCAGTGGGGAGGAACATCCCAATCAATATATCTTTTAATGTTTTCCTTCCATGCACAGATTTTTTTCCATACATTTTCAGAATAAAATGTCACATGCACCAAGGCATGTGTAAAAAAGTGCCACCAGTAGAAACCCAAAACCAAGCTTTGGCCACTCTGCTAATCGGCTGAATGGCATATGAATCTCTATGTGGCCATACAAGCACACAGTTTACAAGGAACACTAGTACTGTTTTGTTAAGATTTTTTGAAAACAGATAAATGCATAACTTTTTGACAATATCTGGGTAAGAAACTCCAGAGATAAACTGCTAAATATCTGGGGGCGGGGAAGCTTCCCATTATGACATTTTGATAAAGGTTAGAGAACAGGTGGGTAAGAAATAAGATTACTCGTGGTTTAGAAGTCTCTAGAGTCATCAAAGAAGTAACTGGAATCTCTAATCTTAAAAATGTTGTATATAACTGTCACCTAGCTATTGTCTGATGACCCAGATAACCTGATTGACACTGAAGCCCATTGGTTGGTCATTGCTCTGTGACTGCAACCCTTGCCAGGCCTGTCATACACATTAGTCCCAACATAATCTAATTATGGTATACACTAAAAAAGATAGCATGTAATAGATCATTGGAAAATTAATAACTCACTGATAATGAAATTGCTTGCATAGAGTATATACAGGATAAGTGCAAATGTAACCCACACTCCTAAGGGTGTGGTTCACTGGCCCATGTACTGGCATTTAGACCACTTACACAAAGAAAGAAGATGACTCCTCTACAGCCTTAGCTGAGAGCTTTTAGCACAAATTATAAAGGCTCATACAGCAGTATTGATTTCACAATGAAAATACAAATATGTAGTTTAGCCCTTGTTGAAATGGCTCTTTTACACCAGGCTGGTCGGAGTATGGCAAAGGCTTGTTGCATCTTTCATATTCTCACACTGATGTTCTCTTCAGTTCCCCCATTCTTACTGATACCACTCCCCAATATACAAACTGGTAAACATCTTTCACTGATTTTCCTGCAGGATTAATTTCACTTTTCTATTATTAATGCACATCACCTCAGTCTTCTCTTGACTGATCTTGAAGCCCACTCACTTAGCTTTTTCATGTTGGGCATCCATCTTCTCTTGCACATGCTCTAGTTTGTCTGCAAGCAGGGCTAAGTCATCTGCAAACTCTAGATCTTCAAGTTTCCTAGTTTGGGTCCATTGGAGTTCCATTCCTGAGTCATCATATGCCGTTTTTGTGACCCAGTCTAGGACAATCAGAAAGAGTCTTGGAGAAAGAAGGCAGCCCTGGCATACACCTGCTGTGCTCTGGAATTTTTCTGACAATTCTTCTATCATGGATAACTTGGCAGGAGTATTTTTCATACAGTTTCTTGATTAAGGTAATCAGTTTGCCTGGGACTCCATAATGTTACATAATGGTCCAGATGGACTGCCTGTCCACAGTCAAAAGCTTTTAAGAAGTCTATGAAGCTGATGTGAAGTGGTGCTTGCCATTTGAAGCATTGTTCTATGATGATCCAAAGTGTTACTATCTAGTCTTTGCAAGATCATCCTTTCCCAATACCTGCCTGTTCTTCCCGTAGTTTGTGGTCTATATCATCTGTTATTCTTTCCAGGATGACTCTGCTTAGTACTTTTCTTGGAATGGGCAGGAAGATGCCCCTCCACACACACTTTTCACACTGTGACTGATCTCTAGATTTAGACAGTTTCACTAGCATCCCTTTTCTCTCATCCTTTGGAATCTTTTCTGTTGTCCATATCAGATTTACCATACTGTGTAGCTCTTTCACTATAGCATCTCCTCCTTCTTTTAGTACATTGGGGGAATATTGTCAGGTCTTACTTCCTTGCTATTCTTTAGGATCCTTACTGCCTTGAAGATGTCCTCTTTTGTAATTGCCCCAGTGTTGATGTGTCAGAGTTCTCCTCCTTCTAGCTGTAGTGTGCTTGTTGGTTGTAGTCTGTTAACACTTCTTCAAAATGCTTCTTCCATCCAGCTAGCTGAAGTAACTAGCTGACCATCTTTGTTTCAAGAAAATTGAGACATGAGTCAATAAATGCTTTAGACATATTCTCCAGATGAAGTGATATGATAGAATGCCAAATGAAACCTTGTGGACCAAAACAAACCAGAAGCCATTGAAGGTCCAGATCAAGAAGAGAAAATAGCAACGGGCACGTCATGTCCTGCAGAAAGACTGTGAGGAATGTATTGTGAGACAAACGTTAGAATGTAATCTAAAGGGACAGAGGAAAAGAGGACATCCCAAACAAACATGGTGACAAAATATGCTGGATTAAGTAAAAATAGCTGGCTTAATATGGAATCAAATCAAGACTACAGACAAGGATCAAAAGAGATAGAGGGTGATTGTGGAGGCCCTGTGCTCCACTATGAGGCCAAAGGCTTAATCATCATAAAGGCTCATATGCTAAGCTTAAGAGGTCCCAGGTTTGAGTACACCTTCAGTGGTTACACAAAAAGTTATTAAGATTTACTAGAATTATGTTCTTAAAATGTGTTTGACAAACATGAATTAACCAAGATTACTCTAGCCAAAGGAATGTATATTTGTTTCTCTGACCAAAATATATAATCTTATTTCCCCATAAATTATCTTAGAGAGAACATTTGCTTTGGGATTCCTATCACTGGGGTTTCTCAGAAAAGGTTGAACAAACACCCGGGGTGCTCTAGGTAGATAGAAGACTCAACCTGATGATTTCTCAAGGTCCCTTCCAGCCTCACATTTCTACTATTGTATTAAATCCTGGTCATGCCTGACTGTTACGTTAATATTTTTTTCAACACTTGAGATCAGAGGTTATTATGATTCACTCTTTCTGACATGAGAGGTGAGCCAATATTTTGGGGGATCAGAGATAATGATTAGGGTGGAAAATTGAGAAATTATCCAGATTCTGTGATACAGCATAATTGCCCACCTGCATACTCCAGCACTGGAGCAGCTATGGGGAAGTATCAGTGGGTGCTGAGCATACAGGAGAAGTTAAGCTCCTGCTCTCTGCCTCCTCCCACTCTTGCACATCTCACCTCCTGTTTCCCAGGCTGACCAGCTTCCTCCACTCTCCTAGCACTACTGGAGCATCATGAACAGCTGAATTGCAGCATTCAGGAAGTTTCAGGAGGGAGCAGGAGGAATGGGGATGAGTGAGATCGGTGGAGGAGATGGGGTCTGGGTGGGGCTTGGGGAAGGCGTGGGATCAGTGCAGGTGAGGTGTGGAAGTTGGGACTCAAGCACCCCTTGTTAGAGGGAGGTCAGCTCCTATGTGGTGCAGTACTGTTTAATTACACAACACGCATAAAGTCCAGGTTTCCTGTACGCAGGAAGACTCAAATGGCAGGAATCGAACTTTGCTCACTACTCCACCTGCTTTCTAGCCACGATATTGCCCACAAGATTTTTGATGTCTTAGGCTTTTCTTAGGGTCATTCTACTAGTACATTTATGGCTGTACTGGTGCCTCTTTGTTTCCTTCTCTCTTTGCTTGCTTGGGTCTTTTTTTTTTTCTGCCTCTCTTTCACAGATACATAAATCTTCACAAAACAATAACCAGTAAAATTCTTCTTCTCACATGTGTCTTGCAGGTGCCTTTATTTTGGGCAGAAGCTGCTGTTGCCTCAGCCATCTATTTCCATCAAGTAACGTAACTGCTTCTTGCAATTATCCCAGATGAAGTGTGGCTGTTACACCCATCAGTTTCAATAAGGTTTAACACAATCTACAACACTATTCTTCTGCCACTGCTGTGCATCCAGTGACCTTGTCTTCTCAGGACCATGCATCCAATCCTGCTTGGTTGCTATGTGAATGTCTTTAATTGGTGCCCATCTGCTGCCTGATCATTCACTTTCAGTGCAGAGCAGTGTTGTAATCCATAAATAATACAGCACAACAGTAGGGGGAAAAAAAACTAATAAAGCAAAGTTACCTAGAAACCAAATACTCTTGTTGTTTCCTTAAAGCTATTGATTTCCCCAATATTATTTTCATATATTTTATAGGTACCAAAGAACACAGTACAACATGGGCCTGTTCCACAGTCCTTTGATTTTAATGTGAACCTTTTCCTGTGTTTCAATGAGGCCTTAGTGGAATATTTCCAGTCTCTACTTCCCTCCACTCCCCAGTGTCTTTGGGCTTGTCTACCCCTCCCCACAGTTTGGGCTTCAGGACAGTGGGTGAATGGCAGTGTACACCAAAGTGTTATGCTGCAACAGCCCTAGGGGGAGCTGTGGACAAGAACTAAGAGTTTCCTAGTCTAGGCTACTGTAGTTTTCTCTACACAAGGGCTACGTCTACACGTGAACGCTACATCGAAATAGCTCATTTCGATGTAGCGACATTGAAATAGGCTATTTCGATGAATAACGTCTACACTTCCTCCAGGGCTGGTGCCGTCAACATTCAACGTCGACGTTGGGCAGCACCACATCGAAGTAGGTGCCGCAGGGGAACGTCTACACACCAAAGTAGCACACATCGAAAAAAGGGTGCCAGGAACAGCTGCAGACAGGGTCACAGGGCGGACTAGCACTTCCAGGGCAACAGCTAGCCGCTCCGTTAAAAGGCCCCTCCCAGACACACTCAGCCTGCACAGCACGCGGTTGGCAGAGCCATAGGCATGCACACCTCGAGCGATGCAGTCATGGACTCCCAGCAGCAGCAGCAGCAGCAGCAGCAGCAGCCAGAGGTCCACCCAGCTACCCCTGTAGGAGCAGTGCTCGCGCTGCTCGATGCCATGCAGGAGGCAGCTGATCACATCCTAGCCACAGAGGAGGAGTTGCCCGCAGGGGAGGAGGAAGCAACCCCAAACCCTGCAGCCCCCCGACGCCGCACACGCCACCGGCTGTGGAGCTACCCCACGAGCACCGACTGGTGGGCGCGGCTGGTGCTCAGAGAGTGGGACGAGGACCGCTGGCTCCAGAACTTTCGCATGATCCAGCAGACATTTCTGGAGCTATACCAGTGGCTCACCCCCGCACTGAGGCACCAGGACACCGCCATGCGGTGTGCCCTCAGTGTGGAGAAACGAGTCAGCATCGCTGTCTGGAAGCTGGCCACTCCAGACAGCTACCGATCTGTGGGCCAGCAGTTTGGCATCAGCAAGGCCACTGTCGGGGCTGTTGTCACGGAGATAAGAGGACCCACGGGGAGAGGGGGAGGCAGCCCTGGGAGGGGTGGGGAGCCCTAGCAGGGGAGGGGAGCCCTGGCAGGGGAGGGCCACACACACCCTGCACACCCCTCATTGGTGCTCTCCCATGTGCTTCCCCTGCAGGTCGTCCGTGCCATGAACGCCCTGCCCCTCCACAGGCTCATGCGGCTTGGGGAACCGGATGCCGCCATCGCGGGGTTTGCAACCCTGGGCTTCCCCAGTTGCTTCAGGGCTCTGGATGGGACCCACATCCACATCCGTGCCCCGGAGTACAGTGGAGGACGCTACTTAAACAGGAAGGGCTACCATTCTGTGGTCCTCCAGGCCTTGGTGGACAGACGGGGCTGCTTCCTGGACATATATGTGGGCTGGCCTGGCAGCACCCGTGACGCCCAGGTATTCTGGAATTCGGGCCTGTGCCGCCGGCTGGAGGCGGGGACCTACATCCCCCAGTGGGAGATCCCTGTGGGGGACACCACCATACCCCTCTGTGTCATCGCAGATGCAGCATACCCCCTCCGGCCCTGGCTCATGCACCCTTACACGGGCCACCTGTCAGCCAGCCAGGAGCGCTTCAACATGCACCTGAACCATGCGCGCCAGGTGGTTGAGCGCACTTTTGGCCGCCTCAAAGGGCGCTGGAGGTGTCTCCTCACCCGCCTTGATGTGGGCCCCACCAACATCTCCCAGATTGTGGGCACGTGCAGCGCCCTCCACAACCTCGTTGAGAGCAAGGGGGAGGCATTCTTTCAGGGCTGGGCTGTGGAGGCTGGCAGGGCTGATGTGCACCCAACCGCTGCACCCAGTCGCCAGGTGGACCCCGAAGGGACCCGGGTCCTGGAGGCCCTGAGGGCCCAGTTTGACAAGGCCACGGGGTGAGCACTGGCAGGCCCCCCCACTGCACCCCCCCATCCTCCACAACACACCCTGTCCCTACGCCCACACCACAGAGCACCCAAGAGCACAACCCCCCACTTTTCTTGTAAATAAAAACAGACGTTCGTAAAAACAAGAATACGTTGAACTCTTATTATTATCATACTATTTACAGCCAAAATAAATATTATATATATATATATGTATTATATGATGAAAGGAAAAAAAAGGGGAAGACAAGGAAGGGGAGAACTATTTACATGGGGGGGGCAGGTATCATCATAACATAACAGGGGTCTAATACAAACTATTTAAAAAAGACAAGAGAAGGGGATATGTACAAAGGGGGGGGGCCATGTCCTGGGCCCTGCACCCCCTAATGTCCAGCGCTGGGGGTGGGTGGCCGTGACCCGAGCCTCGGCCTCAGCCCTGGCCGGGGCTGGCTGGGGGCCGGGTGGACCGGGAGATATGGCCGGTGGGTGTCAGCAGACCCTAGGTCCCCCTCAGCAGAAGGGCCCTCGGTGGTGGATGGCAGGTGGAGCAGTGGGTGGAGCGGCGGGTGGAGCAGGCAGGGCGGGCAGAGCGGCGACCGGCGCAGCATGGGGGGCCAGGTAGTCCGTGATGTGCTCGAAAGTGTGCATAAAGGCCCCCCAGGCCTCCTGGCGCCAGGCCAGTGCCCGCTCCTGCAGTTCGAGGCACCACTCCTCCACCTGCAGGCGCTGCTCTCAGACCTCCAGCTGCCGCCGGAGGATTGCCAGCAGCTGGGGGTCTGTTGCCATCCAGGAGTGCTGGCTCCACTGTCGTCCCCGCCCTGGGGCTGGTCAGTGCTCCGCCGAGGGGCTGGCCTGGACTGATGGCCCCGGTGGGCTCTCCAGGACCACTGACACCTCACCGGCGCTCTCTGGTCCCTCTGATGGTGCAGCTGCGGAACACAGGGGAGGAAGAAGAGTGAAGACAGCCATTAGTGTGGGCCCTGAGCCATGGCCCTTGTCCCCTCACCCCTCTGCTGCTGGTTCCCCATCCCCGTCCCCAGGAGATGCTGATGATGATGATGGGTGTCCCACCCCCTCCTCCCGGGGAACCCTAGGTTCCACTCCCCCCATCCCCAGGGATGGGGCATGGCACTGTCATGCTGGGGGGGCAGGGGCTGATACACTCTTCTGAGGGACATGCCACTGCTGTCCTTGGAGCCATGGTCATCTGGGCATGTGGAGGGCCCTGGTCATGTCTGTTACCCCCTCCCCTCAACCCCGGGAGTGTGCAACAGGGGGGTACATACCTGATGGTCTGCTCCCATGGTCGGGGGACACCTGGTGGGCGGACGCCCTGCTGGAGCTCCGGGATGGGATGTAGATCCAGAGCCCCCCTGTCGCTGGAGGAGGATCCCTACTCCTCCTCCTCCTCCTCCTCCTCCTCCTCTGGTGCCCCAGGGGCGGGCTCCTGTGGGGGGCCCTGGGGTGCGGGGCTTATCTCCGGGGCGGACTCCACCTCCGGGGCCTGCTGGGGCTTGTCAGCTGATGTATCAAGAGTGGCCGGAGGGGAGGAGGTGTGCTGGGGGCCCAGGATTTCCCTGAGCTCCCTGTAAAAGGGGCAAGTGGTGGGGGTGGTCCCAGATCGGCCGGCTGCATCCTGGGCCCGGGCGTAACCCTGCTGCAGTTCCTTCACCTTACTCCTGATTTGGTCAGGAGTGTGGGGAGGGTGACCCCGGGCGGCCAGGCCCTCGGCCAGCCGAGCGAACGCATCCACGTTCTGCCTCTTGCTCCCCATTACCTGGAGCACCTCCTACTCACTCCAGAGCCCCAGCAGGTCCTGAAGCTCGGCCTCCATCCAGGAGGGGCCCCGCTGCCTTTTGCCAGGCTGGCTGCTGGGCTGGGAGCCCTGGCTCCCCTTGGGGGGGGTGCCCTGGGGGCGCTTGGGGGGCTGGCGGGCAGCCATCGCAGCAGGGGGGGGTGCCTGTGGCTGCAGAGGGGTGTGCAGGCTGGCCGCGTGGCTGGGCTGCTGCCTGCATGCTCTCTCAGCTTCCTGCACAGGAAGGCAGGGGGCGGGGACCTTTAAGGGGCTGCTGCATGCGGCGACCATCGAGCTCAGGGGCTCGAGAGAGTGTCTCTCAACCCCTCAGCTGATGGCCGCCATGGCGGACCCCACTATTTCAATGTTGCGGGACGCGCAACGGCTACACGTGCCCTACTTTGACGTTCAACGTCGAAGTAGGGCGCTATTCCCATCCCCTCATGAGGTTAGCAACTTCGATGTCTCACTGCCTTACGTCAATGTCAACTTCGAAATAGTGCCCGCCACGTGTAGCCATGGTGGGCGCTATTTCGAAGTTGGCACAGCTACATCGAAGTAGCTGGCACATGTAGACGCAGCCAAGGTGACATTTAATGAAAGCTAGTACCTTTTAAGTTCATGCCCACAGCATCCACATGGAGGAATTGTAGTGCAGAAATTTGATG
The DNA here is from genome assembly GCF_033958435.1 of Carettochelys insculpta. Classification (NCBI taxonomy): domain Eukaryota; kingdom Metazoa; phylum Chordata; order Testudines; family Carettochelyidae; genus Carettochelys; species Carettochelys insculpta. The sequence continues at coordinate 71,562,753 of NC_134137.1, forward strand.
TGCACTGCTATTCACAGCCCTGCAATCAAAACTGCAGGGTAGTGTAAACTTAGTTTTGCTTTCTCCATCTTATTTCACAATACTGTGCTGCTTTATTTTTGTAATTAACTCAGGAGCAAGATTGGACAGATACTGGTTTCAACTGTACTGGGGATGAAGGCAACCTCAAATCTATTAAATTCAGAATTAAAATATACACATAGTATACCCTTATTTGGAGTTTTATGAAGTTTATCACTTCTGAATGATGCATTTAGAAAAAGCACACTTGTTTTTCCTCAGACCTTGGATTATTTTGATGTCCAAAAGAGAAAATATAAAACTGTAGTCATTAAGGCTACATCTACGCAGCATGCTGCTGCCAGCAGGGTCATGCAGACAAGGGCTCTTGACAATGCAAATGGCTTCTCCTTTGCATAGTGGCATGCTTCATTGCATAGTTATGCAAGATCACTGTCCTCTCAGGGGCTTTTGTCATCACAATACAAACCATGTGGATGGTGTTCTATCTACCAAAACTCCCCTTGTCGGCAGCCCCTTCTTCCTGAAAAAAATGAGGATCCTTTTTTTAAGTATTTCAACAAGATTCTTGATCTGCATTTCCAAAAATAAATTTCGGAGTCTAAACTTTAAGACTAATGCATATTTTTAACTCTATGAAAAAAGTCTCAACTTTCAAACTCCAGAGTTATCAACCCAGAAAACACAGGAGCCCCGAGTCAACAAAAATCAAAGACATTATCATCCCTTATATGCTTATCACACAGCAATATTGATAGAATACTCCACTGGAAAAAAAAAACTGTGCATCAGTAAACAGCTTTAGTTAGAAAATTAAGGTCCAAGGACTGATATTGACAGTCTGAGATGGAACATTGGGAGATTAGAGAGAAAAATTAGTTGCTGATAGAAAAATTGAGTAGAGATGAGTCTCTGGCAGGATGCTTTGGGTTTTAGAAATGAGGACAGGAGGAAGGAAATGAGGACAGTGTGGTGATATTTGTGAACAAACTTTTGAAATACATTCGTGTCCTGGCAATGGATGACACAGAGGATTAATGTACAATGTATTCTGGAAACATAGCTTCACCTCCTGCAATAAAACTGAAGTAGAGACATACGTGGTAGGCTCACCGGTAGGACAAACCTCAGAACTCTAAGCATTCTGCTACTGTCAGTTTTTTTATCTGTTGTGTTGTAATGCAAGGCTGCTCTGCCCCTTGCACCTGCATGCAAGGGAAGCTGGCAAACTCATGTTAGTATGCTACTGATTCATACACTGGAACAGGTGTGACTGGGAAATCATGCAGAAGGGTGAAGTTGAAAAAAAACCAGAGGTGGCAGAAAGAAAGAAAATGCATACAAAACATACAAAAAGGTGGCGCAACAGAGAATAACACAACTAAAGCTGTAGAGAGCTGTAGTTTTGGAGTCACTGATTAAGGCTTCCTTCATTGTTGGCTTCTGTGTTCCTGCACTCTGTCCCTTTATATGGCATGTGTGCAGTTGAATTCATTACTAGGATGAATGTATGCATATCAGATGTGTTATCACAACATTTCATGTCATTCCCATCATCATCCCAACCCCCCAATCAATCCTGCAGCAGCATGGTCAGACATGATCCAATGGAATAGTAACTGGTAGAATTTTTCCTGTTGCCATTTATACCACAACTTTATTCATATTAAAAGCTTCAATTCCTTTTGGAACACAGGAAATGCTTTACTACATATGATCAATGGTCCACTTAGTCCAGCATCCTGTCTATGACTATGGGTAATTTCCAATGATTCAAGTGAAAGTTTACTAACTTCCCAATGCATGTGACTCAGAAATATCATAGCATGGGGGCAATTTCTTACCCACAGCTGGTGATCAGCTCATGCCTTGAAGCAAGAGGCTTTTATTGTTTTATGTTAAGCAATGTAACTACACATGATGCTTTTACAGGACTTTGATAAATGAGTAATGCAAAAATATGTGTAATTCTTTTAGTCTGGTTGCTCGTTAATTATATCATTGTTAATATTACTCAAATGCAAATACTGTATTAGATCTTACTTTGCACAGTTCTTAGGATCTTTTCTCCTGCTCATCCCTCCTGTAGATTCAAAACCCCCAGACCAAGATTTTCATAGGCCATACGTGGGTTTTAGGTACCTCAAATGTTTGGTCACACTTTTGAGACACATCAATAGTGCTAGAGAAAAACAAGAAGTCATGTGGCACATTATAGACTAACAGATATTTTGGAGCATAAGCTTTTGTGGGCAAAGACCCGCTTCACCAGATGCATGAGTGGGAGGGGTGGGGGTTTCCAGAGGGGTATTTAAAGACTGGAGTCCCAGTAAAAAGGAGGGCCACAGCTGACCAGGTCTATTCAGCAAGGTGGAAATGGCCCATAATCAGTAGGATGTATCAAAAGAGGATGAAACAAGTCAGATCAGACAGGCTCACTGTCAGAGTCTAATAGGGAAATATTAACACCCAGGGCTCAGAAGCTGCTTTTGTAAGGGGCCAACTACTCCCAGTCTCTGTTTAATCCTTGATTGATAGAGTCAAATTTGCAAATAAATTGCAGTTCAGAGATTTCTCTCTCCGTTTGATTTTTGAAATTTCTTTGTTTTAGGACTGCTACTTTTAAAACTGTTACTGAGTGTCCAGGGAGATTGAAGTACTCTTCCACAGGCTTCTGTACATTACTGTTCCTGATGTCTGATTTATGTCCATTTATACTTTTACATAGAGACTGTCCATTTTGGCCAATGTAAATTGTAGTGGGGAGTTGCTTGCACATAATGGCATATATTATCTCAGTAGATGTGCGGGTAAAGGAGCACCTGATGGTATAGTTGATGGTATGTGATGATATCACTGGTGTAGATATGTGAGCAGAGTTGGCAGGGAGGTTTGTTGCAGGGATTGGTTCCAGGTTTAGAGTTACTGTTTTGTGATCTATAGTTGCTGGTGAGAATTGTTGAAGGCTGGCAGGCTGTCTGTAGGAGAGGACAGGCCTGCCTCCCAAGGTCTGTAAGAGTGAAGGATCATTGTTCAGGATGGGTTGCAGATCACTGATGATGCGCTGGAGAGGCCTTAGGTAGGGGCTGTAATTGATGGCCAGTGATGTTCTATTGTTTTCCTTGTAAGGCCTGTCTTGTAGCAGGTGGCCTCTGGGTACCAGTCTGGCTCTGTCAATCTGTTTCCTCACTTCCTCAGGTGGGTATTGTAGTTTGAGGAAAGCTTGGTATAGGTCTTGTAGATGTTTGTCTCTGATGGATCAGAGCAAATATGGTTGTACCTTAGTGCCTGGCTGTATACAACGGAGTGTGTAGTGTGCCCTGGATGGAAGCTGGAGGTGTGTAGATAAGCATAGCAGTCCGTGGGTTTTCGATATAGGATGGTATTTACATGACCATCACTTATCTGCACAGTAGTGTCCAGGAAGTGGATCTCTTGTGTGGACTGGTCCAAGCTAAGGTTGATGGTGAGGTGGAAACTGGTGAAATGATGCTGTAACTCTTGAAGAGCCTCCTTCCGATGGGTCCAGATGATGAAGATGTCATCAATGTAGTGCAGGTAGAGGAGGGGTACTAGTGGATGAGAACTGAGAAAGCATTGTTCCAGGTCAGCCATACAAATATTGGCATACTGTGGGACCATGTGGGTGCCCATAGCAGTGCCACTGATTTGAAGGTATAATGTGTCCTCAAATCTGAAATAGTTGTGGGTAAGGACAAAGTTACAAAGCTCTGACACCATTTGTGCCTTTGTCTTATTAGTGATAACTTTCCTAACAGCTTGAAGTCCATCTTCTTGTGAGATATTGTTGTAAAGGGCCTCTACATCCATGGTGGCAAGGATGGTGTTTTCTGGAAGGTCACCAATGGATTGTAGTTAGATGATAGTAGATGATAGATGATGAGATGTAGATGATATCAATAATGCTAGATTTTGAAACTGTGAGAGCTCAGCGTTTTTTGACCATCAAATTCCTCTAAGATGACTAAAGTTAGGAACTGAAAATCACCAGACATATTTGGATCTTTAAGTAGCTTTTTAATCATCTAATTTTACCATTAAGCTTCTAGTCTTTATGGTCACACATTAAAGTGCCACTCATTTATATTAAATCTGGGCACTGATGGAGCAGCATTGAGGGGACTTAGTCTAAATTAGAATCAGGCCTACAATATTCAGCATTCTTGAATTAATGTGTTTGGGGTTTTTTTGTTTGTTTGTTTGTTTGTTTTTGTTTTGTTTTGTTTTTGATGAAGAGTTAAAAATAAACACCAGGTCAGGACCACATTTCTGTGTCTCAGCCCTGACATGAGTCTGGGGTGGGACTGGGGCTCGTGCTGGGACTGGAACTGGGGCCAGGCTGTGGCGGCCCCGGTGTGAGCTATGGGTGGGGTGGGGTGGGGTGGGGTGGTGGAGGCTACAGCAGTCCTAATGTGATTGGGCAGGGGGGCAGGGCTGCATTTTGAAGTTGGGAGGGCAGGGTTCCTGGCACCAGCATGTGGGGGTAATAGTTGCTTCCCCCACAGGTAAGTCTGATGTATTCTGTCCCTCTTATTGGTGCCATCCCCTTTCCATGTTCTCAAAAGTGGTGGGATTTCAGTCACTTCCCACTTTCCAGTCATGGGCAAACCTGACTTTGCTTTAAGTTTGTGTCAGAGGAAGCTACATACCAAATTTCCTAGTTGTAGCTCTTATGGTTTAAGAGCAGTCTTGAACAAACACAGCATAAACAAACAGACGAGCTCTGAAATATAGATTATATATAGAAGTCATTCTACCACAAAATAGGTAGCTAGAGAGGTAGATAGCTAGATATAGAAGTGATTCCATCATAGAATGACTTGTCACCCTGAAAACTTTAGTCAGAGGTAAAACCTTGTGAAAATTCATGATCCTTGACCCCATACTCTAGGCAGCAGCAAAGTATACTCCTAAACCAGGAAAGTGCTTACATGAGTAGGCCCATTGACAGCATGGGACTCCTCATGTTCTTCAAGTTAAATATATAGTGAAGTGTTTGTTTTTTTTTTCAGATCAGAACCTAAGTTTACTTTAGAATAGTGGGATCTGATGATTTTACAGTCGGGGGTATCCATAACGATAGCCATAGTCATACCATTGACACTTTAGTCCGGAGAATATTTGCTTGCATAGTTCAACCAACCACAATTGTCACAGAAATGTATGTATGAAGTGTAGGTGTAGCCATATCAATCTCAGGATATTAGAAAGACCCAGTGGGTGAGGTTATATCTTTTACTGGACCAACTTCTCTTAGTGAGAGACAACTGGGTTTATGACTCATTACAATAATCTGTAACAGTCTAAATTTTCCTTTTTGTCCTATGACTGCAGATATATTAAAGGGCCATTCTACTTTGAATGAAACCTTTCAATATATGCGAAGTACTTATGCTGAATAACCTGTTCCACCTTGCGTTTTTCTGTGTGACCAGCCTGACAGGCTACTATTAAGAGGTACCTTAACAAGACATACATATAGTCTGGAGGGCATTATTATGAAAAAGCTAACCTTCTGAATCTAATAAATATAACGCCATATTAAGAAAAATACAGGTTATACATAGCAATAATCATTTAGGCTACGTCTACTCTATGAGATAAATTCAACTTTATTAATATCAATTTTGTAATTATGGAATTAATAAATTTGAATTTGACCATCTTTACATCCTCACTCATTCCTCACAAAGTCAACTTATTGGTGACACACACAATTAGCAAACATTGACTGTTGTAGTAGTGCATTGTAGGAACCTATCCCACAGTTCCTTCATCCCCGTGGCATTCTCTGTATGCTTGCATCTGCCAAAATTGCATTTTCCTCATTCCCCTTCCGTGATAATCAAACATCCATTTTTCCCGTTGAAAGGAAGGAAAAGTAAAGTGTCCACAGAGATGGCAAAAAAAGTTTACATAAATGTCTTTCTTCTATAGCTGAATTCTCAACTGGCCATCCACTGAGTGTCTCCTCTCCCATGGTTGCCTCCAATCCCTGAATATAACACAGGGACCCTGACTGTATTCTCAAAGTTAAAAGAAAGATGATAGAAAAGTCTAGGAAAAAAAGATTTTTGACTTTTTTGAAACTGACACAGGGACCTTGGAAATCTTGAAAAAAGGAGCAGATAGGATTTTTTTTTTTTAAGAAAAGATTGTTGCTGAGGGGACAGTATTTGGCTTTCCAGTGCACTGCAAGGCTTCTGTGCAATGACTGTGTTCTCAAGCGGCACTTCACTGAGTTTCCTACCTCCCACCTTTGCATATGATCCCTGAAAATAATACAGGACCCTGGACTGTAGTCTCAAAGTTAGAAAAAAGAGGATAGAAAAGTCTAGGAAAAAAGAATTTTTGACTTTCCCCTTCACTACACAGATACTGCCAACATGGGTGATAGCAGTGAAATATCATACACTGAACTTATAATGCAAGCAGGAATCTCGTAAGAACATAAGAACAGCCAAACTGGGTCAGACCAAAGGTCCATCCAGCCCAGTATCCTGTCTGCCGACAGTGGCCAGTGCCAGGTGCCCCAGAGGAGGTGAACTGAAGACAATGATCAAGCGATTTGTCTCCTGCCATCTGTCTCCAGCCTGTGACTGAAGGCTACGAGCACCACACTTTGCCCTTGGCTAATAGCCATTTATGGACCTAACCTCCAAAAATTTATCAAGCTCTTTTTTAAACTCTGTTAGAGTGCTGGCCTTCACAGCCTCCTCCGGCAAGGAGTTCCACAGGTTGACTGTGTGCTGTGTGAAGAAAAATTTTCTTTTATTAGTTTTGAACCTACTACCCATTAATTTAATTTGGTGTCTTCTAGTTCTTGTACTATGGGAACAAGTAAATAACTTCTCAATATTCACTTTCTCCACACCATTCATGATTTTATATACCTCTATCATATCGCCCCTCAGTCTCCTCTTTTCTAGACTGAAAAGTCCCAGTCTCTCTAGCCTCTCCTCATACGGGACCCTTTTCCAAACCCTTAATCATTTTAGTTGCCCTTTTCTGAACTTTTTCTAATGCCAGTATATCTTTTTTTGAGGTGGTGAGATCACATCTGCATGCAGTACTCAAGATGTGGGCGTACCATAGTTTTATATAGGGGAAGTAAGATATTCTTCATCTTATTCTCTATCCCTTTTTTACTAATTCCTAACATCCTATTTAATTCCTAACATCCTATCCTAACATCTCAACTAGCCCCTCTTCCCATGTTTCTGAGGGAGGTCAAAGACAGACAGGAGATGTTAACAAAAAGATTTTATAACCAAAATATAAAACCAGCAGGTGTCTGCAATGGATGGCAAGCTCCTGAAAATATTTTGGTGGGGTGTGGGGGGTGCTGTGGTCTGCAGCTGCAGAGCCACTTGGAATGCTGAAGTAGCTGAAATAGTTTCCCCGAGTATGTTAGCTGTTGGGGGATGCTTCCCCTGGCAGCTGCAAGCCCCTGTGGTCCCATGCCATGGGTATGGGGGGAGTTCAGTGGGGGACCAGTTGAAGTGGTCCTCTCTGAGTATATTAGCTGCTGGGGGAGACTTCCCTCCTACAGCAGCTGCAAGCCCCCAAGTGCCTTTCCCACCCTTGGGGTCCTTAACACACACAAGCTCGGACATGGTGCTGCCTGGCAGCACAGTCAGCACCAAACAGCAGGCACATCCTTTTTTTGGGTTGGGGGCTACCCATGCAATGAGTGATGAGTACAGGAAAGACCCCGACTGTGTGGCGCCTGTGGGGGAATGAAGGGGATTCAGGCACAAATGTAAACTGCTGAGAAGAAATTTCTCACACAACACAACCCACACAACAACCTTGTTTCCATGTGGTGCAGATGGGGCAGCAGCTTGCACCAGGCAGCACAGGAAAAAGAAAATGTAGAGACAGAACCACAAACTCCATGCTGGGGCTATTTGTAATGGGCAGATGTTCTCAGTGCTAATAGCGAAGAAAGAAAGACATTTCTTTGGCTCTCATACAAACATGAGCCCACAGCCACAGGCTTGCAGCTCCTACTTTGAAATTCATGGTCTTCCTTTTGCCTAACTCCAGCAAACTGGAGAGCAGCAGCCAGAATGGAGCACTGAGGGACATTGAGGGTTGCATACTGGACACTTCTGTGAGCTAATAAATTCTCTTTTAAGATGCGGCACTTCCACACTGGCCTTTAATCAAACTTCCGAATTCGAGCTTGACACCATACCCATCAGATAATGATGATATTGTAATCTCAGTATTAGTGCTTTGAAAATAGATCCAATGATACTTACAGTGAAGACAGTCACACGGTAATATCTAGCTAACTGCCTTAAATTTGACTGTATCTCGTAGTGTAGATTCAGCCTTATTTACCATTCTCTCTTACTCTTTATTCCTCCTGTAGTCCTCTTATAGCTTCTGAAGTGTTCCTATTAATGGATTCTAGTGTAGAATGTCCCTATCACATCACCCTGCTATGAAAACCCTGGAGCTCTGAATGGCATGATGATCTCACTTTGATCAGCCAGGTGCTGCCCTAGATAGGAGCCTTTGCTGTGGGCACACCCTCATTTTTTATTTAGGATCACAACCTAGTTCATCAACACACACATACACACAGAGTTAGTTCTTTCCCTGCTAAAAGCAAGGCCTTCAAGAAATCCTCTCTATCTTTCTCTTTCTCTTTCTCTCCCACTGAGGTATTTGAATTTCTGTTTTGTTAAGCAGCCCTGCGGCAGGACAGCTTGTATTTTGGCTAGGCAGCTAAGGTACCTGTGATGACGTAGATCTCTCTGTTGTATAACTAGAAATGTTTTCTTTGCTAAAAAGTAGCTGTCCTCAGATTTAACTTTAAACCAAACCAAATAAACAAAATTCTGTACCTTTTTGAGGACAGCATTCTCAGGGGAGATCATTCAGCTGATATTAAAAGTTGGAGCCACTTACGGTACATTTATTTAAAAAAATAAAAAAAAAAGTTAGGTCTAGGAAGACCCGCTATCAAGGTATCATTAGGGCTTTTCTGCATCTAAAAGGCTGCAAAGATGAAACTGTGACACTTCAGTGAAACTACTACCTATGTGGGACAGAGGAGGGGGCTTCTCCCTTAGAGTTAGGTACTCTAATTACACAGGAGGGAGTAGCTGGCTTGACAGGAGAATTCTCCTGTTAGCCTAGCTCTGTCTATGGGCATTAGGTTGGTGTAGCATGCTAGCAGTGTGTATTTCTCACACATCTGAGCTATGTAGTTATACTGACCTAATTTCCTAGTGTAGACCATATCTTGTATAGCACACACAGAACACTCTCTTGCCATGAAGAGTTATTCAGAAAGGCAAGTGTTCCAAACCAGGTATAAACAATTAGTGTGGCCCCTCTGCCATTTTGGGGAATGCATATTCTGCTTCACTTTAATAATAGACTGACCTGACTTGAGTGGTGCTGAACACCTGCAAATCTTATGGAAGTTTTGTTGACACTCAGTCTCCCAGGTTTTGGGTTAAGTGTCAAAATCACAGCTAATCCAGCAGTCCACAGAAAGCCTTCAAAAATCCTTGCAGTATGTAGGATATAGTGGTGTCTCAGCCTTGTGCTGCTGATCTGCTGGAGATGAACAGATTTCTCCATATTTAATGCTGTACCATACAAGTCTCTGTAACAAAGCCGACTTTATTGTTTGGATCATTTTTCTTGGCAGCAGTGTTAGAGATAGTTAGCTGGAAATTACTCTGGCTGAGCCACCAAATATGTGCCTGGTTATGAACTACTAGCTATGTATGAAGATGTGTCAATCCTGCTTTTCCTTCATTACACAAAGAAGTCCATTAAATTGAAGATAATATGGGCTTCATCTGATGTCAGTGGAGATGAAGGATGCCCTTGTGGTTAATGAACTGTACAGAAACACGAAAGAGCTGGCTTCAGTGCCTGGTTCTCCCACAGATATTTTGTGTGATCTATGGAAAGTCACTTAACTGAGCAAACCCTCATCTATAAAATAAGGATAGTAACACATCCCTGCTCTCACTGCCTTATCTATTTAGATGACAGACTCATAGAATTATAGAAAATTAGGGTTGGAAGAGATCTCAGAAGTAATTTAGACCTGTTCCTTGCTCCAGGAAGAGCATTACCCAAGTTTCAGCACAAGAATTGTCCCTTCCCATGTGTTCTGGTACCAAACAAGTCTCAGCTGTGGACTTAAAGTGGTAGCGCAACACAAATGATAATAATTATATTCATTAAACTCACTTGGAAACAGTAGCGGACTCTCTGTTAGGCTGTTTCTACACATGCCACTTTCAGAGCAAGTGGCATGCTAATAAACAGCCCAAAATATTCTAATGACGCATGGATGCAAATTCCCCATGCCTCATTAGCATAATGTCACGTGATTCAGAGTCTGGAAGATGCTCTTCTGGACTCTAAAAAAACATGTAAAAGCACGGCCCCCAAGGGGTCTTGCAGAAGGAAGTCCTCCTTCCAGAGCCCCCTTCTTCCCGAAAATTTTCGGGAAGAAGGGCCTAAGACCCCGGGGGGCCGTACTTTTACATGTTGTTTTGGAGTCCAGAAAAATGTCTTCTGGATTCCAAATCATGTAACATTATGCTAATGAGGCATGGGGAATGTGCATCCATGCCTCATTAGCATATTTCGGGCCATTTATTAGCATGCCACTTTCTCCGAAAATGTCATGTGTAGAAACGGCCTTAGAGTCTATCTGCAAAGATTGCCCTTAAAACATCAATATTCTCCAGGAGATACCACATAAAGTCAAGTGTTCCCAGTGCTCTAGTGTGCATCTAGCATGTCTGTGTGGCAAATGCCACTGATGTAGCACTGTGCACATAGCACAGTGGCTGACCCTGTAAACTGAACCAGGCTAAGTTTTATTGTATGCCACGTTTGTGTTCCCCCAGCCCCAAGGTCAGTTCATTATATGCTTAATGTTGGTTTCCACTGTAAACAAAGGTTCTATTTATAGGCATTTTTCTGCATGTCTTATTTCTAAAAATTACTCTGCTGGGCCTCAAAAGTGCTATTTACCTCTAGTTTTTGTCTGTCCTTCTAGCTACCATCTGTCTGTGTACTGTTGTGTTTCCAAGACAAAGGATAAACAAATTATACTGTTTCATCCACAACAGTTGTTTATATGGTTTGATGTTCTAAAGCTGACTGCCCTTATGATGGGCTCCCAGCTTGTTACTGGCTGCCAAATCTAACTGTAACAGTTGCTGAAAAATACTGAAATAATAATAAAAAAAAACAAAAAAAACCTCACTTCCACTTTAAAACGCATTTTGAGGGCCCAATTTCCAGAATTCAAGATCCCACTGCATATATTCATGACAAAAGTGGCCAATGTGCTCCTAATATTACTCCCTCCCTCCCAAGCAAGTTGAATGTGAGTGGGGGAACAAATACAGAGAATGGGTGAAACTTTGCTTCTCCTCTTTATTGCCCCTAACCCTATGGTAGGTGGTAAGACCAACCCAGCAGCATATTGATTATTATCCATACAGAGCCACGGGAAAGCTGGGGAGAACTATATGAAGATTCCAATCATTCCATGTCCTACACCTAGGGTAATTCAGTGGCCCAGTCCTCATACATAAGGTTTGTGAAAGTCCCACAATTTAACTCTGGATGTTCAAATAATATGTAGTACCCAGAGGCAATGAGACCTCCTTTGGAGCGAGTGAAGTCTTGCTCTACAGGTGTAGCTGAGAGTGTACTGGCCTTTAGCTTGTGTAGTAGAGGGCAGGGCTTTAGGCCCTAGTCATGCTGGTTCTATTCCTGATACCAGCAACCCAGGGCTGTTGGTGTTACAAATATAATGTGTGCTCTTTTTGGAGCGGGAAGCCCATCTTCAGATATGTGTGAAGTATGGGAGTCTTGATATCAATTGGGACATCTGAGTGAGACAACTGATGAACTGCTTTAAATTACAAAATCCAAAACAATTGCATAACATTTTAGAACCACGCAATATTATGCAGTGTGACTACATAATACAACTGTATTATTATTATTATTATTATTATTATTATTATTACTATTATTATTGCTATCGTTGCATTTCTTTAATTGTTAATTGTTTTCAAAATGGAAGCAATTGTAAAATCATCAAGATCAATATTTGCCCTGTGCTGTCAGCCCTTTAATACTCCCTGCCCTTGATTCTAAAGCTACCTTGTGTTTTTGAGATGTTTACCTTTCTTTGACTGGCAAACAGTTCAAATGTACATTTTGCTCTTTTCTTCAAATAAACACTTCATTTTCCCCCCATGTTTATTTACAGTCTGCCTGCAATGCTGCAAATTATGGCTTACAAACTGTTCATGTTACCAATGGCAATTTCAGCTCTGTCACTAGATGTACATGTTCAGCCTCAAATTACAAATTCATTACATTCCATCATCTAAGAAGTGTAAAAAAATCAACACAAACAAGCCCCCAAAACAAAACAAACCATTTTCACACACTCACCTTATGCTACTTACTTTTGGCAAATTGATTTACTAATTTGTGGAGCATAAGGAAAAAGACTTGCATAAGATGCAAGAGGAGACCTCCCTGCTGAGATAATGCTACTTACACGTAACTCACCAAACTATGCCCATCCTCTAAATTCAGTATAGTACCCCACAGTGGGACTGCACACAGAGCTGAGGAGGCCCTGCCCCCTCAGTTCTGCTGGGCATGGTCCAGCTGGAAGACAAGTATAAAAGCCTGCAAGTAGTTCAGTATAAAAGTATAAAAGTATAAAAGCCTGACTGCCTACAGAGAAGAGTGTGCCATTTTATGATTGTTAAGGAGGAATGTTCTGCACATCAGGACATTGATGCAAGCCAGGTTGAGACTGAATACTGCTGAGAGGGGAGAAGCAGAGAACTCAGAGCTAGAGAGACACACAGAGTTAGTTAGAAAATGACCCGGGGTGTTTTCTGAGTAATAATTTCCTTACTGAAACAGCTTGGCATGTTTTGGTGGAGCACAGCTGAGCTGGTGGCAGGCAAACCTGTCACCAACAAAGCCCTGGATCAGAACTTGATGGAGAGGGCAAGGCCAGGTTCCCTTACCACTACCACCACTGAATCCCAAGGTGATGTATCTAAACCCCATGTTACTGACTCTGGCTGCTAGGCTGCACTGCCCTTCAAGAACAGGGCATTGTTATTGACTCTAACTACTAGACTGAACTGTCTCTGCAAGAGTAGTGTGTTGTAATCAAGTCTCATCTCTAAGATGCACTGCCCTGTGGGAATGAGGAGCTGTTATTGATGCTGTCCACTAAGCCATTGAGCCCTAGAAAAATGGGGCTTTGCTATTGGCTCTGGTTTCCCAAGCAGGTTGTCTTGGTTGGAAAAACTCTGTGGTGAAGACACAGATGATTGAGTCACACAAGGATGAGCCCAACTACACAGCTTTAGAGTAAGTAGCCTACTTCTAGAGGAGAACAGGTGTACTAATGCTGTGACAGTCCCCCACACTTTGAATCCCCTTTACACTGCATCAGACTAGCCAATGACCGAGTACCACGTACCTGTGTAACAGCATCATTAAATCACATCAGAGTGACACATCAGACCCAAGGCTCTGATCCTGCAAATGATAAGTTATGTACAGACTGCTGCACCCACATGGCACGCCATTGAAATCCAGAGAGTAGGTGCAGCACTCAGACCATGTTCTATCAAAAACAGTGTCAGGACCCATCTGCCTTGAACCCATCTACAGATCTGAGACAAGGCTTGCCACAGTTTTTTTCCCACGTTGATTTCTTTCATGAATAACCCATTCTTCACGTCTCATGATGCATGATGATACACTGTTAAACTGTTGCTGCTCAATTTCACCCCAGGAGAGGTTGCCATTCAGTACTGGAGGAAGGTGAACCTGGTTTATAGTCTGTCTTAATGTTTGTAGAAAGCAACAGTAGGTGAATTCTTGCCTCCACTGAAGTCATCTACAAAACTTCCATTAACTCTAATAAGGACCAGAATTTCATCTCCAGTGTACAGCTAAAATGGCTATCCTAAAATTATTATGATTATAATTATATTGTTTATTACAAATACTTAATTCTTTTTTTTTTGATTGAAGCCTAAATAATTACATAGTAAACCTAAGTAGTTCTGACTATAGCTCAAAATATTCAGAAAAATATAATAGCTTGCTTTTACATATATCCTGTCTGGTCCATGACAGCCACCTATAAGAGCATTGTAAGAGCGAAAAGCAGAGAAAAATAATTATTATTTATTTTTATTCCTCCCTCTGATAGTGATGGAGAATGAAAGAGATAGTGCATTGGTTTAATATTCTAACCAGCAGTCATTTGTTAACCAGACATTCCTATTCTGGTGTGCAGAATCTGAGAACACACTCGTACAGGACATTTTTAAAAGTCAAATAGGCCTGGCGGATTTGCTGATAACACTGAACACAAGCAGGCAGGAGATCTTCATTTTGGAATAACTCCAGACATTCTCCTCCACAGGAAAAAGAAACCTAGGATCACCACAGTTAATAAGTGCTACCCACGATGATATGTGGAACAGGTGAACCAAAACCTATATATTTTTTTTCTTCTTTGGACGCTGTTTGGAGCTAAACGCCAGTACATAAACCATTGCTAGTTTCATTAGTTTCATGTTCATCTGATGAAGCAGGTCTTCGCTCATGCAAGCTTATGCGCCAAAATATCTGTTAGTCTATAAGGTGCCATAGGACTTCTCATTGTTCTTTTCAATAATTTCGATTAGTTTTTGTCTCACCACATACACTGACAAATGTACACACCTCAGCAGTGTGAAATAGGTATGCTGTTTATCCAAAGATATTGACACTTCTGCACTGTTGTATAAAGCCTTGCTCTGTCCAGTGCAATATAGATATAGATAGTTATTGCTGGTGCTAAATCCTGTTAACATTCAATAAGCTTTGTAACAATAGCTTTGTTTTATAGGTTTAGCTTGTTCTGTATAGTTATATTTTGTTTCATAAGCTTTGTTTTGTAGCAGTGGCTAAGTCTATATTAAGTATTATAAGTGAGTAAGAAATTGCTTATTGATACCATGTCTGTAAGAAATCCTAGCTGTAAGAAATTTAGGTGTGTCTGTGATTTCATTTATGAAGTATGAATGTGTGTGAATGTGTGTGTGCGTGTGCATCCATGTATGTGTGCATGCAACGTGTAATAGATTCAGTGCCTGAAGCCAGCCTGTCCGGATGACGAGATGCCAGTAGCACCATGATGGTCAGAGAATAATAGGATCTGAGCCCTGCAAAAGACCCACCCGTGAAAGAGAAGATCAAAGTCCCATCTGTTGTTAGCTGATGGTTCATGGCCACACAGCATCCTGCAGCAGTGGGACAGGACAAAAAGCTATGGACTGAAACGTATAAAGAAATGGGTGCACAGCTACCTGGGTGTTCTTCTTGCCATCACCATTCTGCACAAGTTAGTCTCGGCAGGCTGGGGTGGGGCAGGAGGAGACCTAGGATCCTGGCCCTGGGCTCCCCACCCCCTTACCAGAATGGTATTAACTGGTCCTGGGTACTATATTAGGAGAGAGGAAGTTGGCAAGGGAGCAAGCTAACAAGTGGTCATGCAGTCAGCTTGCCACCCTGGGTTCATGACAACAAGCAGCTTTCTCCACTGTCCCCGGGCAACTCTTCACTTGTGTGAGTTTGCCTGTGTAAGTGTAGGAGTGCAGAAGGACATGAGTGTGTGGAGGTATGTGCCTGAAACCTAGCTCCGCTTTTTCCTTCAACCCAACAGCGGCACTCAATAAAGTGCATATGAATGTAACCTGCGGGTGGCCTCCAGTGAAAATAAGATAACATGCCCCACAACAGCTTGTTGTCTATGGCATGTATAATTGTTTGCATAATTCTTACTCATTCTGGCTACAATTTGCAGGAAGGGCTGTAGAATTTTCTCTGGTAGGGCGCTGAAGAGTGATACAGACTTCTTTACCTCTTCACTGTGCTCTCTACCCTTCTGGACTTTGTGCTCTTCTTTAATAATTACTTTAACCTCTAATTCATTTGAAAACCTACCTTCTGAAAATGGCTAAGTAGGTGGTGACGTGAAACTGCTAAGAATAGTACTGTCACCTAATTATAAATTATGCACATGGGTTGTCTGTGCTCGTATCTTGTGTGGTTGTCCTTTCCTTTTGGGAGTCTATACTTGGCTATTTGTCACCCATATGCAATATCATGTGTTATAAAATGTAATGTCCTTAAAGCAATGATTGTCATTTGTTTTATGGGTCAGAGCATGATTTGCAGAATAAATTATTTCACAAATGTTCCTTGGCATCAGTGGTGCCACTTGTTCAATCAAGTACATTTAGCTGGAGTCAGGCTTTCATATTCTGGCTTTATATGTACGGTCTCTAGCTTGAACTTGACTGATGTCACCAGCTGCTACTGAAATATAAATGATTTTAAAAAAATCACAGAAAGTCAGTGAGACTTGTGCTCCTGCAATTGCTCAGGTACTTCTGAAAATCTCCACCCAAATGTCAAGGTTAATGTTAATCCCTTCCACTGTCAGAACTGTGGGCTAAGAGTAGAATTCAGATTGGGATCTTGTCACAAAAAAGTTTTACTTTTTATAGGCAAAGGCCAGCATGACTCCATTGCTCCCATTGGTGAGCAGTTCCTCACAGGAGTACTAGTGGCTCACCAGCAGGACTAAAGAGTTGTCTTTGACCAAAGATAACACTGCATTTCTTTAACCTTTTTCTCTTTAAAATTTCCATTCCCTCACGTTTCAGCATATGTTTCTGTGTGTCATGTAGCCTATCCCCCATGCTTTATGAAAACTGGCTTATGAAAATGAATAACTAAACGATGCTTTAGACAAAATGCATCATGTGACATAATTTTAAGTTACAATCTGCTGAATGGGCATATTCTCTTTCTGTGCATGTATCATTCTTGTATGTGAAGTAAGAAATATGACGTGGGAATCTGTTTATAAATCAAGATGTTCTAATGAGGGCCTTAGCAATTCCCCGGCAACATAATAGCTTGATTGTCGAACCAGCGATCTGTAAATGTATTTGTTTTTCCTGTAAGCCCAACACATGGGTTGGTTCTACAAAGATATGTGGCCAGACCACCCGTTGCAGGAACCCATTTTGGATCTTGTACTATTCCACTCAAGAGGAGAAAAGATTGAACAAGACAGAAAGAATTCTGTCTTTGGGCAAAGGAAATATAAAGATGAAACAGCCAGCAATATGGAGGTGCCAGACCCCCAACTACACACAAGATGCCAGCTGTAAGCTTCTGAGACTGAACAGTGGGACAGGATAGGCACAAACTAGGAGGCTGCCTAGATTGAGAAAAATATGATTATAACAACAGTGAGAGTAAGAATTTGCATGTAACACGTTTTTTAATATATTAGGCTTAATTGGCGTGCTTTGCTTATTTTGGCTTAGTAACTCACTTTGATCTGTCTGTTTTCCCTTGGCATCTCTTAAATTCTTCTTTTTATACTTAATAAAAACACTCTTGCTATTTTTTAAACACAGTGTAAATAATCGTTACCTGAGGGGTGGGGGTGGGGTGGGACAGCTGTGCCTGTCTGTCATTGATAAAGAGAGAAAGCCTTATGAGCTCTCCCTGTGTAAGTCTTTTATACAAGGTAACACAGAACTGTGAGTAACTGTAGCTGTTATTTTGGAAAGTGCTTGCAAAGGAAGGAGCACAGCAGAGATAATTAACCATTTTATTTGGAGTCTAACAGCACTAGTCTGCAAACTTTGCAAACCATGTCTTGCAGAGGGATGGCGTTCTGTAATGAGGGGTGATGCATTGGGGTATATGAGTAGTCAGCACCACAGCTCTTCCAGAGGAAGGTGGAGCAAGGGTGGGGAAGAGTTGTGCTTGGGGCAGAAAGGGGCTGAGGGGCTGGTGCCCCCTATTGAGCCTCTGTCACCAGTTCTATTAGAAGAAGAAGAAATAAAAGAAAACACAGTAGAACCTAGGAATGAAATAAATCTCTGCAGCTGTAGTTAATGCATTTGTTGAAAAGCCAAGGTTAAGCCACTCATACTGCAGTTTTGCCAAATAAGATACAAGGAGGGAAGGCATAGCTTTGGTGGGGGTTTTTCAGCTGATTGACCTAATGGTCACTATTTCATTATTGTTTCAGCTCAGATAAATGTTCCTTATTTTCAAGCCTTTCCTGGCATAGAATCCAGAGGTCTGGAGGTTACTTGTTGTGAAAGAATCTTTGAACATCTATTATCAGCAGACCCTGAAAAGATTAAAACCGTCATTTGCAGAAGTGCATATTGACAGAAAACTGTTATTGTTTAGTCTAATTTTCTTTTCAGAAAGTATTTAATACCACACTGTCCATCATGTAGGTATAGTAGGCCTAAATATGAAAGCTAATTTGAAAGCACTCAGTGTCAATGTTATGTCATGTACCAATTACACTTTACTGAAGGCATGAGAAATGTCATATGTCATACGTTGTTGCCATGCAGCAATACAAATCTGATGAACACTTTTCTCACCGTGCATTAATATTTTCCTGTAGGAAATATTGCATCAGGAAAACTGCTGTAATTATGTGGAGTTAATATTTTTTAAACAAAGTTTAAGCAAAATTTCCATCAAACATGAAACAACTTTAAAATGTAACTGGACAATAAAAGAAAAACCCAGCTTTGACCCTACACATGAATAGGTCTAGATTCTACCTTTATCATTTATATACATTAGTTTATATACACGTGCATGGATGAACAGAAAATTTAAGAGACTTCCTCTAATATTGATCCAGTCAATTCTTCTTTCTCTCTGTATTTTTTTTTTGGAGGCGGGGGCCGGGAAGGGGTGGGGAGTAGGAAGAGAATCAGAAAGTAGTGACTTGTTTGTAATATCTTCATTCTTTTTGTCTTTTGTGGGCATAAATTAAATATGAAACTGCCTGAAACTCAATGACAAATACATGTCTGTCCTATGTGAAGTGAGAAAACAAATACAAAATAAAAAAATTAAAATTAAACAAATTAATTATTTATCACTATTTGAATAGAATCTTCACTTGGCCTTGCTGGGTGGTTCAGCATATATAAAAGATTAGAGGAATCTTTTGTGTCAAAAGAAAATAATTTGATTCTCTTTCAATGCTAAAAATGGTCTGTAAATTTCTGAATTCAGGTAATATGAGATTCACTTCAGATCATGTCTGGGAAGGTGGCCAAACCTTTCATATTATGTGTCTCCAGTGAAGAAAAAAATCCAAAGAGAAGAATTCTAAGACCAGACCTACACTAGACCTGAAAGTCAATCCTAGATACGCAATTCTACTTATGACAATTGCACAGCTGGAATTTACGCATAGGATCATAGAATCATAGAATCCTAGGGATGGAAGGGACATCAGGAAGTCATTAAGTCCAGCCCTCTGCCTAAAGCAGGATCAATCCTCGAATTGACTTATCTGGCCACCATCACAGAGGGAGATCAATGGGAGCGTCTCTCCTGTCATCTCTCTAACTCTTCATGATAATGAGGAGTAAAGGGGTCGACTCCTGAGCCCTGATAGTTTGATTTTGTTTGACTCCACCAGATGGGTGAAATCAAACCCTGGAGGATTGACCCTGACGGGGTCAATCTCCCAGTAAGTATAGACATGACCTAAAATCCCAAGAAGAAGACTGTACAAAAAGTTTGTGCGAAAAGTCCAATAAATAAGTTGCTATTAACTCTCATTATTATAGGGAGAGGTTTTCAAAAACACTTAACACCTCTGATGGCTCTCTCATGAACTGCTGAGAATTTATCACTTTTCTACATCCATTCACTTTGTTTAGGTTCTTAAATGCAAATCGAGCTGATTTAAAAATGCAGCCAGTTATTTAGGTTTCAGAGGATACACACACTTTGGGTGTGTCTACACTAGCAAGTACATTTGAAATCCAGATTGGAAGACCGAGTTCTTTCAATAGAACCTGCGGACAGGCTACACTTACATGACGCTCTTTAGAAATTAACTTTGAAAGAATTCCCCCATTCTTTCGAAGTCAGTCCTTCATTCCCGGGATGGAAAGAGCACCCTCCTTCAAAATATTATTTCAAAAGAGAGCAAGTGTAGACACTCCACAGCCCACTCTTTCAAAAGAGGGAGTCCACCATGGCAGTGATCAGCTGACAGGCGGTGGCACCACTCACAGCACAGATGGGCTCTATGTCTCCAGCATCCAGCTGTGCGTAAGGATGCAGGCACCCAGAAGCCCTCAGGCAGGAAGCTGAGAGCGTGCAGGTGGCAGGGAGCCAATGCTGCTGCTCATCCTTCTGCCAGCTTTGATGCCACAGGGGAAGCTGCACAACCTCCAGCACCATGGCCAGCAGCCAGGACTCCCACCCACCCCAGGGGCCATCCAGGGACAAGGGGCAGTCCTCCCAGGAGGGGAGCCAGGCACACAAGTGCCGGGCACCCTCCTGGATCGATGCCGAGCTGCAAGACTTCCTCACCCTCTGGACAAATGAGAAGGTCCTGCACCAGATGGGGGTCCAGCACCAAAATGCTGTGGTGGTTCAGTGCCTGGCCAAGGGCCTCACTGGCCAGGGTCACCCCACCTGGACCCTGGACCAGGTGAGGTCCGAGATCAAGGAGCTCCAGCTGGGCTACTGCCAGGCTTGGGGCACAGCCGGGTGGTTAGGGGCAGCACCCACTAGCAGCTCCTACTTTAGAGAACTTGTCCGCCTCCTTGGGCCCAAGTAGGCGGGACCCTCGGCCATGCTCGTGGACACCACTGACCCCCTGACCACAAGAGTACTGGTTTCTGCTGCACCCTTGCCTCACAGTCTGAGTGGAATCCTATTCATGGTACCTTATGTTGAATGCCAGAAACATCGCATGCAACTCCATGGCTGAGCAGCCAAAGCAATCAGGCCTTATGTATGTCTAGGCAGGGCAACTATGCCCCCTTCACTCCTCCATATTGCACCCTTCCTTCATACACACCTCCACCTCTCTTCCCTGCCACCAACTATCAAGCAAATGTGAAAGGGAGAGGTGAATGGGGGGGAGGGGAGGGAACATGCAACAAGAGAGGGTTTTCTGTCATGTATTGTTTCACTGTTTGAACTTGTTTGTGCACTTAGTTCCTTTTCCTAAAGCTTTTGTTGTTACTGATGTTTTATTGCAGTAAGAGCAGCTGGTCTGTTTGGCAGTGGGTTAATGTAATTTTCTGGTCCGTTTTACAAACAAAGCTTTTTATTTAATTAAGAAAATTTGCAGAATGATCAGGGACCATTGGGAATTTGTATGTAGACACTGTTTCTCAGCACAGTTAGCTCCATCAGTCCATAAACCAATCAATTATTTACGTCAGTTCCCACTGTGAACCATCCCTCTCTCCACTCATTCTCCATCTGATATGTGGTCAGGTCACTCATAAATATATTGCATGGCAATCACCCCATGTCCCCATAATCCATCCTCATCTCCACCTACCCACACAAGTAGAGACCTGAAAATCCACAGATATCTGATTTAGATCCACAGGTCTCCACATGTGTATATGTGGATGCAGGTATCCACGGCTCATTTTGATGGATGCGGATGTGGATGCCAATTTTGTGTCCGTACAGGGCTCTATGCACAAGCACCTTTATAAAGGCACTATTGTCACTCTACTAATGCTACATGCAAGTTGAGAGTGTTGGAGCACAAGGCATCCCTCGCTTCTATTACTGAAGTACACCCAGCTCCAGCTGTGGTATGTGTGTTTTCTAGCTGAATGGGTTGGCTCAGCAGTCCATCACGGTCACTTTTCCATTTGGGGGAAAATGGCTCAATCATGGAGTTTGAAGAACTCAGTGAGCCACAATAATGAAGACTGCATTCTCTATGTGGGAATCCAAAATGGGCCTGCAGACATCTCCAATGGGATTTCAATCTGCCAAACACACATGCAAGAACTATTCTACATCTGCTGAGAGTGCAACCAAACAGTCTTTTGTCAGGGCTTGTGAGATCAGGGCAGGGTTTCATAAGCTGTGGGGTCCCTAAAAGAGTGGCGAGTCACACTGTTCCCTCCATTTTTTATGTCCCTGTGCATAACAACTTTTCTTTTGTGCACGTATGTGGAGGTGAAGTATCACATATCAAAAGTCCTTTCACACATTCGCATTGTGCGGTGTGGCTGGGGCCAAGAGGCTGCGGTGCAGGAGGGTGAGGACTGAGTGGTATAGGTATTACGGTGGAGCTGGGAATGAGTTCGGGTTGCAGGAGGGAGCACAGGGCCGGAAAAGAGGGATGGGGTGCAGGCTCCAGGGGTGAGGCTGAGAATGAAAGGTTTTGGGTACAGGCTACCCTTTTGAGAGAGAACTCTCTGCAGCCCTCTCACACAGAAGCAGCTCAGGGCCAGATAAGAGGTACCTCTCCACAGCCACAGCAGCTCCTGCAGGCACAAACCAGGGAGGGGGTTTGTCCCTCAGCCAGAGCAGGCCCAGGCTAGGCTGAGTGGGGATCAGGGAAGAGATGGCTGTCACCTGCCCACAGCAGCTACGTACAGTGGACAGTGTGAAATGGTGCCTCTCCCCTGACTGTGGTATCTCTGCACTGCAGCCAGAAAATTGAGGTGTCTCTCCCCCAGCCACAGAAATGACACATAGGAACTAGCAGGGAGAGTTGCCTCTCTTCAGGACAAAGCAGCTGCAGGGCTTGGAGAGAGAGGCATCTCTCCCCACTGAAGCCCCTAGCCCCTGCCAGGTCTTAATAGGAAGTTTTGCAGCCATGATGTTTAGAAAGAACTTAGGCAAGGAGAATAACTCCTTTATGACAATGTCATTTGGTGAGAATAGTGTGCTGGTGTGTCCAACAGTGTAGGCAATGAATCAATGAAAAACTATTGCATAATAAACTTCCCCAGGGCAGTCTATGTTGCTGTTCATAAATCAGCCTGTGTGGTTCATAGGGACCTGAATACCAAAGGAGTAATATGCTTCTCAGTTTATATACTCAGGTCCTCCTTAAGAAAAGGCAATTATGGGCAGGATAAGCCCCATCAGAGGTCACAAATGCAGTTTGGAAACTTCATTCCCTCAAAACCAGCAATTACTTCATTAATATCTTTAACAGCTGCCACTTTGGGATAAATCACACACCTTATTTCTTCAGAAACTTAGACCCCCCCACTTCACCCACCACTGATTTTCCAACACCAAAATAGCTGGCATCAGGCCTATAGGGCAACTACAACCTGCTTCTGGAACAACATGGTCACCATTGTGTGTCTCTTAACACTGAAGGCTAGAGACAACTGGTCACAGAGGTCCAGATATATAACTTTCTTCATGTCTTAGTTGTGGACCCACTGCCATCCCAGCACTAGAAGAAAATGTGGTCCCTCCAGCCTGGGCTCACTGTGAGGGCTGACAGTAGTGGCCAGGGGACAACAGAGACCCAGTGATTTCAGCTGGACCCCTGGGCCCTTTGAATAACTGCCTAAACCCCAGGTGGTATGGTATGGACAGTGCTGAAGGCTGTCTGGGAAAAAACTAGCTCCCAGCGTTGCTTCTTCTGCCTGAGGCCCTGACTTTCCAGGGACCTGGAGCCATCCCCCACACTCCAATTAGCCCAGGGTCCTGGCAATTCTGTGGGCAGTCTGGATCATGGTCTTGTTCAATATCCTCCTCCTTCTCTGACATGAGATCTGTTGGTACCTTTAATTGAGTAGAAGACACACTGCTAAAATATCCACTGGTGCTGCATGGTAGATCTTCCTGTTTCCTTAAACAGGAGTGAAAGCACAAGTAAGAAAAGTTTTTAAATGGCATATGAACCATATTGCTGACTATGGTTGCTGGGAGTGTGAAGATCACAAGGACAACTCAGCAGGATGTGTTCTCTGGTTGTTCAAATTCCTGTAATGTATCAGTAGGCAGTTAAGTTTTCCCCTTCTGTCATCACAAAAACAGAGCTATTACAGCCACATTTCAGGAGGGCTCTATGAAGTCTGTTGGCTGGATTCAAGATTGCATATTGCAGTGTAGATGCCAGAGTCCAGAATCAGGTTCAGATTAAAGCAGTTTTAATCTAGATCTGCCAAATAGTATTGATACTCCAGATATATCTACATAACAGCTACATACCGGTGACTGCCCCACACCAGTTGACTCAGTCTCACAGGTCTTAGGCAAAGAAGTTGTTTAGTTTCAATATAGATGTCTGGTTTTGAGTGCAGCCCAAGCTTGGGGACTCTCCTCCTTGCAGGATCTAAGAGCACAGGCTCAAGCACAAACCTGAATACGTACACTGCCATCAACCAGTCCCTTAGTCAGGCCCACAAGAGCAAGTCAGCTGGCATCGGCCAGCCTTGGGTTTTTAATTGCATTGTAGACATAGCCTCAAACCGTGGATCCATTGACTTCAGTTCCACTAACTCTGAGCTCACACTGAAGTGTAGACGTACTCAAAGTGGAAGCTGTTAGAAGCCCTCAAAATATGGCTATTGTTATTTTTTGTATAGGGCCACATTTTGTAGCATTTGAGTGCCTAAAGATGTAGATAAGAGCCTCATGGGAGTTTCAAAAGCATATAGGCCCCTAATTCCCATTGATTTTCCACTAGCCTCCTACTTGCATCTTTAGACTTCTAACTACCTTTAAAATCCATCCCATGGCACCATTTACAGACTAATAAATAGATAAAGACTTCGCACAATGTAATTATAATCTAATAACTCAGTTTTGCAATTAAGCCATGGCTCTGCATTGGGTACAGTGTAGTTCATATCATACTACCAACAGACCTGGAAGGAATGTTACATGACGAGGCACAATGCCTCCTGGAACTTCGAGCTACACATCTGCCACAGAAGTAACAGGCTACTTCATGGAGTGCAACTTACTCCTTACTTCACAGGTAACCAAATCTACTCTTTGGGTTCTGGGCCAGGAAGAACTATGGGCCTGCACCCTCTTTATTTCCCTTGGGGCAGCCTGCCCACTAGTAGAGTAGAGCAAAACCCATCCCAGGACTTCACAGCGGGTTATATTTTTCAGTATTCACATAATTTCCTAAAATAACAT
Source organism: Carettochelys insculpta (assembly GCF_033958435.1). Lineage (NCBI taxonomy): Eukaryota > Metazoa > Chordata > Testudines > Carettochelyidae > Carettochelys > Carettochelys insculpta. The sequence goes on from NC_134137.1 coordinate 71,587,854, forward strand.
TAAACAATACGTTATGATGCTTCCCTCGGGTTTACTGACTTTAAATTGGTGTATCTCCATTGACTGCATTAGAATTGTTCTCTCAAAAAATACCATTTTAATTAAGAGTAGAATCAGGACCAATAACGTGTAATTTGAAAATAAATTAAAAGAAACAGTCTAGTTGTTTCAAGAATTTCTGACTTGAATTTGAATCTTTATCCTCATAATATAATCATGTTGATGTTTTCAAAGTTGCTTATCTTCAGTTTATTTCTTAATAAGCAATTGTACTGTAACAATTTCAAGCCATTCATGATTTCCTTAATCAGCCCACCTCTCACTGTCTTTGCCTTCTAGCACCTGGAATCTGTTCTCCTCTGTGATGCACTCTAGCAATCAGTGATCCCACAAAAACTTGGTTTTTCCAGAAGAATGATTTTGCACCATACTGTAGTCAATGGCAGAAAGGATAGCATCATTTTCAAACTGTATCTCAAAACTTTTCTCATTGCACTCACTTTCGTCCCTCTCCCTCCCATTTGTCTCCCACCCAAAAGACAACAAAATGAGGATTTAGGCAACAAACTGCCCCTTTATGAGCAAAAGTCCAACATTCAGAGGCTATAAAACCCCTAAGCTGTGTCTACACGTGCACGCTACTTCGAAGTAGCGGCACTAACTTCGAAATAGCGCCCGTTGCAGCTACACGCGTCGGGCGCTATTTCGAAGTTAACTTCAACGTTAGGCGGTGAGATGTCGAAGTCGCAAACCTCATGAGGGGATCGGAATAGCGCCCTACTTCGACGTTCAACGTCGAAGTAGGGACCGTGTAGACGATCCGCGTCCCGCAACGTCGAAATTGCCGGGTCCTCCATGGAGGCCATCAGCTGGGGGGGTTGAGAGATGCTCTCTCTCCAGCCCCTGCGGGGCTCTATGGTCACCGTGGGCAGCAGCCCTTAGCCCAGGGCTTCTGGCTGCTGCTGCGGCAGCTGGGGATCCATGCTGCAGGCACAGGGTCTGCAACCAGTTGTAGGCTCTGCGTATCTTGTGTTGTTTAGTGCAACTGTGTCTGGGAGGGGCCCTTTAAGGGAGCGGCTTGCTGTTGAGTCCGCCCTGTAACCCTGTCTGCAGCTGTGCCTGGCACCCTTATTTCGATGTGTGCTACTTTGGCATGTAGACGTACCCTCGCAGCGCCTATTTCGATGTGGTGCCGCGCAACGTTGAAGTTGAACATCGACGTTGCCAGCCCTGGAGGACGTGTAGACGTTATTCATCGAAATAGCGTATTTCGATGTTGGCTTCACGTGTAGACGTAGCCACACACAGCTGCTGCCCAGCATTGCACCTTATGGCTACGTCTACACGTGAAGCCAACATCAAAATAGCTTATTTCGATGTAGCAACATCGAAATAGGCTATTTCGATGAATAACGTCTACACGTCCTCCAGGGCTGGCAACGTCGATGTTCAACTTCGACGTTGCGCGACACCACATCGAAATAGGCGCTGCGAGGGTACGTCTACACGCCAAAGTAGCACACATCGAAATAAGGGTGCCAGGCACAGCTGCAGACAGGGTCACAGGGCGGACTCAACAGCAAGCCGCTCCCTTAAAGGGCCCCTCCCAGACACACTTGCACTAAACAACACAAGATCCACAGAGCCAACAACTGGTTGCAGACCCTGTGCATGCAGCATGGATCCCCAGCTGCCGCAGCAGCAGCCAGAAGCCCTGGGCTAAGGGCTACTGCCCACGGTGACCATAGAGCCCCGCAGGGGCTGGAGAGAGAGCATCTCTCAACCCCCCAGCTGATGGCCGCCATGTAGGACCCGGCAATTTCGACGTTGCGGGACGCGGATCGTCTACACGGTCCCTACTTCGACGTTGAACGTCGAAGTAGGGCGCTATTCCGATCCCCTCATGAGGTTAGCGACTTCGACGTCTCACCGCCTAACGTCGAAGTTAACTTCGAAATAGCGCCCGACGCATGTAGCTGCGACGGGCGCTATTTCGAAGTTAGTGCCGCTACTTCGAAGTAGCGTGCACGTGTAGACACAGCTTATGTTGTGCAAATTTCCAATTTAAAGTACCTTAAAAATCTTCCAATATTCAGGTGCAAAGGTGCCTAAATCTAGATACTTGTGCTCACCTCATGGATAAGCCCTGGTAGAATCCTTAAATTAAACAGTGAACTTTCCTATCTCAGCCCTCATATAAGATGTATCTGGAAGCAGCCACTCAGAAATTTCAGCCTTGTGGATGCAAAATTCTCCAAGGATATGGGATTGCCAAATTCAAATTTAGCCAGATGTAAACCAGGGATTGTAGACTTCATCTCCTACCTCTTCAGAAGTGGGGCAGGCTCAATCTCTCCTGTGGAAACCTTTCCAAAAGTGGATTTTGGGCACTTCATCCAATTCTCTATGCCTGTGTTATCCTATTCATAAAATGGGGATCATAATGCCTGTCTCGCTAGGTTAATTCAGTAATATGTGTAATGTGATTTGAACCCATCGTGGGGAGGCACTGAGAGCAGAAGATAGGCCCCGAGGTTAAATGATAAACCTAGTCTGGTAAATTCTGTGGAAATAAAAAGCTGTTTTGCGAAATAGAATTCGTATCTTGACTAAGCAATTTGAACTCAGATCCTCAAAGGTATTTCGGCACCTACTTCCCACTGAAGTCAGCCAGAGTAGGGATCTAAATATCTTTTAGGATCCAGGCATTAACTCTGCAATGAAGCCTCTCGGGGCTATTGTTCATAATGATGATGATCCAGGGATTAATAACTGGACATGAGGAAAACAAACAAGCAAAATATTAACCAGCTCTCACATAGTTATTTAAATGATTCTTGATGGTTTTTTTTCACATATGCTATTTAATATCACATATTTCAATCCCATTGAATTAATGCGTTCTGCAAATCTAGACATACTTTGCAGTAAATTTATTATTAATTTTAATGAGCTCCCTTTTCCATTCATCATTCATTTAGCAATGTGCAAGTGTGTGGTGCCTCTGCATAATTACAGGTGTCTGTTTCATTTTTACTAGACAAGTTATAATTAATATGTAAATTCTTTTCTTCTTTGGTGGGAGAGAAAGATGCTGGGATACTAAAGAAAAAATGTGTGAACTATGGGACAGTGACAGGATAAGTATTAGGAGAATCAGCCTGTGTGTGTGCTGAGGAAAATAAATTATAACCTTCACTGTCCCTTACTACTGACAAAACCATGGATGTTGCACAGCAAGAAGCAGATGAACAAGTGGCATCACTAGAGGCAGGGGCAGATGTAGAAATAGCAACAGTACAGACAGGGACAGCTGCACAAATGGCAACACTGAAGGCAAGGGAGGTGAAAAAACCATGAAGTGAATAAAACCACCCACAGAAAGACGTGGGCAGGTTCAGAAAAAAAGAGAAGTGATAGGGGGCCTGATGCTGAACTCAGTTACATTGCATGTATATCAAGACTATGTCTACTGAAGTCAGTGTAACTATTCAGGATGTAAACTAGTGTAAATCCTGAATCATTACCAAAGTGGGCATTTTCCTAACTCCATTAGTGTGGGATTTCATCAGCATTAATTTCTGCCAAACCCTATAGGAAGGCTTTACTTCAAAGTGCTTAGGATCAAGCTCACACTGAGGAGCACCAAAGGCCCTGACTGGACCATTGGAAGAAATATTCAAAAACCAGCCTTTGGAAAAGTAGTAGTAGAGTCCCTGTGGGATAATGTAATATTGTGATTTAGTAGAGTACCTACACGAGAGACTGGTTTATTTTCAGTGGTTTAGGTAGTCCTCATTAACTTAAATGTGTGTTGTTGTGCACACTAATTGAGGGGATGGTAATCCCTTGTTTAACAGAAAGAAGTTTATATTGTGGCTTCTTTTGTGGCCTTTTAGGCATCCGCCTGTTTTATATTGCCCTTGGCAGCACAGGCAAACTCTCAGAATGTTGCCCATTGTACTAAACAACCAGGCAACTTTTCTTGATCTCAGTTTCTTTTTTTTTTCCCCCATTGGCACTGAGTAATAATATTGAAAATGAAATATCATTTTTAATTTTCCAGTGAGGGGGCAGCTCAGCTAATTTTCACTGAACATCTAATACCACAAATATTAACATGGGCAACACATTTAGTCCTGTCATAACCATAACTTTGTTCAGGTTTCCCCAATTCCCATCCGACTGCTGAAAGATCAGCTTACCCTCATTTGTTTTCTCTTTGCCCTTATCCTTCACTTACCCTGCTTACCCAGTAATCAAATGTTCTGTGATAGTTAAAGCCCTGGTTCTATAAATTCTTGTGTGCGGATGGAGTCCAGAAGCCTATACAACCCCACAGACTCCAGTAGGATTCTGCAAAGCCATAGAAGTTTCCCCTGACCCAACACATTACAGGAGCAGAACCTAGAAGTACTATTTATTAAAATAGTTGGATTCATTAGAGTATTCAGGAACTTGCACATTCTGGGTTCCAATCAGCTGATCTTGATCAGGTATGGTCATATTTTCAGTATCAGTGACAGCTTATTTTTTATTGTTTTTGGTTGTTCATTTTTTTGTTTTTTTTTTACTGAAACACTTCTCTACTATGGTTTCATACTGATTGCATTATTTGACAGAAATGACAAATTTGTCTCCTTGACTCAGAATTTCTTCCTTTTTTGGTGATAATTTTAGCTAAATCTAAGCTATTATATGAATATTTTCCCTCTACTTTTGCCATTGTTATTTATGCTACTTTTAAAAATACAACTAGAAAATTTCATACAAAGAACTGAATATACCAGTTGCTATACTATGGCCCCTTTTTGTCTTGAGAGATGGTGGTTAGCAGTAGCAGTGAGGATCTATGGGCAGTGTTTGTGTCTGTAGCTTCTCTCACAGACTATCTGTCCAATATTGGATTTGCACGTTCGATTGCAATAACTTCATGTCAGTCTTTTTCCAAATTCTTGAGTCTGAGAACTTTTCCTTCTAAAACAAAGTTCTTTTGTGTGGCTTGCACATATACTATCGAAGGATTATGGGCCCTGTTGTAGCAGTTGTCTCCAGATAATTATCCTGGTGTTTTTGCATGTATCCTTGAATCTTAGCTTTGTTCTTCCTCTTGTTCTCAACCCACATGACAGTGCACCGAAGAAGATTTCTTCGGAAAGAAGTTCATCACCCATTCTTCTCACATGACCAAGCCATAGTAGCTTTCTGCTGTTGAAGATTGCTATGAGGTTGGGTATGGCAGATCTTGACAGGGAATCTGTATTTGAAACTTTTTCTTGACAGTTGATATTCATAATTCTGCAGAGGCAGAGAAGATGGAATCTGTTCAATTTTGAATACCAGTTGCACCTGTTATGAAAATAAATGCTACTGGCCATGTCTACACTAGCCAAAAACTTCGAAATTACCATGCAGATTGCCATTTTGAAGTTTGCTAATGAAGCGCTAAAATACATATTCAGCATCTCATTAGCATGCAGGCAGCCACGGCACTTTGAAATTGATGCAGCTCTCCACCGCACGGCTTGTCCAGACGGGAGTCCTTTTCGAAAGGACCCTGGCTACTTCAAAGTCCCTTTATTCCCATCTGCTCATAGGAATAAGGGAACTTCAAGGTAGCTGGGGTCCTTTCAAAAAGGAGCCCCATCTGGATGAGCTGCGTGGCGGCAAGCCGCGTCAATTTTGAAGTGCCGCAGCCGCCCGCATGCTAATGAGGCGCTGAATATGTATTTCAGCACTTCATTAGTAAACTTTGAAATGGCCATTTGCATGGCCATTTTGAAGTTTTTGGCTAGTGTAGAAGTAGCCACTGAGTGTCATACCCACATGAACATCTGAATTAGCAAGCTAGTCAGATCTACTGTAGTGGTACTTAGCATTTATTGTTACTCTGATACCAAAGCACTAATTCTGACTGTAAGCAAAGATTCAGACCTCAATCCTGCAAGTTGCTCCACACTGTTAGACCCTGGTGTCCACATGAAATAGCTGGCAGGACCACCGCTTTAGCTGAGGGAATTACTATGGAGCTTAGCAGGTGAAAAGTGATTGATCATAGGAAAGAATGTGATGATGAAAGCTTTCTTCAAGTCATTTGGGCCTGAAGCAAAGATGTCACCATCTCTGCTGCGTTATAGGGGATATATAGCTTTCATTTGGCAGATAAATGTTATGTAATCACTTTGCTCAGTGACTGACTGAAGTGGGGACTTCATAACAATTTTCAAGTTCATAAAGGTTGTTACTGGGAGGAGGATGAAAAATTGTTTATCTTAACCCTGTGGATAATATAAGAAGCAATGAGCTTAAATTTCAGCAAGGCTGGACATTAGAGCTGCGTCTACACGTGCACGCTACTTCGAAGTAGCGGCAGTAACTTCGAAATAGCGCCCGTCACGTCTACACGTGTTGGGCGCTATTTCGAAGTTGAAATCGACGTTAGGCGGCGAGACGTCGAAGTCGCTAACCCCATGAGGGGATGGGAATAGCGCCCTACTTCGACGTTCAACATCGAAGTAGGGACGTGTAGACGATCCGCGTCCCGCAACATCGAAATAGCGGGGTCCTCCATGGCGGCCATCAGCTGGGGGGTTGAGAGATACTCTCTCTCCAGCCCTTGCGGGGCTCTGTGGTCACCGTGGGCAGCAGCCCTTAGCCCAGGGCTTCTGGCTGCTGCTGCTGCAGCTGGGGGTCCGTGCTGCATATACAGGGTCTGCAACTAGTTGTTGGCTCTGTGTATCTTGCACTGTTTAATGAAAGTGTGTCTGGGAGGGGCCCTTTAAGGGAGCGACTTGCTGTTGAGTCCGCCCCGTGACCCTGTCTGCAGCTGTGCCTGGCTCCCTTATTTCGATGTGTGCTACTTTGGCGTGTAGACGTTCCCTCGCTGTGCCTATTTCGATGTTGGGCTGAGCAACGTCGAAGTTGAACATCGACGTTGCCAGCCCCGGAGGACGTGTAGACGTTATTCATCGAAATAAGCTATTTCGAAGTTGGGTGCACGTGTAGACGTAGCCTAGGAAAAAATGTCATTTTTGGGTGACTAAGCACTGGAATAAATTGCCTAGGGAGATTGTATAATCGCTGGAGGGTTTTGAGAACAGGTTAGATAAGCAGTTTGTTTGTTGCAGATAAACCAGCAAGTGTTGCTGGCAAAACCCCAGTTTTGTTGACAAAACTGGTGCAACATCCACACAAAAATGAATTTTGTCAACAGAATGCCAACAAAAGTCAGCACTGCTGCCGACAACCTTCTGTCTCTCTCAGATGAGAAAAAGCACCTTTTGTCGACAGATTATGTTGACAAAAAATCTGCGTGGGTGCTCTGGGTGGCCTTCTCTTGACAGACAGGGAGCCCAGACCAATGGGCAGCCCTGTCTGCTGTGCTTCTGAGTGCCTGTTTTGTTAAGAAAGTGCTCTTCCAATTGCCTCTTGTGTGGCTGCATTCTGTCAACAGAAGTTTTGTTGGGAAAACTCTTCCAACAGTGACTTCAGTGGACAGATCACTGTAGTATAACTGTAGCTGTCAAGTATGGTCTAGTTTTTACTAGTGCCTCTTGACTGCAGGGGACTGGACCAGGACACTGCTAAGGTTCCTTTCCAGGTATATACTTTTATGATTATCGATGCTACTGAAGCTGTCAACATCTTTCTATTCATCCAGTAACCCAAAGTGGAAAGTGGAGTCAGACACTTCAAAGAACTTTCCCAATCATCCATGAGTAGAGTATATCTCACTGTTTTGGAATCTACATGTGAAGAAATGGTCAAAGGTGGAACTGGCTAAGTGCAAATTACTCATCTTACAGAAAATCTTCAGAAAAGTTAATTCAATCTGATTCTGCATTAATTTATGGTGGTACCACCTCCAAACCGTGTGATCCCCTTTAGAGTGAGTTTAAAAGGCTCAGAAGGGGTCAAAAGCACTTAGAGTATGGGTGGGTAACCTCCAGCCCATAGACCACACACAGTTCATCAGGGTTAGCTAGTGGAAAGACACCAGACACTTTGTTCACCTAAGCATCTCCAGACGCGGAGTCCCACAGCTCCCAGTGGATGCAGTTTGTTGTTACCTGCCAGTGGGAGCTGCAGAAAGCATTGGCTTTGCCCATGGTGTTTCCTGAAGATCCCATTGGCTGAGAATGGTGAACCATGGCAAGTGGGAGCTGCAGCACCCCTGTGCTTAACCTTCATAAACTGTGTGTGGCCTATGGGCTACAGGTTCCCCACCCCGATTTAGTAGCAATGATCTATTGGACACACTCTGCCAGGGAGCTAAGAAGTTCCTGGAACCAGTGTAGAAGCACAAGTCCCTTGCATCCCATCACCTAGAACTGCACATACTCCAAGGATCTGCAGTTTCTGAGCATAGAATCTCTCCACTTATTCCACGTGGATATGAGGAAACCCTGTTCCCTGACTTCCTGACACCTTTGTCAGGTGAATTTCATGTTGCTCCTCCTCCTTAGCCCTGTTCTTGAAGTATTTCCATAGAAAGATGCAATCCTGTTCTGCTTTGAACAAAATTCCTGAAGGGCCTTTAAGAAAAAAAGGTGATGATCCAATAGTAGGCAAGAGTGAAGGAAGTCTTCCATCTCTGTGCAAGATTGGCAGGACATTTACAACACTGGAAAGATAAAATGCCTTCATGGGAATGTGAGAACCATTGTCTCCCTGCCATAGAAATAAGAGTAAACACATCGGGTAGGAGGGGTGGATATTGTTAAATTTTATATCTTCCTATCCACTATCTCTGAACATGTTTATACATACTAAGTTGCTAGTCTTCCCCCCACTCACACTAATACGCTTGAATGAAAAATAGACTCCAAGGAGTTTCTATCTATGCTGGTTTGAGGGCTTCAGGAACTGTGAGAGTTGAGTACTCTGTCATGGTTTTATGTGTCCACTTTCTGTGCCTCTTCCATAATTAATGACACTCGTGGATATGTTTTCTTACTTAACTAGAAACATTTTAATTGACAAAGTCTCATATAACTAATGGATGTGTAACCATTGCTTCCTGTTGGGTAAATGTTAAATACATATGCAGGGAATTTTAAAATACCTATTAATAAAGAAATCCATATTTTGAATTTTTCAAAGAGCTGAATTATGAATGACTCAGAAGACTTGAATCCCTCCAGAGGGCATGCAGGGAAAATGCTATACCAATGACATTTAGAAATTCTTTAATTGCTGTACTATTAAGACATTACTTGGATAATGAGAGTGTCCATAGTTACATTAACCAGCAGATTCAAAAAATAAATAAATAAATAGGTTTAGAATAGAAACCCTCCTGCTCCAGGGCAAAAACATACTATTGACTAATGGAATTACCAAGCAATTTCTCTTGTTTATTCCAGAATTGCCCACTCTTAAGTGGAAACTGTGGCTACTAAGATCTTTTTAAAATCTGGTTTCATTTTTCTTATTCTTTTCTTTTGAATTTGTGCTGCTATTGTCATACAGTGGATACCAGCAAACCACATGGGTTTTAGCTATAACTGAAGTCAATAAACCTTGCTTTAAATTAAGCATGTTTAAGTTTGGAGATGGTCAACTGAAAAATATTTTCACTGAAAAGAGGGTTTTTTTAATCAGAAATCATTGTTTTAAATATTCCACTTTTTTAAAAATATAAGCAAAGGTAGTTATGCTTTCCTCTCCCTCCCTCCAATTTTCAGTCTTTTCCCTTTTTTCATAATTTTCAGTTACAAAATGTTGAAAGAGAAAAAGGAGAAGAAACAATGGATAAAAGAGAAACAGAAAAGGAAACTGAAAAAAAAATTCCAGAAAGAAAAAATAACACTTTAATAATTGACATTGCAAAAAGCTAAAACAGGAGTAATGAAATCTACAGAATGTAACTTCAACACATCAAGTATCAGAGGGGTAGTCATGTTAGAGGCACAACATAAAGGTGGGAAAGCCACTAATATCTGTACATATCCAATAATACTCCCTTCCTCTCTGCTCAGCAAGTCTTGGAAGTATTCTTAAACTCAGTCCTCTCCATTCATGGTGTGAATATCCAACAAAGTATTGTGTTCTTTCAAGAGCCACTTCCAGATTCCCCCACATCCCTGTTCACTCTTTGTTATTCAGGACTGGCAAAGTCCAGAGTTCAGGAAAATCCATCACCTAAAAGAAGTATGGCCTGGTCTGCTTCAGGGACTCTACCACCTATACCAAAAGTAAAATTACACCTCTTGTAAATTGCACGACAGGAAACCCTTACTGCTGTTCTTCAGGTTGATAGTATCCACTAATAGTTCAGTAAAAAAAACACCTCCTGGCTCATATCCACCTGTTGTTTGCAAAGCCTGCCTCTGTGCCATCTTTTCATAAAGTCTTCAGAAAAAAAAAAAACTGGCATATAGGACCAAGAGAGAGTTTTACAAGAAGTTCTTCGTATTCCTATATGCCAGCAGGTTTTGTAATTCTTCAGACTTTGCTATCAATACATACCAGAATTTAGTTCTTGTCAGAGTGACCACGGACAATAACTTTTATTTCTCCCAAATTTAAAGCTAAATTTTGACTCCAAAGCCCAAACTTTATGATATAAAAGAAATGTAAATGAGGCATGGCCCATTCAGTCACTCCCTCTTGGTAATAAACAGATGCTAGCAGCAGAGAACTCCCTCCCCAGTGAACTTTCTGTACATGGAATTCTCAAGCAGCTCTGAGCAGTTTTGTTAGTTGTTCACCAATGCCCATCAGTAGGAAGCTCTCTGCCCTATACAGCTTCTGTCCCCAGGACTTACAATATTGTGCACAGAGAATCAATAATTATTGGATGGGAGGGACTTCCCGAATTGTAACGTTGTGATAATTTAGTCCACTAACAAGTATATGTTCACCCTCTGTGCTAATCCACAGAGCAAATGACTTATTACGGTACTCAAATGCAAATCTTTGCTTTTTAAATTCAAGCCATAGCAGTTCATTCTTTTAGCTTAAAGTCCCCAATTTAATGACCACTGTGCAAGCTAAGATGGCAGCCATCCCAATAGGTTAATATAAAGTCACATGACAAGTATAAAATGCCTCAGCATAATTCTCAGCATGCAGCATAATTTGAGCATTGTTTCATTATATTTTCCAATATTTTTTCTACAACTTTTTTGTGTGATGTGAACTCAACCGTTATAGATTCCAACAGCCAAAATAGCTCAGTAAAGAATCACATTGATAGTCTGCCTACTTGTTTCTAACTTATTAAAGACCTTAGTAAGGGTTAATGGCTTTTTGATCAGGTCCCCATAGCACAATTTTTCAATATTTATTTTAAATGAATAGTAATGGATAGCAAGCAGCTCCTTTGACTTGAAATGTATTGTTCACGTGAGTAAATAAAGTTAACCATAAGTAAGGGATGCAAAATGAGGCCTTAAAATAATTAATTTTAATGCCTTGCTTAATATAAGGTTGAAGCACATTTCTTGCCTCTTCGATTGCATTTAGGCCTTGCATGACATGTGAGAATCAAAATTCTGAGAAAAAATTAAGTAAAATCACATGAAAATAACAATACTTTCAGACACTCTGGGTGACACCAGCAGGTATACCCAGCAACATTCTTAGCAAAAATGATTATTTTAAGTGGATGTGAAGGATAAAAGTCTATGTCTTGAATAATGCATACAAGATGGCTTCTAGATATGCTCCTGGAGCTCTTTCAGTGCCCATGGTCATATAAAAATGTGAGCTTAAAATAGAGATGCTGTGCAATGGAGTAACTGAAGCTGCTAGTAGTCAGAGAAAAATGACATTTTCCAGGCCTATAATAAAGCATGTAGACAGGATGCCTTACTATTCAGTTACTGTATGTGCAACCTCTCTGGCAGGTGTCAATGGCAGCTGCAAGGACCAAGTTGAATAATATGCCTAGTGACCACTTCAAAAATAAACAACACGTGGCTCAATCCATCACCTAACACTTAATTCGCTCCCTGGCTTTCAGAATTTTAAATCTAAATCTCATAAACTCTCAGTAGCTTTGGAAATAAGGCAAACAAGAACTTTTATACTACGGAGATATAATCAAACTGATCACAGTGAGAAAAGAGGTCACAAAAATGTCTTCTTCCATGCTTTCAATCTGCCCAGGTTCTTGTGGGCCCACTCGCTGGATGAAACACATAGTTATAACACACCAATGAACTTATTTTTAAAATTCTACTTTTTCAACCCATCTGCTTCAGTCCAGTCTCTCGGGATCTGTGGGTGTTCCAAAATACAACTACCTTGTCCATTCCCACAGTGTCCAATCCACTACACTGCACTGCTGGTCAAGTTCTGCAGAATCACACCACTTTCTTCAGTCTTGTCCAGATCAGTCAGTAATACAGAACATTCAGCACCTCTTTGTAAAAGTATCTAACGCCAGGACAGACTCCTAAAAAGAGTCCTGGCTCTTTGAAAGAGTCCCTGGTGCCTAAAACAAAGCTCATATTTTCTAAATATCTTTCTTCAGTTCTGGTCTTTGAACCCAGAATCTACCACCTTTCAGGGCAGAGTGACTCATTTGCTTTGGGGTACACATTGTAGAATTCATATGCCTTTTCATAAATGCAGTTACAATAAATTATAGTGCTTAATATTCAGAAACAAACTACAAGATTTGGTGATACACACCATAGGAAACTCTGGAAAAATAATAAACTCTGGTAAAATAATAACTTTAAATAATAAATTAATTCCATCACCAAGAACCTGTTTCTCTTTTCTTTCATGGGGAAAGCAGAGAGCTTAGCTACTTAGAGATCCATATTATTGGCCAAGATTTTCAGATATGGGTGGCTAAGTGTAAGCTTCAAAGTCCATATTTATGTAACTGTATAAGTGTCCTGGTTTTCAAAAGAACACCTATTAGCTCACCTTGAATTCAGCTGGAGCTGATGGATGCTCATTTCTTTTGAAAATCAGGCCATCTATTAACGTATTTAACTATGGATTTATGCACTTTATTGTAGGCCCGTTTCTGAAATACGTTGACTCAGATCCATTCCAGTAGGGCATGTACACATTTCTCTACCCTGACACCTGCTTCACAGGCCCTGTGCACATGCAAATAAATGATTTGTGTGCACATAAGCGGTTAGGCACCTGCAGGTGTATATGTGCAATTTTCCATGCCTAACCTTGGAATTATAACCCTGTTATTGAAGCAGTTATAAAAACTAAGCCATGAACCACATACCTCAGTCTGTCAGGCAGCAGAGGAGGAGTGATACCAAATATAGAAAGACAAAATGGGAGCACAAAAATCTGCAAGATTCATAGACCCAAACTACAACTTATTGTGCAGAGGGTGGAAGTGAAAGGTTTCTTTTCTATTCAGTTAACTCCTTCCGTGGGTTTTCCTGTAGGAGGAAGTGAGTAAACCCTTTGTTTTCTGTGTATAGCCCACCTAAGTATATAATTAAAGTGTTAGTATTTAACAAGTCTAAGAAGTGTGTAGCAGAGACCTTTAAAGAATTGTTCATGTATGAGTACCATAGTACAAGACAGTTATAGTTACTGCAGTTATATTTGTGATTAACTTCTTGAAACAAATATTTGAAACCTTTTTAAAAAGTTTTAAGTCCAAAAAGGCAAATGTTATGATAGCTACATCTTGAGGACACATATAAGATTATTAATGGAAGATGTAATATGCTTTTTTCACTTCCACATATTTGTCTGGGGGTATTAGAATCAATATCTAATCAGTATCACACATCCCTCATTCTTGCAATAAATTTCCCTATTAAGGTTTAGTTAATGTTAACATTTTGGATATTTCTTTTTTCTAAAAATTATGGCACATCAGCAAATTTAACTCTGAATTGAGATTTTTAAAAAATATGGGAATGTGCATCTGGGTACAATAACTATAAAGGCATAAAAACAGAGAGAGAGAGATGTACAGTGGGCACTCTTAAAAGTTCATGTTAGTTGTAAAATTGTCATTGGTTCCCTACTCTCCATACTTAAATGAGGAACTCTAACAGAATGGGTAATATTTCTGTAATTAGAATGAACATTTTATATCTATGTACTGTTATTTATGCATTTGTCAGCTCTCAAATTTAACTGGCTGGCATTATTTTATTTATTTCAAATCTGCAATAATAAAACAAATCACCACCTGGTTGGAGACTCATATTACTTAGCATCAATATAAATGCCTACAAAATCCATTCTCCAGTGTCCCTACAGCACTTTCCCCACATTATACCTTACTGAAAGAATCTATCCCAAAATATACATGCTGTAAATTGTAAACAAAAGTAAACTGTTATTCATCAACAGGGCTCAACTTGCAAATATTAAGAAGAAATTCCTTCCCTTTTTAACGCATTCTGTATATATTATAATCTTCCAGAGCTCTGTTATAAACTAGTCAGTTTTACCGTTATGAAGTTATTCAGATGAGTAGACTGTATTTAGCTACTGGTATGAATAATGCTTCTCGGTGTAAAAGATTAGCAATTGGGAAGTATTGAGGTGGACTAGGCCCTAATGCTCCCTAATGGAAGCTTTGCAGACCTCCTATAACCCCTTCCAGAAAAGGGTAGTGGAGAGGGTCCTCCAAGCTGCTTAGAGTGGCAATGTTTGATCAGGAAGGCCTTCAGGGAGCAGCCAATCAAATCCCAGAGAGCTATTGTAGAAAGAACCCTGCATCAATATACGATTTATCTCTCTGATGTGACTGAATTAACTCCAGCCCAGCCCACTGAGATGTGCACCAAGCCTACTGACAGCTGTCCCTAGTTGCACTTAAGTGTTCAAGAGGTTTACATGGTCTCAGGCAGGAGACAGAGGCAGTACAGACACACAGGAGGAGATGGGCTGAGTGCTGGCTCCTCTGAGTGATAACCTGACATTCTGCTCCACCAATCACTGCAGTTCCTGATGAAGCCCTGCAGCTCTGTGACTATCTTATCTATAACTGTGGATACCCACCATTGTGGATATAAATTTTGTACCTATGCTAGGCCAGATCTAGTTCAGGTCCTTGTTGGGGCTGGAGGAATGAGGGTGGTATGCCTGGATGGCAGAGGGAGCTAATGGGCTTCAGAAATAGCAGTGCAGGCAGCGACTGGGGAGGAGGAAGAAAGAGCTCTGGGCTGGTAGCTGGGGCTCCATGGGAACAAGTCCCTGAGGTAAGGGTGAAAATGTGCTGAGGCCATGGGGAAGTGGCCTAGTGAAATGTCACAGTGATGCAATGCTTAAAGGAACGTGGTAGATGGCTGCTATCTCGGGTCCCTAGCCTGGGATCCAAAGTAGTGGATAGACTTTCTTCCTCCACCCACCCATTAGCCAATTGTGAAGTTTGGACTTTTGATGCACCCCAGAATGGGGAGCTGAACCCTTCTGGTGTGCCTAGCAAGGGAACTGGGACCAAAAATGTGCCAAACCAGTGAAGATATTTACTCTGGGAGGGAGAAAGAACAATTTAAGAGAGCTGTAAAGGGGCAGAGAGAGAGTTCAAACCAGGGCACTGAGCTATGGGATAGGTCTGCAGATACAGAGATGATACAGAAGGTGCTAATGGAGGCCGCTGTTGGATTGTACCTCAAAGAGGTTTGCTTTTTATATCACATACAGATGGTGTGTGACTCAGCTAGAGGGCTGAGTTGCTGAAGACTCACTGCAAGACAAAAAGAAAGTGTGGGCACACACACTTTGCCAAGGGGGTGGAGGGTGCTTGTGACAGGTTAGTCCAACCCTAATAAACTGGCTCTTATCTATTATAAATGGGGTATTATGTTCCCCACAGAATTCTCCCTCAGTTTAAGCATCAAAAGTGTCTTGTAATTCTGTATGCACTTTTTTTTCTCCCCTGAATCACAATTCTTTAATTTAGCTAAACTTTGGAAAAATAGACTTATCTTCCTTCAAGGATGAGGGATAATTAAATCTTGCTTTAAAATGATTAAGTCTTATTGGAAAAAAATCTAGTGAAAAACATTTAATTGTAATTGACTGAAAGAGCACACTAGGAGAATGCAGATGAAAATAATCTGCACATACAACTGGAATGGATCAAGAGAGAAAATTGGATGTAGCCATGTACATGAAGTAAATCTTCTTTGTTTAAGTTCCCACCTCCCCATACAAAATGGAGGTACTGGAGGAATGACATGGCAAAAACAGATATAAACTGTTTCAAATGCAGAATGTTGGCAAGTGGCATGGCTCCAGTTAGCATCCAGTGTACAGGTATACTTCAGAATTGTTTAAATTCCACTCTTATCATAGAGTTACATACAAGAGCAGAAATCAGAATGATTCTAATTGTCTGGTGATATTGACAGCTATTTTTCTAATATTCTTTTCCTACACAGAAGTATTCTAATGATATTTGAGGTCTCCTCCACCCATTTCTATCCTCTTCTTTGCCTTTGCTGTTGGCCAGTGTCAAGCTATTGCTGCTCTGGGAATTAGCCAACAAAGGCTGCCTTATTGCTGTTCAGTGAGCACCTTCCCACAGGGACCTTTAGTGTCACTTCAGGAATGCAGCTTGTTGCCTCCAGTCCAGTGCCTGGAATCTCAATTTTATTCTTACCTGTGAGCTGCTTTCATGTTACTGTGATGGCAGAAAATATTTGTGAAAATTTGGGCTGGCTTCCTGTTCTGGAATGTTATGCATTTTGATAGACTTCAGAGAAAGGTTTGGGGAGGGGGGAGCATTTAGAGAGGGAATCTGATAAAGTGGAAATGCAGAAGCACTGACAATAATAACCCAAGTTTACTTACAAATCCAAGCATGTATTTAGCTGAAGTACCACCGTGTCGAACGGTTCTAAATAAAGCAACAAGTTATCATCCCTGAGGCAAAATGGATGTTGGTTCCTCATTATTGCAACAGGGAAAAGGAGCTGAGAAAGAGATGAAGAGAAAGACCCTTTTTTTAATTTAGTTCTGAGTACAATCTGTATCAATTTTAAACAATTGAATTTAAACAATAGGCATGGGAACCTGACATAAAATGAAAACTGACTTTTTATTCCATAATATAAATGTGTGTGCAAATTTTTAGAGAAGCTTTCAGATCAATTGCAATTAGTCTCTCGGTTGTGCCAGAAGGTAGGGATTCAATTTGATTTAGATTTGGATACTGATATTTAGACAATTCCACATCCGAATTAAATGTGACAAAATAGTGCTATTTATCATACAGGCTATTAATTTGTAGCTCACTGATGGAAAACACTTCACTGTAGTGAGAGATTGGATCACACATGGCAACCCTGAATTAAGCCTGGCAAGATAAATGCATTGTGACCTTACACTTTGTTTTTAATTAATCTGATTTTAAAACCATTCTGCTGTGTGACTGCACTTCATTCCACAGAGATCACTAATGTCTATATAGGTATTAAGCAATCCCAGTAAAGACAGTGCTGCAAGCAAGTATACTTCTAATAGACACCATTAAACAAACACTACACTGCAGTATTGACTTCACTGTGACATTTCTTATGTTTATACCGTGTAATGTAGTAAGGTATTTTTTCACCATAGTAAAGACCAGATTTTACCACCTTTACTCATTGCACCTTAATCAGATCATAACTGTTCCCTGCCTTAAGCAGGCCAAGGAATGTACTGTGACTTAAGTTATGGCTACAGTGCAAATATATTCTTGACACAGGATAGCTAGCAGGTTGAAATACAGTGAAGATCACAGCACCTTAGCTCTTAATATGGGTTAGCAATTTGAATTCAACTCAAGGCTCCCCTAGAAACATGCTATTCCAAGTTAAACACCAGGCTGCATTGTCTTTGTTGTCAGGCATCACCAGTATGGTGTACTGCAAGTATCTCGCTCTGACAAATGTTGATAACCATTCAGCTGTGTGCATGTGCTCCCTTTCAGTGCAGCCCTTGCTCTGCACACATAGCCAGTATAGCAGACTTCAATAGACCCCTCAATGACCACCAGATCAGATGAAGGCACCTGGCCAGGTTTACTGTCAACAAATCAGAGTCCTAGCTCCCTAACTCAGATATCTACAGTTATGCTAGCACAGGTAAGCCTGTTGCAATGGAATCAGCTCAGTCTGTGACAGGAATTTTTGTTGCCCCTTTGGTTGGACAAAGAGAGCACCTCTGAGATATATCTGCATGTAGAGCTATCAACAAGTTACACATCACTCCTGATGTATCGGGGCACCATCCTCTTACAAAGCTGGGTGCCACCCATTACCTTATACATGTTGATTCAATTAAAACACCACTGTCCATCACACCGTCATTCTGACCCTCTGCTTAGAATGGCTCATTTTGTTCTTGTTATGTCTGAGGAGTGCATTGGTACCAAGATGTTTCCTAAGAAGGTGTTCTGGTACCACTCTTTTAGGAGAGCCATCCCTAGGGACATGCAGAGTATGCAGCTGCATAGGGCACCACTATATTTGGGGCAGCACTTTGTGCCCCCTATGCTACACCTGTGCATGCCTAGCACAGCCAGAAGACAATCCTCCAGCCCCTCCACCTGCCTTTGCTCCACCTCCTAGCCCCAGCGGCTGAATGCCCCAGCCTCTTCACACCTAGCTCAACCTCCTGGCCCCAGCGGCCAACCCTCCTCCGGTCCCTCATCCCTTGCTCTGACCACCCCCTGGCCCTGGTGGCCTCAGTGTCCTGATAACCTGCTCTGCCTCACAGGCCACAGCTTTGGTGGGAAGCACTACTCCCACTTCCTCCTGGTCCCCGATCAGCCTCCCTGCCCTGCTCCTGCATTCAAACCACTGAGCACAGCTCCACCTCCCTCATTGCAGAGTTCCTGCCCTGCTTCCCGCGGGGGACAGGGGGCTGCAGGAGCTCAGGCTGCATTGGGCATGCGAAGACATAAAGACAGCCCTGCCTTCTGGAATGTGTTTACACGATTGGTGCCTGGTGCCTGTTAGGGGTCTGTGTGTGTGTGTGTGTGCGCGCGCGCTTCTGTAACATCAGTTCTGTTCTTGCCAGAATCTATGAGCAAGGCCTGCCTCTTGTTCACAGCTCGACTTTGCTTTATATTAGCAAAGTCTTAACTTTGTTTTCGAAGGCCTCAGGACTCATACCACTCCTCTGATGTTTTAGGCCCCTTCTTACTACAGTATACACTGCTGCTTTAAGTCAAGCTAGCTAATGCAGGTTAACTAGCCTGAGTTAAGAGTACTTTTTCTGCAGTGTAGACGTACCAAAATCATCATAATTTTCCCAGATCCCTATTCCCCTTTGTGGAATAGCTTACTCTACCCTGTGTACGCAATCATCTCCTCTGGCTCTTGAGCTCGCTCTTACTTTTTGCCCCTCCACACCTCCTCCTGCTTAGAACAGTGAAGCCGCGTCTACACGTGCCGGCTACTTCGAAGTAGCTGCGCCAGCTTCGAAATAGCGCCCGCCACGTCTACACGGGGCGAGCACTATTTCGAAGTTAACATCAACATAAAGCGGCGAGATGTCGAAGTCGCTATCCTCATGAGGAGATGGGAATAGTGCCCTATTTCAACACTGAACGTCGAAGTAGGGCACTTGTAGCCGATCCGCGTCCCGCAAAATCGAAAGAGTGGGGTCTGCCATGGTGGCCATCAGCTAAGGGGTTGAGAGATGCTCTCTCCAGCCCCTGCGGGGCTCTATGGTCACAGTGTGCAGCAGCCCTTAGCCCAGGGCTTCTGGCTGCTGCTGCTGCAGCTGGGGATCCATGCTGCATGCACAGGGTCTGCAACCAGTTGTCGGCTCTGTGGATCTTGTGCTGTTTAGTGCAAGTGTGTCTGGGAGGGGCCCTTTAAGGGAGCGGCTAGCTGTTGCCCGGGAAGTGCTAGTCCGCCCTGTGACCCTGTCTGCAGCTGTTCCTGGCACCCTTATTTCGATGTGGGCCGCTTTGGCGTGTAGACGCTCCCCTGCAGCGCCTACTTCGATGTGGTGCTGCCCAACGTCGACGTTGAACATCGATGGCACCAGCCCTGGAGGACGTGTAGACGCTATTCATAGAAATAAGCTATTTCAATGTAGCATACACGTGTAGATGTAGCTTGAGTATCAGGAAAGAAGATTCTGCCTCCCCTTCAAAGGGACTAAAGTAAAGTGTTTTACTCCCCCTCCCTCTTCTGCATTGTCAAATAAAGACTGTGACAATTTAAACCTCTGTGAATATCTGGTTTAAATCAATAGGACTAGCCACAGAATAGGTGAGTAAGGGTGGGAGAATCTGGCTCAAAATCTTTTGGGTAATGTTGTCTGCAGTGAAGTCAATGGCAAAAGTATCATTGACATTAATTGAGCTATAATTGGGTACTTACACTTCAGTGAGACCTAATCTGTATATTCTATCATAAAGTTATTCATGTACAGAAAAAAATCAACTGAATATATAGATATTGACTAATTCAGTGTCTGACAAAATCAATATACTTTCCAGTTTTGTTTTTTTTTCCTGTCTTCATATCTTAGTTTGGACACTGTAGGCAGGTGTGCTTCAAAAATTTATTTTGGAAAATCCATTTCATTTGTAGCAATACCAGTCAAACAGTCTGCAGAAATGCTTTTTTTTTTGTTTGTTTGTTTTTGTTTTGGCACAGATGAAAATTCCTGCCTGTAATGTTTTGCCTGACAAGAGCTGGTAAAAGTTTTTGAACAATTGTTTAAAAAAAAACAAAAAAAAACCCAAAACATATTTCACAGACCTTGATCTGTTGCTGTGTGGTAAGAAAAAAAAAACAAAACATGTTACTTCATCCTCTGATATGCCAAAGTCTAAAAGGTCAGTTCTTTTTTTATACATGCAAGTTCTCCACAAAGCTAACATGTTTTCTGAATTCCATTAGCTTTTTATCAAAGGCCTGCAGGTGTTTTGATGTATTCAACAAAAGATTTATTTAACAGTCATAGAGGCTGAAAATATTAGGAAGGCTGGAGAGTAAAATTATTAAAGATGTGCTTCAATGCATTCCCTTTATTCTAGCATTCAGCTCCTAATTGTGTATATGTTGTTTCAGTCCACAAAGTCTTAATCACATCTAATATGTCTTTCATGTTACTGCAACAGGCATGTGTGAGGTTTCCACGCATCCTATTTACATAATAATACATGCATTCATTTTACGTTAACCTTAGCAATAACAAAAATGTGCTTGCTCATTTCCATTAAATCAAACTACCTTGTTGCTAAGCAAGTATAATGTTACAAATTTATGTTATGATTTATTAATGAGATATTTTTAGTACAAGGGTGTTCCTAAGAGCAGTTTTCCCAGCATCTCAAAGCGGGGTCAGCCTGATACTGATGTAATGCCTGTGATTTACTGAGTGGGCAAGATCAGAGTTTTCTGAGCAGTGGAGTCAAGTTTCTTTTTATGCAGAATTTCAACCCATATAAAAGAAAGCTGAAATTCACATTTATTCCTCTACTTGCTTTCCAAAGAAATCTGATAAATGATAGTCTCTTGTTTACTGGGAAAGATGTTAAAATCTCTAAAAACTCTGTATCTTTATCTCCAACTTATTTTTTTTCCTTTCTTGAACTCTAGTCCAGCACCCTAGGGACCTGCCCAGTGCCTAAAGAAAGCATTTGCTGGACCACAAGAGGCCAATAGTGTCTAGCACATTACCTATATTTTAACTTCTTACTGAGATCTTAAAAGACATTTAGGAGTAAATTACAGCTGAGCAACAGCACAGAGCACTGGGAACCATAAATGGTATCTTTAAACTAACTCTATGGGACCACATGCCTAATAAGTGGTCATCTGACTAACTAAAATCATGCCGGACAAGAAAGCGCCAGATTAGAAAAGTTCAATCTTAAACTCTCCAGGCATTAGATCTTGTAACAACTTTCTCTGCTAAATTAAACACTCTTCTAATATCTGATATCCTCTTCCTTAGAGACCACTACCAAATTTTCTACAACTTTTCTGTGATAAAACAGTAGATTTTAGTGTTGTAATTTTACCCACACTATTATTTTAATATGTGAAGTTCAGAGTCCTTCAAGGGGTCGTTGAAAAAACTAAAGAGAAAATGAGTAATCATGAAGGACAGCTAACGGAGAGGCATGCTTGGTGTTCATATTTGATAATTCATATTAGCTACGTCTACACGTGAAGCCTACTTCGAAGTAGCCTATTTCGATGTGGAGACATCGAAATAGGCTATTTCGATGAATAATGTCTACACGCCCTCCAGGGCTGGCAACGTCGACGTTCAACATCGACATTGCGCAGCACCACATTGAAATAGGTGCTGCGAGTGAACGTCTACACGCCAAAGTAGCAGACATCGAAATAAGGGTGCCAGGCACAGCTTCAGACAGGGTCACAGGGCAGACTCAACAGCAAGCTGCTCCCTTAAAGGGCCCCTCCCAGACACACTTGCACTAAACAACACAAGATCCACAGAGCCGACAACTGGTTGCAGACCCTGTGCATGCAGCATGGATCCCCAGCTGCAGCAGCAGCAGCCAGAAGCCCTGGGCTAAGGGCTGTTGCACACTGTGACCATAGAGCCCCGCCAGGGCTGGAGAGAGCGCGTCTCTCAACCCCTCAGCTGATGGCCACCATGGCAGACCCCGCTATTTCGATGTTGCAGGACGCGGATCGTCTACACATGCCCTACTTTGACGTTCAACTTCAAAGTAGGGTGCTATTCCCATCCCCTCATGGGGTTAGCGGCTTCGATGTCTCGCCGCCTAACGTCGATGTTAACGTTGAAATAGCGCCCAACACGTGTAGCCGTGATGGGTGCTATTTCGAAGTTAGTGCCGCTACTTCGAAGTAGCGTGCACATGTAGACACGGCTCTTGTGGGTAAGATTTGTTCACTCACTGCAGACATTTTTCACTCTTCAATGAAAAAAATCAAAACCTGAAATAGTTTTATTTTAAAATAAGTCCACAGTGCTTCATGGGAGGGACAGTTTGTATGCCTTATGCTCCAATTTTCCTCTGTGTTACATCTCCCACAATACACCATGATCTTCCTGATGCCTTTTTCAAATCCTATGTCTAAGGTATATAATGGAGATATAATCTATCTGGGGAGACCAGCCCAAAGAGTACTATGGGGACATGAAGTACTTAAACTATAACTCACATGGGCTATGTCTACACTAGCCCAAAGCTTCGAAATGGCCATGCAAATGGCCATTTCAAAGTTTACTAATGAAGTGCTGAAAGAATGTCAGCAGCTGTGGCACTTCAAAATTGACGCTGCTCGCCGCCGTGCGGCTCGTCCAGATGGGGCTCCTTTTCGAAAGGACCCCAGCAACTTCAAAATCCCCTTATTCCTAACAGCAGATAGGAAGAAGGGCTTTCGAAAACTGGGGAGGGTCCTTTCAGAAGGTCCCATCTCCACGGGTGATGCGCAATTCGAAAAGCCGTGCTTTCGAATCACTGCGGCCGCCATTATGCTAATGAGGCACTGCATATTCATTGCAGAGCCTCATTAGCATATTTCAAACCTACTCATGACATGCCCCTTTTGAAAGGAAGGGGCTGTTGTAGACACAGCCATAACATTTTGATTTTAAATGACATCTGTCACCAGTCCCTTGTGCCTGAATTCAGAGAGGGGCTTAGCCAGCAGAGGAACATCCACACGGTTTCTGTACTACCAGCACGCCCCTTGCTGACAGTAAAATCTCACATGGTTATGCTAATTAGCCTCATGAGTTCACAAATGGTCCTCTATTTGCAATTTCATGACCGGTCATTAGCACAGCGCTACCGGCAGCAGCCCTATGCTAGCAGGCTGTCTAAATGTGGCCTTAGTGTTTGTGAGGACCTAATGTCCCTGCTCCTTACCTTACATTACTGGCCTAGGCAAGGCCATAAACAGAAACGGTGCCTAAAAGTTTGAAGAAAGAGAAATAACAGAAGCTGTTTCAAGGCCAGTCCTGGAGTCAGAGAGAGTCCTAAACTGTTAATAATGAGATACAACAACTTAATGTCCTGTCCTCCCTATTAGACACCTCCCACTGTTGCCAGCATGGGCTCTCAGAGATAAGAATAAAGTATAACAAAATGAGCATGCTTACCATTTACCTTTACTGTTCTGCTTTAAATCCCTCATATATGTAGCTGTGGAACATACCGGTACTAGGAGTGTCTGGAAAAAGTCATCATTACTCCTCTGGACACATAATTAGAATTTAACACACCTTTTGCTTAAGTACATTGTTGAGGGAAACCACCTGCGTATTAGATAAAATGTTCTGTGAGCTATGGGTGGAGTCATTGTGTAACTTTTTAGATTATTGGCTTATCGTGCTCATTTTGTCTTGCTGCTAGCCTATCTAAGGCCTTGGGAACTCCCATTCCATCATTTCTCTCTCCCCATTGACATCCTATACAATCAATTGTAACTAATTGCTTGACAGTGCCCACTGATCCTAAAAAGGGAAGTGGAACTCTGCCAGGAGTGTGTGTAATAAACCTTCCTGCTTAGTTCACACAAGGTGTCCAAACTTTAATTCCAACAGTTGCAGTACCAGCCCTGTTTTCCATGTCTCTGAGATATATATGGCTGGCATAGCAAACTGGTTAATGGAATAGCTAGAAATCCTTATGATATCCTGGCTTGCACTTGAGTGTAGTAAGAGGAGTGACTTTTAAATAGCAACCTTGTACCACACCCAGGGTATGCTCTGACAATGGTTGTCTTTTGCTCTGCATGCTTTGCAGTGGAAAGCTTGGCTTTCAGCATATCCTTCACTCCAGCAGAGAGAGTCTTCAGCAGATAAGAAGCTTTATAAAGAGGAAGCATGATGAGATGTGCAACAGAATAATGAATGCCTTTGGGACAACGGACATGAAGCTCAGAGCCTGAAGGATTTCATTGTCTGAAAAACTGGACGTGGATATGGAAAGAAGGAGAGCATCCCAGGAGCAGGAGCAGGAGCATGCCAACACACCCAAACACATGGGGGTGTCTGGCTAATCTTCAAGAAAAATAGTCTAAAGCTAGATTACAGTTGCAACCCTTCCACAATGGACTGTGAACATCTTCTTATTTCCAATCCCTTCCCTGAAAAATTCCAGGAGGTGGGTAGCAGACAGGAAGCTGCAGCGTCCTATCCACTCAACACCAGAGGATGGTACAAAGAACGAAAGATGGCAAGGCAAAGGCCTTTGATGGCAAGATTTCTGTCCTGTTACGGGCAAACTCACTTGGCTTTTCCCCTCCTTATTTTATCATAATGTTTTCCAAAGGTCAAATTAGTTTATGGTTCTTTCAATTTCTTTGTGTTTGTGCAATTAAAAAAAAACACCATTTCAAAATGAAATGCCCTTTATTTATTTCACGAAGGGGGGTCGGGTATAAGGAAAGGGGAGATATATATGGAAACTAATGCAATGGAGGAGATGGGAGGGCAAAACACAGTACAGACAAGCAACACACAGTGGCTGATTACTAAAACAGATTTTCTAAACCACCTGGAGACAGCTCTGTCACTGGGCTCTTATTGCCCTGGTATCTGGCTGTTCAAAACTAACCTCCAACCTATTCTCTGCCACACCCCACCTAAGCAGTAACATCTCTCCCTTTGTCTTACAGATTTTAGGGAGCACACAGCATTCACTAATTACAATAGGGATATTGCTTTCACTAAGGTATATTCTATCAAGCAAACATTACCAGCAACCCTTCAAATTTTCAAAGGTGCATTTTACCAACATTCTGCATTTGCTCAGCCTATTGTTAAACCACTCCTCACTGCTGTTCAGGTAGCCACTGTATGGCTTCATGAGCCATGGGAACACGTCACAGGCTGGTCTCTCAGGATCACTATTGACATTTCAGTATAATCAATGGCTATTTTGCAATCTGAAGAGAAAGTCCCCAACTGCAGCTTTCCAAACAGACCAATATTCCCAAAGATGTGCATGTCACTCACCTTTCCTAATCAACCCATTTTCATGTCAGTCAAATGCCTCCTGTTAGTCACCAGAGCAGGCAACACCATTGAAAAGACTCCCTTTCTGTTTATGTACTCTTTAGAAAGTTGATCCCATACCAAGATATATGGCATTTGCTGCTCCCCTACAGTTAAGGAAGCCCATGACATCAAAACCACCTGCTATGTCCTGCATGTTACCAGGAGTCACTGCTCTTCTTAGCACAAGTTGATTAATGTCCCTGAGTACTTGGATCATAACAGCTCCAATAGTGCATTTACCAACCCTGAATTGATTCTCCAATGACTAGTAGAAGTCTGGCGTTGCAAGCTTCCACAATGCCATCACTACTCCTTCTCCTCTGTCAAAGCAAGTCTCATTTTAGCATTGCTGCACTGCACAGCTGGGGAAAGCTTTGCACAAAGTTCCTGGAAATGAGATAGCTTATCATCCAGAGCTGCACAACTATGCAATCCCTCCAGTTAATTCTTGTTTCCTGGGACCAGAAACACAGCTCCACTGTGCTCAGCTAATGCATGACTGCCAGCAGAAACTGGGCATGGTTTCATTGTACGGCTTACAGCATGGCTGCTTTAATCACACCATAATATTCTATGCAGTGGCTCCAGTCTCAGCTCTTGAAATGCTGCAGGATAAGGTTCAAGTTGTTTGTAGTGATCACAACAAGCCTGAATGAGGTCCATGCTTCTTTAGCTACGGTCTATATGTGCCTGAGCCAGGCTTTTGGGGGAAAAAAGTGCAAAAAAATCAGTCATTTCCTGTTAATATCAGGAGAAGCAGGAAGGAAACAGCATCATGGGAGGCTGAATCTATGTTTCCAGTCTGTTCTGCAACAATGTATAGCTCCCATAAAGTATTGCAAGCCCATGACAAAAGCCCTTCAGCAAGTTGTTCTGTGGTATCACTACCCACAGTGCACTGTTCTGTGCAGTGATGAAAGCAATCCTAATGAGGATGGATTCTATTCACACAGTGAGCATGACTTAATTACTGTGGCAGCTGTGAGTCACCTTGACTTTTTAACATGGACACGCTCATAGTGTCTACATTATAGTATATCCTAATGGAACAGTACTGTGACAGATAAATCAGAAATAAGTAAACACAGAAGCTACGGTTACATGACAGCGCTCTGTCAACAGAAGTCACTGTCAGAAGTGATTTTCTGACAGAACTTCTGTTGACAGAGTGCAGCCACACACAAAAGCCGATCTCTCAACAAAACAGACACCTGGAAGCACAGCAGACAAGGCTACCCATTGTTGTTCTTGCCCTGTTTGTGGAAAGAGGTCCCTTGTGAGCATTTACACATCTCTTCATCAACAGAAATCTGTTGATGAAGACGTTATGCCTCAAAGTTTTGAGGCAGAATGCTGTGGGCAAAAGTGCTCAGTTTTCTCAAAACACCGTTGACAAAACCCATTTTCTGTGTGTCTACATGAAACCCTCCTTTCAGAAGGAGCATGTTAATGAGGGAGTTCAAAAGATGCTAAGGAGGTGCTATCATGAATATGCAGCACCACATTAGCAGAATGGTGGCTGCAGCAATTCGAAAGTGCCACTTTCAAATTGTGCGCCACCTGTGTAGATGGGGGCCTTTTGAAACGACACCACAGTCTTTGAAAGCCCCTTCTTCCCAAAACAAATGGGAAGAAGGGGCTTTCAAAGTCCTGGGGGTTGTTTCAAAAGGCCCCCAGCTACATGGGCAACACATGATTCGATAACATCACTTTCGAATTGCAGTGGACACCATTATGCTAATGAGACACTGAATATTAATGACAGTGCCTCGTTAGCATCTTTCAAACTCCCTATTAACATGCCCCTTCCGAAAGGAGGGGGCCCATGTAGTCACACCCTTTGTGTATAAACACACAGCATGTTTTGTTGACAAAACCCGTTTCATCAACAAAACTCAATAGTGTAACCATAGGCAGTGTGTGCTAAATTCTACCTTCAGTTACAGATGTCTTTTCCTACCAATTTTGTTGCACAGGATCAAAGAAGGGCAGAACTTGCAGAGAGTGCTCTTTGTTTACTTTTAAGCATTTATGATAACATATTGTGCTCTCCTGGTAAACATACTGAAACATAATTTGTAGCAAGAGTGAAATCTCAGGCACATGAAACCTCTCTGCAGAGATCTACTATTAATTTGTAGATTAACAAAATGATTTGTTGATGAGCTTTCTGTCCCACGAAATCTCATCTCCAAATAAATTATTTTGTTAGGCTTAAAAGTGCTACAATTCTGCTGTTTTGTTTTGTTTTGTTGGAGTACAGACTAACACAGCTACCTCTCTGTTCCTGTTAATTTGTTGTTGAGTTGAGAGAAAGAGTTCCAGGTTTTTTATAGACTTCATGTTGTAGATTACTGAGATTTTATTGCGTACTATAAAACACACCTTGTTTACTGTATCATATTTAATTTTTAAAACTGAAAACACTTTACCCTTTGCAGAAATGATGAGTGCTGCATTGTGAACAGGCTATTTCAGACTACAACATGTCTTTTTTAAAAAGTCCAAAAATAGTCATCTGTACTGACATATAACAAAAAAGTTTAGTCATTCGTATTGCTCATTAGGAGGTGGAGGGTCGTATTAACTTTTCGCCAAATAATTTGAAGAGGCATTGGGTCCTTCTAGTTCAAACTTTGTTTGCCTCTCCAGGAGTACCTCTCTAACAGGACACCTAGCATGTATCCAGGGTTCTTCATTAAATTAAGGCAAAATGCTTTAGTTAAACTTGTTTTTTTTAAAAAATAAGTTGGTTATATCAGGGTTTTTTTTGTTACCTTAAGTTGGTTTTGCTGAATTATTCAGTGGGAGACATGTTTTATTTAAACATTTTGTAAGTGAACATTCATTTATTTGTACCCAAAAGAACATTTCATAATTTCCTTTTTAATCAAAATAGTTTAGAATCTTTATAACATAAAAGAAATAAAGAAATGCTTTAATATTGTTAACAATTTTAACTGATTTTCCAAAAATTCAAAAGCTTTTGATTTTGTTCTGATACATGAACTGCCAACAACCCTCTGTGTGCTATCAAATGTGGGGAGCAAATTTGAGCCTTCTGGCTTTTAGTTCATGAGCATCTACTGTTTGAACTAGACAATCTCTTTCTCTACAGGCTACAGCAGAATCATCAAGTACTACCTGACTTATCCACCAGTAAGTAGACATTGTCAAACAAGTAGTCATAGCTTGCCTACAAAGTGATTTTTTAAAACATTTTTAGATAAACAAAAATTCCATTATTCATACAGATGTAATTTTGATCTTTGATTTTACTGTGTAGTTTCTGTGAAGAATTTGGAAGTTAACTATATTAATTATAAGCCTTTTTGATATTCATATATATACATACACTGAAAAATCTATTTGCTCAGCTGTGATCCCAACTGCTAGTCATATGCAGACTGAAAGGCCAAGTCCTAATTTCTTTGAAGTGAATTCCATTAATTTGGAATCAGGAATCCAGCTGGTCCCAAAGGGATTTCAAACTTCTGTCCTTGGGGGCGTGAAGGGGTAGGATTCATGGTGGAAGTCTTAAAAAATTATCTTGAAAGTGGTTTAAAGTTGAGTATTTGAGGGGAAGGAGAGACAGAGGGCCTTCAGAGAAGCAGACACTAACTTGGTCTCTAGGGCTAGGGCTACACTACAGTGGTCCTTCAAAACAAGTTCTTTCAGCAGATCCCTTCCAGAAAATCTTCTTTCAAAAGATCATGTCCACACACAAAAAGCAGATCAAAAAATTGATCTGCTCTTTCAATAGAGATTAGCAACAACCCGGCTGGTCTTTTGAAAGAACGGGCCAGGAAATGCAGAGGATTGAATATTCCAGTGCCATGGAGAATTGCTCTTTTGAAAGAAGTTCCCCTTGCGGCATCTACACACATTTATTTTCTAATAGATTCTTTCAGAAACCAGTGATATTCCTTATCTGGGAGCAGAAGAAACCCTCCAGGAACAGTGCTGCATTCTTCTGATTTAAGATAGAAAGAGCACATTTTGTGTGCAGATGGTCTATAGGATTTTTCAAAAGAACCTGGCCTTTTCAAAAAAACAGGCTAGTGTAGATGTAGCCAAGGAGAACATGAGAGAGGTAGGTCCAGTATAGCCTTGCCTAGCCCAACTGCTTGAGAGAAATGAAAAGCTTAGATATGATCATCTGAGGTGTTTGTTGTAATATTTTTCCTGCGTAGACTATATTCCCAATATAAATCCTTGCTTTGAATATTCTGGACTATGGCACTGCACTTTCAGACTCATCACAGGCTCCAAGGGGAAAGCCTAAATCAGGGCCGAGATCCTGCAAAGGATAATTGATGAACAGGAAAGCTGTGACCGGGGGACCCAATCTACGTGAAGTACATTGTGAAATCAATTCTAAGAGCAGCCTGGTGTGGATCTGTCATATATCAGTTGTGTCTGTAGAGACTATGGTTACATTAAACTAGACAGTTTTGTTGACAAAACTCACAGAGCATCTACACATATAAAATGTGTTTTTGTCAGAAGAAATTTTTGACGAAAAAGCCATGTAGATCCTCTGTGGGGGCCCTTTGTTGACAGAGTGGATCAAAAGATTGATCTGCTTTTATCTGTAGATTCACCCTGTCGGCAAAAGTTTTGTCAGAACATCTCTTCTGGCAGTAACTTCTATAGACAAACGCTTCTAGTGTAGACATAGTGAGAATGGAGTTAGAGGCATAACGTGCCTTATAACTGCAACAGAATCCGTATCACAATTGGGCAGATATAATGTAAGGAATTATTTTTCCAAAACTTTCTTACATCAAAAATGTAATTAATTGTGTCAGTGTAAGCAAGAACATATAGAGGATACTGCAGGCCACTTTCCTCAGGCTACTCAAGTAAAGTTCTTCTATACAACATCAATATGAAGTAGAGATTTGTTTTCTTTTACAGCAAATCTATTACACTAAACTTTTTTTTTTAAATCTTCATTATAACTCTGGCATGGTTGCTACTGTATACTGAACACAGTTAATATTGATCAATGCTGGAAGTTAGAAAAAGGTGACAGAATGCATGTTCAGGTTGGGAGGCTTCCACTCAGGCAAAAAATGAGTATCATCTTAGAAAAAAAAAATCTCTTACACCAAGCTAAAATATAACGCATTTCCTGAAATTTCAGGTTTTTGAATGGAATATAAAGTGTGTGAATTAGATCCAGTTCAGTTGAAAGAACAAACAACACCAGCTTTTTGAAGTGACTTTATGATATAGGTGAATACAAGAATGTATATAGAAATTGATAATCATACTGGATAAACATATAGCTATAGACATACTTGCATATATTAACATGTTTTATACAATTGCCCGCATCTCTCTCACTCCCACTCTATATGTAGTTTCTTTAAACATCACATAGTTTAGTTTTACAATATTTTATTATAGTCACAAATAACTAATAAAACCAACATTATAGGGAGATAAGAAAAATACTGAATGTTATTATATAAGCCATAGAGGCTATGGTTTCAATAGTGAGTTTTGTAGGCAAAACTCCAGTATTGTTGACAAAACTTGGGGAGCATGCAGACACAAATTGGATTTGTCAACAGTATCTCCACAAAACACAGCACTTTCTCTGGCAATGTTCTGGCTCTAAGCTTTAAGGCATAAAGATTGTGTCCATAGAGTCCGTCAACAAAAAAGCTTTGTGGGTGCTCTGTGGGGTCCTTCTCTCAACAGACAGGGCCTCAACAACAATGGACAGCCCACTCTTCTGTGCTTCAGGGTACCTATTCTGTCAAGAGAGCAGCTGGGCAGTCTGGCTGCTCTGTGGACAGAGCGGAGTGCTCTTCCAATCCACTTTTAGTGTGTGGCTGCACTCTAGCAACAGAAGCTTTTTTCGGGTAATCTCGTCCGACAGTGACTTCTGTTGACAGAGGGCTGTAATGTAAACACATCTTACACAGCTTAATGTAAACACATAGGGGTCAGTGTGGACAGACGATATGAGGTATACAAAACAAAGGAGAGTTGTAAAAATGCTATTAGGCAGAAAAGCTCAGGGAAACTGGCCTTTTGTAGTCTACCTCTCAACTTCAGCATAAGTGATGAAAGGCAGCCCTGTGTTCAGATATATGTTCATGAATTGTACTAAGATTAATCATTCCATGACTTAAGAAGGCTTCCCTGGTTTTTAGCTTAATTGTCTGAAAGGATATGAGGGAATGGAAGTCCAGGACACAGGAGACCCATGAGTAATATAGCTGCGGTGTTATTTATGCCTCAGTCTGAAGTCATAGATGTGGAACTGGAAGGAACCTCAACAGGTCTAGTCCCTTGCACTAATATTATCTAGACAATCTCTGACCGTCTATTTTAACCTGTACTTAAAATCCCTAATTAACAAGTTTTCATAACTTCCCTAATGCTACGTCTGCACTGCAGTGCTAGTTCAAATAAGATATTTCAAAAGAGCATATATGAAAGAAATATAAAACAAGGGGTGGAACAGAAAGAAGAAAAAAAGAAAGGAAAAGAATGGAGAAAAGAAAGAAAAAAGAAAAAGAAGAGGAAAAAAGGATTTTTGTTTTTTTTTTTTTAAACTCTCCCTCGTTCTTCTTTCTCTCTGGCTGCACCTACAGTAGCATTTTTTTTTGGAAAAGCTGAGCTTTGTTCAAAAAAACTCGGAGAATGTATATGCACAAAATGTGCTCTTTTGATCTGAAATCAAAAGAATGTTGCCCTTTTTCCAGCGGCCCTCTTTCTCTTCCAGATGAAGAAGAGTGCCTATTTCTGGAAGAATCTTTTGAAAAAAAGCATATGTAGATGCTCTGCAGGCCCTTCTTTAGAAAGTGCAGTCCTCATGGAACTGGATGTTTTCATACCTGGCACATTCTTTTGAAAGACCAGGGCTCTGCAGGAGTTCTCTATGAGAAGAGCAGATCGATCTTTCATTCCACTTTTTTGTTTGTGGGCATAATCTTTCAAAAGAATTTTTTTTGAAAGATCTCTTCTGGAAGAGAAGGATCACTATAGTGTAGATGGAGCCTCCCAGAATCAGCATCCCAGAATGATGTTTGCCTTTTTTGCAACAGTATTGCACTGTTCAGCTTCATTCTATTTAGCTCAGACCTTTTCTTCAGTTTGAGCAGAGCATTTTGAATTATAATCCTATCATCCAAAGCACTTCAAACCCCTCTCAACTTGGTATCATCTGCAAACTTTACCTTGCTTGGACTGAGCCTTTGATCAATTGATCACATCTTCTATGATGCTGTTGGTGAGAAAGTGAACCAATCCTTAATCAACAGAGCCAGTTACAGATGTCACATTAAAAAAAATGTCAACTTCAGGTGTTGTACATTCTTTTTGCATGCTTTTCCTGTATTGTCTGGATACCCTGACTCTCAAATCAATTAAGAGCCTGTACAGTAGTTCGATACCAGGACAATCTATCAGGAATGCATAACTTCACTTTGGCCTTTAAGATGTTTTTTTAGCACTTATACTGACTACCAATGGGATACTGCCCATTTCCATGAACGAGCTGGCCATAGAAGACCATCTTTGGTAGCCGTGTAACATCCATCATCATAACATGGCCAGTCCAGTGAAACTGTTTGTTCATAAGCATTGCTCACATCCCCTGACACCACACAGCTCAAGAACCTCCACATTAGGAATTTTGTCCCACCAATTCATGTAGGCAGTCTTCCTAAGACAATGCATATGGAACTGATTGAGTTTCAGAATATGACCACAATATAGTCTCCAAGACTCTGAGACATACAGAAGGATATTCAGGACAACTGCTCTATAAACTGCTAAGTTGTTATGGAGTTTAATACCATGGTCATTCCATAGGCGTTTGGTCAATTTTCCGAAGGCAGACTGGGTATGGCTAATCGAGCAAATACATCATGATCCACATTTATGCTAGAGGACAATGCATTTCCAAGGTAGCAGAACTTGTCAACAGCCTTAGGGACTGTACCAGCAGCAGTGATCACTGCAGTGCTGGGCTCTGTCCAAACAGGCTGAGACATAACTTCTGTCTTTTTGAGGCTCATCGGGAGTCCAAAGTGAGCCAGCAATGCACAATCAGCAAACAGAAGATCACAAATTCATTATATAAATCATTGATGAAGATTGCGAACAGAAGTGGTCCCAGAACTGATGCCTGAAGATCCCATTTGTTATTCCCTTCCATCTTGGCCGTGAATCACCGATAACTAATTTCGGAGAATGATTACCCTAACAGCTACCTACCCACTTTTTACTAGGCCCATCTACATTTTATTTCCTTACTTCATTGATAAGAGGTTTGTGCAAAATTGTATCAAATGCTTTACTGAAATCTATATATGCCACAACTACTGCTTCTGCCTTATCTACAAGGTTTGTTTTTTTGTCCAAGAAAACTATCTGGTTCATTTGACACGATTTGTTCTGTACAAGTTCATGGTGACTGCTATTTGCCACATTATTATCTTCTGGAATTTTTCATATGGAATCCTTAATTACTTGCTGCATTATCTTTCCTGGCATGGAGGTTAAACTGACTGTTCTGATTTCCTGGATTGCCCTAATTTCCTTTTTTTTTATAGATGGACACTATACTTGCCCTTTTCCAATCTTCTGGAATCTCTCCTGTCATCCATGACTTTTCAAAGTGGATAACTAATGGCTAAATCCTCAATCGCCTCCTTGAGTATTCTAGGCTGCATTTAATCAGGCCCTGGTGACTTGAAGAGCTCTAACTTTTCTATTTTTAACTTTTTCTTTTCTTGTTATTTTAGCTTCTGAACTTATCTCCTTTTTGCCAGCATTCACTATTGTACGAATCCAATCACCACCAAACTTCTTCATGAAAACTTAAACAAAAAAGTTGTTAAGCACCTCTGCCATTTCCACATTGCCTGTTATTGTTTTTCCACCCTTCGTTGCGAAATGGATTGTCTTATCCTTGTTTTTCTTTTTGTTTTTAATATATTTGAAAAAGTTTTCTTTTTACCCTTCACGTCTCCAGCTAAATTGAGTTCATTTTGTGCCTTCGCTTTTCTAATTTTGTCCCTATATACGTGTTATTTGTTTATATTAATCCTTTGTAATGTGATAAAGTTTCCACTATTTATAGGACTCCTTTTTGATTTTTAGATCATTCAAGATCTGTTGGTTAGGCCAGGGTGGTCTCTTGCTATACTTCCTATCTTTTCTATGTAGTGGAATAGTGTGCTCCTAGATCATAACTCTGTGAAGAAGTGAAACTGCAATCACCTATATCTCTGTGAAAAGAGAATTTAAATGCTTCTAATTAAGATACATTTATCATCTTTCTCTTCTCCTTTTTTTGTCCTCAACGACAATGCAATCATTTTAGTGATTGATGCCTTGGAATTTGTGGGTCTTAACTTAATCGAAGGATGAATTAAAGTCCTGAATAGTTAAAAACTACCTCCTGGCTATTACAGTAATATTCCTCAGTGTAAGTAATGAGTGTATTCAGTTGACCCCTTTACTTCCCTTCCCAATGAAAGGTCAGATTCTCTGTTGATATAAATAGGTATAGCCTTGTCAGTTAAAATTAGGATTATGAAGTTATGGAAATCTTTAACCTGAATAAAGTCAAATCTGAGTGGCAAAGAGCTCCAGTGTGCCAGATCCCAATACCCAGAACAGGTACCTTAACCAAGGCCCAGCTGGACAGAAGTTGCCTCTGTGGGATTAGGTTGCACCAGGCATGATCCCATACCTTGTGAATGTTGATATAATGAAAACTACATTATTTATTAACCTTCCCTTGACTTATCTTTTCCTCTCCTCATACACACTTCTGTCATGAAGTTTACTAAAAATTCCCTGCTAAATTTTTACACTTACTTGTAGGGTTCTCTTGACATTTATACCACCAGAGAATTTGCTCTACAATGGACAGGTACTGACATTTTCAATGTAACCTACAGTAAATGAAATTAAATGAAATTAAAGGCTACAGAGTAGTGATTAAAATTGAGGTACCTAAAGTGTTATCTGCTCTAAGGGGGCACAGAAGACAATTTGGGGTGTGCAGCTGGGGCACAGGACAACCCCCATGGGAGGTAGGGAGGCAATGCTACCCAGTTCCACTCCTGACCCCAGCTGCAAACCCCCTTGCATGTGTCAGTGCCATCCCATCCCCACTCCAGACTCCAGCTTGGCCTGGGGAGTGAAGACAACAATAATGGAGAAGCACAGCACTGAAAGTTTGAGGGATAGGATTACAGAAACTGCACCTGAATTCTCCGTTACATCAACAGTGTCATCCATATGAAGATAGCTGTGATTCTTTGATTCATAGTGCATATCCCTAGACCCCAGATGGATATTAGAGCAGCAAAAAGCTTACTCTAACTTCCCTTATGCCAGTACTGGACTGCTTTATAGCACATTTCTCTACCTGATGTTGAATTCCCTGATGTAATACAAAGTAACCTTAGTAAACCAAATATTTCATTCCAGAGCGAATACCAATGTATAATTTTAAGGGTTTTTAACTCTGAAGAAGACAATCCTTTGATGAGAGCACAGGAAATGAGTAAAAGAGTTAGTGTGGTGGACAGAACAGTGTGAATGTGAGGGTCTCTGATCCAAAATATACACTGAGCTTCATTCATCTGTTCTGATGTGCCTATTCCACCCAGGGGATCATGGGTTTGCGCCCCAGTTGGACTGATTCGAGCAGCGTCTTCTCTGGCTGTGCAATCCAATCCGGGAGTGGCAGTCCTTTCCGCACTGTGAGCAGCAGTAGGCAGATGACACTCTGGTATCACGGGCATGGATCTTCCTGAGGGCTCTCCTATCTTCCACTTCCTTCACCAAGGTAGTTTCATACATAACAAGAGCTTCCTTCACTCCCTGTTTCCAGGCATGCCTGTCTGAGGTGAGCGAATGCCAGGTATTCACACTGATAGAGAGAGCGCTGAGGTCACGTTTGCACGTGTCCTTGTAGCGCAATTTAGGTCGCCCTTTTGGCCTCTTTCCAGACGCCAGTTCACCGAAGAGGAGGTCCTTCGGTATTTGGCCATCTGTCAAGTGTGAGACATGGCCCAGCCAGAGCATGCGCCTCTGTTTGGGAAGGGTGAACATGGAGGCGGTGCCTGCCCTCTCAAGCACTGCGCTATTGGGGACCTTGTCCTGCCATGAGATGCTGAGTATGTGCCTAAGGCAGCGCATGTGGAATGTGTTGAGCCGCTGCTCTTGTTTTGAGCGCAAAGTCCATGTTTCACTGGCGTACAGCAGTGTGCTCAAAACACAGGCTGTGTAGACCTGCACCTTGGTGTGTACAGTGAGCTTATTGTTAGCCCATACTCTCTTTGTCAGCCTGCAGAATGTTATGGCAGCTTTTCCAATGCGCTTGTTGATCTCGCTATCAAACGACAAGTTGTCCAAGATTGTCGAGCCTAGGTAAACGAGCTCATGGACAACTTCCAGTTCATAGTCCAGCATGCTGATAGATGGCTCATTACCCACATTTTGGCTGATTGTGAGGCCAAATTCCATGCAGGCATCCGCAAAGCGAGTTATGAGTGATCCACCCATCCTACAACCATAGGTTGGAGGAGCAAATGTATCACGAAGCTTGTGGCCTTGCTGCACCTGTGACTCTGGTCAACCCTACCCACTTATTGGCATGTACATTAAATGATGGCACTATTACATCCACAAAGGTTTATTTTCCTACTCTCCCATTAGTGGGAACTCTTTCAATGAGAACTGAGCACAGGAAAACAGATGCTGGTTTTGATACATTTTGTTTCTAAATATATGTTATCTTCAAAACATGTGCCTCTGTGGTAGCACCTTCACAAGAATATCTTTATAGATGGCTGGCATACATTCACCTAACAAAGGAGGGATTAAGGCCCTTGTCCAAACTATGAAAAACCTCCTGATTAAAATAACTCTTCATATATGAACCCATAATTCCAAATTTCCAATTTTTTATTTTCTAGACCAGACAAGAATTTAGACGTGAATATTTCCTTAATCATATTTCCATACCAGGCTAACATCTCAGTTTGATATGAATTGTTGACAAGGAACATGGTTACATCTTTATAATTTTAGTACTGAGAGGACCTGAAGAATACGTAACCTGAGGAGAGTGGCAAATCCATGTTGTATCTCAGAATTTCCCCCTCGGGTGCTTGTGGCCAGGTAGCTGAGCTAACAGGAGCAGCTAACAGCTAGGAATAATTAAAAAGGGGTAAAGAATAAGACTGAATATACCTTATTGCCTCTATATAAATCCATGATATGTACACATCTCGAATATTGCATTTAGATGTGGTTGCTTCATCTCAAAAATGATATATTGGAACTGAAAAAGGTTCAGAAAAGGGCAACAAAAATTATTAGGTGTTTGGAATGGGTGCCATATGAAGAAAGATTAAAAAGAAGGAGACTTTTCAGCTTAGGAAAAAGGAAACTGAGGAGCGATATGATAAACATATATAAAATCATGACTGGTGTGGAAAAAGTTAATGACTAAATGTTACTTTGTCCCATAAAAAGAGAACTAGGGGTCACCAAATGAAATTAATGGGTAGCAGGTTTAGAACTAACAAAAGGAAGTTTTTCTTCACACAGCGCTTAGTCGGCCTGTGGAACTGCTTGGTAGAGGATGTTGTGAAGACCAAGACTTTAAAAGCATTCAGAAAAGGACTGAGTGAATTCATGGAGGTTAGGTCCATCAATGGATATTAGCTAGGATGGGTAGGAATGGTTTCCCCAGCCTCTGTTTGTCAGAGCTTGGAAATGAAGGTCAGGAGAGGGATCACATTGGTGATTACCTGTTCTGATCACTCACTCTGGGGCATCTGGCATTAGCCTCTGTTGAGAGACAAAATACTGGGCTAGATGGACCCTTGCCTGGTAGCACTTCTAGACATCCATTGTGCACATATGCTGATGGTGAAACTATTCCCACTCCTTTTTTTAAAAAAAAATATCATCCTCTAATTGTTACCTACAAAGACTAATTATATAACTTGTGTTTGTGTTGTTGGTGTATTTCTGTACACCAGGGTTCAAGCCAGTTCTCCACCTACCTAACATTAGTACCAAGTAATAATATTGATATAACCAAATCATGTTCCACTTTTCACCTGAATTTTTTCACATTTGATAGCAAGAAGTCATTTTTCAAATGCTTATTAGGAAGCCCTGGCTAGGAAGAGAGTGAAGAATCCATGATGAAATAATAATGCATCTATTTTAACTTTCTTTGTGAAGCAGGTTAGCTTTCATGATTGTGTTTCTTTCAATTTATCTGTTCATGATGAACTAAATGACTATAACAGTGTATAAAACAATGTAATAGAAATATTAAGGGTCCTATCTTGATCTTTTTTATTATCTTTTTTTCCAAAATAGTTAGATTATGCTTAGTAAACATGGCTTCCTAAAACTGTTTTCTTTATAGAGTGTGATTACATTAAAGAAGGCCACAGACAATTCATAGTAAGAAAATTATATATGAGAAACAAAATCATAAACCAACCAGCCTTTCGAGCACTGTTAGCTCAAGTATAGATGAAAGCTATTTAATTACTTCCAACATTTTCTATGAATCAGTTGAAAAGTTATATATCAGTATGCTTACTATAGAATTAACACCCAATAAATATCTACAGTACTAACTTATATTGTGGAATCTTCTATAGGTTGCAGTGACAAATCAGTGAAAGAAGAGCTACTAAATTTACTCTTCTTCCACTCTCCCATCCCACAGTCACCCCTGTTTTATAGCCAAACATATAGCATTAGGTCCACAAAGATATTTAGGAACCTAAAAATGTAGTCCTCTCATATCTCAAGTATATTCTTGCTGATTCAGTTGTTATGCTCTTAGTAAACTATTTTGTCACTCACACATAAAATATTCATAATCATATACTCTCTAGCAAAGTAGTTCCTTTTTAAAAGCGAGATTGGGGTTTCTCTAAACACAACTTTCAAAGAGTATTTCAAACGAGGTGGGGGAATGAATCTGCACAGGTAGAAGCCAAAGATGTTTGCATAATCTATTTTTCAAAGGCCTTTAGCCAATAAAGGAAAGGACAACAACGTGGCCAAAATGATATTATTTTATT
Source organism: Carettochelys insculpta (assembly GCF_033958435.1). NCBI lineage: Eukaryota > Metazoa > Chordata > Testudines > Carettochelyidae > Carettochelys > Carettochelys insculpta. The sequence continues at coordinate 71,627,876 of NC_134137.1, forward strand.
CAAAATATTGTCTCCTGAAACAACCAATAGAAATTTGAACCACCCAATTAGCAATAGAAAAGGGGCATCCATTTGAGAACAGCAATTATTTTCCTTTATGTAGCTTGTTTGTTTGATATATCTATCTTATGGACATGGGCATATGCTCTGGTTACACAGACGCTAGATTTTTTGCATAGCTCTTGTCTGAAAATGAATGATTGCTATTTGGTGTCTCCATAAAAAGGAAAAAAAAAAAGAAGGTGAGAAAATGTGAAGCCATTTGCTGTGTTTTAGATTGTTGATTTTTTTAGACTGGATTTTTAGACTTGAGATCCACAAATTATAAATTAGAATATAATTTTGAAAATCACATTTTGCATTACAAGTTGATAACTCCAGCCTAAGCTTTTAGTGTCTATATAAACCACCACAGAACAGCTTCTCTCTCACAATTTATGGCTTGCCTGAAAACTGACCTCATAGAACATATATAACCCTATAATTGACATTTGTATGTCACTTATCTGATTTACTATAAAGATAAATTTAATTGTGCTTGTAAACAGTTAATATCAAGTCCACGTTTGCCCACCTAAATCACATTAGTACCGCATTAAAGTCAAAATGGATTATTTCTGTAAGGCCAATAGATTTTGATCCATAATCACTAACCATTTGTAACAACCGTAATGTCTTTATGAATAGGTTAGTTAACTAATTCATGAAGTGTATGTAATAAAAGCAAATATGTGCCTTCTAACTGTGAAAATGGCAAAAAAAAACCTTGCTTGAAACCTCAATTCTGTTCACTCTTTACTGATTACTAGCTAAATCAGGCCTACAGACTGCATGTGGTTCATCAGGGTTAGCCAATGACAGCTCAATAGGGCTACGTCTACACGTGCACCCAACTTCAAAATAGCTTATTTCGATGTTGCGACATCGAAATAGTCTATTTCGATGAATAACGTCTACACGTCCTCCAGGGCTGGCAACGTCGATGTTCAACTTCGACGTTGCTCAGCCCAACATCGAAATAGGCACAGCGAGGGAACGTCTACACGCCAAAGTAGCACACATCGAAATAAGGGAGCCAGGCACAGCTGCAGACAGGGTCACGGGGCGGACTCAACAGCAAGTCACTCCCTTAAAGGGCCCCTCCCAGACACACTTTCATTAAACAGTGCAAGATACACAGAGCCAACAACTAGTTGCAGACCCTGTATATGCAGCACGGACCCCCAGCTGCAGCAGCAGCAGCCAGAAGCCCTGGGCTAAGGGCTGCTGCCCACGGTGACCACAGAGCCCCGCAAGGGCTGGAGAGAGAGTATCTCTCAACCCCCCAGCTGATGGCCGCCATGGAGGACCCCGCTATTTCGATGTTGCGGGACGCGGATCGTCTACACGTCCCTACTTCGATGATGAACGTCGAAGTAGGGCGCTATTCCCATCCCCTCATGGGGTTAGCGACTTCGACGTCTCGCCGCCTAACGTCGATTTCAACTTCGAAATAGCGCCCAACACGTGTAGACGTTACGGGCGCTATTTCGAAGTTACTGCCGCTACTTCGAAGTAGCGTGCACGTGTAGACGCAGCTTAGATGTTTTGTTTATCTGAGAGGTGGAATGCATGGAGGCCTGAAGCTTCCAGTGGCTGGGGTTTCTTGTTCCTGGCCAATGGGAGATAGAGGAAGCTATGGTGGTGATTAAAAGTGAATAAGAGAGTGAATGGAAAGAAATTAGAGAATTATTATAAATATATTATTATAAGGGAAAGTATCAAACATTATGGCTGTGTCTATACGTACACATTATTTCCAAAAGACCATAGGGAACGTCTACACATGTCACGTGCTCTTTTGATTGGAAATTGGAGGAACACGGCCCAGACATTGAAAGCCAGACCCCGATCCCATAGTGGAAAGAGCACCCTCCATCAAAAAACTACATCAAAAGAAGGCACGTGTAGACGCTAAATGGCCCACACTTTTGAAAGAGCACCAAGGCGGTGCCCAGTTGGAGCACGGAGATGCTCTGCCCCGCATACAGGAGCTCTATGACCCACATGTCTAGCCACTCTTAAAGCTGCATGGACCCAGAAACCCCATGGGAGGAAGCTGAGAGCAGGCGGGCTGCAACAGCATGAGCTGCCACCAACACACCAACTTAGCTGCCCCCAATAACAGAAATGGCCACATGGCCAGTGCCTGGCGGCCTTCTGAGCCCTAGGGCCGCCCCCCGCCAAGAGCCCTCAAAGGAAAGCCCGTCCTGGAACAGAGGAAAAGGGCCCCCTCCTGGAAGGGCCCCAAACTCCGAGACCTTCTGGGCCTCTGGAAAGAAGAGGTGAGCCTCTGGGACATGGGGCTCAAGTGGAGGAATGCTGCAGCCTTTGCCTTCCTGGCCCAGGGACCGATAAGCCATGGCCACCCAGAGAGGACCCTGGAGCAAGTCCAGAGCAAAGTTAAAGAACTCCTTCAGGGATACGCCTAGGTCCAGGATAAGGCTGGGCACTCAGGGGCAGGTTCCTTCACCTGCCCCTACTACTGGGTGCTCCACTCCATCTTGGAGCCCTGGGACAGCTCCCTGCCCCCTGTGGTCCTGGATACCTCCACGGACCAGCCCAATCCGGACGGGCTGGAAGAACCAGGACCTGCCAGCCTGAGCCAGGGGGTGGACACCACCTGGGACTGGTCCAGCGAGGAGGGCGACCTCATCATAGATGTCCCCTTGTGGTCAACCAGCCGAGCCATGGGCAGCTGGGCATCAATGGAAATCATTGTGGGACTCCCTGGTAAGTGCATGGCAGGGCTGGCACCCTGGCTGGCAGGGTGAGGGCGGCTCTGCGGCCAGTGGACCAGGCACAGACCTGATGGCCCAGAGCCAGACATCCCGGCTGGCCACTGGCCACAATAGCCATGTCTACACGTGCACGCTACTTCGAAGCAGCGGCACTAACTTCAAAATAGCGCCCGTCACGGCTACACGTATTGGGCGCTATTTCAATGTTAACATCAACGTTAGGCGGCGAGATGTCGAAGCCGCTAACCCCATGAGGGGATGGGAATAGCGTCCTACTTCGACGTTCAACGTCGAAGTAGGGACCGTGTAGTCGTTGCGCGTCCCGCAACTTCGAAATAGTGGGGTCCGCCATGGCGGCCATCAGCTGAGGGGTTGAGAGACGCTCTCTCTCCAGCCTCTGCGGGGCTCTGTGGTCACCGTGTGCAGCAGCCCTTAGCCCAGGGCTTCTGGCTTCTGCTGCTGCAGCTGGGGATCCATGCTGCATGCACAGGGTCTGCAACCAGTTGTTGGCTCTGTGGATCTTGTGTTGTTTAGTGCAAGTGTGTCTGGGAGGGGCCCTTTAAGGGAGCGGCTTGCTGTTGAGTCCGCCCTGTGACCCTGTCTGCAGCTGTGCCTGGCACCCTTATTTCGATGTGTGCTACTTTGGCGTGTAGATGTTCCCTCGCAGCGCCTATTTCAATGTGGTGCTGCGCAACGTTGATGTTGAACATCGACGTTGCCAGCCCTGGAGGACGTGTACACATTATTCATTGAAATAGCCTATTTCGATGTCACCACATCAAAATAGGCTACTTCGATGTAGGCTTCACGTGTAGACGTAGCCAATATGTCCCCTGAGCCCTCCTGAGCTACATAGTACCCAGCCCTGTGGATAGCTGTGGGCACCCAGATGCCCAGTGGGATGTCTACAGACTGGCCCACACTTGGGGATGGTCCCACCTGGGAGGAAGCCCTGTGCGCACTTGACATCTTGTGGATGCCATGCCAACCATGGCCAGGTCCCAGGAGGGACGGGGAGGTGGGTCCCCAGAGGGAACAGGGGGATGAGGTCCTGCTCAGGGACTGACATGCCATCCATCTCCCCTTCCAGGTGCATCAAGTGAGGGCCCACACAGCCCATCAGTATTGTTGGTCCCCAAGAGCCCCCCGGAGGCTTAAGACAGGGACCAGGCACCTCCAGCAGCATCAACGCACTGGGAGCGCAGACAGAGATTGCAATAACACATAGAAGATGACCCCACCTGCCTCTGGCAGGCACAGCTGATGGAGCAGTGCCTCCTGCTGGAGGAGGTCAACCTGATGTCATGGAGGGAGACGTGGGACCGGCTCAAGTCCCACCTGGAGGGCACCCATGGAACTCTGCAGGAGCATGTGGGCAATGTATCCTGGTTCCTGGAACACCATAAATACCGCCCCCAGTGTCTTCCCCCCCCAGCCTCATGCAAAGACCACCCCACTCCCATTGTAAATAGTTAAATATTTGCATAAGTACTGGTCTTTGGTTTAAGTCAAAAAAGGTTTATTGTGCACCAATGCCCATGTCCTGTGGTCCTCTGGGGGAGAGGCATGGGTGCGGTGGTGGTGGTGATGCATGTGTGGAGGGAGTGGATACATAGGCAGGAAGGTGAGAGATGGGCATTGGGGCAGGGGTCAGTGCGGCCTGGGGCAAAGCTTACCCGGAGGGGCTCCAGCATCTGGACCCCAACACAGTTCACCTGATGACTGGCTACAGCATCCAGCTGCTTGAAACCAATGATGGCCTCAGCCACCCACCCCTGGATGTAGGTGCCCCCCTTGCCCTCCACAATGTTGTGGAGGGTGCAGCAGACACCTACCACTTGTGGGACATTGAACACCCCAACCTCGAGCTGGGTGGGGAGGCACCAACACCTCCCTTTGAGACACCCAAATGCTCACTCAACCACGTGCCAGGCCTGGTTCAAAGAATCATAGGGCTGGAAGGGACCTCAGGAGGTCATTTGGTCTAGACCTCTACTTCAAGGAGGATCAACCCCAAATAAGTCATCCTAGCTAGGACCTTATCAAGCCAGGACTTAAACACCTCGAGGGGTGAAAAATCCACCATCTCTCTAGGCAACGCATTCCAATGCGTCACCACCCTCCTGGTGAAGTAGTTTTTCTAAATATCTAACCTACGCCTCTCCCTTTTCAACTTCAGACCATTACTCCTTGTTCTGCCACCTGACACCACTGAGAACAGTTTCTCACCCTCCTCTTTAGAGCTCCCCTTCAGTAAGTTGAAGGCTGATATTAAATCACCCCTAAATCTTCTCTTCTGTAAACTAAACAAGCCCAAATCCATCAGCCTATCCTCATAGGTTGTATGCTCCAGCCCCTTAATCATTTTTGTTGCCCTCCACTGAACCTGCTCCAGCAAGTCCACATCCTTTTTATACTGGGGGGACCCAAAACTGAACACAATATTCCAGATGTGACCTCACCAGTGCCAAATAGAGGGGAAAAACTACGTCTCTCAATCTGCTCAAAATGTTCCTCTTAATTTTCCCTAGTATGCCATTAGCCTTCTTGGGTAAAAGGGCACACTGTTTACTCATGTCCTGCCTTCATCCACCATAACCCCAGGTCACTTTCCATCTTACTGCTGCTGAGTCAGTCGGTCCCCAGCCTATAACAATGCTTGGGATTCTTCTGCCCCAGGAGCAGCACACTACACTTCTCCTTGTTGAACCACATGATATTTCTTTTGGCCTAGTCCTCCAATTTATCTAGGTCACTCTGGATTCTCTCTCTACCTTCCAACGTATCTGCCTCGCCCTCTAGTTTGGTGTCATCCACAAACTTGCTGAGGGTGTAATCCAGTCCCTCATACAGGTCATTAATAAAGATGTTGAATAACACCAGCCCCAGAACCAAGCCTTGCAGCACTCTGCTTGAAACTGACTGCCATCCAGATATTGAGCCATTAATCACTTTCCGTTGGGTCCAACCATCAAGCCAGATTTCTATCTATCTTATAGTTCAAGGATCCAATCCATATTTCCTTAACTTATGGACAAGAATGTTGTGGGAGACCATGTCAAAAGCTTTGCTGAAGTCAAGGTATATCACATCCACTGGCTTCCCCATGTCCACACAGTTTGTTACCTCATCATAGAAGCTAATCAGATTGGTCAGGCAGGACTTGCCCCTGGTGAATCCATGTTGGCTATTTTTGATCACTTTCCCCTCTTCCAAGTGCTCCAAAATGGATTCCTCGAGGATTCCCTCCCTTATTTTCCCAGGTGCAGGCCAACACTCAAACTACTGAGCTATCCCTCCCCACTTGAGGTGGGTGTTGAAGGCCTCCCAGCTGGGGTCAAGGTGGCTGGTATAGGGCCGCATCAGCCACAGCAGTTAGGGGTATGCTGCAACCATGGATAGTCGCATAGTGGTGTCCTCAACCTGCATCTCCTGCTGGGGGTGAAGGTGCTGGCCTCCATACTCTGGCACAGGCCAGAATTGTGGAAGACTCTGGCATCGTGGGTTCACCCTGACCAGCCCACATAGATGTCCATGAACCTGCCTCTGTGGTCCACCAGGGCCTGGAAGACAACTGAGTGGTAGCCCTTCCGGTTGATATAGTGGCCAGTGCTGTGTGGTGGGGCATGGATGGGGATGTGTGTTCCATCCAGGGCACCAAAGCAATTCAAGAACCCCAATATAGAGAAATCGCCGATAATGGCATCCATTTCCCCAATACAGATGACCTGATGCAGGAACATTGTGTTCATGGCACTGACAACCTGCATCGGAGGGAGGCCATGTGCTCTCATGAGGGTGTGGCAGGGTGTTCTCAGCCAGCGGCCCCCTGAGAGCCCCTCCTGGCCAGTGTCCTCCTTCCCAGCCAACATCTCCCCTCATCCCCCTCCTGGCCAGCAGCCCACGGGGAGCTCTGTGCCTATTGGCTCCCTCCCACCACCCCATGCTGTGGGTGTGCCCTGGGCCTGGTTTACCTCCATGAGCACTGCTCTAACAGTGGCCTTGCTCACCCCAAACTGGTGCCCCACTGAGTGGTAGGAGTCCGGGGAGGCCAGTTTCCACATTGAAATTGTGACCTGCTTCTCAAGAGGGTGTGCAGGCCGCATGGTGGTGTCCTGGTGCCTCAGTGAAGGTGCCAGCCAGTGGCAGAGCTCCTGAAAGCTGTCCCGACTCATGTGGAAGTTCTGCAGCCATGTGGCATCATCCCATTGCCCCAGAACCAGTAACTCCCACCAGTCTGTGCTGCTGGGGTGGCTCCACAGGTGCTGGTGTGCCAGGGGGTGGAGTGCAGGCTGGAGGGGGTCCATGTCCTCGAGATGGATGTTCTGTCTCCTGAGGAGGAGGAGGGTGGCTGCGGTGACCTTGCAGACAATGTCGGCAACAGTGCCCACAATGTCTGCGTCCAGTGCCAGAAGCAGGGTGTTGTCAGCCATGGTGCTGTTGCAGTGGGGTCTGCATCGCTGTTGGCAATTCAGCGGGCTTCAGCTAGTGCAGGGTGGGGAAATTCAAGGGGGGACTTTTAAGGTGGTGGCTGGCTGCGGGACCTGGAAGGGCTTGGGGGCCATGAAATCCTGCCCATGGTATCTCCACCTCCCTACTTTCAAAAGAGCGCTTGGCCACATGTGAAGGCTCCCCTTTTGAAGAAATGGGACAGGTCATCAAAAGAGATAGTCGGACCTGCGATCTGCCTTTGCTGTGTGGTTGTATGCTTTCAAAAGCCAGGATGTCGATTTTTGGCTTTTGATTTTGCCCTTTTGATGGTGGGCTGCCATGGAGACACAGCTTATATGTGCGTACTTTTCAGAAGAGTATGAAAACTTGTTCATATGCATAACCTCAAGATTGGGTCAAACAACATTTGTATATGACGCATGAAAGAGAGGAAAACTATAGAGAATTTGGAAAAGTCTTTCAAAAGTGTAAATGAACTGAATGAGATTTTCAGTGGAGATAACCATGATTAACTAAAAAACTGGATCATTTATCATTCATAAACATGTCTTCAGAATTTGTGAGACACACTGTTTTTATTCCAGGTATGGAATCCACAATAGAACAAGCCTACCTCAACAAACTGCCTAGAACTTTTTTACCAATCATGTTATGTTCAGATTTCCCATACGAATTAAGATCAGACTTCTATTTTTGCCCAAAATGCGAAATGAACCTGGATCAAAGTCCTTTAGTGGTCAGAAGAAAGTTTGGAATTTTTAAAACATATTTCCTTTCCTTTTCAATTTAGTTGGTAACAGAAATGAAGGTTTAAATTCCCATATGGAAGGTTGTTTCTCAAGATAAATTTACAGATTGATGACGCTTATACTGTCTTAACTATCAGCCCTAGTTGTATCACTGCAATTTCCCATTAGTGAAGAATATTTCATTAACATGGGCTCTTAAATCTTATTCAAGTAATACTTGGACCTATTAAGATTCATTCATAGATACGGGTTGCACCCCCTGGGTCCGGCACCCTTGGGACTTCAGTTGTCCTGGATGAGGGAATTTGCTGGACTAGGGGACATGAATGCCCCCCATCCCTGACAACCCTTTCTGGCCTGCTGCAGCGGGTTTCTAGGGTCTGTCCCCACACAGGGCTTCTGAGGGCTGCCTACAGCATGCTGCGGGGGTTGCGGATGGGGGTGGGGGCTGCCAGCACTCCCTGTCCCCAGCTCCATTCCAAGGGCTGCTGGATCCCTGACCATGGCTCTATGCAGGGGGTTCCCTGCTCCCTCACTGAGTTTCTCCACAGGGCTTCCAGGGGACACTGGCACCCCAGCCCTAGCTCCCCTGTAGTGCTGCTGGGGAGCACTAATTCTGGACCCTGACCTGCTGCCCCCCTGCAGAGTTGCCAGGAGGCCAGATTGGGTGCATTCCTGCCATGGCCCTCTAGTCCAGGAGCATCCCTCCTCCTGCCAGACGAGGGATGTTGCCAGATGAGAGAATGATGGTTTTTGGAGGTGCAATCTGTAATTAAATTGTTAACAGGAGTTTACAGAAACATTTTATTTTAAGGAAATGCCATACCTATAGAATTTTTAAATCGCTTTCAGAAAGCTTTCTCATGGAAAACCAGGTTGCATATGATTTAGAGAGACAGTCAGCATGAACTGTTCTCCCAAGTTCCAGGATATTAGTTGCAGTTGAATGATGAAACTGTTGCCTGACTATGGAGCGTGGCTAAAATGGTCATCATAAGAAGTCAGCATTCACTGACTGTGGGATACCACAGTTATATCCTATTTAATAACCACCAACATATCTGGCACCAAAACATGTGCTTTTTCTAAAATATGAGGCTTATTGTTAATACAATACAAATAAAAAGCAATATTTTGCCTATATTCTATAGAAAGTGTTTCATCTCTTTTCCATTTAACAAACATGGGTTAGTGTTTTCTCCATTAATGAAAAGGTAACTCTGGTGAGGCGATAAAGTCACTAGCTCAAAATTATTCAACAAGTTAACACAAGAGACAATAATGGATCCAAGGTGTCCTGTTTCATAGAAAATGGTTCTGATCCCTGTCTTTCCAGAATATGGAAAAGAATAAAATGATTGGGATATTCAGAGGAGTTAGGTACCCAAATCCCATTCAATTTCATGGGTTTGCAGGGAGGATATCTCCTTTGAAAATTCTAGCCTAAAAATAAACAGTTTATGCAAAATGCAACTTATTTGTTTATTGACAGTCAGGGTAAGTCGGTGTATGAATTTTATTCTTACTCCTTGCTAAAGAGGTAAACACAACAATAAGTGTATAAGCAATAAAATACTAGTTTAATGCTCAGACTGAATCAAACACTGTTTTAAATTTACAGAAAAACACCCAAGACACCTTCTAAGGAATCACCATATGCTTATACACATAAGGAAATCAGCATTTAAATTAAACCACTTCAGACCAATTTTAGCAGAGAATCTTCTTGCAATATACATTTGAGAACACTCAATGCCAGAGTTTGACACAGAATTTAGCTAGTTCATTAATTGGTTGTGGGGTTTTTCCCCCTCCTGTGAGCAAATTTTCTTCCTGCCCCTGTTTGGTAATAGTCACTGTGATGTGAGTGTGCCAGACTTATAAGTATCTTCAAATTCACGGTTCAGTACCTATATAAGAGTACTTTTACAATCCTTTTAGCTGCTCAGATGCTCTGTGCAGCCCCCTGCAGGGGGAAGGGGCTATTTCCTGGGGAGCACACCATGGTGCAGGGTGTGGGGCTATACTCAAGGGTGCAGGGGCAGAAGCTGTGCAGGATAGGAATAGGGCTGGGAGGCAACAGGGTGGTCCTGCCCCCTGCATTCACTGGTAGAGACAGGAACCAGAGTGACCTGGCTGTAGTTCCCTTTGCTCCACCAGCTCCCAGCTGTGTCACTCATGGGAGGAGGCTTGGGGAAATATGTGGAACCACCCCCTACACTAACCAGTAGCAGTGGGAAGTACAGAAACATAGCTAGGAGCTGATGAAGTGAAGCAGGCTGGGTCTGGGTCAGTGTCTTTCCCACTTCTCCTGGGGAATGTGGTGGAAAGCCTAACTGTGGCTGCCCCCCACTAGTCCTGCAGCCATCATCACTCAGGGAGGGAGACTGAGATGGGGGAGGAAGCAGAGCAGGGGTTGAAAGAGGCAGGGTGGGAGCAGAGCAGGAGTGCAAGCTTAGGGGAGGAAGTGGCATATGGGTGTAGTGTGGCTGGAGCAGGAGTGGAGTGTGGGCAGGAGGGCACAGCAGGGGGCAGAGCTGGGGTTTTGACTCAGTCCTGCATCTCCCTAGAGAGGGCCTTGCTGGGTGCAGCCCATGTGGGGATGCCCAGAGGATGGGGCTGGCTGCTGAAGTCTGCAATGCTTCATAATCCAGTTCATGGCTGCCTAGGGCACCACACAAGGTTGTGCAATCTGGTGGCCCAATTTTTGGGGTACTTTATGTAGCTGCACATTTTGTGAATTAGTAAGGATGACTTTGGGTTCTTTCCCCTCCTTTTATCATCAACCCTCCTTTTGCCTATTTGACAATAATCGTTGTGCCATAAGCGTATTGGAATTATAAGGATACCTAGTAATGGGACCCCCTTGCTGTATAGAAAATGGGTTATGAATATAAATACGCGTAAGGCCAAAACATCTGGGTCATCACAAAAGGGAATGAGCCTGCAATCTTAGGAGCTAAAGCCCTGTACTCTACAACATGAACTAGGAGCCAGCTGGCTGTCCGCCATGCTTGCAGAGCAGAGAATTCCCTCTCCCTTGTCAGTGGTCTCAGTGCATCTGAGCTTACATATCCATAACTCAGAAATGCAGTGCTCTTTTGGTGCTGGTACTTTCTGGTACTAAGTACTTGCAGCTCACCAGCCCCAGCCATGGGATTGGCTGAGTGGGGTGAGCGGGGAAGAGTCAGGGATCTGGCTGAGTAGTGACTTCTCTTTTTTTTCCCCACCAAAAAATCAACCCATGAATGCGGTGGATGAGTTGTTGCTTGTGACCTATCACTTTTAATGTTATAACTTGCTGGATCTGTAAACTGTTTTTGTGCATGTATCATTTTTGTAGTTGAAGTTGTAAGTATTGTCTGCATATTTGTATTACAGATGTTTGTCTCTGTGAAGGCCTCAGTAGGAGCGGAGGCTAGAGAGTATGGCATGAGGAGACAGCAGTATTCAGTCAACTTAATGGATGTCAATCCACATCTGAGGAACGTGTCTGTGAACATGTGATCCAGCAGACAGGTAATGGCTGGTTTCCTAAAAAGGAGCTGGATAGGTGACCTGTCCACATGACAGGCTCCATATCAGATGTGCTTACGCACAGTGAGAACAATGGAATTTCCTCGATAGGGGAAAGATATAAAGGGCCCTGGGGGTTCCTCCCTCTTTTGCCTTCAGCCTGTGACAGCTTTGTCTTGAGTCTGCCTTGGAAATAGCCTCACACATGGTAAGGAAAACAGGATTTTACAGAACACCCAGGTCAGAATAAAGTCACTTATGACCTGAAGAGTTCACCTGACGTAAAAGCAACTTTTTAGGGTAAGCTCTTACAAGTAACTAGATATTTAGAGGAATAGAATTAGATATGTGTTTTCTCTTTTATTTGATTTGGTAACTCATTTTAATCCTCTGGTCATTATTTATAATCACTTAAATCCCACTGTTTTGCTTAGTACAAACTCTTTTGTTTATAATCAAACCCTGTGTAAATTGGTATTACCTGGGGAGGGCTACCTCTGTGCATATCTTTCTTTCATTGATAAAGGGGGTTACCTCAGGAGCCCTGCCTGTGCAAATCTTTTGCACAGAGAGACAAATCTGTTTGGGGTTTGAGCCCTTCTGGTGGTTGACTCCCTGGGTGCTGTGCCCTAGAACTGCTTCCAACCAGAGTTGTGGTTAAAGGGTATCTGCATTGCTCTGCAGGTGGGGAGCAAACCCAACTCCACGCCTTGCCTCAGAGAGACCAGAGGCTTTGGCTCAGCAGGGTAGAGGGATGGCGAAGCTTGAGAAAACAAGTAGGTGGGTGTCAGTGGGATGATCAGCACACAGGTGAGCACCACAAAGGGTCTTTTCTGACCACGCTCCACCACAGCTATATTTACAGTTCTGTCTTACACAGGACACCTTTTAAATTTCTCTTTCAAAACTGAGATTACCTTGACCTACTTGGAATGTGAGATTGTTGCAACTGGACATGGTTTGAAGTTGTCTTTTGAAGATGCAGGGTGTAATGGATGATAAGGCTGGTTGTAGCAAGTGCTACATTAATTTTGAGTGTGGCATGACTCCAAGTACCTGAGTGGTTCATTATATTAGACGATAATGAAAAAAGCCTTTTTTCAGATAATACAACCATTACATTTTGCTCATGCTTAAATCTGGCTATTATTTATTTTGAGTATGATTATTGCACCAAGGACAGCATGCTACAGCAGCAGAGATATGTAAAAATATTTACCCTTTAAGAAGGCCAAAGTCACAACCTAGTTCCAATAACAAAGCAACTTATTAATACTTTACCTTGATAAAAGCTCTCTCCATCTCTTTAAAACTGTATATCCTTCATACCTTACTTTGAACTTATGCTATAGAATATGTGCAATGGTTGATCAGGTTTGTGTTTATAAGAGAATATATTAAATCAAGCCCACGTCTTCAGCTAGTGGAAATGAGTATTGCTCAGATGAATTCAGTAGAGCTATACCAGTTTAGCTTCCTTATGCTTTTTTTAAATGCTGTTCCGTTCTCTTTTAGCAGTGATGATGCAAAATGTTCACACTTTTAAACTGGTAAATTTGGACATGGAATACCCACCTCAGCTTTACAGGTAGTAAGCTTCATCAGATTATGTGTTGATTAGAGGATTTTTTGGCCGTGTGTCTGTGTCCCTTGGAATGGTGAATAATTCATCATCAGTTCTTCATGACTTGCATCAGAAGTGATTTGTCCAGTTACTGCCCTCGACTACACTCCTGCAACTCTGCTTATCTGAAGGGAGATGGGGAGGTGTGTGGATAAGTTTACCCCCAGCACAAATTGCATTAGTGTTATTTTCTTCTCCTAACTCTGGTTTAGATGTGGTTAGAATGATGTAAGGCCACTTAAATTAAATTAAAATAAATTTAGTGCCCACTGACATAAGTGCCCTGCTACCCTGATATAATAACATCCCTTTCCTCAACTGTCAGGGCAGCTCTCATTTTGGTGTCCCTGTGCTGAAAGTCTGGGATGAGCTCAGCACACAGAGCCAGAAATGAAGCTTTGCACAAAGGAAAGTTCAAGTTCTTCAACCATGGCTTGTTATCCCAAACCTGTATGATGACGACTACTATCCAGTGCTTTTTCTTTGGCTCAAAACTGGTACTCCAACTGCTCCATGAGAGCCACTAACAACCTTGAATTGCTTCTTTCTGTATTCCAGAGCAATCTAGACTTGAAGGAACCATCATGTTCCCCACGGCTCCTCTTATGGCTCTGCAAATACTGCAAAATCATGGGCCGTGTATGTGCAATTCTCTTAACAATAGTACAGAAGTGCGTAGGCTCCATATTTGTCAGAGTTGGCAGACAGTGAGGAAGGATTCACGGATCTGTGGGGATTTTGAATGGAAGGCACAAGGTATTATTACATAAAGATAAAATTATAGGAAGTTGACCTAGTCAACACTCACAACTCTCTTCTGTACCATCAGGCATGGCAAAAACTCCCCAAGCCTCTTATGTTGTATGACAGAGAGTTGTACAATGGTTTCCTCAATAACATGCAGATAAAAGCAAACATCCAATATGTCCACAGTCAGACATTCCATCTGATTACCAAAACGCTCATTCTAACATTTCACCTCCCACTCTGATTTCTACAAACTTTTTCCTGTCTTCTTTGACACCATTCCCCCAGTGCCTCGGTACTCCGCATTTTCAGATTGAATTCAAAGTCAAAACGTTCATAACATCTTACTATTTATTAAATAAACAAGAATAAAAATGTCTACATAAAGCCTATATAATTTTTTGTGTGTTTCATGAGGCTGACGCAGAATACTTGACTATGAAGAGTAAGTGTGTAAGGGGAGTGGGAAAAGTGAGATGTCCTTTTCTTTAGATTGTAATAAAATGATCAGTGCCTTCCAACCCTGCATATTGTCCTTAGAAGTCTCAACCTGCCTGATGGGAAACACTGCCCTAGTCAATACACACTGTAGCCTCTAAAATTATTTTCCTTGCTCATTGTATCTTTGTTTCATGCCTCCACTTACCCCCACCTCATCCTGCTATTCAGACTTGGTACTGCTGTAATTGTATACCTTTCATCATACCAAAGACAAAATATGGTGTATAGCTCATGACAAATCCCCCAAACAAGGAGCAAAAAATATATTCTTGCAGAAAAGTTGAAATGCTTTGCCATCCATTTCTTTAGTATAATAAACTCCTTCTGAATCCTCAGCTTCATGATTATTTATTTCACGTGTCAATCATCGTAGAGGGCAAGAAGTTTGTGTGGAGCATGGCTAACTTTGGGACTAAAATGAGTAATGGGAGACATTATATCACATGAGAGATATTTGAGATGAAGATGATAATGCTTTGAACAAGAAGTCTAGAGTAAATCTGTCAGAGACAGGGAAGTAACAGAATGGCTAACCCACTGTTATCAAAATACCTGACATTCTGAGAATGGCTAAAACAATATCTGTGGTATCTCTTGTAAGATGTTAAATATATCACATAAATTGTATCTGTTACAAACTAGATCTTGTGATATTTTCTTTAATTCAGACAGGAACATGAATTATACTAACAACCCAGGAACATCTTTACATAAAATAGCATTCTGAAAGAAAACATATTCCCCTATTTTATAGTTAAAGATAAATCTTACCATGAGCATCAGACATGAAGAGGACAGTGCACTGGATGCAGATGTGTATGGCCACTGCTGGTCCGGTTGAGAGGGTTCAGGAAAAACTATGGAGGAAGCAGTCCTTCTTTGTAGGCATGTTAGCTTCTATGAAGCTGCTATGTGGCCACTAATGAAATCTTGAGGTTGAGTTAGCTCTCAGGTTGCCTGGACCCCTGATTCACTGGATTAACACACTCTTCCTGCCTGCCCCACTATATTCCCAAAACCTTCAGTCCTTTAAGTAGTGCTGCTTCGTCCAGAAACCCACTCTTTCCCAAAGGATTTTGGTTTGTTCTGCTTTCTCTTCAGGAGTCCACTTCCAACTGTAAGCTTTCCCAGAGACATACTCCAGCTCGGTTCCCAGAACTAACACCCAGAAGTCACCACAATTTCCCATCCTCATTCTTACTTATCGTGCCTCCCTTTTATCATCAAGTTCTAACTAATGGCTTCTCTTTTATAGCATCCTGGTCTACTGCCTGTAGATTCCCCACAGTCACAGGTCTTCCTCAGGGAGAGGCCTCTCCTCCTTCCACTCATTTGGGATCTCCCTTTTTATCGAGGCAGCTTCCTACTTATACTGTTCAAACGCGTTCCTTTATATAGTTCAGCTGCTCCATTATCAGTTGGCTATTGAGCTCCATTAGGTACAATTTACGAGGTTCTCTGATTTAACCTGTATGGTCACTAATTTAATTGCATACCTAAAACCAGTGACATATTCTACAAATACTTACTTAATAGATATCAGGATCAGGTCCTCTCAGAAGTCAAGTGAGGCTTGACCCACTTCCAGTTTGTGAGGCTGCTTCCTACAATAAAAATAAAATAAAATAAAATAAACAAGACAACACATGAAAACAAAATAAAGTGCCAAAAAGAGAGATAATTTGAATATTTTTAATTTAACAAATACTTTTATTGCCTTTTTCTGTGCCAATGCACTAATTATGGAGGCAGGCAAATAAAATGAACTTTTTAATAGTTATCTCATGCCAACAAAATTGACCAGTGTCTATCTGAAGTCCCCTCTGAACTTGAGGGCAAGGCAAATTGACTTTCTGCCTTCACCCACTTCTGATTGGCCCTGGGCAGGATTTAGAACATATCATTAACCTTAAGTTTCCTCACATAGTTTGTTTATTTAAAGTTCTCCTATTCAGAAATAAAAGAGTAATCTTTCACCACTCTGGGGGCCCTTGGCATTCTTTTACAATACACATGTAAATAAACATGCCCTTTACTTACTACACCATCGAATCAGATAATCCTGCATCAATATGCGTATAACAAAAATTAACTGACATCTTCACTCAGTCCTCAACAGAATTCCATACTAGTGCTACCCATCACTCATTTCATTGCAGACAAAAGCTAAAACATAGGCTTTGCATCATGTCCTGATGACCAACAGACTCAGGCAGTTATAGATCATGCTGGGAATACAGGCTTGTGCTAATGGAAGAGGAAAAAGAACACTGTCACAGCTTATTACATGTGGTCTAGTGCAGTTACTCTTTTTTTATTTTTCCTCTTCTCTCTTTTTACATCACTAGGGCTACAATTGCCCTCAGTTGCATGATTCCATAGAATTCAATGGGGCCAGCATAGCATAAGGAGAATAATGGGATAACTAAAAAAGCGCTATTATATATAACGTTCATAGGAAATTAAGGTTGTAAGGCACTAGAAATATGGTTGTGAGAATACAGGCTTCAGATAGTCTTTACCAACAGAATTGGTCAATTTTTCTTTCCTGACACGGGCCACGTATATGGAAAACAGGTCTGTCATTAGAGATACATGGGTGAAGTTCCCAGAGACATCAGTGGATATGGACTGTACTCAGATGTGAAAGAAATGGATCCTTTCAGACATTCCCCCAGCTTCAGACAATTTATAAACTAGTACATGGTTTCTCATGCAAGTAGAATAAAGGGTTCCAATGAGCTGGAAGAACCTTTGCCTTGCTCTGATAGTTTGGGAAGCTTTAGTTTTTCAAGTGGATAAGGATTTTCCACATTGAGATAATTGAAAACACGGCTGATTGCGTTTTTCTGAAACTTTCCAAAAGCAACTTGTGAGCTTACATCAAACATAACAATTTACAGCCCAAAGGACCTACTTTTCCCCTCAATAAGATATAAGTAGCTGAAAACAGAGGTGCTGAATGGCAGAGCTATCGCAATCTTAACGGTTGCACAGCTAAAATGATGATATCACATACAATAAATAATACTATGGAATCAAATCCTAGCCCTCATGCTTATCTTAGATAATGACTAGGGTAGCATAGACCACCTAGGCTCTATGTTTTGACCTCTGTGCATATCTGTAGTGTAGTGTAGTATGGAGGATGATCATCTGAGAGATTGTGCAACCATCTACTTTTTGCCTCACATAGATAGGAAGCCCTTGGTTCCAGTTCCTGCATAAGGGCCTCCATGAGATTTCAATAAGAGTGTGATGGGGCATTCTATATGGTTCATGAAAATATGCTTATGAATATAACATAAGTGAGATATGCTTTATGTGAAATACCTCATATAAAAGACCAATGGAAAAGTTAGAATCTACTGAGTATGTTTGTTTCCATTTGTATGTGTGTATCCTATTTGTTGATCAAGTTAGGAATATAGGCTGTGGCCACACTTGGACAAAATATCAAAATGACCATGCTAATGGCCAAAGCAGAGGATACTAATGAGGCACTGAAATGAATATTCAGTGCCTCATTAGCATGCTGCCAACTGCAGCATTTACAGAGTGCCATGTTACACTCACATGTGGCTCAGCTTCACAGGGGTCCTTTTTGAAAGGACCCCACAAACATTGAAATCCCCTTATTGCTGTCAGCTGATAGGAGTAAAGGGATTTCAAAGTTTGCAGGCTCCATTTGAAAAGGTCCCCCATGTAGACGAGCTGAGCGCGAGCAAAATACGGCATTTTGAAAGTGCTGTGGCTGGCAGCATGCTAATGAGGTGCTGAATATTCATTTCAGTGCCTCATTAGTATTCTCCAATTTGGACATTAGCATGGCCATTTTGAAATTTTAGCCAAGTGTGGCCACAGTCCATAGAGTAAAATCCTATGTTAGGAACGTAGTGATGCTATGTGATGTGCATTAATGGTACTCCAGGGCTACAAGGGGCCATTAGCAAAGAGACAACGGATCTTAGCTTTCCTGCTGATGTATCGGTCAGCCTATGAAGTATAACCGTGTCACCTGATGTGGGAATCCATCTTAAACCATGTACTTCTCCATGGCTTGTGGCCACACTAGCCCCTGTGGCACTTTGACAGATGTTAATGAGGCAATGTCATGAATATTCAGCACCTCCTTAGCATAATGGCAATCATGCATGCTTCAAAAGTTCCACTTTTGAAACACATACCAAATGGGAATAAGTGGCTTTTGATAACAGGGGATCATTTTGAAAGGCCCCTGGCTACACGGGCAGCATGCATTTCGAAAGTGGCACTTTCAAAACACGCACAGCTGCCATTATGCTTAATGAGGTGCTACATATTCATGGCATCACCTCCGTGGCATCTGCCCAAGTGCCACATTACCATAGCCCTCTGAAAGCAGGGGCTAGTGTGCCTACAGCCCATGAGTAGTGGGTCAAACTGAAACAATGAATTCCTGCTTTATGCAAATCCCATGAGGCAATTTCGATTGTCTGTTTTCCCTTGCTACCCCACTCAAGATAAGTACTGAAAACATCCAAGACTGAACTGGGGCAAGGATTGGGCCCAGATTACAAGACATTCCAGTCTGTGAAAGAAGCTTATTAGAACAATTTGGAGTGTGAGATATGTGTAATTAGTCGTTTTTTAGTGTATAAAGCTTAGCTTGCATGTTGTTTCATTTTGTTTAGCAACCTACTTTGTTGTCTGATTTCCCTTGTGACTACTTAAATCCTAATAAATGTTAATTATTAATAATCCCAGTGTAAATAATTGTTACCGCTGTGTGGTGGTGACGGGAGGTGTGGCAAGGAATCAGGGCATTTTCATCTTTACCCAGAGCAGGAGGATGAATTTCATAAGTTTTTGCTGTGCAGAGCTCTATGCAGTATAAGATGGATTTATCTGTGGTTCAGGTCCCATTGAGGCAGTGCATTTGGGTGCTGTGGCAAATCTTGTTAGCTGAGCCTATCCAGAAGCTGAGGTAATCTCAGAGTCTGTATTACACTGCAGAGGGCTGTGACCCCAACTCTGTGTCACTGGTGGAGGGTGTCTGAGGGCCTAGCTCAGCAGGACAGAGTTGAGTAGTGCCCATAAGGGCAGGAAGGTGGGATCGGTGGCAATTCAGCACACCAAGGGGTGTGTCTACACAGAAAAGTGATTTTGGAATAATGGCTGCTATTCCAAAATAACTTTGTGAGTGTCTACAGAGCAAAACCATGATTTTGAAATAGCAGAGAGTTTATTTTGAATTTTGTAAGTCTTATTCTATAAGAAAGAACAACTATTCAGAAACAGATATTTTGGAATAGGGGCTGTATAGACAGGGAATAGGCACTATTTCGAAATAAGATATTCTGGAATATTTTATTCCAAAATAATGCTGCTATGTAGACATAGCCTTTTTTGGATTAGAGCCCTCAGAAACACTCTAATCCAACATAGCCTCTATAGTGTGTGGACACACTATTTCAGAATAAGTTTTGTTTATTTTAGGGCTTCCCTGTAGTGTTGATGTGTTATTCCAGAATAATTTATTTTGGAACAATAACTCCAGAATAAGCCATTCCAGAATAACTCTGTAGTGTAGACATATCCCAAGTGACAGTCATGGGGGTTGGGGGGAAGTGTGTCCCAGGAAGTGAACCCATCACAGGAAGGGTTAGCACCCTTCTTGTCTTGCTGACAGCTGAGAAGGGATTGAAAGGAGTAAATGACCCTATGCATATCCTGGGTACTCAATTTATTCTGTTAGCCAGGAATAGAATAGAAGTGCAGGAGTATAAAGAATCGCTTTATTTGGCAGGGTCATAAATCAGTGAATTAAGGGAATCAGGAGATGGCAGATGTTACCCACAATATCTATCATATTCCCTATACAAAGGGTCACCTTTTTATTTTAATTTTATTTTTCAATCCCTCCATCTCACCCCTGCCCTCTGCCCCATGGCATCAGTTCAGAAGTCATATGGAACTAGAATCACCTATGGAGAAGGAGATGGTGAGGGTTTGTGAAGTTCATTCCTGGAAGCCAGGGCCTCTTTTGTATGAGACCTATTACTGACAAGTGACTCCTTAGTTAACTTCCATGGATTTGCAACTCTTCCATCTATGCTTTTGCCCCTTGCCCATATAGCCTGCACAGTAATACATAATTGGCCTTATCATTACATGTATGCCTGATGATTTGGCCTGATAGTGGATGCAGACCAAAGCCTACTGATGGGAATAGTAATCTTTCCACTGACTGCAGTGGACTTTGTATCTGGCTCAATACGTAATATTGCCAAGCACCTCATGAAAGCTTTGTGTGAAAGAGGCTATGTAAGTTTATTGTAAAATATTATTTTTAGAAAGAATATAAAGTGTGTTTTCAATTTCAAAGCAGACAAATAATAAATAGGATAGTCATGTAGTTATTAGAATTTCACTTGGGAAACATATCAGCTTACGATAACATCTAGAAATTCAATCTTATATCTCCATTGAAATTGACAGTAACTAAAATCTCAGTATCGTTTGTGTTTTTCATCCTGAACAGAATGTATTTCGTGATTCAAGTTTCAGAAAGATAAAATGCTATTAAGAATCATTAGCATTCTCCATTGTGACAAATCATGTGACCACTCACCCATTTTAATAACCGATGAATTATAGTTAGTATTTTAGATGACTCACTAAGATGATATGAACAAAAGACCACAGCATTATTGTTAGATTTTAATTAGTTTTCATTACTTTGGTTCTTCAGTTAAGGAGAAAATAACATTGTACTGCTATCTGTTCTCATTAGAAGCTTGTCAAGTGAATCAGATATCATGATTTCCACTTTTGTATAATATGTAAATTAAAGTAGGTGTGGTTCATGACTGTACTCTGACTTTGCTAGCATTCTGCATGTTGATTAGTTAGACATTTCCCATTTATAGCCTTGGTAACCTGTTGGACAGTAAAATTAGTTAATCAATTTACATTTAAAATACATAAAAAAGGAAAATATATGAGCATCCAAGTAATTTCACAGAATGCATTAAGCATTTAAGATCCAAAAAATCTCATTTTAGTGACAAAAATTTTAATTAAAAAGAAGCTGGCATAACATAAATCCAGATGACACAAACGCTAAATAAAAAAAAAAGGTTGGGAAGTAGTAGTACAAATTCAACCCACTCTCCTTAGTCTGAAGATGGGAAATATATGATTTTTGAAGGCTCTGTATTACAAAAAAGGAGATATTGCTAATGATTCCTCAAATAGTTCAAGTTATAATGTACAGTGAAACAAAGAGAGAGATACGGAGATTGTTTAACGTATTAGGCACTTAAACTGATAAAACAATTCACACTCTGGATAAACCATTTCTTCTTAATTAATAAAAGACAGTACAGAATTATCACACTTAATTATGGGCAAAGCGTGTTTCTACCATACATACCTGAAAGAATGGGTCACAAAAGTTCTTTCCTGGCGTGATTCCACTGAAATCAAGGGAGCCACCCCACGACAGAGCTACGTCTAGAGTACAGTGATGTTTCAAAAGAAGACCTTCTGGAAAATCTTTTCCAAAAGAACTTCTTTCAAAAGAGTGAGGACATACACAAAGAGTGGATCAAAAGAATGATCTGCTCTTTTGAAATAGAGTATCCACACAGTCCCCGCTATTTCAAAAGAATGGATAAGGGATTGAAAAATAGGCACCATAAGGACTGCTTTTTTGAAAAAAGGGCACATTCTCTTTCAAAAGAAGGCACTTTTCATGAAACACAAGGGCTGCTTCTACATATGCCACTTTCGCTCTTTTGAAAGCACTCTTCCCCTTGGCTGTTTCTACATGTGTCCACCAAAAGTGGCATGCTAATAAATGGCCTGCAATATGCTAATGAGGCATGGATGTAAATTCCCAGTGCCTCATTCGCATAAGGTCATATGATTTGGAGTCCAGAAGAAGCTCTTCTGGCCTCCAAAATGGCGTGTAGAAGCGTGGCCCCCGGGGGTCGTTCTTCCAGAAGGAAGTCTTCCTTCCGGAGGCCCCTTCTTCCTGAAAATTTTTGGGAAGAAGGGGCCTCTGGAAGAAGGCCTTCCTTTTGGAAGACCCGCCACCCCAGGGGCACGCTCCTACATGCCATTTTGATGTCCAGAAGAGCATCTTCTGGACTCCAAATCATGTGACCTTATGCGAATGAGGCCCTGGGAATTTACATCTGTGACTCATTAGCATATTTGGGGCTGTTTACTAGCATGCCACTGTTGGAGGACACGTGTAGAAACAGCCAAGGGGAAGAGTACTTTCAAAACAGCGTCACATTCTTTAGATTTAATTCTGAAAGAATGCTTTTTGTGTGTAGGCACTTCACTGGATATTCCAGAAAAGCCCCTTCCTTTTAAAACTATTTTAAAGGACCTTGCTAGTGTAGATGCGGCAAGAATGCTTTACTAAACTGTGCTAACATTCCCTAACTCTAGTTATACATTACATTTGGAGCATAATTTTATAAATAGTTTTCATTACTGGAAAATATTTAATCAGTGGGAATCAGTGGAGTCAAGTATGAGCTATATCAATTTACACAAAATAATAATTTGGTCCTATGTATTGTTTGACAAAGTAATGTAATGTGTATTACTGGCATCAACATGGATAGTTAAGGATAATTAATTAAATTTATTAATATCTTAATGGAATGTGATACTAAAACGGACAGGAGTTCTGTATCACTGGTAGCTGATGGTTTTCATGAACAGATTATATTATAGTCTTAACACATGTTTTTATTCTGATTACCGATATTATCTGTGGAGCTGTTAATACTGCCTCAGGAGTGTCTGCAACTTCAGTCACAAGACCTTGTTGCTTATGACTTTGGCAGATTTTAGTATGTGAGCTGAAATTTTCAATGCTAGCTGTCTGGCTGTGGCTATTTTGTTTGTGTTTGCTGGAAGTTCGTTTTCAGCTAAAAGGATCTGCCATTTCTGAGAGCATTGTTAGAGAAAAGAATAGTTACAATCATGACCAGGGGCCGTGCACAACTTGACTTGCTGCTCACAAACAGGGAAGAGCTAGTAGGAGAAATAGAAGTGGCTGGAAACCTGGGCTGCAGTGACCATGAGGTCGTAGATTTCATGATCCGGACAAAAGGAAGGAAGGTGAGCAGTAACATAAAGCCCCTTGATTTCAAAAGAGCAGACTTTGACTCTCTGAGAGAACTGATGACCACGATCCCTTGGAAAATGAAGATGACAGGGAAAAGAGTTCAAGAGAACTGGCAGTATTTTAAACAAGTCTTAGTGAAGGCACAGGGAAAAAAAAAACATCTTGCTGCATAGTAAGAAATACAAACATGGTAGGCAACCAGCCTGGCTTAACAGGGAACTTCTTAGTCAGCTTAAATTCAAAAAGGATGCATTCAAGAAACGGAAAAGTGGACAGTTGATTAAGAAGGAGTATAAACACATGACTGGAGAATGCCAGTGAGTAATCAGGTAAGCAAAAGCACAATTGGAACTTCAGCTGTCAAGGGATGTGAACGGTAACAAGAAGGGTTTCTACAGGCACATTAACACTAAGAGGTTTATCAGAGAAGGTGTGGGGCTGTTACTGGATAAGATGGAGAACTTAGTGATAGATGATGTAAGATGAGCTTAAGTACTCAATGCTTTTTTTTACCTCAGTCTTTGTGGACAAAGACAGTTCCCACACTACGGTGCTAGACAAGACAGTATGGGAAGGTGGAGAGCAGCCATCTGTGGGGAAGGAACAAGTTCTGAGCTATCTAGAAAAAACTAGATGTGCACAAATCCGTGGGTCTGGATTTAATGCGCCCAAGGGTACTGAGCGAATTGGCAGATGTCATTGCTGAGCCTTTGGTGATTATCTTTGAAGACTCTTGGAGATTGGGAGAGGTTCCAGATGACTGGAAAAAGCCAAATGTAGTGCCCATCTTTGTAAAAAGAAAGAAGCACAATCCGGGGAACTACAGACTGATCAGCCTTATCTCAATCCCTGGGAAAATATTGAAGGGGATCCTCAAGGAATCCATTTTGGATCACTTGGAAGAGGTGAAAGTGATCAAAAATAGCCAACATGGATTCACCAAGGGCAAGTCCTGCCTGACTAATCTAATTAGCTTCTATGATGAGGTAATGGGCACTGTGGACATGGGGAAGTCAATGGATGTGATATGCCTTGACTTCAACAAATCTTTTGATACAGTCTCCCACAACATTCTTGCCCATAAGTTAAGGAAATATGGATTGGATCCTTGGATTATAAGATGGATAGAAAGCTGGCTTGATGGTCTAGCCCAACAGGTATTGGTCAATGGCTCAATATCTGGATGGTGGTTGGTTTCAAGTGGAGTACCGCAAGGCTCGGTTCTGGGGCCGGCTTTATTCAATATCTTTATTAATGACCCGAATGAGGGACTAGATTGCACCCTCAACACGTTTGCAGATGACACAAAGCTAGGGGGAGAGGTAGATATGTTAGAAGGAAGAGATAGGATCCAGAGTGTCTTAGATAAATTGGAGGATGGGGCCAAAAGAAATCTGATGCGGTTCAACAAGAAGAAGTGTAGAGTCCTGCACCTGGGGAGGAAGAATCCCAAGGATTGTGATAGGCTAAGCACCAACTGGCTAAGCATCAGTACAGTGGAAAGGGACCTTAGGGTTATTGTGGATGAAAGGCTAGATATGAGTAAACAGTGTGCCCTTTTAGGCAAAAAGGCTAATGGCATATTAAGGCGCATTAGGAGTATTTCAAGCTAATTTAGAGAAGTGGTTGTTCCCCTCTATTTGACACTGGTGAGGCCACCTCTGGAATATTGTGTCCAGTTTTGAGTCCCCCAGTATAACAAGGATGTGGATGTGCTGGAGCAGGTGCAGCAGAGGGCAACAAAAATTATTAAGGGGCTGGACCACATGACCTATAAGGAGAGGCTGAGGGATTTCAGCTTGTTTAGGTTACAGAAAAGAAGACTGAGGGTTGATTTAAGCCTTCAACTTCCTGAAGGGGAGCTCTAAAGAGGATGGTGAGAAGCTGTTCTCAGAGGTGTCAGATAGCAGAACAAGGAGTAATGGTGTGAAGTTAAAGAGGGAGAGGTGTAGGTTGGATATTAGGAAAAACTACTTTATTGGGAGTGTGGTGAAACACTGGCATGCATTCCCTAGGGAGGTGGTGGATTATCCATCCCTCTAAGTTTTTAAGTCCTGGCTTGACAAGGTCCTGGCTGGGATGACTTAGTTGGGGTTGACTCTGCTTGAAATAGGGGTCTGGACTAGATGACCTCCTGAGGTCCCTTTCAGCCCTTTGATTCTATGATTTTATGTCACTGAGAAGCTCTACCCCAATGGTGGGAAAATTCTGGTGTGCCAACCTCACATGGTTCATCAGGGTTAGCAGCTGGCAGGCTGCCAGATACTCTGTTTGCACTAATATTAGCTTCGGAAAATAAATGCTGGGCTTAGTCTGGTACAAGACCAAACAATTTTTCAAATGTTAACTTTTATAAAGTGATAAGCACAAAATTGGATGCTTATTATGCACATATTCACTCTTTTTGCGCATACAATGGCTGGGTGTACACGGCGCTCCACCCAGCACCACTGCCAGCAGAGCTATGCAAAATGAGCTTCTCAGGATTGCAAATGGCATGCCATTTTCATACTCCCAAAGCTCATTAACATATCTCCATGGGAGTTTGGTGTCAGCGGAAGGGGGTGCCAGCACTGCAGAGGCTGTATGGATGTGCTCTGCCGGCTAACCCCACCCCCGTCACCAGTCCTTTATTTCTCAGACGTTTGAGGCATAAGAGACCGGCAACAGAGCGGGGTGGGGGTGGTTAGCTGGCAAAGCACGTCCGCATGTCCTCTGCAGCATCGGCACCCACTTCTGCTGGCACTGAACTCTCATGGGGCTATGGTAATGAGCTTCAGGAGTATGCAAATGGTTCACCATTTGCAATCCTGAGAAGCTCATTTTGCATAGCTCTGCTGGCAGTGGTGGTGGGTGGAGCACCATGTAGACATAGCCAGTGTCAGTTTAAATGCTTGGTGGGTACTTTTGAATGAAACAACTACAGACTGAACCTCTCTAATCTGGAAGTCTCTCATCTGGCAAACTGTAAACCATCATGACTTAATTTAGCTGGATGACCACTTTTCATTGGTATGGCTGTATTTCCTGTGGCCCCATAAAGTTTGTTGCCAGCCATGAGTTCTGGCTCTCAATGCTTTGTACTATTTAGCCTCATGAGACAGCTGATGGTCTCAGACACTGTCTGTTGGGCCTGTGATATCTACACAGAACACATCATGGGTCACCGGCAATATCAGGAGGAATAGGGCAAGTTATTGAATACCTCTAAATGTTTTCTAAGAGCCCAATAAACAGTGGAAGTGCTGGTAATGCTGCTAGACAATATGACTTCTGTGGCCCAGTAAACTCTGTTGTCTGGTCCTCTGAATGCCAGATTAGAGAGGTTCAACCTGTAGTCACCGGTTAACATGGTTACTCAGGTGAAAAAAAAATTGAGTGGCAGTAAGGGATTCACATGCTGGTTCTTTGTGAACATAGGGACAGCTTCCCTATATTTTAGTCTCAGTGAGACTTGGAAGTCATTAGAAGCATCACGATGTTCACCATTTTAGAATCTGCCCCTAGGTCTTCAAAGTCTTAATCTAAAGATGCATACACTTTTTGTTAAGTATTTATCCCATGGTGGGGAACCTCTAGCACACCAGCTGCATGCAGCCACCACTTACGGAAGTGTCCGTGGGCCAGGAATGGTGAACGGTGGTCACTGAAAGCTGTGGGGCTCCAATCCTCTGGGAGCTTAGGCAAACAGAGCATCTGGCCACCCACCCCTAGGTAACCCTAATGAACCTCAGGCAGCCAATGTGCCAAAGGGTCCCTTCTCCTGTTCTACACTTTGGTTCAAGAAGTTGATACAGACACATGGTACTACTTTTAATATGCACTAGGAAGCCAACAGGGTCCTAGACAAAGGCCAGTTAATGCATGACATCCTGGTGCCAAATAAATTTAAAACCCCACTGTTGCAGAGTACCACACTGTATGCCTTTGGACAATCACAGTTCACACATGCTCAGTAGAGATAAAAGGTACATCTGCACTGCTGCTGGGACCATGCTTCTGAGCATGGGTAGACACATGGTGGCTGTCTTGAGCTAGTATGCAAAAAATAATAGTTTAGCTGGGGATCACATGGCTGGCTGGCTTGAGCACACCTGTGCACTTCCCTTGGCTACATTGCTGATTTTGGTCCACTAGTTTGTGTATGGTTACCATATAAAAAAGAGGACACCCCTGAGAGGGTGTGTGCCTGTATCAGTGTTTACCAGCTCACAGGCTGTGTCTACATTACAAAGTTGCTTACTTCGAAGTACAACTTTGAACTAACAGACTTCAAAGTTGACCGACTACACACACCCTACTTCAAAGTTAAACTTTGAACTAGGGCACTACTCCATTCCCAAGAATGGAGTAAGGACTTTGAAGTTGGGCTCCCTTACTTCAAAGTTAACTTCAAAAAAAGGGAAAATGTACGTTAACTTTGAAGTTAGTTCCTAGTGTAGAAACACCCACACTGTGTTAATGTGTTGTAGTATGTATTAATAAAATGGGAGTTGGTACTTACCGACACACATACACTCCCTCTGAGGGATTCCCTTTGTTTTGAAAGGTCAAATAGGGTAATCCTAGGCCTGGTGTGTCTGTCTACCCATGCTGGGAATCATCATCCCAGCTGACATGTAGGCTTACACTGAAAGTTTGGCAGCTAAATTCCCCTAAAGATCACAGAGCATGTGTCATCCCAGAGCTGCAGGGTCTGAACAGGACTTTCTCTGAAGTTTCTGCTCCTGACTATTGCAGGCTTTTGTAACACTAATGACTGGACATGCCACCAAGGAGGTTGTCCAGCTGTGAACTCTGTGCTCACTCTGTTAGCATCCAAACCGGGAGGAGGAAGTACTGAATTTGAATATAGAAAAGTAAGACATGCAGGAGCGAAAATGTAAGAGGGTGTATCCAAAACCTTAATATGTTGGTAATGTAGCTTTTATGAACAAAACAGAATCAGACCAGAGTAATCCTGAGAGTTTCTGGAATGTTTTGTTTCTTTTTCAAATGGCATTTTGAAGCAGGTCCATTACTTAATTAACAATAATAAATAGCCACATTTTCCTATGTTAAAAAATGTTAATGTTTATTAAAAAACTAAATCATGGTAATTGTATATTCAATTACTTATTAGTATTACCATAGGAACGACCTTGAACAAATTAAAGCAAGCACTAAATATGGAATCCACAGTTTTAACATATTCAATTAAATATTATCTTAAAACTCGCTCACCACCTGAGTGATTTTGATGATTCCACAGGATAGTGTTTTGCAAAATCAGCCCCCAAATCTCCCCATTCACCAGTTTTACTCTGCATCTAGTATAAGCAATATTTCCCTAAATAGAAACAAAAACCCAAAAGGTGCATTGGTGACTCATTTTTTCCTGCATCTTAATTTCTCCTTTATTTCCTGCAGTTCTTTTTAATCACTTGGCCATTGTTAGGTTTTGGCCTTACCCATGTTTTTTCAAAAGCAGTCTGTTCTGAGCCAGTAGAATCAGCAATATATCCTGTGGGTCAGAGTGGAACAAGCACACTGGCTGGCTGGCTCTTACTAAAGCTGATTTAAGATATACCCCAAAAGTGAGCAGAAGTTACTAGTATGACTATGATAAATGGGTGATTCAAGTGATCATTGACATACAGTTAGGAGGAGAAACTTTGTCATTTGATCACAGAGATGGAGAGTTACTGAAATAGGAAATCTTGTTGATCAAGACCAGAAGATTAGCTACTCTTTGCTGGCTAAGGATGTGAGCAGAAGACTATTCTAGTTGTTATTTTGTTTGCTTCTCCTTTTAATACTGTTACTATTGTTGTCTCCAAGACTCAAGTAGGTCCTCACAGACTGCATTGCTTCTTCCTTTTCTCAGCTAACAAAGTTTGTTATTACTGGGAGTAGGGCCAAATATGTGCTTCTACCTGTTCCTGCCCACTATTTTTTGTCTTATGCTTTATTTTGTTGATAGAATCATACTTGAAGTGCCTAGGGCCCTCATTTTTCTTTGTTTTTCTCACTAAAATGTATAATGAAACTTGAAACAAATTTGCAACTCATTTATTTTCCTTCCAACTCCAAAACCAAGAAGGAAAATGAGCATCTTAATCATAGTTGCTGATCTGAAGTGCATTTTTAAATGGCTATTATCTGAAAACTTAAGAAAAGAACAAAGTAATTGAAGATAACAAACAGAAATCAATGCCACACACAGTCAAACAAGAAGCAGGTAGCTATACAAAGTAGGTGTATGTCTCTCATTAGTAGACCTGTGCCTCTCAGGAATAGGTATTGAATATCCAGTGAAGATAGAGCATGTTACGTTTTAGGAAGTAATTATTTCTGCTAATTGAGTTTATCCTCATAAATAAAATAATAATCTAATAAATCAACCCATAATTTGCATGTGTATTTGTTAAGATTGTTAATACCTTGGAAACAAAAATCAGATTCAGGGGTGTCATTTACAAAAGAGCACAGCATAATCTTCTACTTTTAAGAATATAGAATTTCAGGTCCACCTGTTTACCCTATGCAGAACACCTAGGCTACGTCTACACGTGCAGCCAACATCGAAATAGCTTATTTCGATGTTGCGACATCGAAATAGGCTATTTCGATGAATAATGTCTACACGTCCTCCAGGGCCGGCAACGTCGATGTTCAACTTCGACGTTGCTCAGCCCAACATCGAAATAGGCGCAGCGAGGGAACGTCTACACGCCCAAGTAGCACACATCGAAATAGAGATGCCAGGCACAGCTGCAGACAGGGTCAACGGGCGGACTAGCGCTTCCGGGGCAACAGCCGCTCCCTTAAAGGGCCCCTCCCACATACACTCAGCCTGCACAGCACGCGGTCTGAGGAGCCATATAGGCACACAGACCCCGAGCGCCGCAGTCATGGACCCCCAGCAGCAGCAGCAGCAGCAGCAGCAGCTAGAGGTCCACCCAGCCCTCCCGGCAGGAGCAGGGCTTGCCCTGGCTCATGTCATGTTGGTGGCAGCTGAGCACCTTCTTGCCCCAGGGGAGGAGATGCCCCCAGGGCAGCAGGGCTCAGCCCCTACCCCTGCAGCACCCCGCTCCACCCCCCGCCTCACACGCCGGCGGCTGTGGAGCTACCCCACCAGCACCGACTGGTGGGAGCAGCTGGTGCTTGGGGAGTGGGACAACGACCACTGGCTCCGGAACTTCAGGATGACCCGCCAGACATTCCTGGAGCTCTGCCAGTGGCTCACCCCCGCACTCAGGCACCGGGACACTGCCATGCGGCGTGCCCTCCCTGTGGAGAAACGGGTCGGCATCGCTGTCTGGAAGCTGGCCACTCCGGACAGCTACCAATCCGTGGGGCAGCAGTTTGGTGTCGGAAAGGCCACCGTCAGGGCTGTCTTCATGGTGGTAAGAGAACCCACAGGGGGAGGCCAGGCCAGGGCAGGGGGGCCAGAGCAGGGCAGGGTAGGGCAGGGCAGGGCAGGGGGGCCAGGGCAGGGCAGGGCAGAGCAGGGCAGGGGGGCCAGGGCAGGGCAGGGCAGGGCAGGGCAGGGGGGCCAGGGCAGGGCAGGGCAGAGCAGGGCAGGGGGGCCAGGGCAGGGCAGGGCAGGGCAGGGCAGGGGGGCCAGGGCAGGGCAGAGCAGGGCAGGGCAGGGCAGGGTAGGGCAGGGCAGGGCAGGGCAGGGCAGGGGGGCCAGGGCAGGGCAGAGCAGGGCAGGGCAGGGCAGGGCAGGGCAGAGCAGGGCAGGGCAGGGCACAGCAGGGGGGCCAGGGCAGGGCAGGGCCACGCACACCCTGCTCACCCCTCATTGGGGCTGTCCCATGTGCTTTCTCTGCAGGTCGTGCGTGCCATCAACTCCTTGCTCCTGCACAGGCTCGTGAGGCTGGGGGACCCACAGGCCACTGTCGCCGCCTTTGCCACCCTGGGCTTCCCCAACTGCTTTGGGGCTCTGGATGGGACTCACATCCCCATCCGCGCCCCGGACCACAGTGGCAGCCGATACCTCAATCGGAAGGGCTACCATTCAGTCGTCCTGCAGGCCTTGGTGGACAGACGGGGACGGTTCCAGGACATTTACGTGGGCTGGCCTGGCAGCACCCACGATGCCCGGGTTTTCCGCAACTCGGGCTTGTGCCGCCGGCTGGAGGCGGGGACCTAAATACCCCAGCGGGAGATCCCTCTGGGGGACACCACCATGCCCTTCTGCATCCTCGCGGATGCGGCTTACCCCCTCCGGCCGTGGCTCATGCGCCCCTACATGGGCCACCTCTCCGCCAGCCAGGAGCGCTTCAACGAGTGCCTGAACCATGCGCGCCAGGTGGTGGAGCGCTCATTAGGCCGCCTCAAGGGACGCTGGCGATGTCTCCTCACTCGCCTGGATGCCAGCCCCAACAACATCCCCCAGATTGTGGGTGCCTGCTGCGCCCTGCACAACCTCGTGGAGAGCAAGGGGGAGAGCTTTCTTCAGGGCTGGGCCGCCGAGGCCGCCAGGACACACGTGCAGCCACCTGCTGCCCCCAGTCGGCAGGTGGACCCAGAGGGGACCCGGGTCCGGGAGGCCCTGCGGGCCCACTTCGAGCAACAGGCCGCGAGGTGAACTCTGCCCAGGCCCCCTACTGCCCGCCCCTTCCTCCCCCACACTCCTGCCCCAACGCCCACACCATGGAGCACCCCCCCCGCCCCCCCCCCACTTGTCCAGGAGAAATGACTGCACGAACTTGTGGGTGAACGTAAATGTTTTTTTTTTCTTAAAGAATTTTTTTTTTTTTAAATAAAAAAATATATATATGTGAAACAGAAACCAAAAAGGAGGGACAAACATTCAACAAAACCAAGATGGGCACAAATAAAACTATGTACAACAGCAAATCAAAGCACTGTGCGCCATCAAAGAAAAACCAAAAGCAGAGAGGAGAACGGGGAGAACTATGTACGGGGGGGGGGGGGGGGGGCAAACAGGGGCAACACCCACACCACCCACCCAGTCCCCAAAGTCTGTCCAACAAGGGGGGGGGCCACGTCCCGGGCCCCTCGCCCCTACAGCCCAGCAGTGGGCGTGCCCGGCCGGGAGCTCCAGCGGGCCTGCAGTCTGGTGCGCGGCTGGGTGGGAGCGGGCTCCACTGGAAGGTAGCGGCGCCGGCGAGTCTCGGGTGGCTCCAGGGGTCCCTCGGCGTGGTGGCCCTCGAGGGGAGGTGGTGGGGCGACGGCGGATGGCCCGGCGACGGCTGGAGCAGCTGGTGGTGGGGCTGCAGGAGCGGGCATGGCGGGCGGTGGCGCGGCCGGCACGGCATGGGGGGCCAGGTAATCAACCAGCCGGTTGATGGTGTCCATATAGGCCCCCCATGCCTCTCTGCGCCAGGCCAGCGCCTGCTCCTGCAGCCGGAGGTGCTGCTCCGACACCTCCAGCTGCCGGCGGAGGATGGCCAGCAGCTGGGGGTCTGTGGCCGCCGCCGGTAGCAGGCGCGGGGTCTGCCGTCTGGCCCTCCGCGGGGCCAGTGGTTCCTTGGCCGAGGGGCTGCCCTGGAGCGAGGGTCCCGGAGGGCTCTCCGGGACAACCGATGCCTCGCCGGCGCTCTCTTCCGGTCCTTCGGATGGTGCAGGTGCAGGTGCAGGACACAGGAGAGGAGGGGGGAAAGAAGAATGGAGACAGGCGTTAGTGTGGGCCCCGAGCCGTGGCCTTTGTCCCCCCTGCCCTGTGCTGCAGGTTCCCCATCCCCGTCCCCGGGAGATGCTGCTGTGATGGATGGGGTTCAGGGGTCCCCCTGCCCTGCACCCCGTCCCCTGGTGGGAGCGACTCTCACTTCACCCCGCAGGGTCTGAGAGCAGGAGAGGTTTCTTAGGCCACAGATGGCCACTTTCTGGCAGGAGTGACAGCACCAGCTGTCGGAAGAGACAGTCCTTCCAACCCGTCGTGGGGAGAAGACCCCAAGGGAGGCCCCTCTGGGATGCAGCTTTCCCTGTCCTCTGGCTGGCTGCCTACCAGCTCTCCCTTCCCCTAGCCTCTACCTGTGGCCCCCGCCCTCACCCCCCAATTCCAAGCCAGCTCGGCTCCTCCCTCCTGTTTGTTCAGGGCAGAGGTGTCACCTGCCAGCTGTAGCGCCAGGATCCTCCTTTGGCCCTGGGAGCTCCTCAGCTCGGGTGGCTCATATGTAGGCTGAGTCTCCCTTTGGCACTCCCCCCACTCCATCGCATGCTGCTGCTGCGGGGTGTCCGACCCCCTCCGCCCGGGGCCCCTCGAGGTTCTGCTCCCCCCTGGCCCGGGGATGGGGCATGGCACTGTTATGCAGGGTGGCGGGGGGCAGGGGCTGATGGCTGCAGTGCTGTGAGGGCCATGGCCCTGGTGTCCTTGGGGCCATGGCCATGTGAGCGTGTGGGAGGCCCTGGACACATCTCTGTTCCCCCCGCCCCTCAAGCCCTGGGGTGTCCACCAGAGAGGGGTACCTACCTGTGGGTCCGCTCCCACGGTCCGGAGATCCCCGGGGGTCGGAGGCCCTGCTGCTGCTCCGGGATGGCAGGAGGAGGATCTGCAGGCTGGAATCGGTGGAGGAGGAGCCCCCCTCCTCCTCCTCCTCCTCCTCCTGCCGCGATGTCCCGGGGATGGCCTCCGGGGGGGGCCCCCGGGGTGCGGGGCTTACCTCCGGGGCGGAGTCCGTCTACAGGGCCTGCTGGGGCTCGTCAGCCGAGGTGTCAAGGGTGGCCGGAGGGGAGGAGGTGTGCCGGGAGCCCAGGATGTCCCTGAGCTCCCTGTAAAAGGGGCAAGTGACGGGGGCGGCCCCAGATCGGCTGGCCGCATCCCGGGCCCGGGTGTAACCCTGCCGCAGCTCCTTCACCTTACTCCGGACATGGTCCGGAGTGCGGGCAGGGTGACCCCAGGCAGCCAGGCTGTCGGCCAGCCGAGCGAACGCATCCGCGTTCCGCCTCTTGCTCCCCATTACCTGGAGCACCTCCTCCTCGCTCCAGAGCCCCAGCAGGTCCCGCATCTCGGCCTCCGTCCAAGAGGGGCCCCGCTGCCGCTTCCCAGACTGCGTGGTCCTCTGGCTCTGCTGGCTGCCTTGGCTCCCCTTGGGGGGGGTCCCCTGGGGGCGCTGCTGGGCAGCCATGGCTGCTGACAGGGGCTGAGGGCTGTGCAGGCTCGCCGCCGCGTGTGCAGGCAGGAGCCTGCACGTTGCCTCAGCCTCCTGCAGTCAGGGCGGGGGAGGGGACCTTTAAGGGGCCGCTCCACGCAGCCACCAGTGAGCTGAGGGGCTGGAGAGAGCGTCTCTCAACCCCCCAGCTGATGGCCGCCATGGAGGACCCGTCAATTTCGACGTTGAGGGACGCGGATCGTCTACACTGTCCCTACTTCGACGTTGAACGTCGAAGTAGGGCGCTATTCCTATCTCCTCATGAGGTTAGCGACTTCTACGTCTCGCCGCCTAATGTCGAAGTTAACTTCGAAATAGCGCCCGACGCGTGTAGACGGGACGGGCTGTATTTCGAAGTTGGTGCTGCTACTTCGAAGTAGCGTGCACGTGTAGACGCAGCCCTAGTAATACATATGACATTCCAACTTTGTGGCATCCTTTGGATTTTAAATATTTTCTGAGAACCAATCAGCAAATATTTAAGAATATTTTGAAAATTTTTAATTCTTTTATCTGTAGCTGGGCTGACTTAAATCTATGAAGTCAATAGGAATCTTTACGCTGACTGTCAAGGGCCTTAAATCAAGGCCAGAAATAGCAATTTAAAAGATATTTAAAAAAGTGCTGAAAACATATATAATATTTTCTAATGATCTTTCTCAGAAAAGTCTATTGGTCTGGGAAAGCTACTTTTTCAGCATTATTTGAGACCAAGGCCAACTTCCACCACAAAATAATCTGACAAGGAGAACTGCTTTTGCAATTATCTCAAATTGTTGTCCTCTCTCAAGGAAAAATAAAACAAAACAAACAAAACAACAATGCGATAACTTTAATGTGTATAAGACAACTAATAAAATATTACCTCAGCAAATAGGGCCATAGTGGGATTATTAAGAATAATATATTTGCAAAACTCCTGCCAAAAATACTTAACAGCAAGCATCTTCACCAGTGCATAACTAGCATTTCCTTGTGCACAGATCTGTCCAGAATACAAACAAGTCTAACAACCATACACAAGTTAATTGCATGCTTCTAGTGATGTAAACTGTAACTGTTTAATTATTAGAATTTGTAGGTCACATTATTTGGTACTGTGGGAGATTGTATTGATACTGCAATACACACTAGATTTTACTGAACGCTTGATGCATCCCTGAGAATGAGTGTCTGGGGAAAGTGCAACAAAAGCCCAAGGTCTGAAGTCACATTCTGCAGACCCACCTACTTCCCTTTCCTTTCGCACCATTGTATCATCCTACACACACACTCCTCACACAGCAAGGTGTGCTCTGCATGGTGTGTTGCACCATTCACTTTGGCTGAGATTTCGTTATTTGACTAGTTATTTGGGGAACTTATATTTTTGTGCCCAACTTGAACACGACAAAGAGGCTGATTTTTCAGAAAGTGGATCCCTGCCCTCTATTAATCAGCCACTAGTGCAGAGTCTCAGACTGGGCATCCAAAAATTAAAGACAGTCAAAAATTGCCAGCTGGTTTTGGAAAGTCTGTTCATTACCTATAAATCCTGCCTCCTTCTGCTGTGCAACTGTATCAATTTCACTGTCAAAGAGCCATCCATAGCTGCCCATTATACTAGGTTATCCCCTAGCTTGTGGCTGACACAAAGCTTTTTTTTTAGGCTATGACTTAACTAGAAGGCAAAAGTTTTTGTAGGAAGATATCTTCTGAGAAATCTTCTGTCAACAGATTGCTGGCAGACCACTGCGTGGATCGAGTGATCTGCTCTGTCTACAGAGAGTGGCTATACTCCCTGGCTGCTCTATTGGCAAAATGGCCAACTGGAAGCATGGCAGGCAGGGTTGCCCCTTGTCCTGGAAGCCCTTTCTGTTGACAGAAGGCCGCACTGGAACATCCAGATCAACTTTCTGTTAACAGCTAGAACTGACTTATTTACAATCAATTTATCTGGCCATCTTCCCAGAGATATGTCAACAGGAAAGTTTCTCCCTTTGACCTCCCTTACTCCACACAATATAGAGGATACAGGGGTCAACTGTCAATACCAGATAGTTCAATTTCACACATCTCTGCCAGGTGAGCACACATCTCTGCCTGGTGTGCAAAATCAAACTCCAGAAGATTGACCCTGACTGGGTCAATCTTACTGATAGTCTAGACATACCCTTACTCATGTAACCCAAAGACACTGAGAACATTGGGGAGAGTGAATTCTGCTCTACATCTACCCCTCAGAGCTGCTTGGCTTTGAACTCATGCAGTAGAGACAAATGGCTATAGTCTCTCAGTTCCCAGGTTCAATCCAACCTGCCTATGACCCAGGTTTGTTGGCTTTACACTCAGATTGAAGTGGTGGGTGCTTGTGGTCTTTAATGCAAAGGGTCTTGTATTTGTTCCCCAGTGGCAACTGTGGCGTACCTCAGAAACCTTATGGAAAAGGAATGGTAATAAAAATCTTACAGACAAGATACTCTCAATACTCTCATCTTTGTTTTCTGTAATATATTACTCCTTTATTGTTGGATGAAATAATTCTTGCAGAGCAAAGCATGTGTCTGTAATACAATTTCTCTGCATGATCAGTATGCTATTGTAAATCAGCTAATGGTCATATTTGTACTGGGTGTTCTTTGTTCATAAGGTAACTTATCAGCATGTAACCATGAGATCCCCTATTATACTGAAATCTTTTACACTTGTTTAAATAAGTCAAAATGTATGGCCAATCTCCAGGCTTGTTTCTGGTTTACAATTAGTCCATAATATTTCTTCTTAAGAGAAGACTACCACATTTTTTACCTTTTGTGAATCTGAAAACTTTTGATCATATGGTTGTATCCAGACCTTGTGGGGAGAAAAACAAACAAACAAACAAACAAACAAACAAACAAAAATCCATTTAGTGGTACTTCACCACTTACATCCATCATTCGCTATTACAAACGAGATTTTTTTAAGTCTGTTTTTCTCAATTTGTGATAATGGCATACCAGGTTTGCTAGCAAGGAAAACTTTCACACTTCTTTTAGAGTGAAATCAATGGACTCATTTGAGCCTCTTTAAGGGAAAGACCATTTATTCAGAAAATCACAATGCCTTCCTTGTTCTCTATTTTCTCCCACAGGAAAATAATCTGGTCTTGGCCCTTAACGGTAACAAGTTACTTCCTTCTTGTCTCCCGCTCCAGCTCTGCCTCTTTAGCCAGTGTCTTTAAAGTTGGAGCCAGCATTCTACCATACCTATCCACGCACTCCTGTATGCCTGTCCATCCACTCCCAAATCACCAGCTGGGGAAGGTAAGAAACCTCTGATCTCCCATACACTGTGCCTGCTACAGAGATGTGGGGAGCCTGAGCAGAAACACATGCGGAAGTCTTACATGTCATATGACTTGACTATTTACAAGTAAGATCACAATCTGGGCCATACATGATATATGATTGGTAGTGCATGCTATTTGAACTCCCATAAATGGTGTTACCTTTGGTTTTACACAATGTACATTATTTGAACCTTACCTTCTAAATATTTCCTTCATATTTCTACTCAGCCATCTTTGGTTTTTATAATTTTTTCCATGGATATATAGGTATCAAGATTCAAAATTACATAATTTTACTTACTTCTTTGTTCCTTCAGCAATATTGATGTTGAAGTGAACATACCTATCTCTGTGAGAAGTGTACTTTAAGTTAGCTGCTAGCAAAAGGAGCTAGCATATAA
This sequence comes from Carettochelys insculpta, assembly GCF_033958435.1. Lineage (NCBI taxonomy): Eukaryota > Metazoa > Chordata > Testudines > Carettochelyidae > Carettochelys > Carettochelys insculpta. The sequence continues at coordinate 71,666,194 of NC_134137.1, forward strand.
ATGCCTTATTTTCTGCAGGTTCAATGAAAATGGTGAATTAACTTTTATTACTGGTGTGTGAGTGATGTTTCCATAGCAGTTATCAATACCAGGTAAACACCTTTAAAAAATTATCTCATTTTTCCAGGAAGAAAGGGGCATATTAAAATGTTATTGTCAGTGCAAAGCTGTGTGAGAGGAAGAATTTGGAATAATACACAGAACTACATTTAGAAACGTCTTGACATTATGGAGGCATTGTCAAGGATTATCCATCCCTCTGACTACTATCCCATACTTCTCATCCATGTGGGCACTAATGATACTGCAAGATGTGACGCTGAGCAGGTCAAGAGTGACTTCAGGACTCTGGGGGCACAGGTGAGGGAGTTTGGGGCGCAGGTGGTATTCTCCTCAATCCTGCCTGTCAGTGGTAGGGGTCCAGGCAGAGACAGGTGCATCCTAGAGATGAATGCCTGGCTTCAAAGATGGTGTCACCAGGAAGGCTTTGGCTTCCTTGACCATGGGATGCTATTCCAGGAAAGACTGATAGGCAGAGATGACGTTCACCTTTGAGGAGGGCAACGACCTTATTTGGACACAGACTGGTTAACCTAGTGAGGATGTCTTTAAACTAGGTTCGACAGGGACAGGGGAGCAAAGCCCCCAGGTAAGTGGAGAACATGGAAACCTAGGAGATGGGTCAGAAATGGGAGGGAGCATGGGCAACAATGTCAGAGTAAAAAGATGGTCAGGGCAAAACAGGGAGGCAAGATCAAATCAATATCTTAGATGACTATATACAAATGCAAGAAGTATGAATAATAAGCAGGAAGAACTGGAATTACTAATAAATAAATACACCTATGACATAGTTGGCATCACAGAAACTTCGTGGGATAATACATATGATTGGTATGTTGGTATTGAAGGGTACAGCATGCTTAGGAAGGATAGACAGGGAAATGGAGGAGGTGTTGCCTTATATACTAAAAATGTACACACTTGGACTGAAGCGGAGATGGACGTAGGAGATGGACGTGTTGAGAGTCTCTGGGTTAGACTAAGAGGGGTAAAATCAAGGGTAATGTCCTGCTAGGAGTCTACTACAGGCCGCCTACCCAGGTGGAAGAGGTGGATGAGGCTTTTTTGAAACAACTAACAAAGTCATGCAGAGCCCCAGATTTGGTGATGGGGGCTTCAACTATCCAGATAGTTGTTGAGAAATTAATACAGCAGGGCACAGACTGTCCAGTAAGTTCTCGGATTGGATTGGAGACAATTTTTTATTACAAAAGGTTGAGAAAACTACTGGGAGGAAGCTGTTCTAGATTTGGTTTTAACAAATAGGGAAGAATTGGTAGAGAACTTGAAAGTGGAAGGCAGCTTGCGTGAAAGTGATCATGAAATCATAGAGTTCACAATTCTAAGGAAGTAGAAGGGAAAACAACAAAATAGAGGTACTGGATTTCAGGAGGGCAAATTTTGATAAACTCAGAGAGCTGATAGGTATGGTCCCATGGGAAGCAAAATTGAGAGGAAAAACAGCTGAGGAAAGTAGGCAGTTTTTCAAAGGAACGTTATTAAGGGCCCAAAAGCAAGCTATCCCACTGCGTAGGAAAGATAGAAAATATGGCAAAAGACCGCCTTGGTTTAACCAGGAGATCTTGCATGATCTCAAAATAAAAAAAGGAATTATATGAAAAATGGAAACAAGGACAAATCACAAAGGATGAATGTAGACAAACAACACAAGAATGCAGGAGCAAGATTAGAAAGGCTAAGGCTCAAAATGAGCTCAAACTAGCTACAGGCATAAAGGGAAAAATGAAGGATTTTTATAAATACATTAGAAACAAGAGGAAGACCAGGGATGGGGTAGGGCCATTGCTCAGTGAGGAGGGAGAAACAGTAACAGGGAACTTGGAAATGGCAGAGATGCTTAATGACTTATTTGCTTTGGTCTTCACTGAGAAGTCTGATGAAGGAATGCCCAGCATAGTGAATGCTACTGGGAAAGGGGTAGGGTTAGAAGTTGAAATAAAAAAAGAACAAGTTAAAAATCACTTAGAAAAATTAGATGTCTGCAAGTCACCAGGGCCTGATGAAATACATCCTAGAATACTCAAGGAGCTGATAAAGGAGGTATCTGAGCCTTTATCCATCATCTTTGGAAAATCATGGGAAAAGGAGAGATTCAAGAAGACTAGAAAAGGGCAAATATAGTGTCCATCTGTAAAAAGTGGAATAAGAATAACCCAGGAAACTACAGGCCAGTCAGCTTAACTTCTGTGCCAGGAAAGATAATGGAGCAGGTAATTAAAGAAATCATCTACAAGCACTTGGAAGGTGGTAAGGTGATAGGGAGCAGCCACCATGGATTTGTAAAGGACAAATCATGTTAAACCAATCTGATAGCTTTATTTGATTGGATAAGGAGCCTTGTGGACAGGGGAGAAACGGTAGATGTGGTATACCTAGACTTTAGTAAAGCATGTGGTACGGTCTCATGTGATATTCTTATAAAAAACTAGGCAACTACAATTTAGATGAGGCTACTATAAGATGGGTGCATAACTGGCTGGATAACCCTATGCAGAGAGAAGTTCTAAATGGTTCTCAATCCTGCTGGAAAAGTACAGAAAGTGGGGTTCTGCAGGGATCTGTTTTAGGACAGGTTCTGTTCAGTATCTTCATCAATGATTATTTATTGGCCTAGAAAGTATGCTTATTATGTTTGCAGATGATACAAAGCTGGGAGGGGTTGCAACTGCTTTGGAGGATAGGATCATGATTCAAAATGATCTGGATAAAGTGGAGAAATGGTCTGAGGTAAACAGGATGAAGTTTAATGACAAATGCAAAGTCCTCCACTTGGGAAGGAACATACAGTATGGTGAGAGACTGTCTAGGAATGACTACAGCAGAAAGAGATCTGGGATTATAGTGGACCACAAGCTAAATATGAATCAACAGTGTGACGCTGTTGCAAAAAAAGCAAACATGATTCTGAGATGCATTAACAGGTGTGTTGTGAACAAGACACAAGAAGTCATTCTTCCGCCCTACTCTGTGCTGGTTAGACCTCAGCTAGAGTATTGTGTCCAGTTCTGGGCGCTGCAGTTCAAGAAAGATGTGGAGAAATTAGAGAGGGTCCAGAAAAGTGTGACAAGAATGATTAGAGATCTAGAGAATGTGACCTATGAAGAAAGGCTGAAAGAATTAGGCTTGCTTAGTTTGCAAAAGAGAAAATTGAGGAGTGACGTGATAGCAGTTTTCAGGTATCTAAAAGTGTGTCCTAAGGAGGAGGGAGAAAACTTGTTCTTTTTGGCCTTTGAGGATAGAACAAGAGGCAATGGACTTAAACTGCAGCAAGGGAGGTTTAGGTTGGACATTAGGAAAAAGTTCCTTACTGTCAGGGTGGTCAAACAGTGGAATAAATTGCCAAGGGAGGTTGTGGAATCTCCATCGCTGCAGATATTTAAGAACAGGTTAGATAGATGTCTATCAGGGATGGTTTAGACAGTACTTGGTCCTGCTGTTAGGGTAGGGGTCTGGACTTGAGATCCCTTCCAGTAGTAGTATTCTATGATTCTGTGATTCTATCATTTTCTTTCAGGGGACAATGGCAATTTGTAGAAACTGAAATGTTTCATGGGAATCTAATGATTTGATGAAATTCCAACAGAAAGCTACCTCTTTTCCTGCCAGCTCACTGACTGGTTCCTTGGCAGCCATCTTGCAAATAAAAAGTGAGGCAAGAGCCTGGAAGCCCTGGAAGTATCACATCCCAGCCTCCCAGTTCCTCAACATCACCAGCTTGCAAGACCCCAGCTCCTCAGCCAGCTAAGGTACCAGTTCTGGGGCAGTTAACCTGGCAGACTGACTTATAGGAAGGATTCCCAGAGTTCTTGATCTGCATAACTCCCATGCTGTTGCATGCCAAGGCTGCTCAGAGATCCCTGGAAATATTTGGAAAATGTGGACCTGAAATCTTACAGTGACTTTTTTAAAATGAAATTTTGAAATTTGAGTTGAACAGGAAAGTCCAGTATTTTACTTTTCATTATGTTTTAGATTTTTTAATATCCCCCTGCCCCCCAGATTTTAAAAAATACAGTTTCAAGCCATCTTTACAGTTGGGCAGGATAGGTGAGGTGGAAGGACTGACAGCATATAACAAGTGTAGTAGGGGCAAACTGTAAAGTGCCTTGAAGAGAAAAACTAAGTAGTTTATTGATGTGTGGAGTAGGGGAGAGCAGTTAACAGGATGGAAACAGTTGGAGGACACAAAGGGTGTGCTTACACTGCAAATCAAAATCTGTGGCTGGCTGAGGACAGCTCACTTGGTGCCTTGGGGCTTGGCCATGGTGATGTTTAATTGTAGTGTAGAGTTTTGGTCTCAAGCAGCAGCCCAAGCTCTGGGATCCTCCCGTATCACACGGCTTTCAAACTAGGCCTCCAACCTGCATCCAGAAGTTTACACTGCAGTTAAACAGTTCTACATCCCAAAACTTAAATCAGCTGGTATAGACAAGTATTAGGTGTCTAACTGCTCTTTAGACATAGCCAATGAGGCAAACAAAGTCCTATACATGCACAGTAAGATAATCTTCACAGAGGAAAAACAATGCCTTCACATTCTTAACTATTCTGTACGCATCATGGTAAATGGGTGTACAAGAGACACCTGAGAGAATATAATCTACTATTCTTTTTTATTTATTTTTAAAATTTAAATTGAAAAAAAAGGAAGGAAAGTTATCCATCTGGGTTGGAAAAAGTGAACTTGAGGCCAGCAAAATCCTCCAGTTAGATCTTCCTTTTCTGCCCTCAAAAATCTGTTATTAGCTGAAACCTTATTTGGTTCTTCTTGTTGTTGCTGTTGTTTTTGTTTGGGAGTCATATGAATAAATTCTTCCTCAGCTCTGATGTCTGCTGCCTGGAGTAAATGATTAACATTGGCTCCCTGCTATGGAAAGCCTAAACAAGAGCTAATGTTCCTTTTACATTTGTGCTTCTTTAGCTTGAACCTACACTGGTGTGTGCCAACACTCCGAGTTGCACAGCATGAGCCCCTCTTGTTCTTCCAGACAGACAAATTCTGTTTAAAAGAACAAAACATGTTTGAGCATCATTTAGAACACTTTAAAGCAAGTGAAAACAGCTAGAAATGGATTGTGACTACCATGCTGTGAACCTAGAGGGGAGTAGCGGGGAGTAAGGTGTTCTCTCTCTCCATGGTTCAGACTTCCTGGGTCACTGGGGAGAATGTGGCAGGGTGGAAAGCACCACAGGGCTGGTATGTCTTGCATGGGTGGGGAGGGATTGGGCAGAAAATGAGCAGAGTCTGAGCTGCACCTGCCTAACCCACCAGCCAGCAGAACTGAGGTGGTGTATGCAAGGAATTTAACCTGCATTTGGTCAGCACCTGTCAGGCGTTTCCAGGGATGGAGTAGTGTCCCAGGTCCCAGCCACAGGTCTCTACACAAAGGCTAACCTCTCTCCTGGGGTCCCCTGGAATAAGCAGAACACTTAACAACAGACAAATACTTTTATCTAACCCAGTAGAGGCAAAAGTAGACCTCAGGTCAGGATGTCTAGCAGGAATTATACAAGATTCTCTTTCCTTTATGGCACTCAGCAGGAGGGCCAACACCCAACCATGGGCCCTGGACTCTGCGGCTTTGAAAGGGCTGAAGCCTCAGGTAGAACGGGCATGGCCAAGAGCAGTCAGCACTTAGTGCCACCCAGACCACAGCAATGTGGAATGGTGCTGTTGCGCTTGGGCAGAAGTTCAAAGGAGCGTGGAGCTCTGGCCACCTCCATTGCCACAGTACTGGTGGGGGAGGCTGGGAGCTCAAGGACCCTTTGAAGAACCAGGCCCTGGTGCAATTCCCCCATTGCCATCCCTATTGGCAAGCAAAATATCCACCTTCCTACCCCTCAAATGGACTCTGCCTCATGCTGTGCTCAAACGGACTCTGCCCCATGTTAGGGAAGTCACCTTCCCTCTCCCAGTTAGACCAATCTATTCATGGAACTTGTGTTATGACCATAGTCTGGTGGATCTTGAAGTATTGGCCCCATCTGCCTTGTTGGCTCCATCTCTGAATCTACATGAGACCCCTTTCCAGGCTTAGGTCTTAGTCCTGGCTCTGCACCATGTGCTCTGAGTCTCGCTGTCATAGCTCAGTGCTGTTACTCCTCTTCCCTTCATTTTTTTCCGTCCTCAGACTTTCCTGTATTTGATCCCCAACTTGCCCCTGGGCCCCATCACTACTGTCCATTGGCTGAAATATTCCAGGTGGTCCATTGCGAATATTATGCCCTTTTTTGGAGTAGACCTGTTCAGCAGCCAACCAGCTTGGTGCAGAATAACAGGGTTGGGGTAGTAGTAGAAGGAGCAGTAGTAGGCGTCCTTCAGTCTGCATAGACTATGGATCGCGCCATTTAAAGTTTCAATTGAGGACTTCATTTACAGCGTCTATTGTGACTATGAAGACCCACACGAGAGTGACAGTCCTTGCTGCATCTCTTGCACATGTACTGGGTGTCTGGCAACTCCTTATTGTGCGTTCTGTGCGCTCGCTTCTCCTCAGCTAGCTGTCTGATCTTCATCTCGCCCTTCTGAAGGCCCTTGTTTAACCCCTGCCTCCATCTGCCGCAGTTGTCTGCTAGTTCTTCCCAGTTGTCCAGCTCGATGTCTGCCTCCCGGAGGTCTCTCTTGCAGACATCTTTGTAGCGCAACTGGGGCCATCCGGGAGGTCTTTTGCCAGAGGCTATCTCACCATACAGGATGTCTTTTGGAATCCTTCCATCATTCATTCTGTGGACGTGGCCAAGCCAGCGGAGTCGACGCTGCCTGAGGAGGGTGTGCATGGTTGGGATTTTAGCTTGCTCGAGGACGGCGGTGTTGGTCACTCTGTCCTTCCATGATATTCCAAGGATGTGCCTGACACAGCGCAAGTGGAAGACGTTCAGCCTCTTTCCTGACGGGCATACAGGGTCCAAATCTCACTGCCATAAAGGAGGGTGCTGAGGATGCAGGCTCTGCAGACTTGCATTTTGGTGTGAGTGTACAGCTTGTTATTCCACACTCTCTTGCTGAGTCTGGACAGAGTTGTGGCCGCTTTTCCGATCTTCCTATTTAGCTCAGTGTCCACCGACAGGGTGTCAGTGATGGTGGACCCGAGGTAAACGAACTCATGGACGACCTGTAACGTATAGTTGTCAATGCTGATTGATGGGGATTCAGCAACATCCTGACCGAGTACATTTGTCTTTTTTAGGCTTATGGTAAGCCCAAAGTCCTTGAACACTTTGGAGAACTGATCCAGCAGTTTTTGAAGCTGGTCTTCTGTGTGAGACACTACAGCAGCATCGTCTGCGAACAGCATGTCTCTGATGAGGACTTCCCGCACCTTAGGCTTAGCTTTCAGCCTTGCAAGGTTAAGCAGTTTCCCATCAGATCTTGTGTACGGCAAGATGCCCTGTGTTGAAGATCCAAAGGCATGCTTCAGGAGGAGTGCGAAGAAGATCCCGAACAATGTCGGAGCAAGCACACATCCTTGTTTGATGCCACTCCTGATTCTGAAAGCATCCGATAATGCGCCATCATATTAGATTGTTCCTGTCATGTCTTCGTGGAATGACTGGATCATCTTGAGTAACCGTGGAGGACAGCCTATCTTGTGGAGTAGTTTGAACAGACCATCCCTGCTGACCAAGTCAAAGGCCTTGGTCAGGTTGATGAAGGCTATGTAGAGTGGCTTCCTCTGCTCCCTGCACTTCTCCTGAAGCTGCCTTAGAGAGAAGACCACATCAACAGTAGACCTCTCTGCATGGAATCCGCACTGCGATTCGGGATACACCCCCTCAGCAATCTTCTAGAGTCTGCCAAGGATGACAAGAGCGAACAGTTTACCAGTGACGCTTAAGAAGGAGATTCCACGGTAGTTGTTGCAGTCGCTTCTGTCTCCTTTGTTCTTATACAACGTTACAATGTTAGCATCACGCATATCCTGTGGAACCTCACCCTCTTTCCAGCACAGGCACAGTAGCTCATGTAGGGGTTCCAGGAGTGTGTCCGCGGCACATTTGATTACTTCTGGTGGTATACCATCCTGACCAGGGGCCTTTCCTGCTGCAATGCTGTCGATGGCTCTCTTCAGTTCATCCACAGTCGGTTCTTGATCCAGTTCGTCCATTACTGGTAGGAGCTCGAAGGTATCGAGGGCTGCGTCAACCACAGCGTTCTCGCTTGAGTACAGCTCGGAGTAGTGCTCAACCCAGCACTCCATCTGTTTGGCTTTGTCAGCCATTACTTCACCAGATTTGGATTTCAGAGGTGCCATCTTGTTCTGGGTGGGTCCTAATGCTTTCCTCATACCCTCGTACATTCCTCTCAGATTACCAAAGTCGGCACAGGTCTGGATGCTGCTGCATAGCTGGAGCCAGTGGCTGTTGGCACAGCGCCTGGCTGTCTGCTGTACTGTTCTTCTGGTCTCTCTAAGTACTTGCTGGGTACTCTGGCTCAGTGAGTGTTTGTACTCCAGGAGTGCAGCGCGCTTCTTTTCAATGACTGGCATCATCTCATCGGAGTTAGCTTCGAACCAGTCGTTCATGTTTCTAGCTCTTCTTCCAAACACCGACAAGGCCGTGTTATAAAGTGTATCCCTCAGCTGTTGCCATTTGGATGTCACATCGGCGCCCTCAGGGCCACTGCACAGATTTTTCTGGAGGGTCTCTCTGAACTTTTCAGCTTTCTCTGAGTTTGCCGTCTCTCTGGAGTCAATGCGGGGCCTTCCAGCAGGTTTAGAGCGGTACAGCTTCTTGGGTCTGAGCTTGAGCTTGGAGCAAACTAGCAAGTGATCTGTATCACAGTCAGCACTATGATAGCTGCATGTCAGAAGGACGTTTTTGAGGTTATTACACCTAGTGATGACCATGTCTAGTTGATGCCAGTGCTTCGAGCGTGGGTGTCTCCACGACACTCTGTGCTGTGGCTTCGTTTGGAAGAATGTGTTTGTGATGCACAGATTGTGGTAGGTGCACAGTTCAAGGAGACTCTGTCCATTGTCATTCATTTTTCCCACACCGAAGTGTCCTAAGCAGGAAGGCCATGAGTCCTAATCAGCTCCAACCCTTGCATTGAAGTCACCCAAGATGTACAGTTGTTCACGAGCACGTATTTGCGCTACATCAGCACTAAGCATGTCATAGAACTTGTCTTTTACTTCTGGTGTGGCGTACAGGGTTGGAGCATAAGCGCTGATCAGGTGGACAGGACCGGCGCAAGTTTGAAGCGTGATCCGAAGAAGTCTTTCTGATCCGCCCATGACTAAATCCACCATTTGTAGAAGAGTGTTTCTGACAGCAAAGCCAACACCATGCTCTCTGGGTTCTTCTTGGTCTTTACCCTGTCAGAAAAAGGTGTAGTCCTTTTCCTTTAGAGATCCCAAATCTGCGAGTCACGTCTCTTGCAGTGCAGCGATATCAGCTTGGAGCCTCTTCAGTTCCTCGTTGATGACAGCAGTCTTTCGGGTGTCACTGATGGCCTGAAGATTTTCAGTCAAGCCGGTCAGCATGGTCCGCACATTCCAGCAAGCAAGCTTAAATTGTTGATGTTTCTCATTTCTTGTTGATTTTCTTATTGGTTTGCCTGGTGCCCAAATTTCAGTCACTTGTCAGGTTCAGGAACCTTAAGCCTCATGCACCCAGCGAGGCAGGTGAACTGTGGCGGGACAGCACCTTATTGGCTGGGGGCTGCCCAGCTAGAGGCAGGCGGTGACTGTCCAGTGAGATGCCAGGATCTCTCCGACCGTCGAAGGCAACCCCTGGCGCTCGTTCTCTACGCCAATCGAGCAAGAGCTTATAACTGGTATCTGTTGCCTCCCGTGTTGATGCAACGCTGTTCAGTGATGCTGGAGTACCTCTCCAGGTGCGAACCTGGGCACTTATTATGGAGACCCTGGGCTGCCCAGATACCAGTGTCCCCCTCTCGGCTTTACATTTATAGTCCAAAGGAGAGGATAGCCTCCATGTCTGGTACCAGCTCAGCTGCAGGAGTTGCCGGGACAGTGCCAGAAGTTGACACCGAACCGCCTTCAGACTCCACTCCGGATTTTCTGTCAGGGTTTACTCCCTTAGCCTTTCTCCTTCCCAGGATAACCCGCAAGGCAGTGGGGTGTGAGAATGTGGTTAAGGATCCCACTACTTCATATCTCTCTGTCACCACGAGTCACCTTAGCTCCCTGCAGAGCAATGGCTTCATATCCCCGTGGCCCTCCTCCCCACTTTTCGCCACCCCTTCCCCCAGCTACCATCACCATAGGACCCTCCCCAACCCACTAACCCCATCTGCTCCCATGTCCGCCCTCCTCACTGCACTGGCCCCTCTCCCCCCAGCTGCTCTTAGAGCCCCCAGGTCCACCTTCCCCCATCACTCTTCAGGTTCTTCTCTTCAGAGACTCCTTTTCCTGATAGTGCTGCCTTGCAGGACACAGGTGGAACACCATACCTGAAAAGGACAACAAACACGGGGCTCCTCCCTCGGCAAACTCCCAGAGGCAAACTCCCTCCCCTGTTAGCTGCTGCCCCCTGTTCGCTGCTCACCTTGTTCGCTGAGAGCTCCCTTCTTATAGACAGAGCTGCTAGCTGGTCAGGCCTGGCTCAAAGCTTTGCCTCCAGTCTAATCAGCCTTTGAAGGCTCACCTGGCAGGGAACTCCCCCAGTTCACACCTTACAAACTTCTCTTCTCTGCACAGCACAAGCTCAGGCACACAGGCAGCTGATCAAACTGCCCTTCTCTGCAAAGTAACATAGCTGCACAGACAGACATTCACCCACCAGCTCACCACACAGCCCCCCAACTCCCACACTCACCCAAGCTCCTCTAGGTTGGGGAAAATGGGTAAAAGAGGGAGGGCAAGTGGTTCTGTCTAGTCCTATGCCATCACCACAAAAACATACTTACAGTCAGGTAACAGCCACACACCATGGCTTGGACACCCTAACTATTGTTATATCAGTTGAATGTTGGGGATAACCTCTATTTTTTCCTTGAGAAAGATGGGGTGTTCCTGCCTTGTGCCTCTGTCCGCACTCTGATGCTCCTCCTCTGCTGTGGGGCCAAATTCATGTGCCTCCTTCTTAGGCCACCTGTCCACCTCACTCTCTTCCATTGCCTTTGGCCCATGTCCAAGTTTGGGCACTTCCAGGATGGATTTCCCAACATGTGAACCAACCCACTGGAGGGAGCCCAGTGACTCATTTTGGCCCTCTCTCCCAACTACTAGGACTAGGATATCCTCACCTCACCCTGTTTGGTGGCCTAATAAGGAAGTGAAAAGACTCAACAAATGCCTGTGGCCACTTTTTCTGGTCCATCCACACACTGCTTAGATCTGGTAAAACACTCATTTGGGTCTGAGATCCCACAGAAAATGTACACTTCTCAATTCCCAGACTGTCTGGTTTGGAGCATCTCTACTGCTTTAGTAGAATTCAATCACCCTGCATCAGTGGTGCAAAACGAGCATGTCTATCTAGGACCTCATTTCTATCTCTCTAGGGCTTAGCCCATGTGAATGGCTAGTCTTATGAAGGTGTTGGTAATGCTCATGGATGCATTCTGGGGCCTCTGGATTTTGGTTATCTTGGCTATTTGGTCAGATGCCCAGTGTCATGTCTAGTGGCATCCAGCCATTCCTGCCAATCATCCATAAACAGGGCTGCTCTTCATGGAGTTGTGTACTGCGTCATACACACAGATCAGTGGTAACAGGTATGAAGCCTAGCTTTTCACTGCATTTCTCACAGTGTGCTCAGCCTTACTAGCAGCATCCAGTTGGTTTGCTAACAGAGATTGTTGCCTTTTGGGTGGTAGGTTGCCATTCTTAACTTGTTGCTGCCATATGTTCTTGAACATCTGTGACTAAAAGGAGGTGCCATGGTCCATGAATGTCTGACTGGGGTAGCTAAACCCTTCCCACTTAGCTATGGATCTGGACTAAGTAGCTTCAGAAGGCTTTTGTGGTTGCTATGGCTGTGATCTCGCTAAAGGACATGAGGACCAGGAATTTAGTGTAATCAGCAATTAGAATACAGTACTCTTGCTTGGCTCCACATTTAGTTGATCAAAAACTATGAACTCCAAAGGTGCATTCATCTCTTGGCTGCAGGAGTGACCTGTTCCCCATCCTGCCTAGGTTTCTTTACACAGATGGAAAACCACCAATCATCATGCCTGTCCAGCATGGCCTGGACCAAGTAGAATTCCTTGTGAATATACATCTCAGAATTTGGAGGCCAACCTGGGCCAAAGCATCATGGAAGACTTGAAACACCATACTAATTGTTGTTTGGATAATTTCTTCATTCATCAGGGGACCTCAGCACAGCATACCATCTTCCCCGTGTATAGGCTCTTTCTGCCAGTCAACAAGCCAGATCCTGATGTAGGTCCTTGACAAGAGGTGCTCTCATCTGTTTGATGGAATGAAGGACAACTTTAAGACTATTGAAAAAAGTGCCTGAGTATTTTAGTAGGTTTTTGATCTCATTGATCTTTTTGTGGGAGGCTCATACATCTGATCCAGTTGATTACACATATATGCAGTATTACTTTTCTGGTCACCTGGCAAGGTCTGTATCTCCACTAGAGTGGCTCTTCCCCACTTGCCCAAATGGATCACCTTCTGGTACTCAGGGAGGCTGCACATTTTAAACATGGACTCCAGCCCTGTGAGGGAAGACGAGAATCTGGTCTTGTATGGGAGAATCTTCTTGCCTGGGCAGTTTGCTAGAAAGTAGACTGGAATACAGGGAAAGAGTGGGGTTGAAAGTGTCTATATAATTCCAAGATATTCCTGGCCCTATAGTGACCTGTGTTGCAGACACTCTTCCCAATGATCCCTGCCTAAACTTTCCAAATCCTTGTCTCCTAACATAAGGAGGAGCTAGGAAGGGATGTCGGATTCTGAGTCACTGTGTACTCACTCGGCTGATTCTGGGACTCACATTTGTCCTATGGCTTATGCATGTATTACCTCTTGGGAATCAGGATACAAAGTAAATTCTAACTATCCATAATTCCTGAGAGTTGTATGTCTATATACACAAACTCAGAGATGTGTTCACTCTCTTTCTCTCTCTTGCTTGCTCAATATAAATATGTGATCTATTCTACTACCTATGATTTCCTAAGGCGCAATATATTCCCAGATTCAGTCTTGCTAGCTAAGCAGAAAAAATAATGCAGAGGTATATCTATACAAATGGAACTATTTTCTGTGCTTTTTCACTAGTTAATTTTGAATATGTTCAAAGATAATATATGCTTGAAAGTGTTTATCTTGTTCAAGTGACACATAATATAGATTCTGGTCTTTTCTTCAGCACAGTATCATCTAACAACGGTGTACAGCTGTACCTGACATACAGTACCACCAAATGTAACTTTTGTGTCATAATTATTTATGAATATTAATTTAAAATTAACATATATTTATGAGAGACATACATTTTATTATTCTTGGTCTTTTGTCTTATTTCACTGCAGCCCAAGCATACAGCTAACAGGCTAGAAATCAGTTTTTCCAGTATTATGATACATTGCCTAGTGTTCTGGGACTCTCTGATGGAGAATTTATCTGAATTTATTTTTATAATGTAATATTGCATTACAATGTATGTATGAAATATTAATATCCCTCTATGCACTTAGCTCGTATTTGTGAAATAAATAGTTTCCCTGTGGTCTGTCAAATTTCCCAGTGTGAAGACTCCCTGTTACAGAAGACCACAATATTTGTTAGTTTATAATGGGTGCACAGAAGGCAGCAGAATTAAAAATGCCACAGTAGCCTTAACATTTACTTTATCAGGTATTGAGGGGTTCAGCTCTTGACTGATGATGAATTTGCAAAGTGAGGTACCTCAATTAAAAATGGGAACTAAGGGCCAAAGATGGAGCCCAACATTCACTCCAAATAGTTGCTGTTCTGATATGGGAGGACAGCACACTAACCAGTCAGCAGTCCTTCTGGTGTGTTAGGGGATTGTTCCATATGGGGAGAATGGATGCATATTGGTTTATTATTTTAAAATGTTTAATGGTGAGAGATTTACATAAAATGTCCCTAGAAGTGAATGAGTGCCAATTTATAGATTTACTGCATATATTTTTAAAGTATGCAGACAGTCAACACCATCAACTGTACAGAAAAGGCAGAATGTAGTGTTTTGACAGTTAGGATCATTTTGGCAGAATACATCTAGAAATTTCTGAGCCAGCAGCTCCTAAAGGGTCACACAGTCCATGACAAATTCTGTTCTCAGTTATGCTATTGCAAAAATAGTTAATCAATTTAAATCAAGTTATTGTACTATTTATTTATTCCAGTGTAAATAACAGAAGAATTTGGTCTCCACCTTCCATGGTAGAAGAATTTATGTGGAATTAAGGCAAACCTGCCAAGGAAGGTAATGCAATAAAAATTAAAACTCCATAATGATTCTTGCTGGGTAGAAACCACTTTTATGTGGCAAATGAAAGATTATCTGGATCTACAATGGAGAGACTGTATTAAACGGTAGCAGCTTTTCTTTAATTCTTCAGCAGTGATTTCATTCTTGTTGTTCAAAACAGCAGCAAAACAAATAAGGCTTCAAAAATCTGAAAAAGGCCCCATCCCCCACAAAGCCCAAGGGTACAGTAAGGGAACATTCCCCATAATGGAAGACAGAGGGTGATGCTTGTCACAAATGAATCTGAAAACACCATTAAACATTTTAAAATTAATCTTGAGAATGAGCTAATTAGCCAAGAAAAAGAAAAGATTTGTGCTATAGACTCGTTAAAAATCTCCTACTAGCTACCATTCATTCTACTAAGGAAGATACCAATCCCATGGCCTTATGTACAAACATGATGCGGGATTACCTTTAATGTGACCAGTAAAGTAGCTATATATGGCAATGGGGCCAGATTATGGCATTGTGCAGAATTAGCTATGCAGAATGTCTCATGGTGCGTTTGTCAACCATTGATATAGGATTCTCCTTTTGGAATCATAATTAGTCCTTGTGGTAGCAGAATACAAGACTCCACAGATTTTTTAGGTACCAGAAGCCATGGATATTATGATTACCTATTTCAGCCTTCACTGTGTATGTGTATAGATGTAATATGTGTGCAGTCTATGTTTCCCCATGGATGGTCAGTAATATTACACTCTTAACAGTTCGCACTCTTTACAGCTGTTATGCTACAAGTATATAGGAGAATGGGACACTGAATATGCATGTGTTGAATATGGATCTTGGCTTAAGAAAAGTGACTCATAATTGGGAGTCTGAAACAGCGTGTAAAAATAAAAAATAAAATGTAAGAATTAGTTTCCAGTACAATAAATGCTCCAGAAAAAATTGTTTAAGAAATTTAGTTGACAGAGTATAATTAAAACTTTAATTTTGAGATCTGTGAACTGGAGTTCATATTCAAATTAAAAACATTAACACTTACTATGAACAAAGACATCAATTACGTCACAAACTACAAGGACTGCTTCTCTTCCTTTGATGTTCATAATGATCTCAGGCAAGACACTTGACACCCCCCACCCCTCATCCCACTCCTTCCATTTATGTGTTTGATTTGTTAGATTTTAATTGCAATTTTTTGAACTTCTGTACTATATATCAGGGTCTGGATTGGAAATTCTATAGATCTGCAGAAAGTGGGTCAGTCCCATGAAAGCTCATCAACTAATAAAACATTTTATTTGTCCTTAAAGTACTACATGACTGCTGTTTTGTTTTGTTATAATTTTACACTGTTATGAGAATGGAAATTGCTCGTGTTCAAAACTGGTAAGTGAACCCTCCTACCCCCTGCAATGACAAATTCATAGTAAACTTATCATTATGCTGTTGGTGCTGTATGTAAATTTATTCTTTGCTACTTAAAGGAATTATAGGCCATGTCCTCAGATGGTGCAAAGTAGCATAGCTCCTCTTACTTCAAATGGAAGTGTTTTTACACCAGGTAGGAATCTGGCCAAATATATTTAGAAGTTCTGGGGAGTGGCTGCTACTACAAAAGTAGAACACCTTCGTGTAGATATGATGGAGTGTCAGCCTCACACAGGACTGAAGAATAGTTCCTCCTTAGACTGGATGGCAGGGAAGCTTTTAGCTGTGGACAGGCACAAGGACTCAAAAGGACACGACTGTCCTGGGTTAAAGTGCCCCAAGAAACAAATCAACTGGCCAGGTTGCCCCTGGAGGAAGAGCCAGGGAAGTAATTGCAAGCAGACCTACCAGTGCAGGAACAGATAGTGCCTATAAAACAAGATACAGGATTGCAGACTGGGGACAGCAAGGGTGTAGGAAGGCAGGCAATAGTGACTTCATGGGAAGAGGGTTCTTAAAGTTAGTACACCTGGAGATAATCTCCAGAGTCATAGGCTGCGTCTACACGTGCACGCTACTTCGAAGTAGCGGCAGTAACTTCGAAATAGCGCCCGTCACATCTACACGTGTTGGGCGCTATTTCGAAGTTGAAATCGACGTTAGGCGGCGAGACGTCGAAGTCGCTAACCCCATGAGCGGATGGGAATAGCGCCCTACTTCGACGTTCAACATCGAAGTAGGGACGTGTAGACGATCCGCGTCCCGCAACATCGAAATAGCGGGGTCCTCCATGGCGGCCATCAGCTGGGGGGTGGAGAGATACTCTCTCTCCAGCCCTTGCGGGGCTCTGTGGTCACCGTGGGCAGCAGCCCTTAGCCCAGGGCTTCTGGCTGCTGCTGCTGCAGCTGGGGGTCCGTGCTGCATATACAGGGTCTGCAACTAGTTGTTGGCTCTGTGTATCTTGCACTGTTTAATGAAAGTGTGTCTGGGAGGGGCCCTTTAAGGGAGCGACTTGCTGTTGAGTCCGCCCCGTGACCCTGTCTGCAGCTGTGCCTGGCTCCCTTATTTCGATGTGTGCTACTTTGGCGTGTAGACGTTCCCTCGCTGTGCCTATTTCGATGTTGGGCTGAGCA
Source organism: Carettochelys insculpta (assembly GCF_033958435.1). NCBI lineage: Eukaryota > Metazoa > Chordata > Testudines > Carettochelyidae > Carettochelys > Carettochelys insculpta. The sequence goes on from NC_134137.1 coordinate 71,683,224, forward strand.
ACGTCGAAGTTGAACATCGACGTTGCCAGCCCTGGAGGACGTGTAGACGTTATTCATCGAAATAGCCTATTTCGATGTCGCAACATCGAAATAAGCTATTTCGAAGTTGGGTGCACGTGTAGACGTAGCCATAGGGAGCAATAAGGACAGAGAGAAGAAAGTCCAGAACTGCTGAGCTGAGCGTTCCTGGACAGAAACCTGGAAAAGAAGGGTTGCCCAGTTTCCCCTATCAGTCGCTGAAGGACAGGCACCAGTACAGTGAATGGAAAAGTAATCTAGCACTGAACCTCTGAAGGAAGAACGTTAAGTGGTAGATCCAGAGTGCTAAGATATGAGAGGATGCTGTAGGTCCTTAAGCAAGAGGAGCCACAGACCAGGATGATAGTGTGCAAAATGTGGAGGAGGCATCAGCCTCATGAGCTAATTCCCAGAATGTCCATGAGGAGACGATGAGTATATCATCCCATAACAATGGAGAAAACTCCAATACTTTAAATATGAAGCGTTATTCTGTTTTATAAAAATCATGAGCAATTTTTAAAATGTCCCAATTTTGTACTCCAAAAAGGATTTCAAAATTTGTGAAATCCTGCAAAGCACTGTAGTTAACAGAAGTTTGAGTAAGGAATTGTTCTTACAATACATTTTGATGCAAAGAAACAGAAAGTTATCTGTCTTCCATAGAGAGAAAGGGTGAATTTTAAGTCCTGGCTTTTGCCTCTTTGCTACACTACTATTTTTTTTCCATTTTAATATTGCTTTTTAGTTATTTTCTGTTCACCTTAATTACACTCTTACCATTATACAGTCTGAAACTGGTACAGACATTCTTAGTCTCCTTAGATAACTGGAGTCAATTAAATTTGGAGCAAATCTGTACTAATGGGATTCTCTACTACAAAACTTGTTTTATTTCTCTATTGGGCTTTACAACCCAACAATCATTTTCCTTGGTACTAAGAATCAAGTACTTAATGCAGCAAGACCAGTCATAAAAAGTACTGTCAATAAACTTTGTCCCTCTATTACCTCAATCGCTGTTCAAACTAGGTGCAATTTAAAGTGACTAGCCAAAATTAATTTAATTCCCTTTTGGTTCTGCCCTTCAATCATAACTCAAGCATATATCTTATTGAGGTCAATGGAAGTCTTGCCCATCCAAAATGACAGAATCAGATCCTCAGCATATAGGACAATCTGCATACCACAAAATGGATTTTCATCTGCGAGAGGGCCCCTTTACGCCACTATAGCAGTTTGCATGGGCTTTGAAAAGGGTTCAAATAAACTTAAAGTAAAAATAATTTATTCACACTGATAACCCCTTTACACTGGAATAGTACAGGTCAATGGTGTTTGTATAAATGAGAATCAGACCCAGTTTGTGTAATACCCAGTCCTTCCCCTTCTAAGCAGTAATACACATTTTATATATTGATTCAGAATGGCCATTCATGTGAGCAACAGGGAAGGGAAGCCAAGAAGAGGTTCTTTTTTGTACAGCCCAGCAAGTGACCTGTGTATTCTTCAGGACTTAATCTGGGTGCATTCTTCCTGTGATCACCCCACCCAGCATGTACATTTCAGTTATTCATTTTTAGGCTGTTTACAAGGTTGTCTCTTTCTCGCAATAGGAATTTGCCACCTCGTTCTACAGGCGTATTAACAGAAACCAGATGCCCTGCCCTCCTTCTCCAGCACGCTATGCATTGCATATTACACCATTGTCAGAATATATTTTTATAACCGTAATACATTTCTAATTGTGTTTACATGGTTGTTTTTTATAATTAATTTTCAGACTCAATTTCTTACTTACGGAGGCACATATACATTTGTACGGGAAGATTCAGCACTTTTTTCATCACCTTATTCTTGTGATGGGAGCTTGCCCATTATTCTGTTTGATTCAGCAATTGTCTGAAAAGATTTCATGGTCTGAGAAATAATTTTCTTGAACAAATGTAACTCACTAATTTCTTTTGGAAGTGGATCAGCTAACATGATATTTTGGACAAACCTGGAGGGCAATTTGCTTGACTCAAGTTTTGTGAAACAGAAATGACACAATGTTAATTTGCTTTTAAACTTCATGCCATGTCTAAGAATTAAATAAGCGATTGGATGAGACCAAACTAAATTCATTTGGGTAGCAGATATGCAGTTTATTTATTTTACCTGATTTTAATAGAACAGCGTTTTATATGAGCAGGTAATATATATTGCTCATGCTGAGACATTTCAAAATAACACAGGGCCAAATACTCACTGATTTGCACTATACAATCCAATTTGAATAAAATAGAATTGTGTCACACAGAATTTGGCTTGGTGACTCTTGGTCTCCTAAGACTTCTGCCAGGTTTTACATGAACACATAGAAAAGCCCAGTCTTACCCCAAAGACTTCAAGGCTATGTCTAGATTTCTGAGAACTGTCACGAAAAGATACACAAATTGTGCAACATATTTGCATATCTCCTACTGACAGTTCTGTCAGGAGAGGCTTTTCTGACTTTTGAGCTGTCCACACGGGGCCCAATGTCAGATGAGGCCCCTCTGCCAAGACATCCCTTCTTCCTGTGGAATGAGGCATACAGGGACATGAACAGAGCACTCCCGACCAGTAGATCTCCTCTGAGAGATCTGCCATCTGGATGCACGCTCCATCAACAAAACTTTGGTCTACAGAAGTTTTGTTGACAGAAGAGTGTAGTCCAGACTTAGCCTAAGGAGCAACTTTGTAAAAATGAATAGCTCTATTCAGCTGCATAGATAAAATGCCTGACCGTAAGTTTGTTTATGACCAGGCTCACATTTTATATTAGCTATAGAGTAAAAGCCAATTCATCATATTTGTTTCCCTTACCCTTTGAAGTTTGTGGTGCGCTATACTCTTCTTATAAATTTTTATCAAAACTTCAAACCCCCCAGTTTTCTTTATATATTGGTAGAGAAGATTTACTAAGGATAGAATTGGAGATTTTATGTAATTAAGTCTTTTTCGTTTCAGATAACCAAGTTTGGCAATGAATTGCCAATATTTGTAAATTAACCTTGGGTGAGGAAGTCCATGTTCATGTTACCTCATTAAGGCCGTGTCTATACTAGCCCCAAACTTCGAAATGGCCATGCAAATGGACATTTCAAAGTTTACTAATGAAGCGCTGAACATAAGAACATAAGAACATAAGAATGGCCATACTGGGTCAGACCAAAGGTCCATCCAGCCCAGCATCCCATCTGCCGACAGTGGCCAATGCCAGGTGCCCCAGAGAAGGAGAACAGAAGACAATGATCAAGTGATTTATCTCCTGCCATCCATCTCCTGCCCTTGTTCAGAAGGCTAGGGCACCATACTTTATCCCTGGCTAATAGCCATTTATGGATCTAACCTGCAAAAATTTATCAAGCTCTTTTCTAAACCCTAATAGAGTCCTGGCCTTCACAGCCTCCTCGGGCAAGGAGTTCCACAGGTTGACTGTGCGCTGTGTGAAGAAAAAATTCCTTTTATTAGTTTTCAACCTACTACCCATCAATTTAATTTGGTGTCCCCTAGTTCTTGTATTATGGGAAAAGGTAAATAATTTTTCTATATTCACTTTCTCCACACCATTCATGATTTTATATACCTCTATCATATCGCCCCTCAATCACCTCTTTTCCAAACTGAAAAGTCACAGTCTCTCTAGCCTCTCCCCATATGGGACCCGTTCCAAGCCCCTAATCATCTTAGTTGCCCTTTTCTGAACCTTTTCTAATGCCAATATATCTTTTTTGAGGTGAGGAGACCACATCTGCACGCAGTACTCAAGATGTGGGCGTACCATAGTTTTATATAGGGGAAGTATGATATCTTTTGTCTTATTATCGATCCCTTTTTTAATAATTCCTAACATCCTATTTGCTTTACTAACTGCCGCTGCACACTGCGTGGATGTCTTCAGAGAACTATCCACTATAACTCCAAGATCCCTTTCCTGATCTGTCGTAGCTAAATTTGACCCCATCATGTAGTACGTGTAATTTGGGTTATTTTTTCCAACATGCATTACCTTACACTTACCCACATTAAATTTCATTTGCCATTTTGCTGCCCAATCACTCAGTTTGCTGAGATCTTTTTGTAGTTCTTCACAATCCCTTTTGGTTTTGACTGTCCTGAACAACTTGGTGTCATCTGCAAACTTTGCCACCTCACTGCTTACCTCATTTTCTAGATCATTGATGAACAAGTTGAACGGGATCGGTCCCAGGACTGACCCCTGGGGAACACCACTAGTTACCCTCCTCCATTGTGAAAATTTACTATTTATTCCAACCCTTTGTTTTCTGTCTTTTAACCAATTCCCGATCCATGAAAGGATCTTTCCTCCTATCCCATGACCACCTAATTTACATAAAAGCCTTTGGTGTGGGACCATGTCAAAGGCTTTCTGGAAATCTAGGTATATTATGTCCACTGGGTGCCCCTTGTCCGCATGTTTATTAACCCCTTCAAAGAATTCTAATAGATTAGTTAGACACGACTTCCCTCTGCAGAAACTATGCTGACTTTTGCCCAACAATTCGTGCTCTTCTACGGGTGCTCGCGAACAGGGTGCGTGCTAACAGGAGGGAGTTTTGAGAGGGGAGTTTGGAGGGGGAGCTTGGAGGGAGCCAGTGACTTCTATTGCCCTTAAACTTAAATCCTTTATAACAACCTCTATCTGAAACATTAATTAACACCTCATATATAATTAGAGTAGGAAATGGAGGCAGAAGCCCAGCAGCAGAGAGGAGCTATCCTGTTTATTGTGTCGAGTGCAGTATGTATGACTACCTACCCTGTGGGTGGGTGGCGTATGTGTGCGCTCGATGCAAGGAGCTCCTGGCCCTCAGAGACCGAGTGCGTGCTTTGGAGGCCAGGGTGGCTGAACTGGAGGAGCTAAGGAAGGCAGAGGTGTTTGTTGATGAGACTTTCCGGGACATAATAGGGCTGTCCCACCTCCAATCTGACAGTCCTGATGATGTTACGGAGGATGAAAGGCTCAGGGAAGGAGAGCAGTCAATGGGAGCAGAGGGAAACCATCCCATAGTTGGCTTCATTAGCATGTGGGCGGCCATGGCACTTCAAAATTGACGCGGTTCGTCCCGACGGGGCTCCTTTTTGAAAGGACCCCGCCTACTTCGAGGTCCCCTTATTCCTATCTGCTTATGGTAATAAGGGGACTTTGAAGTAGGCGGGGTCCTTTCGAAAAGGAGCCCCGTCAGGATGAGCCGCGCAGTGGCGAGCCATGTCAATTTCGAAGTGCCGCGGCTGCCTGCATGCTAATGAAGCGCTCAATATGTATTTTAGCACTTCATTAGTAAACTTCGAAATGGCCATTTGCATCGCCATTTCGAAGTTTGGGGCTACTGTAGACATAACCTAAAGATCCAACATTCAGCATTGTTTTATGTGAACATAGCTTAGCACAAAAGTGCTGACACAGAAACTCCTTGGTTTTGGAAAATGACTTCAGACTAAGTTTCAATCCAGCTAAGCACTTAAGCATGTGAAGTCAATGAGACTGAAACATAAGCAAAATGTTATGTTAAATCATGGTCCGAGTATTTCATGTTGTAAATAATAGGTTGAATATAAGCATCTCTGAGTAGTGATTTTTTTTTTCTCTTTGCAGTTGTAAATGAAGTTTTAGGTACCAATCGTGAGTTCTTATGTATGTACTCTATTTTATTTATGTCAGTAGTTATATTGAAATTGATGGCACTACTCATATGAATCAAGTTATACAGAATCACACGCCAAAATGAAGAAAGAGTCAGTGATATCAGAAGATACCCGTGTATTCTACCAAAAAAATATTAGTGGGATTTTCAAAAGCCCTCAGCTCTGGCCTGATTCTGCTCTTCCAAACATCAGTGATACAACATTGACCTCAATGGGTGAATAATTAGGGCCTGGGATGAGGAACCTCTGGTCCACATGCTGCATGGATTTTGTCAAAGTTAGCTGCTGGCAGGCTGCTAGACGCTTGGTTTACCACAGTGTCTGCAGGCATGAGCCCCGCAGATTCCAGAGGCCACACTTTGCTGTTCCTGGCCTGTGAGATCTGCAGTTAAGTGGTGACCCAGCCCACATCACTTCCCGCAGCTCCCATTAGCTGGGATTGGCAAACCGCGGCCACTTGGTGGGGAGAGCAGTCACTCTCATGGACACTCAGATAAACAAAGCACTAGGCAGCCTGTCAGCAGCTATGACAAATAGTATGCCTTGAGTGCACAAGAGGTTCCCATCCTTGAATTAAGCCAATATTAAGAACCCTTGGAAGTACAACGCCAAATAAAGTATTTATTAGGCCAGAAGTCAACAATCCCCAGCACAGGTGCCAACAGTGGCACGCAAAACAATTTTCATTGGCATGCAAGATGGGCGCTCCCCCACCACTTCCTCCCCCATGCAGCCAGGAGCTTGCTCAAAGCATGCTGCCTGTGGATTGACAAAAGACCAGCTAATGCTAAATCAGTAAAGCTCTGCCTCTTAATGTATTTATTAATGAAGCAGTTGTAAGTAGAACTATTAGTTGCTTTAAAAAGTATTACTGGCACTCAGACTGTACATAAAGGTGAAAAGGTCATATTTTGACTCTCCTCCCTGGAAAGGTTGTTGACCCCTGTATTACATCTAAGTATTACTGCCTCCTGACATTGTTCCCCATTTCTCCATTTCTTATACATCTTGTATCTTGTCATAATCCTAGACTGGAAGTCTGAGTCATGGATTGTATTTTTTGGAGAGTTTGTATAACATTTAGCAAAGCAAAAAGCAAGACGTTCTGTAGCATCTTAAAGACTAACAATTTTATTAATTAGGTAATGAGCCTTCATGGGTAAGAGCTTTTTGTGACGTTACTGACTAACATTGCTACCTCTCAGAGACTATTTATTTAGCACAACACTGAACTGATTCTTGATTGGGATCTTCAGAGACTGTTGTAATCTGAATTACAGTAATAATAATAGTTCTAAACAATCTTGCTCCAGCACTCTGGTATGAGCACTCAAGCTGCGTCTACACGTGCACGCTACTTCGAAGTAGCGGCAGTAACTTCGAAATAGCGCCCGTCACGTCTACACGTGTTGGGCGCTATTTCGAAGTTGAAATCGACGTTAGGCGGCGAGACGTCGAAGTCGCTAACCCCATGAGGGGATGGGAATAGCGCCCTACTTCGACGTTCAACATCGAAGTAGGGACGTGTAGACGATCCGCGTCCCGCAACATCGAAATAGCGGGGTCCTCCATGGCGGCCATCAGCTGGGGGGTTGAGAGATACTCTCTCTCCAGCCCTTGCGGGGCTCTGTGGTCACCGTGGGCAGCAGCCCTTAGCCCAGGGCTTCTGGCTGCTGCTGCTGCAGCTGGGGGTCCGTGCTGCATATACAGGGTCTGCAGCTAGTTGTTGGCTCTGTGTATCTTGCACTGTTTAATGAAAGTGTGTCTGGGAGGGGCCCTTTAAGGGAGCGACTTGCTGTTGAGTCCGCCCCGTGACCCTGTCTGCAGCTGTGCCTGGCTCCCTTATTTCGATGTGTCCTACTTTGGCGTGTAGACGTTCCCTCGCTGTGCCTATTTCGATGTTGGGCTGAGCAACGTCGAAGTTGAACATCGACGTTGCCAGCCCTGGAGGACGTGTAGACGTTATTCATCGAAATAGCCTATTTCGATGTCACAACATCGAAATAAGCTATTTCGAAGTTGGGTGCACGTGTAGACGTAGCCTCAGTGTACTGATAAGTAAGATAAGGTAAAAGACATCCCTCCCTGCACCGGAGCCTGCTGGGGAGGATCATGGGGCTCAGGAGCCAGTCCAACCATATTTGCTGCTCCTCATGGCCCCCACCCAGCGTCAACAGGGACCCCAGAAAAGGGGCGTGGGTGGTGATTTAGACCTGGTGGTGGTCATGCCCCTCCATGCCAGACATGGGTCAGTGAAGGGCCAAGGAGTGGGCCACCCAGGCCCCCCTACTCTGTATATAGTTCTTCCCCCGTCACTGTTGTAAATAGTTATGCCCCCCTTTTCCCCCATATACATAGTTTCCCCAAGGACATTTGTTCAGTTAAAGAATTGGTTTATGTGTTTGGTTCGTATATACCATAATCACTGTTTTATTTTTCAAACAACCCCAGTGTGTCATGCGTTCTTTAGGGGGACAGTGTGTGAGTGGTGGGGGCAGTGTGTGGGTGGCCTGCTCACTCCATCCCCTGGTCAAAATACGCCCACAGGGCCTCCCGGACCTGGACCTCCTTGTGGGAAGCGTGGTGGCTGGGGGTGGTGGCTGGCTGAGGGTAGGCCATGCCAGCCTCCAGAGCCCACCTCTGCATGAATGCTTCCCGCTTGCTCCCCACCAGGTTGTGAAGAGTGCAGTACACGCCCACAACCTGGGAGATGTTGGGAAGTCCCACATCGAGATGGGGGAGGAGGCCACGCAAGCAGCCCTTGAGGCAACCAAAACCCCCTCTCCACCACCTGGCGGTCATGATACATGTGGGTGTTGGACCTCTCCTGGCTGGCGTGTGTAGGGCCACATATGCCAGGGCTGGAGCGGGTAGGCCACAACTGCCGTGAGACAGAGGGGCATGGTGGTGTCCCCCAGATGGATCTACCTCTGGGGGATGTAGGTTCCTGCCTCCATCCAGCAGCACAGGCCCAGGCTCCAGAAAATGCAGACATCATGGGTGTAGTTGGGCCAGCCAACATAGAAGTCTTGAAAGCCACTCCAGCTGTCCACCATGGCGTGGAGGACCACTGACTGGTAGCCCTTCATGTTTATAGAGCATCTCTCACTGTGGTCTGGGGCATGGATGGGGATGTGGGTCCCATCCAGGGCCCCAAAGCAGTTGGGAAATCCCATGTTGGCAAACCCCACGATGGCCTCAGCCAGGTCCCCCATCTGCACAAGACTGTGGAGCAGCATGGCATTCAGCACACGGACCACCTATGGGGAGGAGATATGGGCACCCATGAGGGTGTGCTGAGTGAGCCCGTCCCCCTGGCCCCCCCTTCCCTGGCCCCCCACTCCTCCAATGGATCCCTGCCCAGGCCTCCTTACCTCCATGACAACCACTACAACAGTGGCCTTGCCCACACCGAACTGGTGTCGTACGGATCAGTAGCTATCTGGAGTGGACAGCTCCCAGACAGCGATACTGACCTTTTTCTTGACAGGAAGGACGTGTTGAATGTGGGTGTTGTGGTGTCTCAGGGCAGGGGTGATCCACTGGCAGAGCTCCAGGAAGGTTTGCCAGCACATCCAGAAATTCCAGAGCCAGTGATCTTCATCCCAGCCCCCCTTGACCAGTTGCTCCCTCCACTCTGAGGTGGTGGGGTAGTTCCATAGCTGGTGGACCACCCAGTGTGGGGGGGACAGGGGGCCCGATGGTTTGGGGCAACCCCTTCTTCTCCCAAGAAGGGCTCCCCTTCCAGGATGTGCCTGGCAGCCTTCTGCACAGTGCTGAGCAGGGCATCTCCTGCCTCAGTGACAGCCCTGAGTCCTTCTGGCTGCTGCTGCTGCTGCTGCTGTTGCTGCTGCTGCTGGGTGTCTACAGCTGTGTGCATGGGGTCTGCGAGTCTGGTGGTCAGCTCCTCAGGCCGCATGATGTGCCGTCTGAGTGTGTTTAGGAGGGAATTTCTAAGGAACAGCTTGCTGTTGCCCCAGAAGGGCTAGTCTGCCCTGTGACCTCGTCTGCAGGCTTTCCTGACCCCTTATTTTGAAAGGATCCACTTTTGTGTGTAGATGCTGTCCTTGGGGGGGCCATTCGATGTTGCCCATCACTACATTGACGTTGAACATTGACAGCGCCAGCCCCGGAGGAGCGTAGACGCTACATGTCGAAGTATCTTATTTTGATGTCTCTACATCGAAATATGCTACATTGATGTAGTGTTCTATTGTAGATGTAGCTTGGAAGTTGCAGGGCTCTGTGCCTACAGATGATCTGGTGAACAAGGCATCTAACACCCACACCAGTGGCTAACTCTTTCAAACCACATGTCCAGCATGCTGGAGATTCTCCACCCCTGTTTTAAATGTTAAAAAAAAATACTGTGAACATTTGGAGTGTAAACAAGATTTAGCTTTTGCTCTCACATGTTCATAGATGCATCTTAGTGTCAGTATTCAATTTGGCACCAAAACTTCTCTCCAGAATTGAAGCTAATAAACATATGGTAAATTAGCATGGAACTATTTCCACAGACCAAAATTTTGAGATCTATTTGCTGAGTCTACTTGATGTCAAATGTCTGGGTATGACGGGGGTGTCCATCCCATGCACACTGTGAAGGGTTATCTGACATCCAGATGACCCTGTTAATCTATTACGCAGCAAACAGTGGAGATGCAGGCTGGGAAGTGAACCTTTTATTATAGAGAAGCTTATGTGAGCAAAGGTGTGCAGGGCTAATATCATCCCAAGAATCTTGCAGCAGCAAGGATGTCTGGAAGGAAGTTCATGGTCACCCTCTACTTAGTAGAGATGGAAAGAGGGAACCAAGGGAAAGAGTAGGATGCACAGGGACTGGACTGGTCTAATGGGAGGGCATATCCTGAGAAGAGCAGGACAGAGAACTGAATCTGTAGGACAGAAACAGGAAACAGCCTGTGGAGTAAGCAGCAAGGTTGGGGGCCGAACAGAACTTGGCTGTGTGTTGTAGGGACTTTGCAGTGGAACTCACAGGAGTGAGAAGGCCTATAGTCCCCTACCTGCCTCTGGGGAAGTGGTACTGTTGTGCCAGTGAATTGGAAGACTGTGGGAATGACAGAGTTGGACAGGGACCATACTCCAGAAGGGGTGACTTCTGAGTGACTTGGTGATAGAATTGCTGTGATTCCAGGAACAAGAAAGGGGCTACAGGCTGACACGAAGATGATGTGCAACTTGAGGAAGTGGTGTCAGCCTTGCAATGTTAATCACAGAATAGCCAGAGTAGACACTATGTTGGAGGTTGGTGCAACAGACTACCACTCTGGGCTACATCTTCCTAAATGTTTCTGGGTGATTCCTGACCTGATGAATAATGGGAGCTGTGTGAAATGTTCACGCAGAACCCTGAACCCCCAAACCAACACATTTGATTTCTTAGCCTAGCTATGAACGTGAGTGTAGGTGCAGAGAGCTTGATTCTACTCTGATTGTTGGTTGTACATCACAAAGCCCTGAATCCACACACCCGTTTTCCAGTTCACTCTGGTCTTTTGAGGGGCCAGTCACCTGAACCTTCTTCCATTGCTGTGTGGAGTGACAATGGTTTGTTGATGGTCTCTACCTAACAGTAAGCTATCATTATGCATTGTCTTATTGTTTCTTTGTGCTCCATCTGTCGTCTCTTCTATTATACATAGACTGTAGGCAGGGATTATCTTTTTATTCTGTTTTATGTAGCACAATAGAGGGCTGGTCCATGATTGGTGCTCCTTGGAATTATGATTATACAAATAATAATCTGCTATGCTCTTCTGCGATGACTCCTCCTATTACCTCCTTTCTTCAGGGTCATGCACTTGGTAAGATTACTGCGTTCTAATATACAAGGATCTGAGGGGGGAAGTAGATGATGCAAGTTCATCTGCAATTTCAACAATAGTAGTTGAGCTATAAAATATCTCCTGGGGCTCCTTGATCACAAGAAAGAAATTAACTGCCACAAGTCTTTCTTCCCAGGAAACAGTCGTGATTATTTTATTCCGTTACATATATTGTCAAATGGCTTGCAGCAAGGTCGATAATCAAGGAAATTCTTACTAAGTTGAAAGGCATCCTGGAAACACATAAAATAGACAGACATTGTTATCACTGTAAGCTGAAACACAGGAAAGAAGTTCTGGATGTATACATTTTGTAATGCATAATGCAACTTCACTGGCATGTGTAAGGCACTTCTCTAGAATTAATATACTGTATGTTAACCAACCACCTTGCTTGAACCATCTCTCAACATTCCACTCATCTTGCAATTAATATTTATACATCTCTCCCCACTCTGTATTTTGTATTGTTTTAGAATGACAAATATTTTTACACCTTGAATAAATGTTAGCCAGAGTCCTTAAATTAATATTCATGCATATTTTCTTTTGTCTCTGTACTGAATATCTGACTAGCCATTTACAACTTTCATTGCATGCTAAGTACTTGGATTATTTTATGCTTGTACTTTTCTATTTTGAATTTATGTGCTCTCTAGACACATTATTTACAGGACTATTCTGTAATCAATATTGTTTGTTACAGTTTAATTGCAAAAGAGACCACCATAAGGTGTCATAGGTATCATGTTCAGTTCAAGGGACATCTTTTAAGAGTCCCAAAGAAACAAACTGCTCTATATAACCTTCACAAAGGAGATACAACCTTCACAAAGGACAGATTCAAACTAATTAAAGTTAATGGAAACATTCACATTGTCTTTAATGAATGGTATATCAGGATCTAAATGCATCATCTAGGGCAGAAGTGGAGACCCTCCAGCCCCTGGGTCCTACTCAGTTTGTCAGGGTTAGATCTTGTTTAGCCTCTAGATGGTTAGTTTACCTAAGCATCACAGGCACAGAGCCATGCAGATTCCAGTACCCATGGTTCACAACTGTTGACCAATGGGAGCTGTGGGAACTAGTGGCCTAGCCCATACCGCTTCCCTCATTTCCCATTGTCTGGAAATGGTAAACTGCAGCAACTGAGAGCTGCAAGTAGTCACTCCTGCAGATGCTCAGGTATACAAAGCATCTCATGGTCCACCAGTGGCTAACCTTAATGAGAGTCATGCATGCAGGAGCTTTCCCTGGGTCTATATGTGGAGGACACAAATCCTCTTTGCAAAGCATTTAAAATTTTTGAAATTTATTTTCACTGCAGTTTCAATCACAATGCTAATATTGTCCATCAAATAGAATAAAGTAATGCCAGATTGAAATATTCTTTTTCAGCAAAATCAGTGTTTCATTTCTCTTTAAGTTTATAAAGCTTTGACACAGTCTGAATTTTTCCCTCAACAAAATTTCAGCAAAATCATCTTCTTGCGAAACATCTCTATTTAGAAGTAATTGTATTTCCAGATGAAAAATGCTTATGTTAAGGTTTTACTGGTGACCAGCTCAATTGTTTCCTTTCAACATTTCACTGTTAACCTGGCTACAAATTCATTTGATGACAATGTATAAATAAACAACAAAAAGCATATTGGCATGCACAGTAGATATAATTTGGTGATTTAATGTTTTGCACATGGTAAAGTAATTATCTTTGGTTATGTAATTACAAACTATAACTACATATTTATATATAATTTTTTTAGCTAATCTAGGACCAAACTCATGGGCACTAGAGATGAAGCATGCTTAGCTTGGTCCACAGGTGAAACCACTTGACTAGTGAAAAAACTGACCAGCATGCTTGGGATATGGGTAATCTGACCTAATGGTGCAGGGAGTCAGGCCAGGTCAGATACCAGGAGGTGAGAGTCTGAGATAGGCTGGAGGGCAAACCACAAGACAGGCAGGGTCGGCAGGGTCAGGTTACTAAGAGATCACCATAAAGTAGTAAATAATCTGTAGTGGGTACTTATAAACAGCTTTCTGTTTCAGTACTTGGTTTAATGAAGAGCTGGGAACAAATCAAGAGCTCCCCATGATACATCAGTCAGATATCAGGCCAGGAGTCCTCTGTCTGAGTTCAGATTCTACTCTGACACCTTTTAACTTGTTGTTGGTAACATGTTGGAAGTGCCATGATCCTACACGCTTGGCTTTTGACAGTGACACCTAGACTTGCTGATTTACCAGCATGCTCAACTTGTTTGTGCTTTCCCATCACAATTGATAAGTTAAGGCAACTAGCTAAACAAACACAACATGAATCCCAAACCTGCCAGACAGAACCTCCTAGAACTTAGGAAGAACACATAGGGCTTGTCTAGACTACCACCCTCCTTCGAAGGAAGGATGGTAAGTAGGGTGTTGGGAGTTTACTAATGAAGTGCTGTGCTGCATACACAGCACTTCATTAAGCATATTCCCCCCGTGGCAACTACGAAGTTTTAAACTTTGAAGTACCAGCTCTTCTTTCGAAAGAGGACATCCACACACAAAAAAGCAGATAAAAGGGATGATCTGCTCTTTCAAAAGAGAACACCCACATAGCCCTTGGTCTTTCAAAAGAATGGGACAGGGTTTGAAAAATCAGGTGACATAAGCACTGGTCTTTTGCAAGAAGGGCCCTCTGGAACATCTAAACACATTTTCTTTCTAAAGAAGCTTTCAAAAGAAGGTGCTTTTCCTGAAATGGCAGAGGAAGAGAGTTTTCGAAAGGAGCACCTCATTCTTTCAATTTACTTTTGAAGGAATTCTTTTAATCATAGAATCACAGAATCATGGAGCTAGAAGGGACCTCAAGAAGTCATCAAGTCCAGCCCCCCCGCTGCAAGCAGGATCAACCTCAACTAAATCATGCCAGCCATGACTATGTCAAGCTGGGACTTAAAAACCTCTAGGGATGTGTAGATGCTCCACAGGATCTTTCGAAAGAGGCCCCCTTCTTCTGAAAACTCTTTTGAAAGAACTTGCTAGAACAGATGAAGCCTTGGGCTTTTTTTGATCCCAGTCCTGACTTCTTGGTTTCAAGTTTTTATTTTTCTCTTTTTTGAGTAAGGGGGCTTATGATCAGGATTTCTTGCCTCGAAGTAATATAATTTTATTTCTATTGTCTATTTCTTTTGAGAAGTACATAAAATAAATGGGCCACAAAGCCCTCAGTTGTGAATGAGACAAAGTATAGACAAGCCAAGCAATTTACTGTTGAACACAAGTGGTGGCATTTGAAAGGGTGCCTAGAGCAGCAACAGCTAGAGCTTCAGGCCCCTTTGAAACACTGGGCCTACAACTGCCCCCTGTGCACCTCCTCAGCAGTCCAAGGGAGGTCTGAACCTGAGCACCACCTTAACTTTGAGCCTCCCCATTCTTTGGTTTGACTGCTGCAGTTTCTTCACTTTCATATGTAACACCTACATACCCAAGTCATCAGCGGAAGTAATTGAACCCCCAACCTTAAGGGCTAAAGCCTTGTGCTCTACCATGTGAGCTAAAGGTAAGGTGGCTCTCAGCCATGCCCATAGAGCACAGACTTCACACTCTGGTGGTCTCAGTGCCTCTGGTGTTACACATACAACCCAGTTGCTGTCACCGGTCATTAATACTCCTGCAACCTCCAAGGAAATCTGGTCTGACATTTCAGCGATTCTACAGCTGGCCTGTAGCTGTGCATTCACAGCCTTTTCTCCTCCCAGGCCTAGGAGATCCAATAACTTGTGTCCACGCCAAACCCAAGCACCTCTGGGAGAACAGCTGGCATGGTCAGCTAGGCTGTTGTACACAATGGCTGTGGCCACTCTAGCACTGCATTTCGAAAGAAGAAATTCTGAATAACCATTCTGAAATGTCTGCTTTCAAAATGGAGTGCCTACACTCAAAAAGGAGCAATGACATAACACAGAGCTCCCTTTGAAAATAAAGGGGCAGGAAATGGTGCAGAAAGGGTGGAAGGGCTGACAAGCCCTTCCGGGAGCAGAGGCCACCTGCTCCCTTAAGGGAGCCTTCCCAGACACCCTCCCCATTCACATGCAGAGGGTCCAGGCTGCGTGCAGCACGTCTCCTCCAGCCCAGCACCGGCAGAGCCCTGCTCAACCCTGTCACCACATCGCAACATTGATCTGAAGCAGCTCCATGACGAGGACATCCTGCAGCTCGTGGGAAGCCTGATGGCTGTACTTGGGGCTGTGCAGCTGAGGCTCCAGACAGCCCGCTATGTGTCTGGCTTCCTGCAGGTTCCCTGCCACAGTGCAACTTCAGCGCCTTCTTCCCCAGGTCTGCCATTGCCTCTGCCGATACCCCACCAGTGGGGAATGGTGGGACTTCCTCATCACACAGGAGTGGTACAAGTGGTGGCTCCACAATTTTTGTATGACCACGTCCATCTCCCTGGAGCTATGCCAATGGCTGTCACCCAACCTTCGGGACCTGGACCCTCAAAAGTGTCTGGGACTTCCCCTTGAGAAAAAGGTGGCCATTCCCTTGTGGAAGCTGGCCACCATAGAGAGCAACCACTCAGTTGCCCACCAATTTGGAGTGGGGAAGGCTGCCATCAGGTTCATCCTCCTCAAAGTAAATCGGCCTGGGTCATTCACCTGCTATGGATCTCGGGGAGAAGTTGCAGGTGTTCCCATGAACCCTGCCACATGGTCACAGGTGCTTTTACCCTCCATCCCATACAGGTCATCACTGCCATCCTCCTGTGCCGGGTCATTCATGTGGGCGATCTGGATGCTGCTATGGCTGGCTTTTAGCAGCTGGGTTTCCCCAACTGTTTTGGTGCCTTGGATGGCACCCATATCACCATCTGGGCCCCACCACACAGCAGGAGATGGTACATCAGCCAGAAAGGGTACTATCTGGTCATCTTCCAGTGGGTGCTTTATGGATATTTGTGTGGGCCGGTTGAGCAGAATCCACAATGCCTGCATCTTCAGGAACTCCTGGATTGGGTGCAGGATGGCAGACGGGAGCTATCTCCTCCCACGGGAGCTCCTGGTGGGAGACACCACAATGACCCCATGCATAGTCGCCGATGCCGTATACCCCCTCCAGGCCTGGCTAATGCATCCCTATATGGGCTACACAAATACGAGCCAGGACTGCTTCAACAGCCTGCTCAGCCAGGCTTGTGACACCACAGAGCAGTCTTTCAGGTGCCTGAGGGCACACTTCAGGTGTTTATTGACACGCCTGGAGGTCAGCCTTCCTAACATGCCCACCATTGTGGGTGTGTGTTGTGCTTTCCACAATCTAGTGCAGAACAAGCACAAGATGTTCATGGTGCAGTGGGTAGCCGAGGATGTACTGCACTAGGAACAATCAGGTGCAGCCCTATGCCACCAGTAGCACTGGGATGGGGTTTGTGTAAGGGAGGACCCCTGGGAGGCCTTCACCCCAAGGCCCCTGTGACCTGCCACCAGCCTGCACCCCACAACCCCCCCGCACACCCAACCCTCATCACTGTCCCATCATCACCCCCTGCCTGCACACACATACCTCACTGCTCCCACCCAAAGCATGATGGGCACCACATAGTTCACTCATTGTAGCAATACAATAAGTGTTGGTTTACTTGACTGTAACTGTGTGATAGAATACCTTCTCCAATTATGTACACAGTGGGGTGGGAGGAGAACTATATACATGTGGGGTGGGGGAGACGTGTGTACATGGGGGAATGGGGAACCTTACTCCTCTCAGGTGGGGGGATGGCAGCCACAATACCCACAGGAGTCACAACACCCAGTTCTGGGGGGCTGGGGTGGGGCTGGGACCACAGGGAGGTCGGAGCTTGGTGGGGGTGTGGTGACCTTAGCCGGGGGGGTGCAGGACAAGCCATGCCTGGGGTGGCTGTATCCACCTGCAGTCACTGCACCAGTTCCTCCTGTTCAGCTAGGATGAAGCAGAGTGGGAGCAGGGCAACAAGGACAGGGGAGGCTGGAGAGACTGCGGGAGGGGCGGCTGGAGGGACTGTCAGAGGGGCAGCTGGAGTGAGGAGCTGCGGAAGGGGCTGTCAGTGGGGCAGACAGCTGGCCCAGGAGTGTGGTGATGTCACAAGTGAGAGCATCAATGTATCTGGCCCCCCAGTCCCAGGATGCCCACTCCATTGAGAGCCACTCCCACAGGAGATGGTTCTGTTCCTGCCACGCAGCTGTGTACGCCGCCATGAGGTCCTCCAGGCAGCTGCAATGGTGTGCCCACCCATTGCGGTGTCTGGACCTTGGGCGTTTCACCCCATCCCCCTTGCCAGCTGCAACAGGGCGTTCCCCATGACATCAAGGGAGCTGGGCTGGCTCCTGGACATTGAGGCTATAAAGACATAAGGAAAGAGGATGGCACTCCATCAGCTGAGTGGCCAGGCCATGTGGCCCAGTGGGCCTGTACCTGTTGGCCATCCCTCCCTGCCCGGGTGGGTGGAGGCCCTGGGATGTCCTGGGCATAGAAGGATTTGTGCATCGGTAGGATGTATGCAGGGCTTGGTCGCACCACCGCATGTCCTCCCATGCCACATGTCCTGTCCATGGGCTCACATGCAGAGATCCCCGTGAATGTCCATCTCCTGGATGGCGAGCAAGGCCATTCCTGGGGCCCTTGGGGTGGCACTGCTAGCTTTGTGGGCAGCTCTATGTTGGCTGCAGCAGAAGCCCCCCTCCATGCCCTGGGGTGCCCAAAACACCCAGTCGTACTTGAGGGTGCCTCAGGAAGCTCAGGGAAGACCTGGGCAGAGGTTACCCAGCTCGTGCACTCTGAGGGCATGGCAATGAAGAGTGCCCCCTCGCTGAAGCTCTCCTTGTCACTCTACCCCTCCTTCTGCTCAGGGTCCAGGTGTGGGTGAGTGGTGTCACCAAGGGCCCCAGGTCTGACTCCTCAACCTATGCTGTGCTGTGTCCAGGGCCTGTTTTGGGGGACCTGTCTCCCTCACCCCAAGAGGCTGGTCAAGCTTCTGGTAGTAGGGGCAGCTGGCAGGTGCTGCCCCTGGCCACATAGCTGTGTCCTTGGCATAGGCCTGACACAGCTCTTTCACCTTTGACCCTTAGGGTCAGGATCTGGGCGAGATGGGCAAAGGCAACTCCATTCTGCTTCTGGTCCTCGCTGTGCAGCAGGACCTCTTCATCCCCACAAATGGCCAGATGGTCATGGTTCCATCCATATAGGGGCCCTGTCTTGGCTGGATGGCTGGAGTCCTGAGAGCCCTGTTTCCCAGTGCCCTGAGACCCCTCAGTATCACAGGTGTTCTGGTTGCTTGCCATGACTCCAAGGGGAGCTTTTTCTGGGGTTCTGAGGGGTGCTGGAAGGCGTAGTTGCTGGAGCTCATGCTCCTGAGGCTGCCAGCACACTCAGCTTCCTGCTTGGGGTTTCTGGGTCCCTGCAACTTTAAAAGTGGATGAACCTGGCAACCATAGAGCCCTACTGGGGCTGGCCATGGACTGTCTGTGCTCCAGGTGGCTGGCAACATGGAGGACTTGTTATTTCAAAACAGCAGCACATGTTTCCTTTTGAAATGAATTTCAAATTGAGGCACTGTTCCCAATATGGGAGTGGAACAGTGCTTTCAAAACATCTGCCTTGTTATTTCAAAATTAATTTTGAAAGGAGAAATTTGTTTGTAGTCGCTCTCCTGTGATTTTCAAAAGGTTCCCTATTTTCTCAATTAATTTCAAAGTTGAATCCTGGTGCGGCCACAGCCAACCAGAGGGAACTGTTATGTCCACTTATTAAGCTGGGCAATCAGAAAAAGGCATTGCAAAAACATTCAGAGTTTTAAAGGGCAACAAGCCTTCCAATGTAGGTGGCCCTGTGTGATGGTGTTCACACTTGTGATCAGAGTACTCAGTGCTGGGCATGGAGGGCAACTTGAAGATTGTTTGGGGAGGTCATGTTGCCAAGTTACATGGGTGGGACACAAATTTAAGCATAAATAAATGCACGACTAGATGACCTGTGCTGGCTGCTGCCACTGTAATCCCCTTACAGATGTTTCTACTGTGCAGAGAAGAACCCTAGAAAAACTAAGGAGGCCTCCTCTAATTACACAGAGTTTTCTGCAAATTTCTTATTGTTTGGCAAAGCAGCATAGAGGGAGACCTGAGGACGAGTGAAGGCACGTGCATCTTCCGGATACGATCCTCAGTGTTAGGATTTAGATGGAGATTTCTGCATTGAAAAAAAAAAAAGCCTGATTCAAAATTTAAGGGGTGGGGAGGAAAAGACGAGGCACAGTTGTTGGGATAGAGTAAAAGAAGGCAACAAAATGATCACCACATGATAATTAGTACTGCCTCTCTTTGCAATTATCTGTGAGTATTTACAATGTTTGAACACAAGGTTTCATGTTTGGATGCTTTCTGTTTGTCTCATGATCTCTTTAAACTTGAACAAATGCTTGTTAAGCTCTTGGGCAAAACTAGCACTTAACTCTCAGACTACATCTGTATTACAGCGATCTTTCAAAAGAAGCCCTTTTGGAACATCTCTTCCTTAAGAACTTCTGTCAAAAGAGACACGCACAAAAAAAGCAGATCAAAAGAGTGATTTTCTCTTTTGAAAGAGAGCATCCACCCAGTCCCCAATCTTTTGAAAGAATGGACCAGGGATCAAAAAGTCAGGCCCCATGAGGACTGATTTTTTGAAAAAAAGGGCCTGTGGAGCTTCTACACACATTTTCTTTCAAACAAAGATTTGAAAGGGGGCGCTTTTCCTGAAATGGGAAAGGAAGAGAGATTTCAAAAAGAGTGCTGTATTGCTGCATTCTTTCGATTTACTTTCTTTTGAAAGAACACTTTTTGCGTGTAGATGCTCCACTGGATCTTTTGAAAGAGACCTCTCCTTTCAAGGAGTCTTGTGAAAGAGTTTGCTTGCATGACACCAACAGACCCAGGTTGCTGGCACCAGAGATAGAACCCTCCAGCATAGGGTCTCAAGCCCCACACTCTACCACGTGAGCTAAAGGCTAGCTGGCTCTCACCTGAAACGGTAAAGTAGAAACTCCTCTCACCCCACATGAGCTCTCAGTACCTCTGGGTGCTACACTTGTATAGAGGCAGCCTCAGGGGTCAATACTAGTTGTACTTCATACAAACTGGCTTTTTATCTTTTATATGTATCTGGTTTTTAAAATAGATTGTAAATGCTCTTTTGGTACCAATATAATGTCTTTTGCCAATAATTTTCATCCTGAAGATTTAATAGACCTGCGTGGCATTTATGGTCTTGTACATCAGTTGCTTGATACATAGTGTTTATCCCATGCACTGCAGTCTCGATAATAGCATAAAGTGATCGTTTCAATAAACATGTCTTAGAACTGTTGCAGTTTCCTTTTGTAATGTATGGCAGGGGACAGGATATGTAACCTGTGGATTCTTGACTCTCTAAAATAGGTCAGTCTTTTACAGCAGTTGATTGAAGCTGTGCAGCTATGACTATATAGCCATGTCTACACTAGCTGGCTATTTCAAAATAGCTGGGACAACTTCGAAATAGCGCCCTGTGCACCTACACGTGCCATGTGCTATTTCGAAGTTGAAAGTGACGTAAGGTGGTGAGATGTCGAAATTGCTATCCCCATCAGAAGATGGGTATAGCGCCCTACTTCGATGTCAAACGTTGAAGTAGGGCATGTGTTGATGATCCGCATCCTGCTACGTCAAAATAGCGGGGTCCTCCATGATGCCCATCAGCTGAGGGGTTGAGAGACTCTCTGTCCAGCCCCTGAGCTCTATGGTTGCCATGTGCAGCAGCCCCTTAAAGCTCCATGCCACCGATGTCCTGTGGCAGGAAGCTGAGAGTGTGCAGGCAGCAGCACAGACATTTGCTTAGCCTGCATGCCCTCCAGATGCCTCAGTCCCCCACCCAGCACCCATGGCAGCCAGCCAGCCCCCCGAGCGCCCACAGGCACCTCCCTCCAAAGGGGACCCAGGGCTCCCAGCTGTACAGCCAGGTGGGGAAGAGGCAGCCGGGCCCATCCTGGTCAGACGCCGAGATCTGGGACCTGCTGGGTTTTTGGGGCGAGGAGGAGGTGCTCCAGGTAATGGGGAGCAAGCGGCAGAACACATACGCATTTGCCTGGCTGGCCAAGGGCCTCGCTGCCCGGGGTCACCCTGTCTGCACTCCTGACCATGTCAGGAGTAAGGTCAAGAAGCTGTGGCAGGGTTACGCCCAGGCCCAGGAAATGGCCAGCTGGTCTGGGGCCGCCCCTGCTGCTTACCCCTTTTACAGGGAGCTCAGGGAGATCTTGGGCCCCTGGTACACCTCCTCCCCTCGGCCACCCTTGACACCTCAGCCAATGAGTCACCGCAGGCCGCGGAGCCAGAGTCTGGCACGGAGACCAGCCCTGCACACCAGGGTCCTCAGAGGAGCTCAACCCTGGTACAGCAGAGGAGGAGGGCTTCAGCAATGGGGGGCTCCTGACTGACCTCCCATCCCACAGCTCCAGCAAGGCATCCCCCCACCAGGTGTCCCCCGACCATGGGAGCAGACTGTCAGGTATGTACCCCAGGTGCACACCCCTGGGTTAAGGGGTGGGGGCAAGGGACACACCCCGATAATCCCGGCCCACCATGGCCTGACCAGACCATGGCCCCGGGACAGCAGTGGCACATCCCTCAGAGCCCATCAGCACCTGCCCCCAGGATGGTGCCATGCCCCATCCCTGGGGACAGGGGGAGCAGAACCCCCAAAGGGTGTCACCCACAGGGGGGGCACCACACCCATCATTACCCCTGGGGGACAGGGAATGGGGAACCAACAGCAGAGGGGTGGGGGGGACTTGGGCCATGGGTCAGGGCCCAGACTAACAGCTTTCTCCACTTTTCCCTGCTCTATTCCACAGCTGCACTATCTGAAGGTGTTGACAGCACGGGCGCTGCATTCATTTTGCCTGACAGCCCACCGGAGACATCTCATCAAGGCAGCCAGGCAGCTGAGAAGGGACTGTCCCCGCAATGAGCCTGCCACTGCCGGAGCCACCCATGGGCAGCCGCTGACACCCAGCTGCTCGCCACCCTCTGGCATCAGATTGAGGTTTCAGAGCACCGCCTGCAAGTGGAGGAGTGCCGGCTCCACTTGCAGGAGCGAGTGCTGGCCTGGCACCTGGAGGCCTGGGGGTCCTTCATGAGGACCTTCGAGCATCTTGCTGAGCAGATGGCACCCCTGCTGCCACTCTGGCCACCGTCCCTCCCAGCTGCCCTCCACCTGCCCTGGAGCCTGCAGAGAAGGGGGACCGTGGGGCTCAGGAGCCAGCCCAGACATACCTGGCAGTCCTCCTGGCCCCCACCCAGCCTCGACAGGGCCTCTGGCCCAGACATGGTTCGCTCCCCCCCACGCCAGGAGCTGGACAGTGGGGGAGAAGGGGGATAAGGACTGGGCCACCCACCCCCTTTGTACATATTCACCCCCATTATTGTACGTAGTTGCCTTGTCCCACCCCCCTTTAGTAGCTGCATCCCCAATGTACATAGTTGCCCCATTCATGTTAAAGTTAATCATTTTTGGTTTCAAGAATGTTCGGTTTATTTAAAACAAAACAAACGTGTGTTGTTTGCTCTTCGGTGAGCAGTGGTGTGGGTGTGGGGGAAGTGTAGTGTGTTGTGAGCAGTGGGTGGGGCAGTGGGTGGCTCACCAGGCTGGCCCTGCTAGCATTCACCCTGCAGCCTGGTCAAAATGGGCCCACAGGGCCTCCCGGACCCAGATCCCCTTGTGGTCAGCTTGGCAACTCAGAGCAGCAGGTGGCTGCGGGTAGGCCATGCCAGCCTCCACAGCTCAGCCCTGCATGAATGCCCCCCCTTGCTCTCCACCAGGTTGTGGAGTGTGCAGCATGTGCCCACAACCTGGGGGATGTTGGGGAGCCCCGCATCCAGGCGGGTGAGGAGGCACCTCCAGCAGCCTTTGAGGCAGCCGAAAGTCCTCTTGACTACATGGAGTGCATAGTTCAGGCAGGTGTTGAACTGCTTCTGGCTGGCACCGAGGTGGCCTATGTAGGGGTGCATGAGACAGGGCTGGAGGGGTAGGTCGCATCCGCCACAAGGCAGAGGGGTACGGTGGTGTACCCCAGAGGCATCTCCCACTGGAGGATGTAGGTCCCCACCTCCAGCCAGTGGCACAGGCCTGAGTTCCTAAAAACCCAGGCGTCATGGGTGCTGCCAGGCCAGCCAACATAAATGTCCAAGAAGTGGCCCCGGCTGTCCACCAAGGCCTGGAGGACCACTGAATGGTAGCCCTTCTTGTTCAGGAAGTGTCCTACGCTGTGGTCCAGGGCATGGATGGGGATATGGGTCCCATCCAGTGCCCCGAAGTAGTTAGGGAACCCCATGCCAGCAAACCCCCATGATGGCTGCATCCAGGTCCCTGAGCCACATGAGCCTGTAGAGCAGCAGAGTGTTCAGCATACAGACCACCTGCCGGGGGAGGACATGAGCACCCACAAGGGGTGTGCAGGGTGTGCCTGGCCCTCCCTCAGGGGTCCTCTGTCCCCCCGGGATCCCCTCTCCCCTGGGGTCCCTCCTCCACTCCGGCTCCCTCCAGGTTCCCCCCCAGTCTCCCTCCAGAGTCATTCCCCCCGGGTCTCTCACGCTCCATGATGACAGCCCTGACAGTGGCTTTGCCCACACTGAACTGCTGTGCTATGGATCGGTAGCTGTCTGGAGTGGCCAGCTTCCAGACAGCGATGCTGATCCATTTCTCGATGGTGAGGGCATGCCACATGGGGGTGTCCTGGTGCTGCAGGGCAGGGGTGAGCCACTGGCAGAGCTTGAGGAACGTCTGCCGGCTCATATGGAAATTCCAGAGCCAGCGGTCATCATCTCACTCCCCAAGCACCAGCTGCTCCCACCACTCTGTGATGGTGGGGTACCTCCATAGCCAACGATGCACCTGGGCTGGGGAGGCCAGGAGGGCTACTTGGTGGTCTGGAGCATCTCCTTCATCCCCTGAGGAGGACAGCTCATCTTCCAGGAGAAGCTGGGCAGCCTCCTCCATGGCACCAAGCAGGGCAGCCACTGCCTTTGGGGCAGTCAGTTGGGCTTCTGGCTGCTGCTGCTGCTGGGGGTCCATGCTGCATGCACAGGGTCTGCAAGTGGTTGTGGGCTGTAAGGACCTGTGCTGTGCAGGCCGAGTCTGCCTGGGTGGGGTCCTTTAAGGGAGAGGCTTGCTGTTGCCCTGGAATGGCTAGTCCACCCTGTGATCCTGTCCGCAGGCTTTCCTAGCCTCCTTATTGCGACTGGGGCTTCTTTTGTGTGTAGACGCTCCCCTGCAGGGCCTATTTTGATTTAGTGCTTTCCTACATCAACGCTGAATGTTGATGGCACCAGCCCTGGAGGATGTATGGATGCTTCGCGTCGAAATAGCTTATTTCAATTTCACTACATCGAAATAAGCTATTTAGATGTAGCGTCCCAGTGTGGACGTAGCTTATGTGTCACAGATACAATGAGTACTTCATAATCTGTGGGTTAATTCCTTAGAATGGGAAATGATGACCTGCCAAACCACGGTTTGTTAAGACAATGCACAGATGGGGAAGTTAGAGTTCTTATACGTTTCAGTATGAATACTGACTCCATAGTCCTTAATGGTAAGTGTTGAAAATGCAAATACATCTAGGCAGCAAATCAGTAGAAAATAACTTGATATGACATTTAAAAGATTAAATATACTCAGTTCATGCCCAGTATCTCCTGTGTAATGACAAATCTTATTAATATTAACATCCCTCACACAACCAAAAACAACTATGTTAGTAATTCTTATGGAATACCTACTTGTCAAATTTCCTTTTAAGAACAAGATCATTTTTGACGAAAATAATCATAAAGTAGTATTCAAAATCTGGTTGTTTATTTTTATTTCTAATTAATTTAAAACTTCTAAACAGAATTTTATCATTTATTTTAAACAAGTGGATATACTCTCTTGGTGTCCAAGGTTAAACTCTCTGTGGCAAATTTTAGACTTAAAGCTTCTGAATAGATTGGCTTGTAACTCCCAGCACTTCTGATATCCTGTACAAATCTCCCCTTCTGCTGACCGCAATAATACAGTTTTCCCATAAATTAGGCAGTGGAATGCACAATCATTAACCCAAACATTCTATTATTATACTGTCACTCCATGAGGGAGCTAACAGGATACAATACAACTGACACCTCCCTAACCCCTGTACTGATCCAGCTACAAAGTACATCACATCTACAACCTATCTATAGTTCAGGGAGTAGGGATGTTACAGACGCACCATATGGTAGTATAATAAGATGCAAGTGCACCAAGAGATTTTACAGTTTTCTCTATGCTTTTGTTATATCTCGACCTGCTAATTTATTTCTATCTAGTTTATCATTGATTGATGCCTTTCTCCACCCCTACCCTCTGAGGAAAAAAAAAATGTTGAAGTGGAGTTGTGGTGATTAGTGATTGTGGAATTTCCCCTCCCACATTAGTTGCTGATTAGGGTTCTGTGTTTAATCACCTGGGAGGTATGGAAATACAGTATCACCTAGGAAAACATGGGAGTATGTGATTTTCCTCTTGGAAAAAATATATGGAGATATTATGTCATAGAACTGGAAAGGTCATTGAGTCCAGTCCCCTACAATTACAGCAGGACTTATCACCATCCTTAATAGCATTTTTTTTTTAAATAAAGTCTCTGTGTCTCAGACCCTCCTCAAGGACTGAGCTCACAATGGTTGGTTTACAAGACTAATGTGTGAGCCACTAAACTATTCCTCTCCCCTGGCAGCAATAATTAGCTGGCTGGACCTAACTTTATGAAAGAAGACTGCAGTGCCTCTGGGCATCTCATGCATTGTGTTTGATCCCTGTCACCTGTTTTGTGTTTGGCGGATCTCTGGTCATGTCCTCTATTTTTGTTAATTGTGGCAAGTGTACTTTGATTATCCTTATTTCCCTAAGTGTTACCTGAACTTGTAATAAAATAATAATGAGCCTTTTAATTGTATTTTAACCGTACAGCAAGGTGCAAATGTTAACAATGGATTCAACCAATATCATGGCTAATCCAGAATTTTATTTCTGGGTCAAAGGCCTTGAAAACAAACCACAAGAAACCCCATAACAGACAAAAAGGTCATGTCTGCTCTGCCCTTCCCTTTCAAAAGGGGCATGAAAATGCAGCCAATGAAGTATTGATTTGCATATTCAGCACATCAGTTGCATAATGATGGCCACTCACCTTTCAGGAAGTGCTGTTTTTGAAAGACAAAACAGCCATGTAGATGGGGTTCCTTCGAAAGGAAGTCCCCCTTTTGAAAGCACCCTTCTTCCTCAAAAAAAAAAATTAGGAAGAAGGGTGCTTTTGAAAGTGGGGCTTCACGTTGAAGGAACCCTGTCCACCTGGATGTTTTGGCTTTTGAAACAGCACTTCCAGAACAGCAAGTGACTGCTATCATGAGAACGAGTCATTGAATATGCAAATCAGCACCTCATTTATATTTTTGATTGGCCGCATTTGCATGCCTCTTTTGGAAGGGAGGGGCAGTGTAGACAGAATAAATAGTTCACGTTCCATCCTAACCCCAACCAGTCGGTCAACGGTTTATGTCCTGACTCACACTTGAAAAAATAAAACTGCTTTAGCCTATCTAATGCAACACTGAGTTTCCATTATCAATATAAATGTCAAATTTAGTTTCAGTTCCTACTACATTATTGGCCTAGACAATTTTGTGTGGCAATAATTCTGTAGGTTAATTATGTACTGGGTAAAAATAAATCTGTATAACTAACATTCATGTGAATATTTTAAATTATTTTTCCCATTTTGAATATTAGCTGACATAAAAGTATCCTAGCTGATTCTTAAAAAAAAGAAGCATACCTATGCCTGTCTTAACTTGAAATCCTATTTGCACAGCTAGATTCTCTGCCAGGTTGCCTTTTAAATATTTTTTTTCACTATTGAATAAGTTATTGCATCAAAGGAAAAGTGAATAAATAAAAGGAAAAATATTTTATGGTATCCAACATTCTTGGTTATAGTTAGTATTTGATACGGTATACATACAGGTTGAACCTCTCTAATCTGGAACTCTCTCATCCAGTAAACTCCACAATCTGGCATGATTTCAGTTATCCAGATAATCACTCCTCGTGGATGTGGCCATGTTTCCTGTAGTCCGATAAAGTTTGTTTCCAGCCACCAGTCCTGGCTTTCTATGTTCGGTGCTGTCGTTTAGCTGTAACTTCAAATGTCTTCTAAGAGCCCGTTAAGCAGTAGAAGTGTTAGTAATGTGCCAAAAAATATTGACCTCCCGTCATCCAGCAAATTCGCTCGTCTGGCACTGGTCACATCCTGAGGGTGCTGGACGGGAGAGGTTCAACCTATATAAAAGTTAATTTGAACTAAACTGTTTTGAAGACCACATACTACTTTAGGTCCAATAGCTTCTGAATGTCTTGGATTTTTTCTTTCTATACATTAGGGTTAACTATATGGCAGGCAACAGATGATATATTCAGGCTACATAAATAAGCTTTGCAAAATCACCTAAACTTAATCACTTGGGATACAATTACTAATTGCTTTTACTACCTGATTCACAATTGTGTGCATTACCTCCATGTTGGGTAAATACCATTGTATACAATCATCAGAGCATTGTTTTGATAAAAGACATTTTGCATTTTTCTGATAACCTATATTGTAGATGATGAAACATCAAATTAATAATGCAAGCTCTGAAACATGGGCCATCAGCCAATAAAAGCCTGAGTAAATGGCATTAAATGTATTTTCCATAATATCTTGTCTAGGTTGACTTTTAAATTGGAACAGATTGAAACTAGTGTATAATCCACTCAAACATATGCAAGGCTTGATGGTATTTTTTTTCTGTATTTCTCAACAGTCTGTTATGCTCCAGTGCTTGGGGGCATGGAGGTTATCATGGGTATAGACACTAGATAGAGTTCACTGAATTGAATGGAAACACAGTAAGTCTTAAGTCACCTGCACAATCACACTATCACTCACAGGAACACTGATGGGCCTTAGACAAAAGCTATCTGAGCACTTATCTAGGTTCTGCCCTCTAATTCAACTCCACTAAAGTAAGTGGAAAACTCTGAACTTTTATGGCAAGACTGGATTGGATCCTTAATACTTATCTAGAAGAAATTACTGGGTCATTGTGAAGTATTGCCCTCTTTGATAAAACTACTTTCTGCTTGTCTTCTATTTAATTGCTTTTTAAAGAAAAACAAAACACTTTTATTTTAAAGCTTTGCAAAATGAACCCAGTGCTAATAGCTGAACAAATAAAAAAAATTAGTTGAGTAATATATTAAAAAAGCATCACAAAGTTCATCTCATTTAAATCAACACTACATTTTACCTTGTTCTGACACACACACCCTACTCCACACTTGGACTACGTAGTCCAAACCAATATTGTATATTGGAGTTCTCCCTTTGTAAAGAATGTGCCTACAAGGTCCCGCACATTGGCTAACACAATATCCATTAACTTACTGAAAATTACTTAACATATTCCTTTTTTTTTTCTACCTCTTTAGGGACGACGTGAGTTCACTCAGGTCCATTATCTCTCTTAGCAAATGGTTAGGTGACACGTATCATTTATGGTTTGAAAGTTCAGGCCTTTAAACTCTAAAATCTATGCAGTAACAGACATAAGCCCTGGCCCAAAATAGTGCAAGGATTCATTTCGCTGTGCGGGCCCCAGCAATGGTTAACAGAGTTGGTTCCATTATTTAAAAATAGTGATACAAATAAATTAAAATGACACAAATGCATTTGTCAGCACATACTAAAAAGTGCATGCTTAAACTTTCACTTTACTATAAATTGCTTTAAAAGGAGACATGCTCAGCTTTCTTTTTCCAAAATAGAGACGGCTTTATTGAATCACTGTAAATCACATTTTCCACAGCTTGCATGTTCCTAATTAATGTATTAGAATCACAAACTAACGCAAATTAGGCGGCTCCAAACTGACTCTCAGCACCGTCTAAATGTGTTTGTACCCTTTTACATTTTGCCAGCAGGCTCTGCAATATCATAGCTGTATGTTCATTTGAGGGCAGTCTGTCCCAAAGTACAAATCCAGGGTGATTTACTGAGGTAGCTCTATGATCTCATGAAAGAATTTTTTTAGAATGCAGTGTTAAGAAATGCCATAAACTTACTAACACCTACTTAACTCTATACATACACTCGTATCTTATAGAACTGGAAGGTACCTGACCTTGAGCGATCATCAAGTCTAATCTCTTGTACCGACCCACGGCAGGACCCATCTTCATCCTTGACAGATTTTTTTTAAGTTAACCTGCCCCAGACACTTGAAAGGCCCTCTCAAGATTAAATTTACAATGCTGGGTTTACAAGGCCAATGCTGTAGCAACTGTGCTATTAGTAATGAGGTGAGTAGGCACTGTTCAGGTCCAAATGGGATTAGTTTAGCATTTGGCATTCATTGAATGCCAAAAGGTTTTAATCTGCTCCTGTAAGGTTTCCATGCCATGTGCCAGACATCTTACACAAATCATTTTATTTTGTGATATTTCTGCCATCTTGGGCCAAAACTCTGGTGCACCCAGAACAGGACTGGAAAGTATGCATCTTCTGGTTTTGGATGCAAACTGTAAAAGATTTCAGATTTAAAGTTACAGTTCTGACTCACTGAAAATATACATCATGTGTCAGAGCCTCGAGCACTGCTAAATGGAAGGGAAGAAAATTGTTGCCTATTATTACTACACAGGCGCCTCTATTTGCCTCAAAGACCATGATCACACTCAATCAACAGCCTGAGTTGCTCCCATCAGTCTAACCACAGGAACTTGTGCTGCAAGTGAAACACTTGCATGAACTACACTGTTCTGTATCCCACCCATAAATCTTTACTAATTTGTAGTTAAGATTGGAGTCAAGTTCACACATAATAGCCATAAAAACACAATTGATAAAATCTAAGAAAATGATTTGTAAATATGCTGATTTGTGGATCTGGCATCAAACATAACAGTGCACAAGTAAAACAAAGCAAGCACCTTAAAGACTATAATATTATTTATTAGGTAATTAGCTTTCATAGGAAAGGCCCACTTCTTCCCACAAAAGCTCATTACCTAATAGATAATATTTTTAGTATTTAAGATGCCACAGGACTACTGGCTTTATTTTGAAAAGATACAGACTAAAACAGCTACCTCTCTGAGCACACAAGTACTGCACAAGGACTCCTTTTTAAAAAATGTGTGAATAACACATTATGTTTCTTTTACAGTATCTCTCTCAGTAAAATGTCTTAGCTACCTGGAATTAACAGTAGTACTTGTGCATTTGATTATGATTTCAAGTAACCGTGATTTGTTCAGCACCTACTGAGACTGACAAGATGTCTCAATTTTACATGGACAGTCCTGCTATTCAGAATTTTGTCTTTTTTTTGGCACCTGTTACCACCAACCTCAGCCTGATTTTCCACAACTCTTACTTGATCACTGTATAGCCAGGGATCAACCAGTACCTGGAGGCTCAAACCTGCTTTTTGTTCTCTTATGGGTGATGAACTAGTGGCTGTGGAAGAGAACACTCTTGCCTAAAGTAGGAGTGGAGATGGCCAGAGCTCCAGGCTGCTTTGAAATGCCACAGAGTACCGTGTCACTGCTCTCCCACACACAGCTCTGAGGGAGTGTATGGGGGACCAAGGCTGACTGCCCTAAGCCCTGCCCCCTCTGCCTGGCCCCTTCTTGGGGCACAGAACTGGAACCCACCTCCCACATTTCCCCCCAGCCCCATGGCAGCTGTTCGTTCCACTGCATATGGGAATTGAAAGTCCAGTCAACATTAAGAACTCAGCTGACAAGGCAAATTTACAGTATATAACAGTTTGATTGGATTATTAAACTTCAATTATAACCAGTAATACAGATTGTAATGTTACTTCCACCCCAGTGGTAAATACTCATTTATTTTCTTGTCTAATTTACTTTCCAGTATGCGCCTATTAATAAGCTCTTTCCCCTGCATGAGGCAACATGATGCGAAATACAGAGGAGGGAAAACAATGATGATTATACATGCTGATATTTAAGGTTTGGTATGACATATATTCACTGGGGCCCATACATTGTCTTCCATGACAGCAGAAGGAATGCAAAAAAGTTATATGTATCTTATGTACAGGTTGAACCTCTCTAATCTGGAACTCTCTCATCCAGCAAACTCCATAATCCAGCATGATTTTATTAGCTGGATGATCACTTATCATGGGTGTTGCCATGTTTCCCATGGTCCCATAAAGTTTGTTTTCAGTCACCAGTTCTGGCTGTCAGTATTCTCTGCTGTTACTTAGCTGTAATTTACTCTTAAATGTCTTAGAGCCCAGTGAGCAGTGGCAGAGTTGGTAACGCTGCTAGACAATTGACCTCCTGTGGACTGGTAAATTCTTTCATCCTGCACCAATCAGGTCCTGAGGGTGCTGTATTAGAGAGATTCAACCTGTAGTGTGTTTGCAACTGAGTGGGGTCCCAAGACACAAGGTGACGTGGTATTTTTCTCAAAATCTTCAATCTCTCTCTCACTGACAGAAATTGATCTAATGAAAAATATTATCTCACCCACTTAATCTTGCTATACACATCCTTGTCTGTTTACTAAGAGACACATGTGCCCAGACCACATCTGACCTCTGCACATTCTATTTATTTATTTATTTATTGTGTCCTAACATACGGAGGAAAGGAAGAACATGTGGGCAAGGAGTAGAAATGTCCAAGTGCATGTGTGCTAACTGATAACAGCACCTCCTATTGGTTAGATGAATATCTTACCATCCTTGCACCAGAGAAGTAGATCTTAATTTTCTCTATTACCAGGATCAAGGTCAACTGTAGTGATATTATCAGTGACCCTCTGAGCAGCACAGTTGTCAAAGCCAATATGCTCCCTAAGCAAGGTCAGCAAATCCAGTCTATCTCCTTTGTGAGCCACTCTTCATGTGTAGGCAAGTAGGAAGACATAGTTTCCAGCTCCAAGCTAATCTTGCAGTCAGGATGAAGCCCAGTATCTCTCTCATGAGGGAATTATAGTTTAAAGAGTTTGGCTCCTGAATCAAGATTTGTTGTCAGAGGAAGAAATCAGTATCACATAGATTCTAGAGCCAAAAATCAGACATTTAATTTTGCTTCAGACGGAGCTTTAAATATTACAGCAATTAAATGTCAATATGCTGACTATCATACTGACGCTGCTAACCTTTCACATAAACTTAGCATTTTGTTTCTGTCTCTCTGAATATATATATATATACACACACACACATACATACTATTTTTGCACGATTAATTAAAGTATGTCTGATAGAATGGAAAATGTAATTAAAATCTGCATCTGCTTATATTGTAAAACCATACTTTGGAGCATCGTTATTTTATACATTAAGGTGCTTACTTTTCAAAAACTTCTTTTCTGATTTCCAGTGTGATTCAGTTCAATTTATGGCATCTCTTTCTCTGTTCTTTGCATCATGATACTGATTTTCACTGACTGTGTTCTAAATAATACAACAATTTGTGGGAGATTATTAATTTATTGACTTAAATCTTAAGTAATATCCATCACTCTCAGTATATTAGGTAACTCTTGGAAAAAGGGCCTTGCCTTTGCTAGAGTCTTCTGAAAGAGATCTCAGCTACCCACTTTCAAGGAAGAATCATCATCATCATCATCAACATCATCAATAACCGTGGGCTCAGCGCACACTGGTGTCTGATGCCTCTCTCAATATTTCCTTCCATCTTTCCCTACCCAGTGCAGAGTGGCTTGGTTTCTGTAGACTAGCTCTGCACCAGTCCATTAAATCATCTATTCATTCTCTGTGGGGTCTGTCTCTCCTATTCGAACCATCCATTATGCCAAATACTAGGGTCTAAATTTTTCATTGGTCTTTCATTCTGCAAATATGTCCAAATAGTTGTAGCTTCCGTTTTATAACCTCCTGCAGCAGGTTCTCTTTTGGCTGTATCTTCCTACATAATTCCTCATTGGTGACCTTCTGCATCCATCCTATTCTCAGAATCTTTCTATAACAACTCCTTTCAAATGCCAATATTATTCTTTTTGAATCTTTCATTATCACCCTTGTCTCACATCCATACAACATGCCGCTGAATACACATGTTTTCAAGATGC
Organism: Carettochelys insculpta; assembly: GCF_033958435.1. Lineage (NCBI taxonomy): Eukaryota > Metazoa > Chordata > Testudines > Carettochelyidae > Carettochelys > Carettochelys insculpta. The sequence continues at coordinate 71,717,019 of NC_134137.1, forward strand.
CCAGCTTCGTTCTTCAGCTAATTGCTTTGCTTTTCCAGATCTTATCCATCACCTTCAAACTCGCTCTTGCTTTTGCTATTCTTCTCACTATTTCCTTCTTACAGTCTAGATCGTACATTATGTTGCTCCCCAGGTATGTGAACTTCTCTACATTTTCTAGTTCAGTACCATCCACACTGGTCTTCCTTCCTATTTCCTTATCTCCAAATATCATTGTTTTTGTTTTATTAATGTTAATAATCAGTCCGTACCACTTCCCTTCTTCATTTAACACCTGACAGTTTTCTCTAGCTTCTCCTCATCTTCCTCAGCGATAACTATATCATCCGCGAACCTCAAGTTGTTAATTCTTTTCCTGTGCACAGATATCTCTTCTACATCTTCCTTGATCTTGTCCATCACTCTCTCCAGATGTGCAATGAAGATACTTGGCGATATTGGATCTCCTTGTCTCGTACCTCTACTTGTTTTAAACCAACTTCCCAACTCCCCGCATGTTCTCACTGCTGCCTCCGCATTATCACTGATATCTTTCAACAACCGTATTAGTCTGCTACCCACTCTGTATAACTCCAACACCACCCAAGTCACTTTCTGATCTATACTGTCGAATACCTTTTGAAAATGGATGAAGCAAGTGTACACATTTTTGTTTTTTCATTGGGCTTTCTCCGTTGTCAGTCTTAGTGCCCATATCTGGTGTATGGTACTTCTATCTTTTCTGAACCCTGCTTGCTCGTCTGCTATATGTTCTTCTAGCTGCAATCTTAATCTCTCAGTCAGTATCATCATCAGCACCTTACCTACATGACTCATTAGGGAAATTGTTCTGTAGTTCTTGCACTCCAATGTACTTCCTTTCTTGGGTATTATCACTAGTACAGATCTTGTCCATTCCTTAGGTGCCTTTCCTTCTTTCCATGCTATATTACATAGTCGGTGTATTTCCTGAATCATGCTTTCTCTGCCATATTTGATCATCTCTCCCGTGATCTTATCATTTCCAGGGGTCTTGTTGTTCTTTAGTTGTTTCACTGCTTTTTCTACTTCCTTCTTTGAAATATTAGTCTCGCTCTCGATGCTTGGGGAGATATCTCTTTCAATTCTTCAATCAGTCTCTTTGAGACACTCGAGTCCAACTGTGCTTTGTATAGATCAGTGCAATATCTCACCCATCGCTGCACAGTCTTCTCCCTGCTCATGAGCACTTCTTTGTTCTCATCTTTGATCGCCATCAGCTTGGTTGCCACTTTCTATTAATATTCCTAATTGTTTTATACACCTGCCTGGTCTTACATTCACTGTAATACCTCTCAATATCTTCACATTGCTCCTCTAACCATTTCTCCTTACCCTTTCTGGCTACTTTCCTTACCTCATTGCATTTCATCCTATATTGCTGTTCTGCCATCTCAGAAACATCTCTTCTGATCTGCAGTGCTCTTTTCTCTTGAACCAACTTCAGTGTCTTCTGGGTAATCCACTTCTTATTGATCTTTTCTTCTTCTGGAACAGTCTGCTCAATTGCCTCTTCTATAGCAATGGCTGTCCCTGTGATTCTCTTATCTATGTCTTTCTCTGTGGCGATATTCTTAATCTTCTCTTCAAGCATGGTTCTGTATGCATTACCTGTTTCTTCCTCACATAGCCTCGCCACATTTCTTCTTTTCTTAAACTGTGTCTTACATTTTCTTTTGAGTTTTATCTTGATGTTTGCGATCACAAGACTGTGGTCTGAGTCTATATCCACTCCTTGGAAAGTTCGGCACTGCTGTACTAATGTTATCCATCTTCTTCTTATCAAAATCATATCTATCATGTTCTTGGACTTCCCATCATTTGATCACCATGTCTACTTCCTACAGTCCTTTTGTTGGAATCTCGTGTTGCAAATTACCATCTCGTGCTCTGTAGCAAACTCTATCAGTTTCTCACCTCGTTCATTCTTCCTCCATATCCAAACCTTCCCAACCTTCATTATCTGTTCCGACCTTCACATTCCAATCTCCTCCAATGATCAACACATCTTTCTTTGGTATCTCCTCCACCATCTTTGTCAAGTCTTTATAAAATAGCTCAATCTTTTCCTCCATACTGTCTGATGTCGGTGCATACACCTGAATGACTGAGATGTTGAACAGTTTTGCTACGAATCGCACAACCATCATTCTTGCACTCACTGGTTTGTATCCTAATAATGCTCTTCTAGATGTTTGCTAAGAAGGAATCCAACTCCTGCTTCATGCTTCATTTTGTTTCCTGACCAAATGACTTCACAACTGCATATCTCTCCTGATCCCATCTAACACATCTCTGCCAGTCCAAATATATCACATCACTATCTCTCCATTTCCTTTGAAGCAGCTGTAATTTTCCAGTTGCCCACAGTGTTCGGACGTTCCATGTTCCAAAGGATAGCATATGTGTTAGGTGTAATTTTCTTTCGGTAGCCAACTTATCGACCCAACTCCAATCTCTCGATTGGTATCGCAGACCTTTCTTATCCGGGCAACGTCTGAGCCGGCATCTTTTAATATTTGGTTGTACTGGCATTAGATTTAATTCGTATTGTTGTTTGACGGTCAGCACATCGACACACATCTGACCAACCGTCCTCCTTCATCCAGGCTTGGGACTGGCATGCAGTCTCAGTGGCTTCATGGCAGAGTTTCAAGGAAGAATACCCACAGTAATGTTGGAACAGTTTTTGGTTTGGGAGTGATGAGTTGTGTCCTTAACACTTGTCCGCATCACTCAACATCCCTAAAACTGAGGCTGGCAGCGAGGACCCTGGGAGGCAGGGGTGCAAGTCCTAGATGCCCAAAACCTGGAAGTGCTGCAGTATCTCCTCAATCTTACTTCCCATGTTCATGAATATACCGCTATGTTACTAAACATTGTAAAAATTTGCTATAAGAACAGTTGTATAATCAAATTGTGTTCAGGGTGAAAAAGAAATATCAAATTCTGAATTAAAGTAATAGTTTTCCATCCACATATTGCCATATATTGAGAATATCACCACATGATGCATTAGGTAACAATTATGACTTGCAACAATTTTTTGGTGAATTGACTGCCCATATGTGAAATTGACTCCCCATATGCCTGTTACAAATGTGTGTAAGATGCTTAATATTATTACAGTGTGTTTTAACGGCACTTCTGAGTTGTTTTAGCTCTAAGTCTGACACTGTACATAATTAGGGGTATATTTCAGGTATAGTCAGTGCTTTTTTGTAAAAAAATATGATGAGAGGGCAGGGCTTCTTCCCCTCCCCTGGCCAAGTTCCCGCAGATTTGGCTTCTTGCCCCCACTCTGCTGCATGCCAAGGGGAGCTTTGTTAGCCCCATGGCTGGATGGTGGCTGGGGCACTAAGCCCTGCCAACAGCCAGGGGAACCCTGGTGAGCAGATGCTGCTATGCAGTATTGCACATACTGCCAGAAAAAAAACAAAAACAAAAACAAAAAACGTTGGGTAAGGTAGTTGAAAGTCAAGGTACATAACGCCCATCACTTTTGCCATATCAACAGAGCCAGTTACCTCATCACAAAAGGCAATCAGATTGGTTATCCATGGCTTGTACTTGGTGAACGCATGCTGACTGTTCCTGATCAATGTTTTTTTTTTCCTGCAAGTGCTTCAAAGTGGATTGCTTAAGGACCTGCTTTCTGGTTTCCTTGGGGATTGAGATGAGGTTGTCCATCTGTAGTTCCTGATATTCTCCTTCACTTAAAAAAAAAAAAGAAAAAAAAAAGATGAACACTATATCTTCCAGTCATACAGGACCTCCCCCTATCTCCACCAGTTTTCAAAGATAATGACAATGGCTCTGCAGTCACATCAGCCAACTCCCTCGGACCTTTGTATGTATTGCATATGACCCCAAAGAACTAGGCGTATCCAGCTTTTCTAAACAGTGATTAACCTGTTTACTAAGGAATGTTCACCTTCTCCACGCACTGTGCAGCAGTCTGGGAGCTAATCATGTAGGTGAAGACTAGGGCAAAAAAACTGAGTACTTCAGCTTTTTTCTAAATCATCTGTCCCTCAGTAACGGACTTGCTCCACGCTTTCCTCACCACATCCTTGTTTGTAACTGTCATGGCTCTTTCCCCACTCTAGCAAGATAAATGCAGAAGTGGGGGCCAGCAAAAGTACCTCCAAAACCTTATCTACCAGGTTTTGGTATAAACTTCCCCCCAAAAATCCTAAAAACCTTAGATTTTGGGGATAAAATTTGCTGCCACCACCCAAGTAATAATAAGGAAACCAGGGAGAGACTACTTGGGAAATCTCAGCCCCAAAAGTAAAAACCAGGACACAAACATTAACCAATACCAGGTTAATGTAAAGAAAAAGAGAGAACTTTTATTATTACAACAATATTTGTGTTGCAAGCCTCATGACTAGATGGAAGAGTCACAAAGTAAAACACATGGGGAGTCTCCACCATGGGCCCAGAACTTAGTACAAGGAGAGTAAAAGAACGTTTCTAAAAAGTGCACAGACATCAGACCCCACCTCCTGAACCACAAAACAATAAAGCCTAATGGATCTATCTAAACTTTACCCTACTTACAGGAGGGCCTGTTCTTGGAGTGAGATATTCTGTGTCTCTCTCCCTCAAGGCTGGAAAGAAGAGAAAAAAAAAGACAGAAAACAGAAGAGGGAGGAGCCAAAATTCAATTCTTACCTACATTCCTATAGGCCAACCCCACCTGGCTCAGGAGGTTAACCCTTTTACTCCCAGGCTGCTGGCTAACCCTCATGATCATGACAGTAACATACTTGTAGATTCCCTTCTTGTAAACCTTCACATCTCTCCACTTGCCATTTTTTCCTTCCTGATTACACCCCCTGGAAGCTCAAATCAATATTTTTATAATTGCCCCCTCATCATCTGTTCAAGTTTCCTCTTCTTGTGAATGTCCTTTTTTTGTTTAATTTCTCTGTTAAGCCAAACTGGTCACCTGCCATATTTGCTCTTCTTTCTGCATATTGGGATAGTGTGTTTTTGCACCCTTATTAAGGTTTCATCACAATACAGCCATCTCTCCTGGATTGCTTTCCCCCTTTTATTAGTTTCTCAGGAGATCTTGTCCATCGGTTCCCCAAGGGAGTCAAAGTCTGTTTTTTCTGAAGTCCTGGGTCCACATTCTGCTTCTCTCCTTTTTTTCCTTTGTCGGGATCCTGAACTCAACCACATTGTGGTCACTGCTTTTGTGTTGGCACCAACTTCTATGCCCCCACCTGTTGTTCCCTGTTTGAGAACAACAGGTCAAGATAAGTATGGCCATGGGTTGGCTTTCCCGCCACTTGTACCAGGAAGCTGTCTCCAGCATTCTCCAGAAACTTTCTGGGTTGTCTATGTGTCTATCTTACACTGCCAAGACACTGCTCTATGTGCACTATAAAGCACTCACAGAAGAAAACATTGAACATTTGTCTGATTAACCACATGGCTAATGCATGAGTGACTCAGCTACCATAAATAACTTCAAATTTTACAATAATGTAGCAAAAGGATCAGTCAATGCTGTTGATTGGTAACAACAGGTAAATATTCAGGCAACAGAGAAAGCATTTTAAAATTAAGGAGGTATTAAAGACCCCCAAATGAGCCAAAATATTTCTGTTTGCTGCTCTCCAAGAAGAGGCCAAAACAATCTGAAAACCAATTTCAGAGAAATAAATAAATAAAAAGTAGGTTTTGGGTCTCGAAACTCTATAATGTGCCAACATTCATGAATATTGTCATCTAAGTTGTAAAACACTGAATGCAAGGCCTTATATCACTACTGCTGACCAAATCATAACTTCTGTTTAAGCAATGCAAGCACACTCGAAAGATATTTAAAAACTCTCTTGTCCAGTGTTTCTTCTCCCTCCCCCTGCCCCCATCCTGTGATGCATTAATTGTAATGAAAGTGCTTAAGATTTTTCAGGACCAATGCCTATTCCCAGAAGATAGTTTTTAGATTCCTAAATTTTTGTAATGTTCTTTCTGAAGATTTTACATATACATAAAAATAGGGTGATCATAGCTCCCTGTCCCAAATATGGGACAGGGAGCTATGTGGGGGAGGAGCATCTCCTCCTGGCTGAACCAAGCCCCAGGGAAGCAAGAGCCACAGACACTCCCAGCTCAGAGCCCTGGTAAAACATCAGGCTTGGGCGCTCCCAGCCTGGAGCCCTGGGAAAGCAGCAGCCACAGGCACTCCCATCCTGGACTCCAGGGAAAGCGGTGGCTATGAGCACTCCCAGCCCAGAGCCACAGAAAAGTGTCAGCCACAGGCACTCCTGGCCTGGAGCCCGGGGAAGCAGCGGCCATGGGAACTTCCATCCCAGAGCCCTGGAAAAGTGGTGGCCAAGGGCACTCCTTGCTCAGAACCTCAGGCAAGCAGCAGCTGTGGGGACTCCCCACCCTGAGCAAGTGGCAGCCATGGCAACTCCAGCCCCACCCCCAAACCCTGAGGGCCTAAATTTGAGGCAATTTATCCCTTTTAAAAAATAAGTATGGACGCCTTTTTGGCATCCCAAATAGGGGACCATCCTGTCCAATACAGGACAGTTGGTGACTCTACATAAGAACAATTCAGCAACGGCTCAACAGCACTAACATAGAGAACAGGGACATGGTATTGCACCAAATTCTTTTCTAAATAGCACTAATGCAAATCTGGAGTAACTCCATGGGCTTCAACTGAAGTACTATAAATTTGTATTAATGAAACTGAGAACAGAATTTGACCCAAGTCCTCTACCTCACAATAATTTAATGTACTTATTTTGTACTGTCCTTGAGCCTTGTAATGAAAAAGTCCAAAACACAAGAAACTAATGCCAGGGGGAAAACATAAAAAAGGATAGAGCAAGAGAGAGAAAAGCAGTGATGTCTAAGATCTTCACCTTTTGTACTTGGGTCACAAACTGAATTTTCTCTTACATTTGAATTTCTAAGGAGTCTTCCCGATATCTAGAAACTTTGTCAAATTGTTGTTGAAGTGATATATTAGCTCCTTATCTGATGCTATCTTCTTCTATACAGAGAAACCAATTCTTAATAATAGGTTGATGTGGATATTATCATTGTCTCACACCGCTTCCCTCATGCGCAGGAAGTTTTCAGACTTTAGAGACCCCTTGTGGAATTAGTTCGAAACCCTCCCAGAAATCTTACCTCCATCTTGTGCACCTGGCAAGCTACTTACTCTGCCATTTGTATGCACCAGAAGGCTATGCGGTATACCTATTGTTAATACTACACTGACTCTGACCTCTGGTCTCCCAAAGTTATATGAAGAGCTTTTAGAAAGTTGAAACAAAGACTTCATGGAGTCAAATTTGCAGACCAGGTCAGGAAGCATCAGAAGTGCAAGAGTTCAGCTGGGATATGATGTAGAACTGAAAGAGTGAGCAGAAGTTTTACTTGAATATACCTTGGCCGTGTCTACATTAGCCCCAAACTTCGAAATGGCCACGCAAATGGCTGCCACGTGGCTCGTCCTGACGGGGCTCCTTTTTAAAAGGACCCCACCTACTTCGAAGTCTCCTTATTCCCATGAGCTCATGCCACAGGACCCTTCGTTGCTGTTACAGATCCAGACTAACACGGCTACCACTCCGATACTTAACTCCATTAGGAGTGTGACTGAATCCAGCCCATACTGAAACAACAGTTCCACGCAATCGTGGAAGAACTCTAAGTCTGGGGAGATTCATTTCCTGACCTGAACAAAATGCTTTTTACTAGCCATCACCATGGAACAAAGGGATAAGAAGCACTTGCTAAACAAAGGTCTGGTGAGTGTCTTTTACTCTTACTTTAGCTCTTAAAATGTGAGGTTGCGTATATTGGACTTGGTAGTCTAGCGAGCTATTCATTGGGAGAATTTATAGAGAGGATCAAGCCTTTTAGAGATGATGTAGGGGTATCCTTGGTCTTAATGGACAGGGGGAAGGCTTGTAGATATTGCCACTTCAGTGGAATCTTTGTTCCTTTAGACATATGAGTTAGAGATGATGCGAGGTGAAGAGGACAGGTCAGCAGTAGCAAAGGCAAGTGTGGATTCCAGGACAGTCAGAGAATCACCCCCATATATCTGACCATTCAAATGGCTCCAAAAGAACTTTTTAAAGCTTATATTTCCTATTATTGCTACCACTCTCTCTCCCCTGTCCCATAGAAACAGTCTGGGAGGGAAGTAAGCAAGGCAGACACTAGGTTTGATTCAGACAAGTGAGAGAGAGGTGTTGTCTGCTGAGTGTAGGGGTCCCATATTTCTGCCACACTGGTATGCTGTTTAGATAATGTATCTAAATTGCCAGGTCTAAGAAACACTCAGATACACAATTTAAAAATGAAAGCTGGCAGTAACCTAGCATACTGCAGCCATTTGCCTACAAAATCCTGATAACCAATGATATCAATACAACACAATTTCTAATTTACTCCAGCTATGAAAGTTTCTCCTGAGTAGTTTTGCACCTTGACTTAATTTGTTCACTTTTAATAATGTGAGAAAGATGAGCTTTCCCAACTTTTCTTTCGACTTTATTTGAAATACAGAAGTTCAATTTCACATTTTCTTCATCTCCCATATTAACTCTCATGATTGGTATTCATCTCTATTTTCTCTCACTTCTGTATTATATGGCCTCTTCCTCCTTGTCCCATCATGTGATTTTCTGTCTTTCTGTTCTGTCCATTCTTATTAAACTATCCTGCTAGGCCGCTGGCAGAAGAGAGCTTCCCTGGGTCCTGGTGATATTAAAAGGAGCCACCACTGTGGGAGTGACAGTGGCTGGAGCCCCAGCTCTTCATACTGCTGCCAGAGCCCCAGGCAGAATGGTCTGGACATCGCTGAAAGTCTAGGTGAAGGAAGTGAGCCCCTAGCCTTACCCCTTCAGACCAAGGATCTGTCTCTTGTAGGGTCCTGGAGCTCCCCCTCACACACATACCCAACACACGCACACACACACACAAACTTGCCCAGATCAGCAGTCCTGCTGACCTGTCTGCTTTTCAAGTTTTTTGTCCTCAGCTTTTACTACTGTGCCAGTTGTGCCCTTCCCTATTTATCTGTGTTTATATCTTATACTATTGCTTCATCCATTTTTGGAAACCTTTTGTGCCTTATTTCAAAGGTATCCTTCATACTTGGAATGCCCTTCCCACTCTTCTTCTCTGTCAGATACCTCCTTAAGATGATAGCTGATACCTACAAAAAATGTTCAATTTTTAAAGGCTAGGTATAGGAACAGGGCCAGCTGGGATTGTTGCTATTATTACCCATCTATATTTAAACATATTTTTTTCCAATCCATGAAGAAATATGTATAAGTAACCTATGTTAGCACATTGCTCTTCCTACCATATTTCTTCTATCCTTCTCTCCAATTGCTTCTTATAAACGCTTGTGTTTGTGTACATACTCTGGGATGTAAAGACCATAACATCTTATATGTTCACACAGACACTTGGGCAAAAAACACATTTAGCCACCATACCAAAGTAAATAATAATTGATCATATTAATTCAAGAAGCAGACATGATCACCTGACTGGTTCGTCTAATACAGCTGCTCCAGAACTGAGTCTCTCAAAAGCTTTAATTATAAAAGATAATAAAAACAAAAGTGACTCAGAGAATTACTGGAGCTTACTTAGTGTGTCTGATTCAGATACATGTTGGCACAGTACAGGCCAAATCCATCTTGGGCTTTAATTTTGGATTAAGATGTGGATTCTGATCAGAGAAGCCTATCTCAAAAATCACCCACTAAGCGAATACTACTGTGCATCCTCCACAGCCATTACCAACTCACAAAGAAATGAATAGATCTGTAGTATTTTTTTTAGATTAGTGAACTTTCATTTTTTTCACACCTCCTTCATGTACAGCTGGAATGGCTTGAAGACTTAGTAATAGACTTAATTAATTACTTGGCTTTGTATCATATACAGATATTTCATGCACTATCATTTGAATATTCACCGAAAGGGGAAAAATCTCAAAGCTTGTGTACTTGTGGGCTGGCTTCATCTCAAAATTTTTTATACCAGTAGTTATTTCCCCAAATACATATTTTATAGATTGTAAGGCTGAAAGGAATTGTTGAGATCATACAGTCCGATCTCTTGTATGACAAAGCCCCTGAAATAATTACTAGATCCCTTTTTGTGAAAAAACAAGAAACCTTTGTTTTCTAATTTAAAAAGGATACGTGATTACAACTCACTCATGACCGTGATCTAACCATTAAAATATGCTTTATTTCCAATTTAGAAGATTTTAACCAATTACTGAAGGAATCAAGCATCATCACAGGTGCCTCTCCTCTCCACCCAGGTATGGCGCCTCAAGGATTTGAGCTCATGATGGCTGATTTTGTAGGCAAGAGCCATAGTGCAATGCCACCCAGATGTTTAAAATGCTGTCATCTTTCAATTTTCAAAAAGACTAGTGATTTTGGGTGCGTCTTTTTGGATGCACAACTTAAGACACCTCAGCCTGATTTTCTCCAGTCCTAAGTACCTGTTCTGAAAAACAAGCTCCTTTGTCAAGTCATAAGTTGAATGTTCAAATACTGAACGCATGCCATTTCACAGATCATCTTTGAAACTTCAACCTATACCTTCAGTGGCACAGGTCCTTAGGGAAGTATTTCAACCTCCCACTGCACAGTGGGACTATTTTTCTTTTAATCCTGTTAAGTGCTGAGTACATCAGAGAGGTGAAGTGTGAGTATCTCCAACTTACACTGATTTTAAGCCTGTCACAAAGCCCACTGAAGTCAATAAAAAGCTATCTATTAACTTTAAGAGGCTTTGAATTATCTGACAGGCATTGTGGGCTCTCAACAGCTTGTAGTATTTCACCATAAAAATAGAATTTTTCATTTTACTTCATACAGAACTGAAAAAAGTGGGCAGGTACTGGCAACTTTTAACTGAAGAACTATTCTTTTACACTTCAGTGAGTGCTGCATGTTGGCTTAATTTGATTTCTTGTTTTGTTGCAGCATACTAATCGCCATGAAACTTGATCCATTTGAAATATTTTCAAAACAGCTGAGATGGGAAGAACACTTGCATGTGATAGCAGTGTAGCCCTGACACTTTACATCCAAGAACATGTGTATTAAGAAGAGCTTTCTGTGGAGGGCTAGAACCTCAGAATTACTTCCTATTTTGCTCACATTTATAAATGTGTTTCATCCAAACAAATTGCTTCTCACGAAAGCACTTTTGATAATTTTATAGCATTTTCAAGATATTTTCCATACTAGCTGTGTTGTTTAGCAGCCCACTAAGGATAATAACACTGTATTTATCTCTTTGAAACTTCTGTTTGGATTACATTGCTAAACAAGCTCTTCAGTTAATTTGATATATTTTCAGTTAGTCTTTATGAATAAACTTTTAACCATTCATTCACTTAAAGAGACAAAACCCTGTTCATTATACACCTAAATCTAACCAGCTGTGCTCAAGAAAGTTTTGCATAACACAGGAATGGGAATGTACTTGCTAACCTATAGATTGGCATTGGAAGCACCCTCATGAGGAAGTTTCAGCAAATGCATATGTGTACTCAGAAGTCTTTCAGTTATATCCTGACTTCTCCATTTGCAGAACTCTGAGCTGCTTCGATTCCCACTCCTTCCCACAAGCAGATGGAGTTCCCCCCGCCCACCACCCCAGAATTCTGTTCAAGTGCTCTTAGGAGTTGCAGTTCTCCAGAACAGGCTTGCCAATATCCTCCCTCCATACTGCACAGCAGAACCTTAATGATTTCACTGCCTATCAATCCTTCCATGTCAGTAGACAGAGTGGGCAACTTTGCATCAAGCTGAGAGGAAGATGGCATTCAATCTATACAGAAAAGAAAGAAATTAATCATGATGTGAGTGTAGTAAAAGAAAGACCTACTGCCTGAACCTAATCACAGAAAAGATTGAGGTAAGGACTAGGAAATAAAATTTTGAATAGAAAAAGCAAGGAGATGGTAGTGAAGGTTACCAGGGGAAGTGACTACAACAACAGCACTGAACATATTTAAGTATCAGACATTAAGGGGATTGGATAACAATGGAAAAATGAGCTGAACAGTTCTGCAAAGTACAGTGTGTGCACTTGAATCATGCAATAAATAAGTGATCATTTCTGAGACTACACTCTGTGAGGTATGGTAGCTTTTATGCATTTTAAAAGACAGTGTGTTATAATAGAAGTGGAGTCTCATCCTCCTCTTGTATGAATCTTTTGCTATTTATTTCAATGGAAGCATAATCAACTCTGATTGTAATAGACACTTGCACAGAAAAGACAAAAAGCAGAGCTCTGAAACCAAGCATACAACATTCAGTGTATCTTTTCGTGTGTAGGGAGCTGCCTTATTATGGGCTTTAATAGGCATTCCTAACACTCTAAATAAGAGCAAAGGTTTCACAGATAAAAAAAATGAGATTGAGGAACTACAGAGATTTCTTCTAAACCAAAATGTCGCACAGCTTTTGAACTTTTCGTGAAATATGGTAAACAACAAAGACAACTGGCTTCTGTCACAGCTCAGTAATGATATTGTTGAGTATTCCACTCAAAATAAGAAAAAAAATGTAATTTCAGCCCCAAATCATTTAGTTTAGATTTAAAAAAAAAATGTTGGAATTTTCTGCTGGCCTGTATAAAAAACAAATTATGGCATGCTTGAGCCATCTCAACTGTGCTGGCCTCCATGTTGAAGAGGGACGTGTCAAGATTTGAACAACTTCTTGCTCACCTCCTTTAGGAAGGGAGTGGCAAGGAGTTATTGTATGGGATGTCTGTACAGATGAGTAAGAGAGGTTCTTATATTGTAGGGCAGGGGTAGCCAAATACTTTTGTGAAGGTCCAAAATTCTTGATTAAAGTATGGTCAAGGTCCAGACTAGCAAAATATAAAGAAACAAAAACACCCGTGTTGATAATAAGTAAATGAACACATTACACGATGGCTACGTCTACACATGCACGCTACATCAAAATAGGCTATTTTGATGAATAACGTCTACACGTCCTCCAGGGCTGGCAACGTCGATGTTCAACTTCGATGTTGCGCAGCCCAACATCGAAATAGGCGCAGCGAGGGAACGTCTACACGCCAAAGTAGCAGACACCGAAATAGGGATGCCAGGCACAGCTGCAGACAGGGTCACAGGGCAGACTAGCGCTTCCGGGGCAACAGCGAGCCGCTCCCTTAAAGGGCCCCTCCCAGACACATTCAGCCTGCACAGCACGCGGTCTGAGGAGCCATAGGCACACAGACCCCAGGCGCCGCAGTCATGGACCCCCAGCAGCAGCAGCAGCAGCAGCCAGAGGTCCACCCAGCCCTCCCGGCAGGAGCAGGGCTTGCCCTGCTCCATGCCATGCGGGAGGCAGCTGAGCACCTCCTTGCTACCCCGGAGGAGGAGCTGCCCCCAGGGCAGCAGGGCTCAACCCCTAACCCTGCAGCACCCCGCCCCCCCGCCTCAAGCGCTGGCGGCTGTGGAGCTACCCCACCAGCACCGACTGGTGGGAGCGGCTGGTGCTTGGGGAGTGGGACGACGACCGCTGGCTCAGGAACTTCAGGATGAGCCGGCAGACATTCCTGGAGCTGTGCCAGTGGCTCACCCCCGCACTCAGGCACCAGGACACGGCCATGTGGCGTGCCCTCACAGTGCAGAAACGGGTCGGCATCACTGTCTGGAAGCTGGCCACTCCCGACAGCTACCGATCCGTGGGGCAGCAGTTTGGTGTCGGCAAGGCCACCGTCGGGGCTGTCCTCATGGAGGTAAGAGAACCCACGGGGGGAGGGCTGGGCAGGGCAGGGCCATGCACACCCTGCTCACCCCTCATTGGTGCTGTCCCATGTGCTTTCTCTGCAGGTTGTGCGTGCCATCAACGCCATGCTCCTGCACAGACTCGTGAGGCTGGGGGACCCAGATGCCACCATCGTGGCCTTTGCCACCCTGGGCTTCCCCAACTGCTTCAGGGCTCTGGATGGGACTCACATCCCCATCCGCGCTCCGCATCACAGTGGAGGATGATACCTGAATCGCAAGGGCTACCATTCTGTCGTCCTCCAGGCCTTGGTGGACAGCCAGGGCCGTTTCCAGGACATTTATGTGGGCTGGCCTGGCAGCACCCACGACGCTTGGGTTTTCCGGAACTCGGGCCTGTGCCGCCGGCTGGAGGCGGGGACCTACATCCCCCAGTGGGAGATCCCTCTGGGGGACACCACCATGCCCTTCTGTGTCATCGCAGATGTGGCATACCCCCTCCGGTTGTGGCTCATGCACCTGTACACGGGCCATCTCTCCGCTAGCCAGGAGCGCTTCAACGAGCACCTGAACCACGCGCGCCAGGTGGTGGAGCGCTCATTTGGCCTCCTGAAGGGACGCTGGAGATGTCTCCTGACCCGCCTGGATGCGGGCCCCAACAACATCCCCTAGATTGTGGGTGCCTGCTGCGCCCTGCACAATTTGGTGGAGAGCAAGGGGGAGACCTTTTTCTAGGGCTGCGCTGTGTAGGCCAGCAGGGCCAACGTCGGCAGGTGGACCCCGAAGGGACCCGGGTCCGGGAGGCCCTGCGGGCTCACTTCAATGATGAGGCTGTGGGTTGAACTCTGCCCAGGCCCCCCACTGTCCGCCCCTTCCTCCACCACACTCCTGCCCCAACGCCCACACCATGGAGCACTCCACCGCACCCCCCTCCCACTTTTCCTGGACAAAAGACAGCACGCACTTGTGGCTGAACTTAAACTGGTTTTTCTTTTAGAACTTTTTTTTTTAACTGTAAATATATAAAACAAGAACAAACTATATACAACATGTGGAAACAAACTAATATGTACAAATAAAACAATACTAACAAACAAATGTCCTCATTAATAAAAAGAAAACCAGGGAGGATAAAGGGGAGAACTATTTACATGGGGGGGACGGGGCAAACGGGGGGCACCAAATAAGAGGTTCAAACTATATACAAGGTGGGGGGCCACGTCTCGGGCCCCTCGCCCCTACAGTCCGCCACTGGGCGTGGCCAGCCGGGAGCCCCGCCGCGGTCGCAGCCCTGTCCGGGGCTGGCTGGGGGTGGGCCAGACCGGAAGATATGCCCGGCGAGTCTCAGGTGTCTCCAGGGGTCCCTCGGCGCTCCGGCCCTCGGCGGTGGGTGGTGGGGCAATGGCGGACGGGACGGCGATGGGCGAAGCAGCTGGTGATGCGGCTGGTGGAGCAGGCAGGGCGGGTGCTGCGGCAGCCGGTACGGCATGGGGGGCCAGGTAGTCCACCAGGCGGTTGAAAGTGTCCATGTAGGCCCCCCATGCCTCTTGGCGCCAGGCCAGCACCCGCTCCTGCAGCTGCAGGTGCTGCTCTGTGACCTCCAGCTGCCGACGGTGGATGGCCAGCAGCTGGGGGTCCTTCGCAGTCGGCTGGTGGTGGCGTGGGGTCTGCCGTCTAGCCCGCTGTGGGGCCGGTTGGTCCTCGGCCGAGGGGCTTGCCTGGAGCGATGGCTGATGCCTCGCCGGCGCTCTCTTCCGGTCCTTCTGATGGTGCAGGTGCGGGACACAGGAGAGGAGGGGGGGAAGAAGAATGGAGACAGGCGTTAGTGTGGGCCCCAAGCCGTGGCCTTTGTCCCCCCAGCCCTGTGCTGCACGTTCCCCATCCCCGTCCCCGGGAGATGCTGCTGTGATGGATGGGGTTCAGGGGTCCCCCTGCACTGCACCCCATCCCCTGGTGGGAGCGACTCTCACTTCACCCCGCAGGGTCTGACAGCAGGAGAGGTTTCTTAGGCCACAGATGGCCAGTTTCTGCCAGGAGTGACAGCACCAGCTGTCGGAAGAGACAGTCCTTCCAACCCATCCTGGGGAGAAGACCCCAAGGGGTGCCCCTCTGGGATGCAACTTTCCCCCTCCTCAGGCTGGCTGCCTTCCAGCTCTCCCTTCCCCTAGCCTCTACCTGTGTCCCCCCTCCCCCCCCAATTCCAAGCCAGCTCGGCTCCTCCCTCCTCTTTGTTCAGGGAAGAGGCGTCACCTGCCAGCTGTAGCCCCAGGATCCTCCTTTGCCCCTGGGAGCTATTCGGCTCTTGGTGCTCATATCTAGCCTGAGTCTCCCTTTTGCACTCCCCTCACTCCATCACATGCTGCTGCGGCTGCTGCGGGGTGTCCCACCCCCTCCTCCTGGGGGCCCCTCGAGGTTCCGCTCCCCCCTGCCCCGGGGATGGGGCATGGCACTGTCGTGCGGGGTCGGGGGGGGCAGGGGCTGATGCACTTCTGTGAGGGACATGGCCCTGCTGTCCTTGGGGCCATGGCCATGTGAGCATGTGGGGGGCCCTGGACACATATCTATTACCCCCCGCCCCTCAAGCCCAGGGGTGTACATCAGAGGGGGGTACCTACCTGTCGGTCCACTCCCATGGTCTGGAGATCCCGGGGGGGCGGAGGCCCGGCTGCTGCTCCGGGATGGCAGGAGGAGGATCTGCAGCCCGGATTCTGCGGAGGAGGAGCCCCCCTCCTCCTCCTCCTCCTCCTCCTCCTGCCGCGATGTCCCGGGGGTGGGCTCCGGGGGGGGGGCCACCGGGGTGCGGGGCTTACCTCCGGGGCGGACTCCGGCTGCAGGGCCTGCTGGGGCTCGTCGGCCGAAGTATCAAGGGTGGCCAGAGGAGAGGAGGTGTGCCGGGGGCCCAGGATGTCCCTGAGCTCCCTTTAAAAGGGGCAAGTGACAGGGGCGGCCCCAGATCGGCTGGCCGCATCCCGGGCCCGGGAGTAACCCTGCCGCAGCTCCTTCACCTTACTCCTGACATGATCAGGAGTGCGGGCAGCGTGACCCCGGGCAGCCAGGCCGTCGGCCAGCCGAGCGAATGCTTCCGAGTTCCTCCTCTTGCTCCCCATTACCTGGAGCACCTCCTCCTCGCTCCAGAGCCCCAGCAGGTCCCGCAGCTCGGCCTCCGTCCAGGAGGGGCCCCTCTGCCGCTTGCCAGCCTGGCTGCCCTTCTGGCTGGGCTGGCTGCCGTGGCTCCCCTTGGGGGGTGTCCCCTGGGGGCACTGGGGGGGCTGCCGGGCAGCCATCGTAGCTGGGTGGGTGGCTGAGGAATGTGCAGGCTGGCCGCGTGTCTGGGCTGCCGCCTGCACGTTCCCTCAGCTTCCTGCACAGGAAGGGAGGGGGAGCGGACCTTTAAGGGGCTGCTCCATGCGGCCACCATTGAGCTGAGGGGCTGGAGAGAGCGTCTCTCAACCCCTCAGCTGATGGCCGCCATGGAGGATCCGGCAATTTCGACGTTGCGGGACGCACAATGACTACACGGTCCCTACTTCGACGTTCAACGTCGAAGTAGGGTGCTATTCCTATCCCCTCATGGGGTTAGCGACTTCGACGTCTCGCCGCCTAACGTCGAAGTTAACTTCGAAAGAGCGCCCAACGCGTGTAGCCGTGACGGGCGCTATTTCGAAGTTAGTGCCGCTTCTTCGAAGTAGCGTGCACGTGTAGACACGGCTAATCTGTTTAAAAGTGTCTGGTTGTTCATATATGGTCCAGAGACCATCTATTAACTACCCTGTTCTAGGACCTAAAAGCTCCATGGACCAGATTATGCCACCTCTTCTCATGCTGACATTGAAGTACTTGTGAATGACACTGCTTCTAGAATGAGATTACTTCTCAGTATAACAATGGTAGGAACTAGACCAATGAAAGAGAAAGCCGAGCACATCCATTACTGTAATCCTTCTTGTTTGCAGATGTTTGGTGAGTTTTTGCATTTACCAGTGCAGTGCAGCTCAGTGCACGCAAGCATAACTCTGTACGCCATACCTCTTCTGTCATTTAAGCGAGTCTCTGCACATAATGAGCAGATTTAAGGTGCTTTGCCATTTAAAGCCTACAGTAAATTTTCTTTAAAGGAAAAACAAATCTTGAATCAAACAGAATAGATTATAGAAGCAAAATTGTTCATTGACTTCACTTTCTATAAGACATTTGTGAGTGGATCCCTCTTCCCCCTTCATACACCCCAAATGTTTCCCTTCTTTATTTTACTCACTACATTCCCAGCCCAACATCTCCTCTAGACCAAACATTGTGAGATGATGTCTCAGTGTACGTTTCTGATATCATGAGATGTTAATTCTTTCATATGAAGCATTGTTCTTACTAGTGAAATGGAGAATGGAATCAAGTAATAGTGAGCTGTTATGGAAAGATAATTTTATAGCTTCCATAACAGATAAACTTAAAGTTATATATAAATGCATCATAGTTTTGCTTTATATGCTTTTATCTAATCTGATATTATAAACTGTTTTTGTAACTTTGATGGGTACAAAGTACTGTATTTAGTGACTCAGCTGTTCTGCAATGGCACTCAGAGTACATTGTAATCAACGTGATAATCTTTCTAGTTTATAGTCTTCCTTTGAAAGTACATTACCGTGCTAGACACTTATTGTCTACACTATCCTAATGCTGCTTTTTCTTTGTCTTTTCATCTCTCTTGTAAACCACATAACATAATGGAAAGGGACTCAACCAAACAGGCATAAATGTCAGTGCCATTATTTCTTCTGTGTGGTCCAAAATATCCCAGGTGGGATGCTAAATGAAACAGAATGGTAGGTGTCTAAAGACTTGTAAAAATCAGTCTAGCTGTACACAAGAAAGGGCAACTATGGAGTGGACGAAGGAAAAATATAACATGAATATGAATAATAATGGCACCAGAATATGGTAATCAGGATCCTGCCATTTATTAAGTGTCAGCAGGAAAGGCTGTAAAGTAAAAAGTTAGACTGCAAAAGGACAAAGTCAAAGCAAATAAACAAGAATTATCTATTGGTTGCAGTTTTACTTATTTGTCAGGGGAGTGTAATGTTGATATTTTGTAATGTTCATATAACTTATTTTTAATTGAAAACATTGATTAGTAAGGGAAAGATCTATCAATTACATCACAGCAAAATCATAGACTAATATAGTAGGTGTAAACTGAGCAATGCAATGCCAGTTGTGAACTGACCTTAAAGTTATGAGCATCTGGTAATTTCCCCAGAAACTAATTTTTACGAGGCAAATAAGGTATTGTTTGAGTTTACAAAAAACATCCATTTATTCCTTTTCCAATACTAATTTTTATGACTTTCACAGAATTACATGACTGTGGCTGAGAACCACAGACAAATGTAAATACCTCATTTTGTTTTTAAATAGCTTTCCTCATTTTCTCCATGGAAAAGAAAAATATAATGTTCTGCTTCATTTTTTTAAATGGTGATATTAATCTCAGTAAAAGTATGTACCTGCCTGATAAGGTATTATTGTTATTTTAGTATTACTGTTATTTTACTTCTCCTGATCGCAAAACCCCCAACAACATAGATATGATATTTGTGTGCATGTGTGTGTGTGTGTGAGAAAAAGAGAGAGAGAGATTATTTCACTGATCACTGTATAGGAGCCAATTCTGGAGTGCAACAACAAATGGTTAACAACACACATAATTAGGTAATAACTTCAGACTAGTAATAAAGGTATTCTAGTCAATTAAAATTGCTTGGGAAAATTAGATATATTTTAATTTGAGTGATTAGCTTCATGGGCACAACTAATTCTAAAGCACCTTAAAATAATCCGTTTGCTACTTACTTAAGACATACAGCAATAGAAAGGACAGACCAATGCCATCCTGCCCTAAAACACATAGGAACTGACTATACTGGGAAATTGCAATGAGTGGGGGCAGCCTAGCATGCTCACAACCCTCTGACATGACTTTAAACAAAGACGTCTACACTGAATGCTGTTAAATATTATGTGTGTTATATATAATATAGTAGGATGGGATTTGACATTGTACATAAGTGCACACACACATACACTGTGCAATTGCATGAAATCAGTGATGTAGAGACACGGAACTGAATCTACTTCAACAGTGACATAATTCAGGATAACGACAAACAAACACAAATATTCTGGGTTCGCTACATTCTACTGTCGGAATGTCCCCATATAGTTTCCACGAGTTTTGGCATTCTGTAGGACTTTGTAAGACGTTGTTTGTCTCACAAGGCGATACGATAAACTTACTGCCATGCATCTCAGAAGAAGTTGCACTTCTACAATGGATGAAATAATCTTCCATATACACTGTAGAGAAGGTTCCAACATGCAACAGTTAGACCTGAACAAAGAATTCAAATCTGACCTAAAGATGGGGCATGTGTTTGGATCAGAGGCTGAGGTTTGACCCATTTTGCATGCAGAGGCCTTAAAAATTGGAATGAAAAGTAGGGTACTATAAAAATTAAAGATAATGCTGTCATTGAGCTCCTGTGTTTTTAAATTTCTGTCCTGGGGAACATAAGATGGAATAATTTTTATGTGCCATTTTTCTTATGAATACACTCTAAAGAGCTTTCCTTTTCCACATAACTTTCTTAGACTCCAAGGCTGTTTCTACACATGCCATTTTGGAGAAAGTGGCAGGTTAATAAATGGCCAGAAATATGCTAATGAGGCATGGATGCAAATTCCCCGTGCTTCATTAGCATAAGGTCACATGATTTGGAATCCGGAAGATGCTTTTCCAGACTCCAAAAAAATGTGTAGAAGCATGGCCCCCAGGGGGGTCTTCTGGAAGGAAGTCCTCCTTCTGGAGGTCCCTTCTTCTCAAAAATCCCAGATGTCTCCCTCCCCGCACTGTGCTTTGCCACAGTGCACACTTACCTAAGGGGGCCTCGTATATGTCGGGTTATGCCCTCCACCGCCAGCAGCCAGGTCCCCTCCAGTAGGGCATCACCTCAGGTAAGTGCGCAGTGGCAAAGCACAATGGGGGCAGCGGCACATCTGGGCCATGACCCGCCTCCCTTTGGCCCCTCCGCTGAGGCCAGGTGAGGTGCTGACTGGCCCTACCTGCTGGTGCTTCCGGCCCCATCAGTGTCCTGCAGGGGACTGCACACCCGGGGTGGGAGGGGTACCCACAGGCACTGGGGCTCGTGACCTTCCACCCCTTCCCTCGATTAGGGCCCACCGTTCCTGCCCCAGTTCCTGTCCAAGTTTAAGTGCCCCTGCCCTCTTACCCCCACATATATAGTCCGCTCCATATGAGGTTTTGGTCATTATTTTTATAATTCCCTATTTACTATTTACATTAATCACTGTTATTAAAAGTTGAGGGTTAAATACATTTACATTTTGCACCCCCTGTGTCCCTGATTACTGTGGGGGGCCTGGAGGGGTGTGGGGTGTGCACATGGGTGTGTGTGAAGGGGGGACCTCGAGGAGCGATGCAGGGGTTAGTAGTCCCCTCGGCTGAATGCCTCCTGAAGCGCCTCCCGGAACTGGAGCCCATCACAGTTGGGCCACCTGTTGGGGGCTGCGGCGGGCTGCTGGTAGCGGGGGGCTGGTTCCTCCATCCAACCCTGGGGCAGGGTACCGTTCTGAGCCTGAATGAGGTTGTGGAGCATGCAGCAGCTGGCCACGACCTGCAGGACTTTCTCCACCCTCACACTGAGGTGTGTGAGGAGACACCTTACCTGTGCATTCAGACAGCGGAAAGCACACTCAATGGGATACTGGGCCTGTGTGAGCCGGGCATTAAAAAGCTCCTGGGAGGGTGTGAGGTGGCCTGTGTATGGGTGCATCAACCAGGGCTGGAGTGGGCAGGCCGGGTTGCCCACAATGCAGAGACGCATCACGAAGTCCCTAATGGCGTGCTCCTGCCAGGGCACAAATGTCCTGGCCTCCATCCTGTGGAATGGGGCAGAATTCCGCAGGATCCCCATGTCATGTGCCCTGCCTGGTCAGCCGACATAAATGTCTGTGAACTTCCCACCACTGCCTGAAGCACAATGGAGTGGTACCCCTTGCAGTTGACGTATCGGCCGCCACTGTGGTCTGGGGCCCTGATGGTGTGGTTTGATGCCAGGGCAGGGAATCCCGTCAACTACCCCAAAGCATGGGGGGGAGCCCAAGCACGGTGAAGCCCTCAATGACTATGTCCAGGTCCCTGATGTGCACCAGCCACTGCACCAGTACATGTTTGATGGTCCTCATGACCTGCAGGGGAATGGGAATGGGTGCACTCATGGGTGTACACAGAGGGGTCCCTGCCCCCTTCTCCTTCGACCCCCTCCCACCCTACTGGCAACCCCCTGCTGTGGGAACCTTCTGGCAGCAGGCATGTGGTATCCCCTGTGGGCTAGGCCTGCCCACCCCCCTGTCCCTGTCCCCTCCTAATCAGCATCTGGGGTCCCCCAAGACCAACGGCCCCCACCCTCCCACTGGTGGGGCAGGGGCTGGGGCTGGGCTTACCTTGAGGACAGCCACCCTGACAGTGGATGTTGCCACCCTGAACTGCTACCCAATGGATATGTAGCTGTCAGGGGTGGCCAATTTCCATATGGCGATGGCCATGCGCTTCTCTGGGGAGAGGGCCGGCCTCATCCAGGTATCCTGGCATCATAGCATGGGGGCGAGCCAGATGCAGATCTCCAGGAATGTTTCTTTCTTCAACCTCAGGTTCTGCAGCCAGTGGTCATCGTTCCCCTCACCCGTGATGACCCTGTCCCACCAGTCCATGCTGGTGGCGTGGGTCCAGACACGCTGGACCTGTTGGAGGGAACCTGGCAGGGGTGGTGGGGTTCAGGACCCATGGGCCTGGGCTTTGTCTCCACAGCAGGCTGAGGAGGGTGGCCAGGAGGATGGCTAGCCTGTGGGTGAGGGGAAGCCTGCTGTCCTGTGGCTGCTGGAAGTCCATGCCTGCTGATCAGCGGGCACTGGACAGGGACCTGTTCAATCCTTAGTTGATAGAGTCAAATTTGCAAATGAATTGCAGCTCAGAAACTTATCTTTCAATTTTATTTTTGAAATTTTTGTTGTTGTAAGACTGCTACGGGAGTGTCCAGGGAGACTGAAGTGTTCTCCTACAGGTTTTGTATGTTACAGTTCCTGATGTCTGATTTATATCCATTTATTCTTCTACGTAGAGACTGTCCAGTCTGGCTAATGTAGATTGCAGTGGGGCATAGCTGGCACTTAACGGCATATACTACAAGATTAAAGATTTGTAGATGGTTTACAGAAGTAGCTGGAATCTTATTTATAGGCTTTTTTCTTTTGGGCCATTTCTACACATGGCACTTCTTCCAGAAGATTATCATTTTTTTTTTCTTTTCCTGAAGATGTGCACAGCAAGCCAGACCCATGTCTCTGCCCAGCACCCGCCGATCAGCAGGCATGGACCCCCAGCAGCCGCAGGACAGCAGGCTTGCCCTCACCCACAGGCTAGCCATCCTCCTGGCCACCCTCCTCAGCCTCCTGTGGTTGGCCCATTACAAAAGCAGTTTCTCTGCTGACAATGGGCCACATTCCCCCTGAGTGAACTGGCTTATTTTTTCCTCTTTTGATATTCACTACTCCACACTAACTGCCAATAATGGGCCATTTCCATGCTGACTGTATAGACCTTGTCAGCTCTGGCCCTCCCCTTTACTGGGACCCCCCTTTAAATGCTCCTCTGGACATCCCACCCACTCATGCATCTGATGAAGAAGGTCTTTGCCCAAAAAGCTTAAGCTCCAAAATATATGTTAGTCTGTAAGGTGCCTCAAGACTTTTTGTTATTTTTGAAGATACAGACTAACAGGTGTTCAGAATAATGTGGGGTGGGATCTGGCTGTGGGACTCTTACCTGAGGCAACTCCCAGTTGCAGTGGACCCTTCCTGCCCTGATTCTGTGTTGCCCCCAGAAGCAGATGGTGCATCATGGTGACACCTTGGGTTGGGGCACGTGTAGATGGTTCCACACACTGATGTCGCATGAAGGTACCTTTCCACAGATCCTCTTGGCTCAGTTCCAAGCCAATAGGAGCTGTGGAAGCAATACTTGTGGCAGAGGCAGCACTTGGAGACCACTTATTTCCCCCTCCCCTCCAAGAGCTGCAGGGACAGGCTGGCTGCTTCTAGGAGTGGTGTGATGTCAGGCCAGGCAGGGATCCTGCCTTAGACCTACTGTGATACTTCACTTCTAGCTGTCTAAGATCACACATTCGGGCTTCAATGGACTCCAGGAGATCAAGCCCAATACCATCTGACTTCTAGTAAAACTGAGAAGTTTGAGAACCCTAGTCTAGTCTCAATCTCATTCATGTCCATTCACATTTATATTGTACCAATATGTCAAATATTAAGGCATATAATTACCCTTCATGAATGTTCAGGTACATGTATCAGATAAAAAGTGTTAGGTAGACATTTTAAATAAAAAATAAAATCATTACCAAACCGATACGCCATGATCTGTCTTCAGTAATACTTGTGAAATCTAGGATCGGGGTAGTCAATAGGCCACCTAACCTACATCTACATGTGAAGCCTACATTGAAGTAGCTTATTTCGATGTAGCGACATCGAAATAGGCTATTTCGATGAATAACGTCCACACGTCCTCCAGGGCTGGCAACGTCGACGTTCAACATCAACGTTGCGCAGCACCATATCGAAATAGGCGCTGCGAGGGAACGTCTACACACCAAAGTAGCACACATCGAAATAAAGGTGCCAGGCACAGCTGCAGACAGGGTCACAGGGCAGACTCAACAGCAAGCTACTCCCTTAAAGGGCCCCTCCCAGACACAGTTGCACTAAACAACACAAGATCCACAGAGCCGACAACTGGTTGCAGACTCTGTGCATGCAACACGGATCCCCAGCTGCAGCAGCAGCAGCCAGAAGCCCTGGGCTAAGGGCTGCTGCCCACGGTGACCATAGAGCCCCGCCGGGGCTGGAGAGAGTGTCTCTCAACCCCTCAGCTGATGGCCACCATGGCGGACCCCGCTATTTCGATGTTGCGGGACGCGGATCGTCTACATGTGCCCTACTTCGATGTTCAACTTCGAAGTAGGGCGCTATTCCCATCCCCTCATGGGGTTAGCGGCTTCGACGTCTCGCCGCCTAACATCGATGTTAACATCGAAATAGCGCCCAACATGTGTAGCCGTGACAGGTGCTATTTCGAAGTTAGTGCCGCTACTTTGAAGTAGTGTGCACGTGTAGACACGGCTCTACAGTCCAAATCCAGACCACTGTATGATTTTGAATAGACCTCAAAGTCTTTCTTCTTCTTCTCCTCCTCCTCCTCCTCCTTTATTTATTTACTTTGGAATCTGGAATTGACCATACTTTGACCAAGAAATTTGGACCTTGACAAAATTAATTGACTGCCCATGCTCTAAGGCACTGGAGAGGTGTTACTGGTGCAAACCATGGCTGACAAACCAAATATTGCTTCTTATTACATGAATCTATCTCTCATTGAAGCCAATGAGTGTTATGCATGTCTAACTGAGACAGGAGTTCAGGATAATGTGTCCCAGAATATATTAAATAGGACTAAAGTGTAAGCTTATGGTCTGCCATGAGTGAGTAGATGTATTGCCTAGTGGTAGATCAGACGCAAATTGTGAATGAGCATTACAATTCATTCCATGGAGGGAGGTGATAAAAATGGGTATGTGAGGTAGGCTTGCATACTGAGGAGCTGGAGGTAGAATCAAGCTTGTATATATATGATTCCACCTGGCTACCCGTGGCTCCCTTCTGCAGGTGAGGATAATATCCTAGGCAGTGCCTGCTCTCCATCACATACTGTGACTGAACAGCTCTTAAAGACTTGGGGAATTTTACATTAAATAAGTACATAATCTGCACCAGCCAATCTGACTGCAGAATGCACAAACTGTAATAATAATTAAAAATGTGATACTTTGAAGGAGAAGCCTATGCTTTTCCTCATTAATTAGTCTCTGAAATTTCTGAAACACACCACATCTCTGTTCTCTGAGTCTAAGCCAATCCAAATGCCATAGGTTAATGATAATACAGTGAGCCAGTGTCAATTTGCTACATCAACATCCATCACATAAAGTTATTAAATCTACATCTTTCATTTTCTATAATAGAAATAAAGTCATCATAATAGGAAGTTGTCATAAGATCAATAATTTTGAAAATAAATGTCTTGGCTTCGTCTCAGTGTTTACAATTCCTTGTAGCAGGAGACCTTTCTCTTTGACAATGTTCTAAAGTGGTGGCTATTTCTCTTAATTTAAAACTCAAATACTATATGTGTCCTTTAGCTCTTGCATTATTTATTTCTTGCATTAAGATTTCCATATGAAAGGAGAAGGAGGAACTATTTTTAAGCACTTCACTATTTCATCAAAAATGTAGCTGGTCATCTATTTATTTTTATACTCCCAACATGTCACTGCTACATCAAAAACGAAATTCACAGTAAATGTTTCAATAGTATACATTTGTTAGACAAGTTCTAATACAAACTTTGTCTTCTGTTGACATTCACTGTAAATGTAGGATTTAGGGACTGGACACTCCATTTTTGCATATGGCAAAAATGAGAATAACTTCATTGGTTCCCAAATTCTCACTGGTGAGGGAAGACTGAAGTCTCAAACTATAGCACTTTGTATGCCTGTTTATTTGGTACAGTCACAGTTTTTTTTTTAAATATATGATTTTTGATGGGGGTGGTTGTCTGCATTTAAACAAGATGTTCTTTGCTACTTGAAAGAATCTTCCATAAAACTGAGCAACCACAGATGTGTGTCTTTCTCATACTTGTACATATATGAAATTGACAGAATATACAGAGGGGTGGAAATAGGGATGCAGGGAGTGGTATCCATTATGCATAGATTCTACATTTTGGTTCAATAGCTCTCAGCACTCCAATAAAAATTTTTGTTCCAGTGCCCCTGAGAATAAGGATTCACATGAATGCATTTTTGTAGGTATAGGAACAAACCATCTCAATGCGCAGTAAGAAAAGCAAATATGGTAGGCAACCAGGTTGGCTTATCAGGGAAATCCTTGGTGAGCCTAAACTCAAAAAGGACATATGTAAGAAGAGAAACTTGGACGGCTGTGTAAGGAGGAGTATAAATATATTGCCTGAGAGTGTAGGGGAGTAATCAGGAAGATGAAAACACAATGGGAACTGCAGCTAGCAAGGAATGTGAAGGGTAACAAGAATGGTTTCTACAGGCATGTTAGCAACAAGAGGCTGATTAGGGAGAGTATGGAGCCCTTCCTGGATGAGGGAGGTGACTTGGTGCCTGACGAAGTGGGAAAAGTGCTCAGTGATTTTTTGCCTTTGTCTTCACAGTCAAAATCAGCTCCAGAAAACTGCACTGAACATTAAAGTATGGGAAGGAGGAGGGCAGCAGTCTGTGGGGAAATAACAGTTTAAGAGCTATTTATAACAGCTTACACATACACAAATCCATGGGTCCAAATTGAATGTATTCAACAGTACTGAGGGAACTGGCAAATGTCATTGCAGAATCTTTGGCCATTATCTTTGAAAACTCCTGGAGATCGGAAAAGGTGCTGGATGACTGGAAAAAGTCAACTATAGTGCCCATCTTCAAAAAAGAAAAGAAAGACAATACAGCGAATTATAACTTGGTCAGACTTATCTCAGTCCCTGGAAAAATCATGGAGGGGATCCTCAATGAATCCATTTTGAAGCACTTGAAAGAGGGGAAGTGATCAGAAATATTCAACATGCATTCACTGAAAGCAAGTGATGCCTGACCAATCTGCTTAGCTTCTATAATGTGGTAACTGGCTCAGTGGAAATGGGGAAGTCAATGGATGTGATATACCTTGATTTCAGCAAAGTTTTCTTGTCCATAAATTAAGGTTGTATGGATTAGATAAATGGACTGTGAAGTGGATAGAAAGCTGGCTAGAGGGTCAGGCCCAATGTGTGCTGATAAATGGCTTAATGTCATGTCAGTTCTAGGGCAGATATTGTGCTACATCTTTATTAATGATCTGGATAAGGGGAAGGATTACACCCACAGCAGATTGACAGGTGACACTAAGTAAGTGGGACAGGTAGATACCCTGGAGGCTAGGGATAGGGTCCAGAGTAACCTAGATAAATTGCAGGAATGGGCCAAAATAAATCTTATGAGGTTCAACAAAGGCAAGTGCACTTGGGATGGAAGAATCTAAAGCATTGTTACAAGCTGGGGGCTAACTGGCTAAGTAGCACTGCAGCAGAAAGGGACCTGGGGATTACATTGGATGAGAGGCTGGATATAAGTCAACAGTGTGCCCTTGTAGCCAAAAAGGCTAATGGCATATGGGGTGAAATAGGAAGAATATTTTCAACAGATCTCGTGGAGTTATTATTCTCCTCTATTCAGCACCAGTAAGGCCACATCTGGAGTATTGCATCCAGTTCTGGGCCCCCCAGTATAAAAAAGATGTGGATGCATTGGAGAGGGTCCAGTGGAAGGCAATGAAAATGATTAGGGGGCAGGAGCACATGATCTACAAGGGGAGGCTGAGGAATTTGGGTTTATTTAGTTTGCAGAAGAGAAGACTGAGGGGTGATTTGATAGCAGCTTTCAACTTCCTGAAGTTGGGGTCCAAAGAGGACAGAGAGAGGCATTTTTTCAGTAATGACTGATGGCAGAAAAAGGAGCACTGGTCTCATACTAAAGAGCAGAAAGTGAAGGTTGGCTATTAGGAAATAACAATTTCACTGGGATGGTGATGCAGCACTGAAATATGTTGCCTAGAGAGCTGATGGAATCTCCGTCCTTAGAGGTTTTTAATGTCATATCTTAACAAAGTCCTGGCTGGGATGATTTAAGTTAGGATTGATCTTGATTTGGGCAGTGGGTTGGACTCAATGACCTCCCAAGGTCCCTTCCAGACCTAGGATTCTATGAACGTACCATAAGTGAGTCTCCATTTAAAATACAATTATTTATTATTTGTACTACTCTGAGACAATATGTTGTGTGAAATCCTGCTCCACCCTTAAATAAATGTATCTAGGAAAATTGGTACAGCTCTTCCAAGCAATTTCTCATGTAAATAATCCTGGAGAAACCCTACTGAAGTCCTGTGCATATAGACTGCTTCTCAATCCCTTGCAGCATCATGAACACTACATTCATAAATAATGTGTGGTGAATATGCACTGGAATCAGACTTTTTTTTTCACAAATTTAAGGAATGTCTAGATAGAAAAGACCTGTTTCATCAGGTACAACAATTCAATATAGAAACATTACCTGCAATGTGTATGCATAGCTTTTGCTTGAAGAGATTTCATCTTTTCTGTCAGAATGTTTTTCCACACTTTTATGTACTTTATTATTAGGAATTGTTGTCTATACAGAACTTAATTTTTCCTTACTTAGTTTTATCCCCAAACTTTCTGTTTGAATCTTTGCTTTATCATTAACACTTCTTTTCTCTTTCCTGATTCATTAATTATTTAGTGTATTTGAAGATGGATATACATCCCTTGCTTTTCTGTGAACCAAACTGTACATAGTAAAAAAGAGGTAGGTGTGTTACTCTGTACTCCAATAACACAAAACAGCAGAAATGTTTAATGACTTTAAAGATTAACAAGATTTATCTGGTGATGAGCTTTCGTGGGACAGACCCACCTTATCAGATCAATCTCATTTCCAACTGTAGAAGTTATTTTATTTTAACATTGTCCTCATGCCACAGAACAGTCCCACAATAATCTTCTGTAGAACTCTGTAGAAATAACAAACAGCAGCAGATTTAATTTTCATAGTGAATTAGTGATTCCCAATATTTATTAACATTTTTGTTTCCTTATTTGGTGTTTCTTATACCTAGGGTCTTAGACAGTTACAGATGGAATACAATAGATAAATAAAACTTAAAACTTGAAATAAATCTTTCTCATACCAAATATTTTTCCACAGCCATATCATACTTTTCCTTATGTGGTAGTATTTAATCAACATTCTAATTCTTCAATCATTTTATTAGTTCCAGATTTACTGGTTGTCTACTCTAACCCTGACATTAGCAGATATACTGATACAGAGTAAGCACCATATAACTAAATATCTATTGCATCTTTCAGACTTTTACTCCCCCTTCACTTGTTTAAATAAAAAAAATAAAAATAAAAAAAAAACAATTGTCTCTCTTTGTTGGTCTTAGTGACCTGTGTAGCTTCATGTACTGTTAATGCTCCTGGCTGTAAAATAAGCCATACAAAGTTAAATCTGATGCTCTAACTACTGAAACTGAAAGAGTTTTTACTTCATAAGCCAAAATTAAAACTTAAAATCTAAGGAACTCACCTGACTCAACCAAAGGGATTCTTAGTTGATAGTAATAGGAATTGAAATAGTCTTAAACTATCTATGTTCCCACACAGAATCTTTGCTATTGATTCAAACACTGGACTATATGGGGGAAGGATGCGAATTTGTAGTGAATATGTTTACAAAAAATGTTCCCATTTTTTTCATCCAGCTCTACAGTCAAATGAATTCCTGCAAATTCTACTGTGTTCTACTTTCAGCTGATTTCTGTCAGTTCATTTTCCTGTCAGTTACTTACATATGGAGTTCTACTGAAATATTCATTAAGAGGGCAAAACAGGAACTAAAATTATGGCCTGGGTGGCTACCAAGTTGAAATCAGGAATATATTTGATAACCTCATAGCTCCACTCTTGCCATATGAATAACGGAGAATGAGGCAAACACAAAGATAATATATCTTCCTCAATTCATTGTCATCGGTTTGAGGCATACCAATGAGATCATGTATTTCTGTACCTTTATTATTTTCCTAAAACAAATATATGCCTCTATCATATTCCCCAAATCCTATATAAAGTACATCTCATTGCAAGAACACTTCTCGCTATAAAGTGGCATCTACCACTACTGCCCTCTTTTTCTGGAACTTTACTTTACTTCTTTACTGACAAGCTGCTTACTTTCACCTTAAACAATATTTAGACACTGTCAAAATGACCTTACCTCTCTATCCAAAATGGAGATTATATTGCTCTGTAGCTGCCTGAGAAGACATGTACATAAGTCTGTACTATATGTCTCAGATGTGGAGTACATTTCTTTAAAGCTAACACCTTCATCTTATTTATAACAAGCTTTACTTTGCTGGAAAAAAAAAACTTAAATGCTCTAATCATTAGAAAAATTTTCCCCAGTCTGCCTTAAAGCATTCCTCTCCAAAAAGCAAGGATGGAAGTCATTAGCAGATCTTATGCCACTGACTCACATTTTAAGGACAGAAACCTTCAGAATAATAGTTGTGAGACTAACACTGTATTACAGGCATATGGACCTTCTGACCCAGTGCTGGAAGGATGTAACATTGTAAGACTTAGCACTTGTATATATTGTCTTGAAAATACTGAGCACACATGTGATTCTTTTTGTTTTCTTTTGTCTTGTTTAATGTTGATATTCTTTTTTTAATTTGGTACTGTGGCTACAAAATTCTGGTACATGAAAATCCATACCAACTAATGCATAACTAAAATCATTCTGAATAGCCTTTAACTGGGGTATTTGTATGAGCCTGCAATCCCAGTTTCTTGGATCACTTAAGCTCAGGGGTTCTGTGCTGAGGTGTGCTATGCTGATCGGGTGTTCAGTGCCACTGACTGCCATGGCCAGTGGGTGGCTGCAACAACATGAATGATGTGTTGAAATCAGCCCTTTCTCTGTGAAGGGACTGATGGGCTGATCAATAAAGGTGATAGACAAGAGCTAAAGTTGACATAAATCCCTGTAGCTCCATTGAAGTCATTCAGCTATGTCAATTTACACCAGCTAAAGATCAGATCCTGGGATTTTATTTAATAGGTAAAATTCTTCATCTTGTTTTATATAGGAGATTAGACTAGATTATCTTAATGATTCTATATGACCTTAAATATATGAATCTTATCACTGTATTGTTTTTTGTTTGAGACTGTGGTTACTTTCTTCCAGGAAATTGAGGATGCTGTTTGAAAACTGAGGAAATATTTCATTTTGCTTGCTGAAGCAAAAAGTTATTACACAATTATAACTATTCTACATTTTGTGGAGGGTTTTTACATAAGAGTAGAGCATACTGCCTGTGGTGTCCTAGTACTTCACAGGCAAAAGGATGAATTGCTTTCTCAGTCTGTCAACAAAACTCATGAGTGTTTGCTCAGTGTATCCTAATGAAACTGTGAATGTCAACAATTTTGCTGGCATAGAACAGGAATGAAAGCAGAACTGTGTATTATGACTAGAACTTTACTGTACTAAACTCATTCCCATATTGACCCAAAAGACAAATCTTGTACTATTTATAAAATCAGGAGGAAGAAGTTTGTCTGGGTCTACACGTGCCCCTTCCTTTTGAAAGGGACATGTTAATGAGCTTGTTTGAAAGATGCTAATGAGGTGCTGCAATGAATATGCAGTGCCTCATTAGCATAATAGTGGCCGCAGTGATTCGAAAGTGCAGCACCGCCCATGGGGACGGGACCTTCCAAAAGGATCCCCCCCAGTTTTTGAAAGCCCCTTCTTCCGATCACCAGATAGGAAGGAGGGCTTTCGAAAACTGGGGGGGTCCTTTTGGAAGGTCCCGTCTCCACGGGCGGCGCATGATTTGAAAAGCTGCATTTTTGAATCTCTGTGGCCGCCGTTATGCTAATGAGGTGATGCATATTCATTGCAGCACCTCATTAGCATCTTTCTAACAGGCTCATTAACATACCCCTCTCGAAAGGAAGGGGCACGTGTAGACACAGGATTTGAATCTAGTTAATTCAGAACACCAGGATACTACTTCCAGCCTAATGTATCATCTACTGAGTGAGCAGCAGTTGGAGTTTTCTTTTGGCATTAAACAAAAAGGGGGAAATTGCTTTTATTAAACTCACTCAATCAGAAATAAGGCAAAATATGTGGGACATTTAAAGAAATGTAAACTCTGGGAGTGAGTTTGTAAAAAGCTGAGCTCCCACCAGCTCTCATTTAGACAGTTTTAGATTTTGGAAAGCACTTAATTCCCACTAAGGTATCTGAAATAAGTGGCAATGTTTGAAAGTCACTTTATTTAAGAATCAACATTGGCGCAAAGCTTTTTTTTAACTACTCACATCTATATTTTTGCACCAGTCTCTTATGCAAACTTCTGTTTTTACCTAGCCTTTCAAGAGATCCAAAGCGAACTTACACGATGAATGAAAAGAAAAGCAGCTGTCATATGGCTGAATCCCGCAGTCTCTACTCAGTTTTAACCCAGCTCACAAAACACTCACAGAAGTGAGTGACCATTTTGCTGAACAAAGAGTAAGAAAGAAAATGGTATAAACAGGAGCCTTAAAAGCTTTTAGAATGTGAATCTAAAAATATTATCATCCCTAATATTTTATAAGTGCAAAAATAAATACGTTAATGTAATTAATGTCATTATGTGAGGCTATATAAAGTTTCTGAATTACTCCAATAATAATTACTACATAATCCACAGTTTTAGATCTCTTGATAAGTCTTTGGCTTAGAAGAAAAACCTAATCACATAATTGCTCTCCTATTACGTGGTTGTTACCATGTAAAGTAGTTGGCACTCAGCTAACTAATCAGGTTTGATTACAGTTTTACAACTTCAGTATTTATCCTTATTTTAAAAGAAAAAAAGCTTATACTGTGTGTCTCCAGAAATGAAAGTAGATACCACATGAAAGAAGAAGAAGAAGAAGAAAACATGAGAGGTAGATCCAGTTTAGTGGTGGAGGAGCAGCGGACTAGAATTCAGGAGACAAGGATTCTGTTCCTGGCTCTACCACTCACTTCTTCTGGACTCTTACGTAAGTCACCTTCACCTCTCTTTGCCTCTGTTGATGGGATGGAAAGCCATGGTTTGTTCAAGCCATGGTTTGTAACTTTACTCTGTTCAAGGTGTTGTCAGGAAATAAATGATGATGAGATGGCTGGCACAACAGTACAACACAAAAATATTCTCACTTTAAGGCAAGGGGTGTACAGTACGGATGTCATATATGTTTATGTAGAGCCTGGCTGCTTATTGCTGCTCCAGATCTGATGGAGTGGGTCTTACCCATGAAAGCTCATTATCTATTAAATAAAATTATTAGGTGCTACAGGACTGCTTGCTATTTGTGACACTATAGACGAACATGACTACTTCTCTGAGGCTGCATCTACACTACGAGATAAATTTGAATTTAATTCAGTTAGCTTGATTTTATCATGACTGTCTTCACTGTAAAGACCATTAGCTCAGTTTTGGGTGCACTATTCTCAAGATTACAAAATCGCTGTTACCTGATGATGGGTATAGCGTAAAGCTCAAATTCAGAAGTTCGATTGAAGGCAAGTGTAGCAGCACCACGTCTTAAAAGTGAATATATTAGACTCCAGAGGTGTCCCATATGCAACTCCTAATGCCCCTCACTGCTTCGCTTTGGCTGCTGCTATTCAGTAACAGGAAGACCATGAATTTCCAATTGGGAGCAGCAAACCTTTAGCTGTGGGGTCATGCTAGTGTGACAGCTTGAGTTTTTCTATGCTATTAGTGCTGTGAGTGCATTTGCCCGTTCAAGTAGCCCCTGCAAGGAGTTTGCAGATCTGTCTGTAAACTTGCTATTTTTTTCTGAGCTGCCTGGCACCAGCCCCTGACCTTCCGTACCATGTGTCACCAAGGCTGCGTTGGGGGTTGTGCTTGCATAACTCACTGAGAAACTTCTCAGTGGTTTACATTTGTGTGCGAACCCCCTACACTCCCCCACAGGCACCACACAGTCTTGGTCATTCCTGCACTCACCCACATCATGGGGGTAGCCCCCAGCCAAGCCCAGTGAAAGGATGTGCCTGCCCTTTGGTGCTGACAATGCTGCCAGTGGTGTGTTTAGGGCTCCAAGGGCAAGAAATATATTATGGGCTTTGCTGTTGCCAAGGGAAGTCTCCCCCAGTGGTTAAGATACTGGGGGTTTTGCTGCCACCATGGGGAAGTCTCCTCCAGTGGTTAAGATACTGGGCACTTTGTGGTTGCCAGGGAAGGACCACCTCAAATGCCCCCCCCCGCACTGAATCCCTCTCAGCCCATACAGGGGCTTGCTGTTGCCAGGGAAAAGGTGTCCCCCCAATGACTATAGGGCTTGCTGCCACCAGGGAAAAGTCTCCCCTGGAGGCTAAGCAATTCAGGATTTGGCTGATGCTATGGGGAAGGACCAATTCAACTGGTCCCCCACTGCAGCCCTCTCCACACACACAGGGACTTGGTGCCTCTGGGGCTAGAGGGGGAATCAAAAATTCATTTTTCTGCACTTTTCTATCCTCTTTCTTGTCCTTTAAAAACAGTCTGGGCCCCTGCATTATTTTCAGGGGTCACATGCAATGATGGGAGGTGGGACACTCAGTGGATAGCCAGTAGAGAACACAG
This sequence comes from Carettochelys insculpta, assembly GCF_033958435.1. Classification (NCBI taxonomy): domain Eukaryota; kingdom Metazoa; phylum Chordata; order Testudines; family Carettochelyidae; genus Carettochelys; species Carettochelys insculpta. The sequence continues at coordinate 71,752,336 of NC_134137.1, forward strand.
TTCTTACATTTGTGTGGGCAATGTAATGGGATGGGAAAGCAAAAATTCTTTTTTCCTGAAATTTTCTATCCTCCTTCTCCAGAACCCTGCATTATTTTCAGGGATCACATGCATGCAATGATGGGAAGTGGGACAAGTGGATGACCAGTTAAGAATACAGTTGCTGCACCCATGTTGGCAACGTAATGTGGGGAGAAACCAAAAATTCTTTTTCCTAGACTTTTCTATCCTCTTTCTTCTAACTTTAAGGGTCTGTACTTTATTTTCCAGGGCTATTCATGTTTTCAGGGATGGGGAGGAGAATTAGGGGGAAGGTGATATCAAGACCAGCGAGCATACCCAGAATGCTATAGGGATGATGGAACTCTGGGATAGCTTCCCACAATGCATTATTGCAACTGTTGATGTCAGCCAATTTGTGTGTGTCAGTAATGGCTCAACTTTGTGGGGAGCACAGTGTAAGAGAGGATGATCAAAATAGAACAGATAAATTCCAGAATTAGAAAATTGATATAAATAAATTTGAATTTATTTCATAGTGTAGCCACAGCCTTAGACTAGCTACAATTAAAGCATTCTAGCATAGTCAGCCTAGTACATAGTAAAGTCCATTCTATGGAAGTATAGTTTATTCCTATCTGCCCTGTATTGGAACAGGGATAGTGTCCAGATTTAAGGGGTGAAACAGACTGTAGTCATGGGGGCCACCTGTAGTAGCACAGGTTGTGGCACCTCACCTGGCACAGATGGGGAGACAGGAGATGAGCTTGCCCTACACTTGCTCAGCAACAGTGTCTTCCACCCCATAAGGCTGGACCTGGATCCCCGGACAAGATGTCAGTGCCACTCAAAGCTGGTAGCTCAAACTACTTTAATGTAAGAGAAAAGGCTTTTGTGCTGGGACAGGCTAGGAAGAGGTCAGGAACAATTGTCTGGAAGAACTCTACCATTGTTTAGGGCAGGAAGGAACCATTGTGATCATCAACGAGTCTGACCTCCTGCATAAAACAGGCGAAAGGATTTCTCTGAATCAGTTCCTGATTCAAGCCCAATAGCTGTGGTTGAACTACAGAGTATCTTTTACAAAAAAGATCTAATCTTGATTTAAAATATTCTACTGATGTTAAATACATCACAAACCTTGGTGAGTAGTTCCAGACATTATTATTACCTTCATTCTTAAAAAATATGCTTCTTATTCTACTAAGAATTGTCTTAAGTTCAACTTCCAGCCACTGGCATTTATTATAGTTTTGTCTGCAAGACTGTCAAATACCTGTTCCCTATGTAAGCATTTACACACTGTAATCAAGTCACCTTATGCCTCTGTTAAGCTTAATGGATTGCACTTGTACCATAAGGAGTGTTTTACAATCATTCTTGTGGTTCTTCTCTGAACTTTCTCCAGTTTCAGTATCTTCCCAGAAGCGTGGATGCCAGAAAAGGACCCAGTATTCCAGGTATCGGAGGGGTAGCCGTGTTAGTCTGGATCTGTAACAGCAACGAAGGGTTCTGTGGCACCTTATAGACTAACAGAAAAGTTTTGAGCATGAGCTTTCATGACCACAGACTCACTTAATCAGATGCTGGTCTTGGAAATCTGCCAGGCCAGGTATAAATAAGCCAGAGCAAGGCTGGGGATAACAAGGTTAGCTCAGTCAGCAAGGGTGAGGCTTACTACCAGAAGTTGATCTGGAGGTGTGAACACCAAGAGAGGGGAAGCTGTTTTTATATTTAGCCAGCCGTTCACAGTCTTTGTTTAAGCCTGAGCTGGGCGCGTCGAATTTGCAGATGAATTGTAGCTCCGAAATTTCTCTTTGGAGTCTGGTCCTGAAATTTTTTTGCTGTAGGATAGCTACTTTTAAGTCTGCTACTGTGTGGTCTGGGAGATTGAAGTGCTCTCCTACAGGTTTTTGTATATTGCCATTTCTGATGTCTGATTTGTGTGCGTTTATTCTTTTACGTAGAGACTGTCCAGTTTGTCCGATGTACATAGCAGAGGGGCATTGCTGGCACATGATGGCATAAATTATGTTGGCAGATGTGCAGCTGAATGAACCCACGATGGTGTGGCTGGTCTGGTTAGGTCCTGTAATGGTGTTGCTGGTGTAGATATGTGGGCAGAGCTGGCAACGAGGTTTGTTGCATGGATGGGTCTCAGAGTTAGAGTGACTGTGGTGAGGTGTATAGTTGCTGGTTAGGATTTGCTTCAGGTTGGCAGGTTGTCTGTGGGCAAGGACTGGTCTGCCTCCCAAAGCCTGTGAAAGTGGGGGATCATTGTCCAGGATGATGCGCTGTAGAGGTTTTAGTTGAGGATTGTAGGTGATGGCTAGTGGTGTTCTGTTGGTTTCTCTTTTGGGCTTGTCCTGTAGTAAGAAGCTTCGTGGCACACATCTGGCTCTGTTGATCTGTTTTTTCACTTCTTTAGATGGGTGTTGCAGTTTCAAGAATGCTTGGTAGAGATCCTGTAGGTATTTGCCTCTGTTGGAGGGGTTGGAGCAAATGCGGTTATATCTTAGTGCTTGGCTGTAGACAATGGATCGTGTGGTGTGTCTGGGATGGAAGCTGGAGGCATGAAGGTAGGCGTAACGGTCAGTAGGTTTACGGTACAGGGTGGTATTGATGTGGCCATTGTGTATTAGCACCGTGGTGTCCAGGAAGTGGATCTCCTGTGTGGACTGTTCCAGACTGAGGTTGATGTTGGGGTGAAAGTTATTGAAGTCCTGGTGGAATTCCTCCAGAGTCTCCTTCCCAAGGGTCCAGATGATGAAGATGTCATCAATGTAGCGTAAGTAGAGACGGGGTGTTAGTGGACGAGAGCTAAGGAAGCACTGTTCCAGGTCAGCCATGAAAACATTGGCATACCCTTGTAATGAATAAGAAAGGTGAGATCTCTGTGAAGACCCAGGTTAAATGTGTCAAATTTGCAAATGTATTTCCATTCAGATGTCCCCTCTGTAATCTTGTGGTAAAATCATTTTGTAGGAGAATGGCTACTTTCAGTTCCTTTATTGAAAGTCCAGGGAGATTAAAGTGTTCCTCCATAGGTTTATGTATATTGTAATTCCTGACTCCTCCGAGACAAAAAGTAACAGATGGAGATTGTTATAAGGGCTGTTGCAGACCATACGCATACTATGCTGTTTCGGTTTACTCACCTGGCGGGTAGATGGGGGTGAAATGGTGCTGCACATGCACCAGTGTTATTCCACAGACCCCAGCTGCTTTTTTAGCTCCTCTCTTTTCAGCTTTCAGCTGCAATTTTTGAGGCCTGCTCTACACTACCGTGGGCCATTAATGTAACGTAAGTCAATGTCTGAGATGCCTATATACAAATGCAAGAAGTATGGGAAATAAACAAGAAGAATTGGAAGTACTAATAAATGAATACAACTATGATATCGTTGGCATCACAGAAACTTGGTGGGACAATACTCATGATTGGAATGTTGGTACTGAAGGGTACAGCCTGCTTAGGAAGGACGGACAGGGAAAGAAGGGAGGAGGTGTTGCCTTGTATATTAAAAATGTACACACTTGGACAGAGGTGGAGATGGACGTAGGAGATGGATGGTTTGAAAGTCTCTGGGTTAGACTCAGAGGAGTAAAAAACAAGGATGAGGTCCTACTGGGAGTCTACTACAGGCACCCTAACCAGGTGGAAGAGGTGGATGAGGCTTTCTTTAAACAGCTGACAAAATCATCCAGGGCCCAGAATTTGGTGGTGATGGGGGACTTCAACTACCCAGGTATATGTTGGGAAACTAATACAGCAGGGAACAGACTGTCCAATAAATTCTTCGCTTGCATTGCAGACAACTTTTTATTCCAAAAGGTTGAAAAAGCTACTGGGGGGAACCTGTTCTAGATTTAATTTTAACAAATAGGGAGGAAATTATTGAGAATTTGAAAGTAGAAGGATGCTTGGGTGAAAGCGATCATGAAATCATAGAGTTCACAATTCTAAGGAAGGGTAGAAGGGAAAACAGTACAATAGAGATAATGGATTTCAGGAAGGCAGATTTTGGTAAACTCAGACAGCTGGTAGGTAAGGTCCCATGGGAAGCTAAACCGAGGGGAAATACGGCTGAGGAGAGTTGGCAGTTTTTCAAAGGGACATTATTAAGGGCCCAAAAGCAAGCTATCCCGCTGCGTATGAAAGATAGAAAACATGACAAAAGACTGCCTTGGCTTAACCAGGAGATCTTGCATGATCTCAAACTAAAAAAGGAATCGTATAAGAAATGGAAACTAGGACAAATTACAAAGGACGAATATAGGCAAACAACACGAGCATGCAGGAGTAAGATTAGAAAGGCTAAGGCACAAAATGAGCTCAAACTAGCTACAAGCATAAAGGGAAACAAGAAGGCTTTTTACAAATACATTGGGAACTAGAGGGAGACCAGGGAGATGGTAGGGCCATTGGTCAGTGAGGAGGGAAAAACAGTAACAGGGAATTTGGAAATGGCAGAGATGTTTAATGATTTCTTTGTTTCGTTCTTCACTGAGAAATCTGAAGGAATGCCTCACATAGAGAATGCTAGTGAAAAAGGGGTAGGTTTAGAAGCTGAAATAAGAAAAGAACAAATTAAAATTTACTTAGAAAAATTAGATGTCTGCCAATCACCAGGGCCTGATGAAATGCATCCTAGAATCCTCAAGGAGCTGATAGAAGAGGTATCTGAGCCTTTAGCATTCATTTTTGGAAAATCGTGGGAGGCGGGAGAGATTCCAGAAGACTGGAAAAGGGCAAATATAGTACCCATTTATAAAAAGGGGAACAAGAATAACCCGGGCAACTACAGGCCAGTCAGCTTAACTTCTGTGCCAGGAAAGATAATGGAGCAGGTCATTAAAGAAATCATCTGCAAGCAATTGGAAGGTGGTAAGGTGATAAGGAACAGCCAGCATGGTTTTATTAAAAACAGATCATGTCAAACCAATCTAATAGCTTTCTTTGATCGAATAATGAGCCTTGTGGATAAGGGAGAAGCGGTGGATGTGGTATACCTAGACTTCAGTAAAGCATTTGACACGGTCTCACATAATATACTTATCAATAAACTACGCAAATGCAACTTAGATAGGGCTACTATAAGGTGGGTGAACAATTGGCTGGATAACCGTAGCCAGAGAGTACTTATTAATGGTTTTCAATCCTGCTAGAAAAGTATAACTAGTGGGGTTCCGCAGGGGTCTGTTTTAGGACCCGTTCTGTTCAATATCTTCATTAACGATTTAGATATTGACATAGAAAGTACACTTATTAAGTTTGCAGATGATACCAAGTTGGGAGGGGTTGCATCTTCTTTGGAGGATAGGGTCATAATTCAAAAGGATCTGGATAAACTGGAGAAATGGGCTGAGGTAAACAGGATGAAGTTTAATAAAGACAAATGCAAAGTGCTCCACTTAGGAAGGAACAATCAGTGTCACACATACAGAATGGGAAAGGACTGCCTAGGAATGAGTACAGCAGAAGGGGATCTAGGGGTTATAGTGGACCACAAGCTAAATATGAGTCAACAGTGTGATGCTGTTGCAAAAAAAGCAAACATGATTCTAGGATGCATTAACAGGTGTGTTGTGAACAAGACACGAGGAGTCATTCTGGCACTCTACTCTGCACTGGTTAGGCCTCAGCTGGAGTATTGTGTCCAGTTCTGGGCACCGCAGTTCAGGAAGGATGTGGAGAAATTGGAGAGGGTCCAGAGGAGTGCAATGAGAATGATCAAAGGTCTAGAGAACATGACCTATGAAGAAAGGCTGAAAGAACTGGGCATGTTTAGTTTGGAAAAGAGAAGATTGAGCGGGGACATGATAGCAGTTTTCAGGTATCTAAAAGGGTGTCATAAGGCAGAGGGAGGGAACTTGTTCTTCCTTGCCTCTGAGGATAAAACAAGAGGCAATGGACTTAAATTGCAGCGGGGGAGGTTCAGGTTGGACATTAGGAAAAAGTTCCTAACTGTCAGGGTGATCAAACACTGGAATGAATTGCCAAGGGAGGTGGTAGAATCTCCATCACTGGAGATATTTAAGAAGAGGTTAGATAGATGGCTTTCAGGGATGGTCTAGAAAGTGCTTGGTCCTTCCATGAGGTCATGGGGCTGGACTCAATGGTCTCTCGAGGTCCCTTCCAGTCCTACTCTTCTATGATTCTATGATATTGAGGGGCCATGCGGGTACCCATAGCTGTGCCACTGATTTGAAGGTATATATTGATGCCAAATCTGAAATAGTTGTGTGTGAGGATAAAGTTACAGAGCTCAGCCATCAGATGTGCTGCAGCATCATCAGGGATACTGTTCCAGACAGCATTTATTCCATCTTTGTGTGGGATGTTGGTATAGAGAGCCTCTACATCCATGGTGGCTAGGATAGTGTTTTCTGGTAGGTCATCAATGTATTGCAGTTTTCTCAGGAAGTCAGTGGTGTCTCAGAGATAGCTGGGAGTGCTGGTGGCATAGGGTCTGGCATCGTATTCCAGGTGTGGATATACCAGTGCCAAATACAGAGGCAAAAGAAGCTCACTTTTTCGACATGATATTCCCATTTTTACAGCCATGGATCATACCATAGTACCATGGATCAATTTACCCACACCCTCATACAGGGAGCTCATGCAGTTGCTTATTCTCCAGGACCTATAAGTCTTTTTCAGAGTTGTTGCTCCAAGGGGTAGAGTCCTCCCATACTGCAAGTATGACCTATATTGTTTGTATCCACATACAGGACTGTACATTAGTTCATGTTGAAATACATACCATTGTTTGTGCTCAGGAATCTGTACAAGTAATCGGTTTTCTTATTTTAAACCATTCCACAAAGCTATGTGTCACCTTCACTTTTCACAGTAATGATTTTTTTTATGTTTTCTTCCAGATCATTGATTAAAGAACATATGGAAAAGAATCAATCCTTGTGACACCCCATGAGAAAAATATCCACTTGATGATTGTCCATTTACAATGACATTTTGAGACCTGTCAGTTTGCCAGTTTTTGATCTAATGTTGACTCTGCCATGTTGACTCAGTGTTTAGATTCTTAATCAAAATGTCACAGCCCTTACGTTTTTAAGGGTGGGTTAAGTTGGATTGCACACAGTCTTCATAGGCAAGGGAAGGGCTCAGTGAAGGGATGAGTGTAACAAGTGTAAAAGAAAAGCACAGATAAGCATATTTCAATCATAGATTTTTCCTAAAGTCATATAACAAAATGTCTTGGGGTGTTGTTTCTGGCTTTTTTTTTCGCCCATGAAGACTGCTTAGGTAAGAATAACAGAGAAATTTCCAAGTGGTTTCCTCATATCATTACATGTACCAACACCATTTAAGTGTCCCCCATTGAACAGCAAAAGGGAAAAATTAGGAACACAATAGCCAGCCAGATGACAGGGTTGAAATGCTATTCACTATTGTAATAGACTGAGGTTATATATGTAATGGCCACACAGAAAATAAAATACCTGATTGGTAGGTAACAATATCACTCTGGAAGGGAAAGAGAGAGTAATATGCAGTCTCAAATGCTACACACACACACACACACACAGCTGCTTTGAGTGAATGGTGATTCACAAAACAGAAATCCAACTCCGCTATGGATGAGCAGGCATATATGGCGAGGCTTGCTTACAGCTTTTTCTCATATAGATATATAAAAGCTGTAAGCAAGCCTCACAATTCAGTCTTTTTGCCGCAATTTAATAGTGCTGCTTGTTTATTTGTGTATGTGGCTAGTATGCTGTTGGAAGCAGCCTCAAGGTGTACATTTCAGTCAGCATATACACTTATCAGCCCGTTGGGTGAGGTGGAAAGAACTCATCAGTCATTCCCATCTTTTCTTTGATTACATGGGTTCATTTTCCATTTTAAAATAGATAATAACTAAGTAACACTTTCTAAAAACTGCTCCCCACTGTTAGTAGGTGTGGGTTAGTGTTCAGTGATTCAACCTATGCCAAAGTTTAATCACTAACCATCATAGCTATAAAGCAGATGCAGAGATGGAAAATAACATATTGAATTTTGTTTGTTTTTCCCTGTAATTAACCAGTTGGTGGTAAATTGCTACTATCTTATTATTTTTAAATGTTAAAATAGTTTGGATGTATGTTTCATAAGAAGTGTATTACTCATTTTCCTTGTATTATATTCTGTTTGATTTAATATTAAATAGCACAGTTTTAAAAGGAGCACTAACTTGCTCTTTGTTTTTCTATGCTCATATTCTAAGGGCATGGCAGAGGAATCTTTCTGGCCTCTCCATTTAGGCAAATTTAGAAAATGTGTGTACAATTCAGGACATCCCCACTGAGAAGCCCTCCCCATTTCATTTACTTGCTTATCCTTAATATAGCACAACTTAAAATGTTTTCTATGTTATTAGCACATGGGTGAAGCATGTGTTACATGATGAGGTAGGCATTATATGATGATGAATGAATGATCCTGGCCCTTTTTCTGGTATCAGTCCTACCGCACATTGGCCGTGTCTACACGAGCCCGAAACTTCGAAATGGCCACACAAATGGCCATTTCGAAGTTTACTAATGAAGCGCTGAAATGCATATTCAGTGCTTCATTAGCATGCGGGCGGCCACGGCACTTCAAAATTGAAAGGTCCTTTCTGAAAGGACCCCGCCTACTTCGAAGTCCCCTTACTCCCTTGAGCTTTTGAAAAGGAGCCCCAGCTGGACGAGATGCGCGGCGGCAAGCTGCATCAATTTTGAAGCGCCGCGGCTGCCCACATGCTAATGAAGCGCTGAATATGCATTTCAGAGCTTCATTAGTAAACTTCGAAGTGGCCATTTCGAAGTTTGGGGCACGTGTAGATGTAGCCATTGTAGGTGACAGTATCCACCTGTTAATTATATTTCAACCAGTCTCTTGCTATTCTTTTAGGTATGCCCCAGCTCCCAGGGCTCTAAAAATGCATAAGAAATTCGTAAAGGCATGATGGCATTTCATATAATTTTTTACATATGGAGATGCTTGTGTTAAGATACAATGATGTTCTTATCAAATCATCTATCTTTAGACAAATCTCTTTGTATATCATGCAGTGATTGTTCCAATCCTACTGTACACATGTGAAACCTGGACAATATACAAGCATTATTCAACAACACTTGAACAATATCATCAATGCTGCCACAGGAGAATCCTAAATATCTCTTGGGGGGATAGGTGCATGAACACTAAGGCCGTGGAAGAGTTGAACATAACCAGCATTGAAGCCATTATCATTCATCAATAACTTCATTGACTGGTCACATGGTTTGGATGTCTCATCAGCACCTCCCAAAACAGATGATGTTTTCTGAGTTGTAGGAAGGACAGAGAAGCATCGGGGGGGAGAAGAAGCAACAAAAGGATGTGATGAAGATACACATGAAAAATGTAGCATTGGTGTTGACATATGGGAGACTCTTGCCCAGGACTGTTCCCAGTGGAAAGTAGTAATCCGTGAAGGGTGACACAATTTGAGTGGTCCCACCACAGTGCAAATGAGGAGAGGTAGAGAAGAAGAAAAGAGTGTCAAAAACTGCCCCACGTCTCTCCACCTGTCCCTTCTGAGATAAGATCTGTGGCTCCAGAATCAGGCTGATCAGCCATCAACAGACTCACAAATAGGGGGTTACGTGAACACATCCTACTCATTATCATTTGACCACCAAGAGAAATCAAAAGTGGCTTTCACCTGAAGAAGCAGGTTCTCATTCACAATGGCTGTGTCTACACTAGCTCCCTACTTGAAAGGGAGCATGGTAAGTAGGGTGTCAGGAGATTATTAATGAAGTTCTGTGGTGCATAGGCAACTGTCGATTAAGCTAATTTTGAGGACTAAAGGGACTTCTAAGTTGCCCAGGCACTTCGAAGAGCCAGTGGGTTAGAAGTGGCTGCATGTGAGCCAGCACTTCAAAGTTTAACACTTTGAAGTTGCCGTGGGGGAGAATTAGCTTAATGAAGTGCTGCATATGCATCACAACATTTCATTAATAGTCTCCTGACATCCTACTTACCATATTCCCTTCGAAGTAGGGAGCTAGTGTAGACCCATCCTAAGTTACCTAAGAATATGTGTAACACTAAGCATGTGACCAGTCAGATAGACTTCAGGGATCTGTTCATAGACTTAAACTAGGAATGTGCTTATGCACTTTGCTGAATCAGAGATCAATTGCTTATGTCCTGTAACTCTTTTTCAGACTATAGTTCTAAACCATGAAAGATCAATTTTCTCAGTGTATTTATCCAAAAGTTTTGTACTTTCATTTTTCATGAATAAGCTCTTGACTTTGAAAGTACACTGTATATCAACCTACTGTCCTAATTACAACAAGGAAATGTTTCAGCAAATTTTAAAGAACATTCAGTAACACCTGTTTTGAAGAAACTCTCTTCATTAGCTGAGGCTATGTTTAAATTTCATCCTGCCTCAGATGTATAGTATGGTTTCTCACTGAGGCACAGTGCTTCAAAATAACTCAGACTCAATTACGAACTAATTTAATTCAATTCAACTTATCTGGACAAATTCATTTGGTTTTTAGAATACCTCCTAGCACTGAGGTGGCTCTACTGATAGTGTGCAATCTACTGAGGCAGCTGACTCAGCTTTCTTGGCACATCTGTTCCCTAAATTGTTCTGTGGTATTCAATACCACAAATCTTGGTATTCTGGGGGCAAGTTTAGAATCCATTATTAGGATCTCAGATACAGCCTTTGTCCGGTTGCAATCATAGCTGAAATATATTGACATTAGGTGGACTTTAGCTAGAGATGGCACCCAAACTAAAACCCCACATCCATATAACCCCATGCCTTGGGTTAGCTGAAAAACAAATGTGAACTTTCTAACTCAGGCCCACCTATTTCTACATATATGAGATTAAAAATCCCTCTGCTGTGAAGTATTCCCCTTCCCTCAGATCTGACTTAGTCTTCTTTTCCTTTGTATGCAGATGTAAGTACTTTATACAATTATGAGGTATTATGATTAGAGTTTTCATTGTCACTAAAGAAGTTAGAAAAAAGCAGTTATCTAATACATTATTTTGTCCATTACCTGATATATTAAGTCAATCTAATTAATCTCCCTGATAAGGTAAATATCTATGTTATTAGTACATGTGGCTACAATGAAGTATGTGAAAAAATACATAGATTTACCTTAGTCTACCATTGTACTATTATTGATCATTATTGTTTGTGTTTTGTATCAGAATCAAGGCTCCATCAGTCTAGGTGCTGTAAAAAACATAGGTCTGGGTTTTGCAAGCCTTTATCTTGCTGGTGATTACATGAGCAGCCATTGTTTTCATAGCTCACCAGTATAAGTCTGGGCTCCACCATCCATTTTGTCCTTAGGAAGATAAGTTCTCTGCTGCAACCAGTGTACTCAACTGTGATCTCTTCTTTCTTTGCTTTTGTGACTCAGAGCTAGAGAATTATATGAAAATTAATCAAATGCAATTGAACTGTTGTAAGTTTTAAGAGCTGCAGGACTGTACTCAATGTTAATGCTTACTGACAGTTTGAACTGTGTCCCTTAGAAGCTGTTGGTGACATTACTGAAAGGCAAAAAGATTACATAAAACAGCTGCTGGGTAAGAGAGCAAAACAAATTGGCATGTGCCTTGCAAAGGCTGTAAGGAGGAATGGAGTTAACATTCACAGCAAATGCAGAAAGGAAATTCTCAATAACTAAAGAAAACAAGATTCATTACTGTCCAATGCTCTAAGTTAAGGGGGAAAGAAAATATAATGCTAAAATTAACTAGAAAGCTGTCTGCATATCAGTAGCAGTTCAGGGAGTATTGACACAAATGTGGGCTTTTCCCCCAAGTTGGGAGGAGTGTTTTTTACACCTTTGCAGAAAATTTTTCTTTTTTGCTATTTAGAATCAATGATGTGTTAAGAATAAGGAAAAACCACACAAAAATCACTGAATAGTGATTAACAAATACTAAAATACATTTCAGATAGATGACACTGTGACAATAACTTGTCACTCTGACAGTCAGTGCAACTTGAAAATCCAAGACAAATGAAGAGGTTAAGTAGAAGACCCTGGGCAGATACTGAAAAAAATCTCATCGACTTCCAGTGGAACAGGAAGTCCTATGCCCTAAGGGAGAAAAATGGTCTCCTGGGGCTCCTGGGGCACCCACTGTAGTCCAACCATCTATTGGATGGCAATCATGTATGAATCCATTAGTTGTAGCAATGGAAGTGTTACACTTTTTATAGGCTGTTTTCAATAGGAAACCATCTATGTTGCCTCCTGTCATTTAGACATAGTGGGCGTCTCATGCTTCTTGCTTACAGGCTGCTTCTGCTGCTGCAACAGCTGGCTTACCTGCTTCACCCCTCTGCTTGTCATCCAGCCACCTTGTCCCAGATCTCTTGCTGCCTGGTCCTTTGCTTGACCTCATTCCTTGGCCAATTTATAGGCTTCTGTCTCCATCCTGCAACTCTCAGTATTCCATCTTCTCTCTTACTCCTTTGTCTCATCTCTGTGACCTGAGCTTGTTACTTCCCTTCTGAAGTCATCCTGAGCAATATGGAATGCTAATCAGGATCTCTGCCTATCCCAGAATGACCTAAAGAGCTCATTCTTCTTGTGACAATGGTCATCTGGGATGGTAGGTGATACCCATTAATGGGTCAAGAGTTTCACTGGAATTTACTGTAAAGAACCATAGCAATGTTAGAGTGAGGCCACAATGCGTATGCATTATGTTGTTGTTGAAAATCTCACCAATGATTGTTTGCCAAACACAGCTAAAATGAATGTCACTCCTTTGCTGACACACTATACTCTCTGCCCAGTGTAAGCCTGCAGCAATTGTGTAGCCCAGTTATAAATCCCTGAAAAGCACAGTTTATGACGAAAACATTGACAGAACTAACTGTAATTGCACAAACACATCACTACCACGAAGACTGTAAATAAAAAATAATAATAAAAAATCAATATCGTCCTGTTCACAAAATGTGTTATTGCACTTGTCTACAGCAAAAAATCTATGTTCTTTTCTCTGTCTGGATTTGTTTTGTTTGTTTGTTTTTTATGGAGTAGAATAAAAGTCCATAGCATTGTAAATTTAAATATAACATATGAATGAATATGTTATAACTATTACATATTCTGGTCACAAATAGTGAAAGTTACCTCAATGTAAAAATTAGAACAAAAAATTCTGTGATTTTTTTTCCAATAGAAAATCCGTTTTTCCAATTAAATAGACATTTTCATTGAAAAAGGTCATTTTCACTGACACTTGTATGTGTTCGTCAAAACACCTAATATATAGACAAATAATTGAGGAGGGAAAGCATGTGGATTGGAGTGAGAGAATTATTTTTGCAAAATGTTGTGGAAGAAAGTCAGCAAAAGGTCCATTCTGCACATAAATTCTAATTAAACCCTTTCCTGAAGACTTAAATTGCATTAAAGTCATGGTTAGGTCTTATGCTCACTCTAAAAAAGGGTGAATGACAAGTTTTTACCAGCAAAGCTGTACTCGGAAAGTCCCCCCACCATAGCGGACATGCAGAGTATACTATCAAAATAAATTAATTTGCCAGTATAGTTAAACTATGTCCTCAAATAAATCTAGTTTAAACTTGACAGAGTTTGTTTGTCTGTCTGTGAGTGTCTCCCGCCATCCATCTCAGAGTCCATTTGTTCGGGAACTCATAAACAGGAAGGCTGCGTCTACACTAGCATTCCTCTTTTGCAAGAGGCATGCAAATGAGGGAAGCCAAAAATGAAAATGAGGTGCAGTTTTACATATCTAGCACCACATTTGCATATTCTTCTTTTAAAAGAGCTTCTTTCGAAAGAAGAAAAGCGGTGTAAATGCATCTCTTTCAAAAGTAAACCCCATCTTTGAAAGAACACTTCTTATTTTGTTTCTGGAAGAAGGGTTCTTTCAAAGATGAGCTTCACTTTCAAAAGAGCTGCGTCTACACTGCTATTTTGTCTTTCAAAAGATGCTTTTTTAAAAGGAGAATATGCAAATAAGGTGCCAGATATATAAATCTGCACCTCATTTGCATTTTTGTTTCCTTCATTTGCATTTCTCTTTCAAAAGAGGAATGCAAGTGTAGACACAGCCTAAGGAAGAGGTCTGCTAGTAGCAGAGTTGTATAGCAGAGTGAACACAGCGATTAGGCCATACCTGCAAAAGAGTGGCTGACTCGGGGAGGGGCCATGAATGTTGCCAGTCAATGTCCACAGGTAAGGTTCCCATGCTGGTGCTGACCATGATTACATGTCACACTCCATACTGATCCCCATCCACCACAGTGGCAGCCCAATCCACCCCCCACTGCCTTCAGCCTCAGCTTCAGACAACAGGAGGTAGGGGGAGCCTGGGAGGGCAGCACATGCCCCACTCCCACTGCTGGCCTTGGAAAGCAACTGCCATCAGTCAACCAGCAAAACCCTGACACCTCAGATGACTCCAGGGAGCCACTGGCACTGGAACAGTTCACCAATGAGCAGCCCAGGGAGCTCACACTGCCAGATCAGAGCAGCTCCAGGCACTGCAGGGAACCCGGATAAATGACCGGGCAGCCCCAGGAGCCACTGCCACTGGAGCAACATTGCCCTTGCCACACTTTCCAGCCCCTTTCCCAACATCCTGCAGCTCCCATCCTTTTCTCTAAGCTCCCTCCCCACCTCTTGCGCTGACTCCTGCTCCCACTTCTCCTTTCCTGAGCCCTCTCAAACCTCCCAACCTGAGTCCCACACACCTTCCAACCACCACCCTGAGCCTCCCATCCCCTGCCCTGACTCGTGCACCACCCGCCTGTGCCCTGAGTTCCCAGCAAGGACCTGAACAAATCCTCTAGTAAGTTATAAAAGCAAAAGATCTTGTTTTGTCAGAATAGCTGTCTCTACAAGGGGGATTTGCAGCACAGCTATGTGGGTTGGATTGGCATAGCTACACTGACTGAATTTTGCAGTAGAGACCTGGCCTTACTACAGTACATGCACACTTATTTTGCATCCAATTTTTTTGACCTGAGTCGCTGAAAACTCCAGATTTTAATTTGGTTTGTAAGACCTTCCTTTCCTTTAGTTAAAGGAAGTTCCTTTTAGAGTGGTTTGCTCAGACTATTTTGTAAAGGATAAAGCAATTTTTACTGATGCTGAAAATTTGATACTACCTTTTCCCATTTGAAGAGGGTTTCCTCAGAGTAATGGAAATTGTTATAGTCATCACTTGCAACTCCCATTAATGATTCCCCATCCCCCTCACAGCCCACAAAGGATACCACTTTTGAATGGTTACCTAGGCCTAGCAGTAGTTTCATTGCAAACAGATTTTTATTAAAGCAGTTACATCTGCAACAGCCATCTAGAGTTGGCCACATTCTCCATTCATTTACACGGAAGTAAATCCAGAGTAACTCTGACAGCTACAGTGGATTTACTGCAGAGTTACACCCCACAAATGAGAACACAATTAGGTCAGACTGAGTCTCCAATACAGATTCATTTTTTTTTTAATACCAATGATGTGAAGTTCTATTTTGCTCCAAATTGCAATAGGTAACATATGAAAACATATGGAGACAATGGCAAATTAATAGCATATTCCAATGTATACATATGAAACCTAGAAAACATACAAGTGTCATTTGAAGGTGCTTGAACAATAGCATCAGCACTGCCTCAGGAAAATCCTAAATATCTCCTGTGTACTCTTTAGACTATTCAGTCCTGCTAAATGGGATCTGGGCCTTCTTGACTGCTGCCCTCCCCTGCCCCAGGACCCAGGTTCATATACGGTTTGTACTGACTCAGGCTTGCTAAAGAGAGCTGAGCCTTGTAAACTACTGCCCTGCCCTGCCCAGGGCTTACACACTGGGGCTGTGTCTATACATGCCCCCTACTTCCAGAGGGGGCATGTTAATGAGGCAGTTTGAAAGATGCTAATGAGGTGATTACATAAATATGCAGTGCCTCATTAGCATAATGGCAGCCACGCACGATTCAAAAGTGCCACTTTCAGACCACATGCTGACCATGTAGACAGGGGCCCTTTGAAAGGACCCCCTGACTTGAAACTTTTGAACTTAGGGGGTCCTTTCAAAAGGCGCTGGTCTACATGGGTGTCATGCATTTCAAAAGTGGAACTTTTGAATCACGTGCAGCCACCATTACGCTAATGAGGTGCTGCATATTCACATCAGTGCCTCATTAGCATCTTCTGAACTGCCTCATTAAATGCCCCGTCTGAAAGGAGGGGGCCTGTGTTGACACAAACTGAGTTGCTCAGACCTGACACAAGGCACTGAGCTGATTAACGGTTGTCTTGCCCTGCCCCAGCACCAGGGGCTACAAACTGTCCTACTCAGCCCTGCTGCAAGGTGCTGAGTTTGCCAGCCCACAGGACTTTAGTGAAGTGCTATGACCATTCCAGCCCCAGAGAGGACAAACCCCAGGCACCAACACTACAGAGATCTCAATATCAGTACCAACACTCCACCTTAAGGAAGACATAAGTCAAGCCATCAAAGCCTTCAAGAATGGGAAAGCGCCTGGCAAGGATAAATGAAAAATTATTCAAGGTAAATTCTGAGTTAGCATCATCTATCCTGTCCAATCAGTCTGGGAAAAGGAAAAAGTGTCAGGTGAGTGGACCAATGGGATCATAATGAAGGCACCAAAGAAAGGAAATCTCAGTGACTGCAGTAGCTGGTGTGGTATCACACTTTTATCTGTGTCAAACACAGGAATGTATGAAATTATAGTTTAGTGTATATCAGAGGAAGTTGATAGCGTTATCAGAAAAGAGCAAGCTGGTTTTCAGAAGGGGAATAGGTGCACAAACCAGATCTTTGCTCCATAAAATATAATAGAACAATAGTCAATCTACATAAACATCACACTGTATGAGAAGGCTTTTGATAGCATTCACAGAAGCAGTCTATGGTACATTCTGTGGGCATTTGAAATCACTTTCCATATAATCAGCATCATCAGAAGCTTTGCATGATGATTATAATGAGCTCAATTTTGAAGTCAAAACAGGAGTAAGTCAGGGGTATGTCATGTATGAAATCCTCTTCAATTTTGCCATCAACTGGATAATGCAGCATACTATAGAAGGCATTGCAAAGAGTCATTAAATGAACAAACTTCTCATCCTTTGAGGTCTAGGACTTTGCAGGTGATCTCACCCTCCTATTACATACCCAACATCATACACTAAAGAAAATAATTCAATGCATTCAGCCAAAAAATGGGATGATATGTAATAGTATGGGCAGAGGATTATGCTCTCACCAATGTAGAAACATTCACAGAATTGGGGAACCAGAACACTGTAATATTGCCTCATCATTGCTAGTATGGACAGAGGATTATGTTCTCACGAATGTAGAAACATGCACATAATTGGGGAGCCAGGACAGTGGAACAAACCAGGATAAGCAGAACAGAATTAATAAAGCCAGGAACCCCTTCAGAATCTAAAATACAGCCCGGAAATCCTGAAAATACAACACCAAAACCAAATGCAAAATTTACCAGAGTTGTACATATTCAACAGTACTTTATGGACTTGAATGCTAAGGGATGAGGAAAATACAATGTATCCAAAGTGTCTTCATTCCATACAAGCTGCTTCAGAAAA